>NC_138170.1:43848392-44499501 GCF_964165515.1 Mesoplodon bidens
GCAGTGTGGCTGACAGGGTCTTGGTGCTCCAGCCGGGTGTCAGGACTGAGCCTCTGAGGTAGGAGAGCTGAGTTCAGGACACTGGTCCACCAGAGACCTCCTGGCCCAACATATCAAACAGCGAAAGCTCTCCCAGAGATCTCCATCTCAACGCTAAGACCCAGCTCCACTCAAGGACCAGCAAGCTATAGTGCTGGACACCCTATGCCAAACAACTAACAAGACAGGAACACAACCCCACCCATGAGCAGAGAGGCTGCCTAAAATCATAATAAGGTCACAGACACCCCAAAACACACCACCAGACTCGGTCCTGCCCACCAGTAAGACAAGATCCAGCCTCATCAACCAGAACACAGGAACCAGTCCCCTCCACCAGGAAGCCTACACAACCCACTGAATCAACCTTACCCACTGGGGGCAGACACCAAAAACAATAGGAACTATGAACTTGGAGCCTGTGAAAAGGAGACCCCAAACACAGTAAATTAACCAAAATGAGAAGACAGAGAAATACACAGCAGATGAAGGAACAAGGTAAAAACCCGCCAGACCAAACAAATGAAGAGGAAATAGGCAATCTACCTGAAAAAGAATTCAGAGCAATAACAGTAAACATGATCCAAAATCTTGTAAATAGAATGGAGAAAATACAAGAAACATTTAACAAGGACCTAGAAGAACTAAAGAGCAAACAAACAATGATGAGCAACATAATAAATGAAATTTAAAATTCTCTAGAAGTAATCAATAGCAGAATAACTAAGGCAGAAGAACGGATAAGTGACCTGGAAGATAAAACAGTGGAAATAACTACCTCAGAGCAGAATAAAGAAAAAAGAATGAAAAGAATTGGGACAGTCTCAGAGACCTTTGGGAGAACATTAACTGCACCAACATTTGAATTATAGGGGTCCCAGAAGTAGAAGAGAAAAAAAAAGGGTCTGAGAAAATATTTGAAGAGATTATAGTTGAAAACTTCCCTAATATAGGAAAGGAAATAGTCAATCAAGTCCAGGAAGCACAGACAGTCCCATACAGGATAAATCCAAGGAGAAACATGCCAAGACACATATTAATCAAACTATCAAAAATTAAATACAAACAAAAAATATTAAAAGCAGCAAGGGAAAAGCAACAGATAACATACTAGGGAATCCCCATAAGGTTAACAGCTCATCTTTCAGCAGAAACTCTGCAAGCCATAAGGGGGTGGCAGGACATATTTAAAGTGATGAAAGGGAAAAACCTACAAACAAGATTACTCTACGCAGGGCTTCCCCAGTGGCACAGTGGTTGAGAATCCGCCTGCCAATTCAGGGGACATGGGTTCGATCCCTGGTCCGGGAAGATCCCACATGCCATGGAGCAACTAAGCTTGTGTGCCACAACAACTGAGCCTGTGCTCTAGAGCCTGTGAGCCACAACTACTGAGCCAGCGTGCCGCAACTACTGAAGCCCATGCACCTAGAGCCCACGCTCCACAATGAGAGAAGCCACTGCAAAGAGAAGCCCATGCACCGCAACGAAGAGTAGCCCCCGCTTGCTGCAACTAGAGAAAGCCCGCATGCAGCAACGAAGACCCAACACAGACAAAAATAAAAATAAATAAATAAATAAAATTTAAAAAAAAGATTATTCTACGCAGCAAGGATATCATTCAGATTCGATGGAGAAATTAAAAACCTTTAGAGACAAGCAAAAGCTAAGATAATTCAGCACCAAGAAACCAGCTTTGTAACAAATGGTAAAGGAATTTCTCTAGGCAGGAAAAACAAGAGAAGGATAAGACCTACAATAACAAACCCAAAACAGTTAAGTAAATGGTAAAAGGAACATATACATCGATAACTACCTTAAATGTAAATGGACTAAATGCTCCAACCAAAAGACACAGGCTTGCTGAATGGATACAAAAACAGGACCCATATATATGCTGTCTACAAGAGACCCACTTCAGACCTAGGGACACATTCACACTGAAACTGAGGAGATGGAAAAAGATATTCCATGCAAATGGAAATCAAAAGAAAGCTGGAGTAGCAGTTCTCATATCAGACAAAATAGACTTTAAAATAAAGACTATTACAAGAGACAAAGAAGAACACTACATAATGATCAAGGGATCAACGCAAGAAGAATATATAACAATTGTAAATATTTATGCACCCAACATAGGAGCACCTCAATATATAAGGCAAATGCTAACAGCCATAAAAAAAGGAAATCGACAGTAGCACAATCATAGTAGGGGACTTGAACACCACATTTTCATCAATGGACATATCATCCAACATGAAAATAAATACGGAAACACAAGCTTTAAATGACACATTAAACAAAATGGATTTAATTGAAATTTATAGGACATTCCATCCAAAAACAACAGAATACACTTTCTTCTCAAGTGCTCATGGAACATGCTCCAGGATAGATCATACCTTGGGTCACAAATCAAGCCTTGGTAAATTTAAGAAAATTGAAATCATATCAAGTATCTTTTCCGACCACAAAGCTATGAGACTAGATATCAATTACAGGAAAAAATCTGTAAAAAATACAAGCACATGGAGGCTAAACAAGGCACTACTAAATAACCAAGAGATCACTGAAGAGATCAAAGAGGAAATCAAAAAATACCTAGAAAAAATGACAATGAGAACACGACGACCCAAAACCTATGGGATGCAGCAAAAGCAGTTCTAACAGGGAAGTTTATAGTAATACAATCCTACCTCAAGAAACAAGAAACATGTCAAATAAACAACCTAACCTTACACCTAAAGCAATTAGAGAAAGAAGAACAAAAAAGCCCCAAAGTTAGCAGAAAGAAAGAAATCATAAAGATCAGATCAGAAATAAGTGAAAAAGAAATGAAGGAAACAATAGCAAAGATCAATAAAACTAAAAGCTGGCGCTTTGAGAAGATAAACAAAATTGATAAACCATTAGCCAGACTCATCAAGAATAAAAGGGAGAAGACTCAAATCAATAGAATTAGAAATGAAAAAATAGTAACAACTGACACTGCAGAAATACAAAGGAACATGTGAGATTATTACAAGCAACTACATGGCAATGAAATGGACAACCTGGAAGAAATGGACAAATTCTTAGAAAACCACAACCTTCTGAGAATGAACTAGGAAGAAATAGAAAATATGAACAGACCAATCACAAGCACTGAAATTGAAACTGTGATTAAAAATCTTCCAACAAACAAAAGCCCAGGATCAAATGGCTTCACAGGCGAATTCTATCATTTAGAGAAGAGCTAACACCTATCCTTCTCAGACTCTTCTAAAATATAGCAGAGGGAGGAATACTCCTAAACTCATTCTATGAGGCCACCATCACCCTGATACCAAAGCCAGACAAAGATGTCACCAAAAAAGAAAATTACAGGCCAATATCACTAATGAACATAGATGCAAAAATCCTCAACAAAATACTAGCAAACAGAATCCAACAGCACATTACAAGGATCATACACCATGATCAAGTGGGGTTTACCCCAGGAATGCAAGGATTCTTCAATATACACAAATCTATCAATGTGATAAACCATATTATCAAATTGAAGGATAAAAACCATATGATAATCTCAATAGATGCAGAAAAAGCTTTCAACAATATTCAACATCCATTTATGATAAAAACTCTCCAGAAAGTAGGCATAGAAGGAACTTACCTCAACATAATAAGGTAAACCATACATGGTTTGCCATATGTGACAAACCCACAGCCAACATCGTTCTCAATGGTGAAAAACAAACCATTTCCACTAAGATCAGGAAAAAGACAAGGTTGCCCACTCTCACCACTATTATAAAACATAGTTTTGGAAGATTTAGCCAATGCAGTCAGAGAAGAAAAAGAAAGAAAAGGAACCCAAATCAGAAAAGAAGAAGTAAAACTGTCACTATTTGCAGATGACATGATACTATACATAGGGAATCCAAAAGATGCTACCAGAAAACTACTAGAGCTAATCAATGAACTTGGTCAAGTGGCAGGATAGAAAATTAATGCAGAGAAATCTCTTGCATTCCTATACACTAAGATGAAAAATCTGAAAGACAAATTGAAACACTCCCATTTACCACTGCAACAAAAAGAATAAAATACCTAGGAATAAACCTACCTATGGAGACAAAAGACCTGTATGCAGAAAACTATAAGACACTGATGAAAGAAATTAAAGATGATACAAACAGATGGACAGATATACCATGTTCTTGGATTGGAAGAATCAACATTGTGAAAATGACTATACTACCCAAAGCAATCTACAGATTCAATGCAATCCCTATCAAACTACCAGTGGCATTTTTCACAGAACTCGAACAAAAAATTTCACAGTTTGTATGGAAACACAAAAGACCCCAAATAGTCAAAAGAATCTTGAGAAAGAAAAACGAAGCTGGAGGAATCAGGCTCCCTGACTTAAGACTATACTACAAAGATACAGTAATCAGGACAGTATGGTACTGGCACAAAAACAGAAATATAGATCAATGGAACAGGATCGAAAGCCCAGAGATAAACCCATGCACATATGGTCACCTTATCTTTGATAAAGGATGCAAGACTATACAATGGAGAAAAGACAGCCTCTTCAATAAGTGGTGCTGGGAAAACTGGACAGCTACATGTGAAAGAATGAAACACCATATACAAAAATAAACTGAAAATGGATTAAAGACCTAAATGTAAGGCCAGACAGTATAAAACTCTTAGAGGAAAACATAGTCAGAACACTCTTTGACATAAATCACAGCAAGATCCTTTTTGAACCACCTCACAAAGGGAAATAAAAACAAAAATAACTAATGGGACCTAATGAAACTTAAAAGCTTTTGCACAGCAAAGGAAACCATAAAGAAGGTGAAAAGACAACCCTCACAATTGGAGAAAATATCTGCGAATGAAGCAACTGACAAAGGATTAATCTCCAAAATATATAAGCAGCTCATGCAGCTCAGTATCAAAAAAACAAACAACCCAATCCAAAAATGGGCAGAAGACCTAAATCGACATTTCTCCAAAGAAAATATACAGATTGCCAACAAACACATGAAAGGATGCTCAACATCATTAATCGTTAGAGAAATGTAAATCAAAACTACAATGAGGTATCACCTCACACCAGTCAGAATGGCCATCATCAAAAAATGTACAAACAATAAATGCTGGAGAGGGTGTGGAGAAAAGAGAACCCTCTTGCACTGTTGGTGGGAATGTAAATTGATACAGCCACTATGGAGAACAGTATGCAGGTTCCTTAAAAAACTAAAAATAGAACTACCATACAACCTAGCAATCCCACTACTGGGCATGTACCCTGAGAAAACCATACTTCAAAAAGAGTCATGTACCACAATGTTCATTGAAGCTCTATTTACAATAGCCAGGACATGGAAGCAACTTAAGTGTCCACTGATAGATGAATGGATCATGAGGATGTGGCACATGTATACAATGGAATATTACTCAGCCATAAAAAGAAATGAAATTAAGTTATTCGTAATGAGGTGGCTGGACCTAGAGTCTGTCAAGAGTGAAGTAAGTCAGAAAGAGAAAAACAAATACCGTATGCTAACACATATATATGGAATCTAAAAAAAAAGGTTCTGAAGAACCTAGGGCCAGGACAGGAATAAAGATACAGACATAGAGAATGGACTTGAGGACACGGGGAGGGGGAAAGGTAAGCTGGGACGAAGTGAGAGAATGGCATGGACATATATATACTACCAAATGTAAAATAGATAGCTAGTGGGAAGCAGCCGCATAGCACAGGGAGATCAGCTCTGTGCTTTGTGTGCACCTAGAGAGGTGGGATAGGGAGTGAAGGAGGGAGACACAAGAGGAGGGGATATGGGGATATATGCATATGTATAGCTGATTCACTTTTTTATACAGCAGAAATTAGCACTCCACTGTAAAGCAATTATACTCCAATAAAGATGTTAAAAAAAAAGAACACTGGGCTAGGTGCCAACTTAATAAAAAATTGATTCTGTTAATTTAAGAATTTAATAAATATGAGTCATATATACATATATTATTAAAAGTCTATTTCACAAGATGGCAACATCTTTGGGGTTGGAAAAAAACAACACTGGTCTACTGAGATCTGAAACATACAAATGAGGATCTGAACATCTTGCTGCATAGCAGACCAGAAGCATTAGCATCACCTGGGAGCTGGTTAGAAATGCAGGATGTCAGCCCTCACCACCAGACTTGCTGAATCAGAATCTGGATTTTATTAGTGAGTGCTTGGGTGACTCCTATGCACAATGATATTTGAGAAGAACTGTTTGCTGTCAAACATTTTAATTACATTTAAGTCCTATCCACATATGACAAATCGAGTTAAACCTACAAGAGGAGGCTGACTGATGAAGATGTGTAAGTCTGCTGGCTAAAGGATAGCTTTCCATGCCGCTCCAGCTTACTGGGGAAAGAGTCAGTTCCAGAAGCAGAGTCAGCAAGGTAACCTTCCCAACAGCTTGCTTTTTCTTTTTTGTTGGCAAATACATCATCTACATTGCAAAGTTATTGAGATCCACATCCTTGTGGGTAGGAGAGGCCCTAGAACAGCCCTGCTTAAAGATGCTGCCATGGGGCTTCCCTGGTGGCGCAGTGGTTGAGAGTCTGCCTGCCGATGCAGGGGACACGGGTTCGTGCCCCGGTCCGGGAAGATCCCACATGCCACGAAGTGGCTGGGCCCGTGAGCCATGGCCGCTGAGCCTGTGCGTCCGGAGCCTGCGCGTCCGGCGCCTGTGCTCCGCAACGGGAGAGGCCACAACAGTGAGAGGCCCGCGTACAGCAAAAAAAAAAAAAAAAAAAAAAAGATGCTGCCATGAAACAGTTTTTCACTTACCACAGTATAATCTACATTCTGATTGACTGTTGGTGGTAGAGCCAATATAATTCTTTATAAGAGAGCATACTCCAGTGTAATGTTTTTCAAGCAGTGATCCATTATATAGTAACCACATTTTAAAAATAACATCATGGTCATATATTCTGAACTAAAAAGAGAATCATGACATGACAATAGCAAGTATACCCATAACAATAACTGAATGGAATATTTGTTACTGTCCTGGGATATCTAGGACATATGGTACCAAAACCCATGAGGCATTAATGACCTGGATGAGAAGTACTATGACCTTGGTCTTTCTCTGGATATCTATACCAGAATTCTGGGCACACCAAGTTCTTTCTCACCCTGGTGACGTTGCACATAACCGCTCTTTCTCCATCACATCTTCGCTTACCTACCCCTTCTCATCCTTCAGGTCTCAGCTTAAATGCCATCTCCCTAGACAGCTGCTCTGGAAACCTTATCTAAGGTAGCTCCCATACCCCCACTCAACCCAGTTCCCCTCCAAGGCCATTCCCTCGTTAGTACTTATCACAATCTATTGATATATTCACCTTGCTTTCTTGTTCATTCATTGTTGGCTTCCTCCACCAGAATGGGGGCAAGAACTTGGTCATGTTCAAAGCTGCACCCCTGCATCTGGTACATTCTAGATGTGAAATGAGTTTTTGATGAATAAACAAATGAAAAAGAGTAAAATCTACCCAATTTAGAGAATAAATAAATCTTAATAAAAAATCACCAGACTATAGCTTATTAACAATAATAACAATAGTAAAATCATTTATGAATAGACTGTAAGCTTCCATCAAAACCTTTCACTACATGCTCATGCCAATGAACAGAGCAAGTAAGATCCAACAAATAGCGCGGATGGTACCACTGAGTGACTTCGCTTAAATCTCTTTCCCTCTCTGAGCTGTACCTGTAAAATAAAGGCTATCTCTCAGAGTTGTGGGTGAAGGGATTTCTGTGTGTGTGTGTGTGTGTGTGTGTGTGTGTGTGTGTGTAGTACCTGGTACAGAGCAAGCACTCAATACAGGTTTGATTCTTTATAGTTACCCCCATGCATCCTTTGTTCAAACTGGTCAAGGGACTGAAGAATATGAAATCACATCTCCAGGCCTTCATGTGAACCTGTTTACCCAACACTCCAGGCCCAACCATGGCTATTACAACCCTCTCTTCAAATTCAACAAGTGCAATTGAGTGCACCTGCAGAACCAGGTAATTTTAGCCATGTCACAATTGAGACTTAACAAATTTTTTAACAACATCTCCAGCAGTTCGTTGTTTCAGGTCATTGCTTCAAAGCTGGTGATGTTCCTAAGGTGAACTTGAACACGGTTCCATTTCTAAGCAGAGTTCTAGTGATCTGCTTCAAATATCCTTAAATAAAGCACGAGGTTGAAAAACAGTTACAAGGAATCACAAACTTACTGAGTTCTGGTTAGAAACAAGGCACGATGGTAGGGACCACAGTAACCGAGAAAAATAAAAAAGTGTGTAAAGCAGTGAAGTGATAGCTCTGGGTTTTGGAATCAGACTGACTTGGGTTCCAATTCCCATTCTACAACCTGCTAAATAGTGACCGTGGGCAACATCTTTAACCTCTCTGTGCTTCAGTTTCCTCACCAGGAAACTGAGGCTAACCACAGTACCAACGTCACGGGGTTGTCGAGAAGATGCAACAGATAAATCTGTACGCACATTTAGCACTGAGTCTGCACTCAGGAAATGTTGGCTCTGATTATTAAATTCATTCTCAGCCTCAAGGGTCTTACATATATTTACAAATGAAAATATTCAGAGTGAAACAACTAAATTTTATATATATAGATATCTATATACATATATATAGATATATATAGATATATATAGATATCAAGTGAGCAGCATCGGTCACGAAAGATGTAAAACTTTAGGAGTGCAAGGCATTCCTTCATCTAAGGCGCCTCTTCATCTAAGGATGGTAAAAGGTCTCATGGGAGAGGTGAGATTGAAATGGATGGGGCCATGCAAGACGTAGATACAAATAGGCTCCCTGCAGCGGGCACTTCCTATCTGCCAAACACTATGGGGAACCTTGTATGTTATCTCCACAAGCTACAAGTTAGGTACTTCTAAACCTCCATTGCATGTATGAGAAGCTATTTTACTGATGATAGTTGAGACTCACAGAGGTTTAGTAGCTTCCCCAAGTCACCCAACTGGTGGCACATCTAGGTTCAAAATCAGGTCTGTCTGACCAAGCCCATGCTCCCACCACTATGCCACTGGGGGAAAGGGATCAGGAGAAGAAGGATGAAGGGGGAGACAAATCATCCCAGTGTGAGACAGGAAAGAACATAGTAATCTTATTAGATGGCAAGTGGGAAGCAAACAATTTATGTTTCTTTTTAAAGAAAAGGAAAATGAAGGTAGAAAGGTGGGTTAAGACCAGGGAGAATGGAAAACTCAGAATTTTGGACTTCAGACTATGGACAGTGAGGAAACATTTTTTTTGTCTTTGGTGTATGTGTGTGTTTTTGACTAAATACTGTACTACTACTATCATTACTAAGAGCATTTATTGAGCAACAATTAAGGGCCAGGCCCCATGCTAAACTATTTGCATACATTACTTCTAATAGTTACAATTCTGCAACTTAGGTGTTGTTATCCACCCTTTCACAAACAAACAAGGCCCTGAGAGGTCAAGCCACTCACTCGGATGCCTCTAGTAAACAAACAGCAGAGTGGGTTCAAACCCAAGTGGGTGTGAAATCAAAGTCAGTGCCCTTTCCCCTAAAATGGTACTGCCGAAAAACCGCCCTTGCAACAGAGAGCTGAAAAATAAGAGGAACGAAAAGGGAGACAGGGGACTAGTCAGACGCAAAATAGGGATCCAGAGTAAGGAGAGAAATGTCTCAACTGGAGTCACTGTGAAAATGGACGGGAGGTGACAGAGAGCAAACGTGTTCATGACCTTTTCTTTCATTTGCTCCAGTACTGTGTCATGGTCTGCTACCTGCAGCAGAAACCAAGTTAGTAATTATTCCTGCCTGTATACTGTCCTTACCTTCATGCACTGATTTGAGTGTTGCTTTAATATTTATTTGTCCCACCACAATGTTATCAGAGCTAAAATATGGCATCATCTGCTAATCTGTTAACTGTATTGAAGTATAGTCATTCAAGAGAATAAAACTAAGCCTCCACATCCAATAAATCACATTATGCTTCACATATTAACATCTTAAAAAATCTGACTTAAACACATAGTCTGTCAAATCAGGAGGAAACATACGCTGAACTCTAATGAGCTCTGCCAAATCCTACAGTATTATTATTAAAGTTCATCATGATCTCAGAGATGACACGGGTTTCTAAAATGGAGTGTGGTATCAATATTTGTTGGACTGCTTTCTAGTTAATATTCTCGGGAAAGTAGCACAATAAATAAAACAGTGGGAAATGTATGCATTATGAATATATCTTTCAAACTAATGCAAAAGCTATGTGGACAATTACTTACATTATCTTGTTTGATGGAATCAAGAGTTAGAAATTTTAATATTTATGTCATGATTCCAAAAAACCCCAAACATTTCTGCACTAGTATTTTAGCTTTAGTCCTCCTCATTCAATGAGAAACGTCAATATTTTAAATAGAAAATCAGTAGTATAACTGGCTATACAGAAATGAGTTGAAATTCATAAAGATAAAAGAGTACAAATTTCCTTTCCATATATACAGTTAATACATTAATATTCCTAACATTTTACAATACTAATTTCAAACATCTAGTATGCTTCTGGGAATAAAATTATGAAGGAAATGGCACTTAAGAGTCCCATATACTAAGGCTAAAAACAAATATTGCCTGTGTACTACCTTCACCGGAAAAAGATATTTACATATAGAAGGTAAAGCAAAATAACAACATAAACATTCTACATTCTCTAATTTTACAGCTCTTAATTATATAATGATCTGTGGTCTGTGTTTTTTAATCTGTTGGACTTAATTTTATTCGTATGTGCAAACACATACATGGATATTAAAGAACTCTGCTCACCTATACTCAGACCCAACCAAATATCATCGAAATTTAGCAATAAAGTCCTTTCTCTGCAGGCAGCCTTGCTACTATGTCACTGTAAAGCATAAAGATATAACTATCTTAATAAAAAGACCAGAAGCTAAATCACCTTTTTTTCTTTTCAAAATTGAAGCTCCTTGCACACGCAGTTACACAAATAACTTCATTCACCTTATCTTCAAATCTGAGTGTTTCTTCAACTAAGCCAGATATCATCACATCCCCACTAGTCCCATAGCCTGTCATAACAGTGGTTCACTGCAACTCCACCCTTTTCCCACCTTCAGTTTCAACAGTGCATTTAATTTTTTTTCCTATTAGAGAAAATAAATTAAGATTAGGAGTTCAAATCCTCAAAGTAGTTCAGTGAACTGTCATATTACTATTATTTAACTGCAAGGAATTTTGTTTAATTGCCACTCTCTCCCTTCCCCCAAAGGACTACAACTTATTTTGATGGTGTTAATGGAAAGCACTGCATTAAGAAAGAGCAAAAACGTAATGGGTTTTAATTTTTAAACATCTAACCTTTTCACGAGTCACTGTTAATCATTTGCACCTGTGACTTTAATAATCAGTTCAGCAATTACAGAAGCAAAATCACCAGGATGGGACTAGGTAAGGATGCCCCAATCACAACCATTACCATAGCAAGGAGAGAAGAAAGCTATTCTGTCATATGTGACATGAAGAAAGTTTTACATGTCAGTTCCACCCAATCTTGAGAACGGTAGAGCTCCTAGTACTTAAAATCTTCATCTTCTAAAATTCAAGATTTTTTAAAAAATATATCTCACTGCATTTTCAAATATTAAGTTTTTACTTTCTGTAACAATTTTTTCAACTTTAGGGCTTGGGGGGAAAGAAGGCTCCAGAATACAGAATAATCACAACACTACAAGAGGGGAAAAAGCTACTTTTTAAAAATCATTCTTCCCACAGAGACATTAAGACCATTATCATTACACCACTTAACCATTTATTTCATTATGAAAGGAAACAAAGCACAAGTGGCAATATTCTGAAACGTGATGTTAGTGTGTTCTACATCAATGAACACACGAGTCTGGAAGGTACAAATATGGTCTCTGTCAGTTGTAGTCCATCCTCAGCAAGTCATTTTCCCTGTGGGCTGAGGCTCCCATATCATGGAAATCTTCCCTAACTGCTGAAGGCTGAAAAGGATTCCCTGTGAACAGCATCTGGACCACACCTTGTTTGGTCACACAAGAAGCTGACAAGGGCTGGAGGAAAATGCGTCTGGTCCAAAGATCAGAGGACAGGGCCAAAAATCAAAATATACCCTTCTACGATTTAATAAGGAGGACCCCTAAAATGTCTATTCATCCAGTTTTGTTCTTCTAATCAGTCCCGCCATCCGCTACTAGATGTTGGCCATTCTGTGGGCTGGCTGGTAGGGTTTTGTGGTCCAGCAACTGCCAGCCTTTTATAACCTCAGTGATGGTGTGGAAGCATCCATAAATATGCTTTTTGGCACTAAGTCAGTACCAAGGGAAATATTAGAGAACAAACTCCCCACCCACTGCAGAAATTTCTTAGTTTCAAAGCATCTGGAATGAAGATCCCAATTACCTTTAGCAAAATTTCTTTTAGGGTTGTTGTTTTTTTTTTCAATCCTCTTGCTTGCTGAGGAACCTTCTAAAGAGCCCCCCAAAGATGATACCCACAGTTCAGGTTATTGGACCTACATTTTCCTAGTTAGGGAGGGAAGGGGAAGTGTTTGATAGTTTACCCAGTATCCTTCCACTTGTAGCAGGAATGAACACCAAAAAAGCATCAGGACACTTAACTCCTTAGAGATTTAAAAGCCTTCCGGAGGAATAAAGAGAAATCTCTCCCTCCCCACCTGCACCCCCTACCCTGTTTCTGCCCTAGCCTTAGAATCCGTAGCCCTTCTGTAATTCCATGAGGTTCCAGAGAGACTCCTTTATTCCATGGGGCTTCCGGATCTGACCCCAGGAAAGCCCAATTGGTCATCCTTCTCCTCACCCTTCCAACCTTCACACCCAACCCCTCCCCACCGCCCCAGGCCACCTCCTTACCTGATAATGTCGTCGTTGTGTCCCAAGAAGAATTTTTGGCTGTGCTCGCGGGTGCTGTAAACCACCCCGACGCCAGCCACAAAGTAGACTACTTCCTTGCCGGCGGTGTAGTACAGGTTGTTGCGGCACTGGTGACCCCGGTACCCGTACACCCACTCCAGCCGGAGCTGGCAGCTGGGAGCTGTCCGATCCGCCATGATAAGCTGACCCCACTCGCCCCCCGGTCGCTCCGCGCGCGGGTCCGCGGCCCCTGGGCTCCGGGTCTGTCCTCGCCAAGGCTCGGGATGCGGAGGACCTGCAAGGGCTCAGCGTGCAGTGCCGGGCGCTGATTTCCGCGGCGACGCACAGACACAGACCAGCGCGCCGGCCGCAACCATCATCCGCCGCCGGAGACGAGCCGCCAGGTACGCGGTCGCCAGACCCCGCCGGGCTCTCCGGCTCCCTCTCCACGGGAGAGGCGTCTTCTGGGGCGCCCGCACTCGCGCGCGCAAGCCTCACTGCACCTGCGGGCTTCGGCCCCCGTGAGAGGTTTTTGGGAGGGTCACCCGCCTTTTAAATCATGGATCTGCATATCCAAACACTGATTACCAGTTCGCTCACTGAAGTTTGCTGTGCCCGGGGGCCTCGCAGCAGGCAGCGGGATTTATTCTGTGACAGCTTTAATTTGATAAGGAACTCGAGAAAGCTTTGCCATCGCCATCCTTGGATCCGAAACTGACAGTCCACATCCAGGATGCGAGAGTGAGGAAGAAAGAAACAAATATTTTGCGTAAGTCACCCAGTCCAAGAAAATGATCCCCAAACAAACCAAGTTTTTAAAAATTTGTCAACTATTCCTCCTCTCTCCCTCCAGATCCATCTTTTTAATGATATGAAATATGCCCTAAATGCTGCTGGCTGGTGGCTGCCGATACGATTTGAAAGAACATTTGCTGCAAGAGGGAGGAGATATGGGGATATATGTATATGTATAGCTGATGCACTTTGTTATAAAGCAGAAGCTAACACACCATTGTAAAGCAATTATACTCCAATAAGGATGTTAAAAAAAAAAAAGAACATTTGCTGTTTCCCCCATTAAGCCAGGGCAAATATGCAACGGTCATTTTTTAGATGCTCCAATTAGTTAGTTGTCGTGTACGTGTTCATAATTCATATCCTCCGTGAACCGTCTCTTGGCTGAGAAAACCACAAGAACTTAGCAGCTCTCACTAATCAGCAACTCCAATTGAAAGCGCCATAAAAAGATTTTTCTGAATCGGAGGAAACTGAGACACTAGTGCAGCTAGAGGTAGAAAAGCTCAACCTACAAACGCTCCCGGTCCAGAAGAAATTAAATAATTAACAAGTGACCAAAATCTTGTACCTCTCCCCAGGAAGGTCTGCGCTAGCTATGGGGTCCCGCAGGCGCAAGGGTCACGCCTCTAGCCCGGCGTGGGGCGGGAGCGCCCGAGGAACCACTGGGGACGGCGAGCCCCCACATACGCGCACACACATCCCAGGCATAGGTCGCTGCCGACCTGAGGGATGCCAGCCCCAGGGGACACCCCGGCCCGCGCACAGTGCAGCCTTTGCAGCGTCCTGCACTCCTCCCACACCCGATCCAGGCTAGCCTGCGGAGCATCCCGGCTCTGCCGCCTCTAACCTCTGCTCTGAGCGAGCGCCGCGAGCACGTCCTGGATCTCGCACGGGCGAGCGAAATCCTCTGCCTGCCCCCGCTTCCCAATCCTTCCCCGCCTCCCGCACCCGAGGACGGGCTTCGTCACTGGGGCGTCGCGAGAGACAGGTTCTTCCTCCTGCCGAGGCTCCGGGGGCGGGGCCACAGCGCCGCTTTCGGGAACCGAGGCTGCGGGTTACTAGGCGAGATCTCGGCGCTTGGAAACGGCGATGCCCCAGAGCGCTGGGACCGCCCCCTCCTTCCACCGCCCCTGTAGTCCCCTTCCTCCGATGCATCCTGGGAAATGTAGTCCGTTCCACGCGGGCCCGGGCAGGGAGCGCGCGGGGCCGGACCACAAGTCCCAGGATTCCGCGCGCCCAGAGTGGGCCGTAGAGAGGCCGTTAACTGCGTCCGCGATGCTTGCGGTTCTTTGCTGAGCTGAGGAAGGCGCACCAAGGGCGACCGGTGGCTAGCGCCCTGCGTTACCTAGTGACTGAGGCTGCCGGCCCGCGTGCGTGTGTATCTAAAAAGAAGAGCAGTGGAGCTGGAATAGAGACCATACCATCTCTACGGCCCACGTCGACAATTTCTTCTGTACCTGTCCCTGAGAGCTACTGTAGCCGACTCAAGCCCAAGTTTGTTTCCCACTTCAGTTTTACTTTTTATTCAGATGGATTCTAATCTGTTAAAGTGCAGTAATGCCGCGTTTAAGAAAAATGCTGGGGATGTGGTCTCACTTTGTCCTAAGAACCAGCGCCTTCCTATGAGCTGCTTCATAAGACTTGGGTAGTTAAGGATAACCAGATTGTGCAAACAGGAAGGTGCTCACGCCACGAACAACTAACCTTGACCCTCAAACGCAGAAGCCGGTGGCATCTGTCCAAGTGAACTGTGAATTCCAATGTGTTCTGAAGTAGCCTCTTTTCAAATCCGGGCAACAGCTGACCTGTGAGAAGAGGCTTAAAAATCTCACTGACTAGGGCTTCCCTGGTGGCGCAGTGGTTAAGAGTCCGCCTGCCGATGCAGGGGACATGGGTTCGTGCCCCGGTCTGGGAAGATCCCACATGCCGCGGAGTGGCTAGGCCCGTGAGCCATGGCCGCTGAGCCTGCGCGTCCGGAGCCTGTGCTCCGCAACGGGAGAGGCCACAACAGTGAGAGGCCCACGTACTGCAAAAAATAAAAAAAAAATAATAATAATAAAATCTCACTGACTAAAAAGCTGCAAAAGGACGATTAAAGGGACATTTTTAGCATGCCCTTTCCTTCCTGTGCTCTCAGTGTAATCCCTTACTCAGTTCTTCAACTACCTCAAGCTTTAGCAGAGCCCTCTGAATGGTAGGAAAGCCTCTGGAAGATTAGAAGTGCCAGAGTTTGGATGAGCAGTTGCTGCCTGCAGCAGTGAAGAGGGTGTGAATTGGTCTCATCATTCTTTTTAAGGAAACAAGGATCTACAAATCCATGAAGTCGCACTGTGCTAGACAATAAGGGCACTACCAAATGTAAAAACAAAAACAAACAAAAAAACACGGTCTGAAAGATTTGAGACATAAGCTAAAATATAATGACCAATAATGCTATGCCATAAAACAATGCCAATGAATTAAATAGAGACAGTAAATTCTATATAAAAATTCACAAGATGAAGAGCTTTTCCAGCTATAAGTCAGGAAGGACTTCATGGAGGAAATAGGAAATAAAGGTAGAATTGAGATAAGTAAACATAAATTGAAAGCACTGTGCATGGGTCTATAGAATAAAAGGGTAGATACAGAAAAACAAAGATTTAGAGAATAGAATTGGTGCAAGAGAGAATTCGTGTAAGATGAGAAGGGGACATAAACCTGAAAGGTTAGATTGTGGATGGAGCTGAACCTAGAGGTTTGCACCATATCTTAAAATAATGGAAGGCCATTGGATTTTTTCAGGGGGCGGGGAAGAAGGGAATAGCAATAAAAACTGTAGATTTGCCAGTAGTCAAAGCATCAGGTATTAGAGGCTTAAGGTAGACATTGGTTGGGGTTCTACATGAGAGGTAGTAGTAATGGTCCAGAAAGGAAGGGACATCTTTCAGAAAAATTACAAAAGGATGTTGAAAAGAGTCTCCTCAACAAATAGAAATGGATATAACATGACATGTTAATTTCCTCAGTTATCTTTAATATAACTAGTGACCACAATGCTATACCATATTGTACTTTTAGTTAAATGAGTATATGTATACCTCCCAGCTCAAGACATAGATCTATTTATTATTAAACAACTGGTGAGAAAATATAGCAGAGTAAGGCACGGTTACAGAATTTTCCACCTCAAGTTTCTTAGACAATGAGAGGGGAAAATATTCTCAAGAAACAGTATTAAGGACATAAGGTAAGTTCAAGAACTCATGAAAATTCTCACTAAAATACTTCAATTTATAAAAGTAAAATGAGAGAGTAAGTGTATAGTTTCCAGGTTTTGGGGAGGATACTTTTAGAGAAGATGACCCTGTGTATTACCTTGGGTCTTCAACAAAAATAAAATGTTTTACCAGTATCTGCCAGCATCAGGGCACTCTGCAGAGTCAAGAGAATAAGCCAGAATCCATAGGAGTGAGATACACCTTTGGCTGCATGGAAGGGGCTCTGGAACTGGACATTTCACAGGATCTCAAGAAAGAGCAAAGGCCTATCCCCTAGCAGAAGCTATACTCAATCCCAATAGATCTCACTATTTTTCCTACTCCACCCTTTTCCAATTTTAGGCTACAGGAAAGTGGATAAAAAGCAATATCCAGCCACTATAGCTCTGAGAAGATCAACTTATTCTCAGATAAGGTGAGAAGACTGTCTAGAAGAATTCATACATAATGTATCTGAATAAATGATTTGGAAAGAGCTGCCCCATCAAACATAAGAAACAAAAAAAGTAAGGGCAGAGACTTACCTTGTGCCGCAGTGGTTAGGAATCTGCCTGCAGAAGACATGGGTTCGATCCTTGGTCTGGGAAGATCCCACATGCTACAGAGCAACTAAGCCCGTGCACCACAACTACTGAGCCTGCGCTCTGGAGCCCGTGAGGCACAACTACTGAGCCCACACATGACTACTGAGCCCACGCACCAGAACTACTGAAGCCCATGCACCTAGAGCCCGTGCTCTGCAACAAGAGAAGCCACGACAATGAGAGGCCTGCGCACCGCAGCGAGGAGCAGCCCCCGCTCGCCGCAACTAGAGAAAGCCCATGCACAGCAACGAAGACCCAAAGCAGCCAAAAATAAATAAATTAATTAATAATAAATGTTAAAAATAATTTTTAAAAACCTTAAAAAAAAAGTAAGGGCATAGCAAAAGCAAACCAAAATCTTGAAAGAAAGGTACATTATATGTGAAAGATAGATGAAGAAACTTTATGTCATCTTGAAGCAAATATATGTCAAAGAAGCAGATTCTCTACCAAAGAAGAACTTAGTTACAATATGAATTCAAAATATCAAGAGCTTAAAGATGGATACTAAAAATAAAAGCCAAGCTAAAGAAGTAATCAAATATAAACACAGTTTCAGATCTAATGAATACATTTGAAACAATAGGAAAAAAAACTGGAAATCATATTACCAGTATGGAGGAAACACCAGAAATTATCACAAGAAATGCAGAGGAAAAAGCCAAGGATATTAAAATAGATAATGCTTGAGACAACAAAGCTAACCCAACCTACAGATCATTGGCATTCCTAAATTAGAGAAGCCAACAAATGGAACAGAAAATAAAATAGAGGAATATATTAAAGAACTGAATCTGCACATTAAAGTGGTACATTGTATATCAGAAAAAAAAAAGATGATATATAATAGTCTCCTTGGAGGCATATCCTAGCAAAATTATTTAACTTCAAGAATAAATAATATTTCAAAATCATTTGCCAACTTTAGAGAGGACTGTTTTACCACCTCTGCCAATTAGTAATTAAAGAGAAACATTTAAGCATTTACTTTGTCTTGCTGGAGGAACTAAAGTTTATCCTCAGTTGATAAAGGAAAGCTATTTACATAAGAATGCTAGCTAATAAATGTAGGGAAAATAATAGATTTAGAAAATCATCCAGTGATGTAACTGATGCAGGAAAAGGTTGTAAATGTATACCAAAATGATTAGATGAGAGGATATTCCTTCCCATAATGCTAAAGAATCACCCTACAAATTATGTAACTTTAAATGGAGTGCTCTGGAGGTCACCATCTCAATTAAATTACCAAACTTAGTATCACCAGTACTGACACAATCTGCTCCTTCTGCCTCCTGATGTGATGCGGTATGAGATACTGCATAAAACATTTTTGGCCAAATAACTAACTCAAGTCTAATCAAGCCTTATGACTTAACTCTATGTTTACAGAAAATATGGGATAGATGAACAAGTTAACTGAAACCATAGGTAAACAATCAGATAAAGCCAGAAAATAGGGCAGCGTACTACACAAGTGGTCTGGCTTGATCAAAAAAGCAAATGTAATTAAACAAAAAATATATAACAAAAAGGTGAGGGATTATTCTTGGTTAAAAGAGACTAAAGAGATATAACAACCAAATACAATGGGTGACTCCTGATTGGATCTTGGATCCTGATTTTTTTTTTTTAAGGCCACAAAAGACAATGTGGGAAAAGGAACAATTGGGGAATTTTAATACAAAAACGATTATTCTAGAGCAGTGGTCCCCAATCTTTTTGGCACCAGGGACCGGTTTCGTGGAACACAATTTTTCCACGGATGTGGGGGGAATGATTCAGGCAGTAATGCAGCGATGGGGAGCGATGGGGAGCGAGCGGCAGATGAAGCTTCTCTGGCTCTCCCGCTGCTCACCTCCTACTGTGCGGCCAGGTTCCTAACAGGCCGAGGACCCGTACTGGTCCAAGGCCCTGGGGTTGGGGACCCCTGTTCTAGCAGATATCAGGGAATTACTGTTCTTTTTCTTTGGAAAATCGTATTCTAAGGAAACACATCCTGAAGCATTTAGGAATAAAATGTTACATCTACAACTTACCTTCAAGTGATTCAGGAAGAAATGTGTTCTCTATGTACATACAAACACACATGCACAGGAGAGATAAAGCAAATATGGCAAATATTAGCAGTTGCTTTATGTATCTTTTTTCTGTATGTTTGAAATTTTTTATTATAAAAGACTGGGAAAATGTTTCTCAAGGATCTAGGCAGAAACAAAAATGGAGGATGGGTGTAGAAATCAGGCTGGCCTCACATTCTGCACTGCAACCTCCAATGCCAGAAAAAATGGAGCAGTATTTATAGGTCCTGATAGAGAAGGAAAGTATAATATTAGAATTATACCCAGCTAAATTGTTAAGTGTAAAAGCAACAGGCAGACATTCTCTGACATTAAATAACTTCAGGGCATTTTTTAGCCCTTGTGACAGTTATAATGAAGTTTAATGGCACGTGACTAAAGAACCCAAATGAACCATTAAAGAAGGTAGAAGTTTCTCTACCACATAAAATGTTTGGAAGTATAGCAGATTAAGGAAATTTTCAGATACCCAGAATCTTCCTGTCTTGTTATACATTAATACAGATCTTTCACCTCATGGTTTAAGATGACAGATCAAACTTCAGCATTTACATTTGCAATACAGCTAGCAGAAAGGAGAATAGATCTCATCCCTTTAAGGATATTTTCTGTAAGTTTCATACACTTCTGCTTACATCCCATTGGCCAGAACTTAGAGTGCATCTAGCTGCAAGGGAGGCTAGGATTATACACTATATAATGGGGGCAGTATGTACATTTAAAATCAGGAATATTTTACTAAGAAAGAAATGGAAAAGCAATGTTGGTGTTCACCAGAAGTTTCTGCTAACACACTCATGAAAAAACTACCTGACAATGATATTCAGCCGTGCAAGAAGTGAACAAAAGAATCACTTTTGATTGGTAATGGTAAATGGTAAAGCATGGTAAAAAGATGGGAGGGGGGCTTCCCTGGTGACGCAGTGGTTGAGAGTCCGCCTGCCGATGCAGGGGACACGGGTTCGTGCCCCGGTCTGGGAAGATCCCACATGCCGCAGAGCGGCTGGGCCCGTGAGCCATGGCCGCTGAGCCTGCGCATCCGGAGCCTGTGCTCCGCAATGGGAGAGGCCACAACAGTGAGAGGCCCGCATAAAAAAAGATGGGAGGGGAGCAATGAATCAGTTTATTAAGGAAACAGTTCTCCTCATTCATTCTTCATTTTCACTTTTTTGTTTGTTATTAAGTAAAATTAGTTGAAACCCTTTATTTAAAAAAATTCATGAGAATGGTATAATTCCATTCTCATGAAATTATTTCTATCCACTTAGTTATCTGCCATGCATCTAACTATGTCTGTATAGAGATATTATATAATATAGTTCACCAAAAACTAACCTAGTTATTTCTGGAGGAGTGAGATTTAGAATAACTTTTTGTCTTCTTTTTGGACCTTTCTGATTTTTCAAAAATGTTTCAAATGAGCATGTACCATTTTTATGAAAACAGTAAGTCATTATCCATGCATCTATGGTCAATTAATCTACAGCAAAGGAGGCAACAATACACTATGGGGAAAAGACAGTCTCTTCAATAAGGGGTTCTGGGAAAACTGTACAGCTACATGTAAAAGAATGATTAGAACATTTCCTCACACCATATACAAAAATAAGCTCAGAATGGATTAAAGACCTAAATAAAAGACCTGAAACCATAAAACTCCTAGAAGAGAACATAGGCAGAACACTCTTTGACATAAATCATAGCAATAATTTTTGGATCCATCTCAAAAGGCAAAAGAAATAAAAACAAAAATAAATAAATGGGATCTAATTAAACTTAAAATCTTTCGCACAGTAAAAGAAACCATCAACAAAGTGAAAAGACAACCTACTGAATGGGAGAAAATATTTGCAAATGATATTACTGACAAGAAGTTGATAGCCAAAATACACTAACAGCTCATATAACTCAATGTCAAAGAGCAACAGAATTTTAAGATGAGTGGAAGATCTAGATAAACATTTTTCCAAAGAAGACATATAGATGGCTAACAAGCATGAAAAGATGCTCAACATCTCTATTAGAGAAATGCAAATCAAAACTATAATGCGATATCACCTCACACCTGTCAGAATGGCTATCATCAAAAAGCCTACAAATATCAAATGTTGGCGAGAATGTGGAGAAAAGGAAACCCTTGTACACTGTTGAAGGGAATGTAAATTGGTACAGCCACTATGGAAAACAATATAGAGGTTCCTCAAAAGACTAAAAATATAACTACCATATGATCCACCAATTCCACTCCTGGGTATATATCTGAAAAAAAAGCCACTGTTTTGAAAATATACATGCACCCCAATGTTCATAGCAGCATTATTTACAATAGCCAAGACATGGAAGCAACTCAAGTGGCCATTAACAGACAAGTGGATAAAGAAGACACACACGCACAATGGAATATTAGCCATATAAAAGAATGAAATTATGCCATTTGCAACAACGTGGATGGACTTAGAGAGTATTATGTTTAGTGAAATAAGTCAGACGGAGAAAGACAAATACTCTATGTTATCACTTATATGTGGAATCTAAAAAATAAAACAAGCAAATATATATAACAAAACAAAAACAGACTGACAGATATAGAAAACACACTAGTGGATACCAGTGGGGACAAGGAAGGGGGAAGGGCCAGATAGGGGTATGGGATTAAGAGATACAAACTACTATATATAAAATAAGTACAGGGATATATTGTACAGAACAGAAAAATATAACCACTATTTTGTAATAACTTTAAATGGAGTATAATCTATAAAAATATTGAATCACTGGGCTATCCTGGTGGCGCAGTGGTTGAGAGTCCGCCTGCTGATGCAGCGGACACGGGTTCGTGCCCTGGTCCGGGAGGATCCCGCATGCCGCAGAGCGGCTGGGCCCGTGGGCCGTGGCCGCTGGGCCTGCGCGTCCGGAGCCTGTGCTCCGCAGCGGGAGAGGCCACAACAGTGAGAGGCCTGCGTACCGCAAAAAAAAAAAAAAAAAAAAAAAAAATATATATATATATATAGAGAGAGAGAGAGAGAGAGAGAGAGAATCACTCTGCTGTCCACCTGAAACTAATATAATATTGTAAGTCAACTATACTTCAAAAGAAAATAAGTCATTGCTCTTAAAAATATCTGTTGATAATAGATTGTATTTTTCTTGAGATGATATTTGTAGTCATTAGGACAAAACCTTTGGTTGACCTTTCTTGACTCCGTTAATTGGCAATATCAAGAGCCTGTCAGATCACTGAACAGAGTTAGGGCATATGAGTGTAGTTGTTTAACCAGAATTTTCTCTGTAAAAGGTAACCAATTTATTTGGAGCTAGACCTTGTAGCCTTGACCTCATTAGCATTACACTTTAGATACCATTGAACTACAAAAAACTGACGATGATATTTCACCAGCAATCAACTAATGGGGTTAGAGTCCACATTTTTTTTTTTTTTTTTTTTTTTTTTTTGCGGTACGCGGGCCTCTCACTGTTGTGGCCTCTCCCGTTGCGGAGCACAGGCTCCGGACGCGCAGGCTCAGCGGCCATGACTCACTGGCCCAGCCGCTCTGCGGCATGTGGGATCTTCCCTGAGTGGGGCACGAACCCGTGTCCACTGCATCGGCAGGCAGACTCTCAACCACTGCGCCACCAGGGAAGCCCCTAGAGTCCACATTTTTAACCAAGTAAAACACTTAAAAATAAAAATAAAAATAGCACATGAAAAGATTCTCTACATCATTAGCCACCACGGAAATGCAATCAAAACCACAATGAAATACGACTTAACACCTGCTGTAATAAAAAGGCAATTACAAGCATCAGAGAGGATGTGGAGAAATTGGAACCCTCATACACTGCTGGTGAGAATATAAAATGATGCAGCTGCTCAGGAAAACAATCTGGCAGTTCCTCCAAAAGTTAAACATGGAGTCACCATGTGATCCAGCAATCCCATTTCTAGATATATACCCAAGAGAAATATATTCACACAAAAACTTCTATTGCGTTAGCGAAAAGGTTCATTCATTTTTTTCCATAAGATGGCTCTAGTAGCACTTAGTTGTCTTTAACTTCATTAGAAACAATTTTGTTAGACTGTATGTGACAGCTGTCAAATCAGCAAGCATTTAAAAAAAGACTTATCAAAAGTGGTGAATTGGTGTAGCCATTTTAATATTGAAGATGGAAGAAAAAAGCATTTCTGGCATATTATGCTTTATTATTTCAAGAAAGATAAAAACGTAACCGAAATGCCAAAAAAAAAAAAAAAAAGATTTGTGCGGTGTATGGAGAAGGTGCTGTGACTGATCGAATGTGTCAAAAGTGGTTTGCGAAGTTTTGTGCTGGAGATTTCTCCCTGGACGATGCTCCACAGTCGGGTAGACCAGTTGAAGTTGATAGCGATCAAATTCAGACTTTAACTGAGAACAATCAGCGTTATACCACGCAGGAAGGAGCCGACATACTCAAAATATCCAAATCAAGCATTGAAAATCATTTGCACCAGCTTGGTTATGTTAATCACTTTGATGTTTGGGTTCCACATAAGTTAAGCAAAAAAACCTTCTTGACTGTATTTCCTCATGCAATTCTCTACTTAAACGTAACGAAAACACTCCGGTTTTAAAACAAATTGTGATGGGTAATGAAAAGTGGATACTGTACAATAATGTGGAACAGAAGAGATTGTGGGGCAAGCGAAATGAACCACCACCAACCACACCAAAGGCCCATCTTCATCCAAAAAAGGTGATGTTGTGTATATGGTGGGATTGGAAAGGAGTCCTCTATTATGAGCTCCTCTATTATGAGTCCTCTATTATGAGCTCCTTCCAGAAAAGCAAACGATTAATTCCAACAAGTACTGCTCCCCACTGGACCAACTGAAAGCAGCACTTGACGAAAAGCGTCCAGAATTACAGAAAACACATAATCTTCCATCAGGATAACACAAGACCACATGTTTCTTTGATGACGAGGTAAAAACTGTTACAGCTTGGCTGGGAAGTTCTGACTCATCCACCGTTTTCACCAGACATTGCACCTTCGGATTTCCATTTACTTCGGTCTTTACAAAATTCTCTTAATGGAATAGATTTCAATGCCCTGAAAGACTGTAAAAGGCACCTGGAACAGTTCTTTGCTCAAAAAGATAAAAAGTTTGGGGAAGATGGAATTACGAAGTTGCCTGAAAAATGGCAGAAGGTAGTGGGACAAAGGGTGAATACATTGTTCAATAAAGTTATTGGTGAAAATGAGAAATGTGTCTTTTATTTTTATTTAAAAAACCAAAGGCACTTCTTGGCCAACCCAATACATGAATGTTCATGGGAGCATTATCCACAATAGTCAAAAAGTGTAATTAATCTAAATGCCCATCAATCAATGAATGGATAAGTAAAATATATGCATCCATATAATGGAATATTATTCCTCAATGAAAAGAAATGAAGAACTGTTACAAGTTACAACATAGAACCTTGAAAATGTTATTCTAGATGAAAGAAGCCAGTTGCAAAAGACCACACATTGTATGATTCTATTTCCAAATGGAATATTCAGAAGAGTCAAATTTGTACAGACATAAACTAGATTAGTGGTTCACTAGAGAAAAAGATGGGTAGGTGGGGGAAATGTGAATAACTACTAATGAGTATGGGATTGTGGTGTGGGAGGGTGATAAAAATGTTCTAAGGGCTTCCCTGGTGGCGCAGCGGTTGAGAGTCCGCCTGCCGGTGCAGGGGACGCGGGTTCGTGCCCCGGTCCGGGAGGATCCCACATGCCGCGGAGCGGCTGGGCCCGTGAGCCATGGCCGCTGAGCCTGCGCGTCCGGAGCCTGTGCTCCGCAGCGGGAGAGGCCACGGCAGTGAGAGGCCCGCGTACCGCAAAAAAAAAAAAAAAAAAAAAAATGTTCTAAAATTAGATTGTGTTGATGATTGCTCAGTTCTTTATATACTGAAAACCATTGAATTGTACACTTTAAATGGATGAATTTATAGTATGTAAATTATATATCAAAGCTATTAAGAATAAAAATAAAAATAAAAAACAAAGTTTGACTCATTTTACTTGGTTGTTGCATGTACATTTCCTATATATTATACATATTAATAATTTCTTGCTTTTTGATTCCTTAAATGCCAGTCATTCTTATAGCAGAAATTATTTCGTACTCATAGAGGAAAAGATTTTTAAATTAAAGTTCATGGTTTTAATCTATCATTCAGAACTTATCCTATGTTTAATGTTTTATAGGAATATTAAACATTTTAGGTAAACTATACAGGTCACATTGGAAGATGTAAATGCTAGGTCTAAAAGGAATGGGCAATTATCAATAACTCATAGAGAAAGAACTTTTAAAGTTTTTCCCCGTCTCTTTTCAAACATTTTTAACAAAGGATAAAGAGGCTCTGTCCATTGAGCTAGAAGTAGACACTACAGTCCAAGAGGAGATCTAATCAATGAAAAGCTTCCATGATTTTTTATTGAAGATAGAATTCCTGTATATTCCCTATTCAATTGAGATAACATAAAAGAATACGATTAGACAAGTAAGAAAAGGCCTTTTATTTATTTATTTTTTTTGGCGGTACGTGGGCCTCTCACTGTTGTGGCCTCTCCCATTGCGGAGCATAGGCTCCGGACGTGCAGGCTCAGCGGCCATGGCTCACGGGCCCAGCCGCTCCACGGCATGTGGGATCTTCCCAGACCAGGGCACGAACCCGTGTCCCCTGCATTGGCAGGCGGACTCTCAACCACTGCGCCACCAGGGAAGCCCAGAAAAGGCCTTTTAAATCCATGCTTGAAAACAACCCATTCTAAAAAGCATTCCTAGATACACAGAAAGTTTGTGTTTAAAATGTAACTAGCTATGACTCTTATGTAAAGTCTAGTTTACCTGAAGACCAACTTGCAACATACAGACATCTACAACTTCAGTACATCATTTGATATTTCTTAATCCAAACATTACCCCTGGCAATAATTCTTTTTTTCTGCTCCTGGTAATAATTTAGTCATAGTGTTCCTCTCTAATAAAGCCCCTACTGAAACTCTTGCATGAGAGTTCTAATCTCAAAGAGAGAATATGAAAAATTAGTCATATAGCTAATAACATATGCTATACATTCAGTACATTTTAAATGTTTTAGGTTGATTATATTAGGGGTAACATCTAGTTGTTAGATCTGGATCGTTGAAGCTGACATCACTACATATTCTTCCTAAGTGAACCCTATAGGCTAATTAATGTGCCTTCTCTAAAATTTTTGCAGTATTTCTTAGTGAGAACAATGAGAGGTTCCCATAGAAGATGCTGTGTTCAAAAATTTTAAAGATGTATGGTAAACTCACTGATAGGTAGGCTTCTATAATAATACTTTAATTATTATTTCTAATTATAATTCTTAATTATTAGTAGTCTTGTGTTACCTTCAGGTATACTTTCTAGAACACTGCTTAAGCTTACACTGAAGAGGAAATCATAATCATCTCCACTTAAGAGTCACAGGATTCTAGGGACTTCCCTGGTGATGCAGTGGATAAGACTCCACACTCCCAATACAGGGGCCCAGATTCAATCCCTGGTCAGGGAACTAGATCTCACATGCATGCCACAACTAAGAGCTCGCATGCCACAACTAAGGAGTCAGCAAGCAGCAACTAAGGAGTCTGTGAGCTGCAACTAAGGAGCCCACATGTCACAACTAAGACCCAGTGCAACCAAATAAATAATAAATAAATAAATAAAAGAATCACAGGATTCTAGAGCTGGAAAGTATCTTAGAAATACCTAAATTTTACTACTAAAGGAGGCTCAGGTCATGGCCAAGAATGAAGAAAGTCCACAACAACAACTTTATTGACTGCTTGTATAGTTATCAAACAGATAATTCCTGAGTACTGCTGTGGGGAGGGATTAATAATGCTGCACAGAAAGTGTCATGGGAATAGTGTGATATGGGGAAATCCTTTCAGTTCAGAAGACAAGGTTCTGGAGGCAGACTGACCAAATTGTAATCCTTACTCTGTCACTTAGTAGTCTTTTGGCCTTGGACAGGTTACCTAATCCAAGCCTCAGTTTCCTCATCTGTAAAATGGACATAATAGCATCTATCTCATAGGATTGTCAGTAAGGACTGAATGAGTTAAATACATAAGCAACCTGAGGCCCCATATGAACTCTCCTCTTCCTTATGGGTAAAGATTTTTCAGGGCCAAGGAGACATTTCCACCCAGAATCCATACTCCTCCCTCCCTTTACTGCAGGCATCTGAGACCCTAGAATTACCTGCGCAAAAATGCCTGAGTCCGCATACAGGGCTCTCTTCTGGACTGCTCTGCTGGGGTGTACTCTCCTAAGTTAACGGATGACGTGAAGGCACAGCTATCTGTGGGGTGGGAAGGCATGAATCTGAAGCTTGGCTGTATGGGCTGAGGGCACGCAAATTTGTGCTCAAGGCCCCTGGTGGTGCGGACGGAGTAGGAGATGGGACGAGAAGGAAGGCAGCCTGAAGGCAGGGGGCCACTTCTCACACTGCTGCATTCTGGCATGGAGCTCAAGGGAGTCTAAGAATTCTACATTTGACTCTGTCCTTCCAGGTTGCTATGAAAGCATATCTGACATGGTAAGAGATAGCTTGCTCGATATCTAACTTTCAAGCATGTAGACATATGGAATGAACTCCTGGAGTGTTCTTGCCCTGCCCCCATGGGTGTGGGGTATGCCTGGTGCCTTGTACACAGTAAGCATTCCATGCATTTTATTTTAATCTTTTAAAAAAAAAACTAGATCTTTATTGGAGTATAATTGCTTCACAATACTGTGTTAGTTTCTGTTGTAAACAAAAGTGAATCAGCCATATGCATACATATATTCCCATATCCCCTCCCTCTTGCGTCTCCCTCCCTCCCACCCTCCTCCTATCCCACCCCTCTAGGTCATCACAAAGCACTGAGCTGATCTCCCTGTGCTATGCTGCTGCTTCCCACTACATTCGGTCGTGTATGTATGTCGATGCTACTCTCACTTCGCCCCAGCTTCCCCCTCCCACCCCGTGTCCTCAAGTTCATTCTCTATGTCTACGTCTTTTTTTTTTTTTTTTTTTTTTTTTTGCTATACGCGGGCCTCTCACTGTTGTGGCCCCTCCCGTTGCAGAGCACAGGCTCCGGACGCACAGGCTCAGCGGCCATGGCTCACGGGCCCAGCCGCTCCGCGGCATGTGGGATCTTCCCGGACCGGGGCACGAACCCGTGTCCCCTGCATCGGCAGGCGGACTCTCAACCACTGCGCCACCAGGGAAGCCCTATGTCTACGTCTTTATTCCTGCCCTGCAACTAGGCTCATCAGTACCATTTTTTTTGTTTTGATTCCATATATATGTGTTAGCATACGGTATTTGTTTTTTTCTTTCTGACTTACTTCACTCTGTATGACAGACTCGAGGTCAATCCACCTCACTACAAATAACTCAATTTCGTTTCCTTTTATGGCTGAGTAATATTCCATTGTATATATGTGCCACATCTTCTTTATCCATTCATCTGGCAATGGACATTTAGGTTGGTTCCATGTCCTGGCTACTGTAAATAGTGCTGCAATGAACATAGTGGTACATGTCTCTTTCTGAATTATGGTTTTCTCAGGGTATATGCCCAGTAGTGGGATTGCTGGGTCATATGGTAGTTCTATTTTTAGTTTTTTAAGGAACCTCCATACTGTTTTCCATAGTGGTGGTATCAATTCACATTCCCACCAAGTCCATGCATTTTAACCAGTATTATTGTTGTTATTACTGTAAGAAAGTGACTCTTCTCACAAACGGTAACAAAATAGAAGCTTTCCTTTCCCCACTGACGTGAGAGAACACAGTCTGCCAAGAGAACACTGGTGTGAAAGCACTCAGATTAGAGATTTCTAAAGGTCCAAGCAGAGGCCCAACCATTTTTCAGGTTAGTGAGAGTGACAAGGAGGGAGGCAAAGCCCTCTGCCAAGATCAACAGACAGAGATTCCCTACTAAGCATGGACTCAGTGTCAGCACTTGCAGCACGGAGTGACAGGGTAAGTGCCCTTAGGACAAGAGGGTGACCAGAGGGCCAGGGAGGAGAAGCAGCCAGCCATTAGTGGACCAGAGCGTGAATTATTCTAGTAGCCTCAGGGCCTAAGTGTCAACACCAGCTCTTCAGTAAGGATGAGCCGCAGGTGCAGAGCAGAACCCACTGTGGGCTTTTACTTCTCTGCTTGGATTATACCAGAAAATGTGGGCCCACGCCTTCCCCACAAATCACTTTGTTATTTTTATAAAGTCCTAAATTTTAAAACCTGCTCTCAAGAAGATAGAATTTGATTCATTCCACCTGACACCATTATATACATTAAATATACGTATACAGAAATATACAGTTGACCTTTGAACAACACAGGGGTTAGGGCATCTAAACCTCTGGGGAGTCAAAAACTTCAAGTATAATTTATAGTTGGTCCTCTGTATATGCAACTCCCCTGTATTCATGGTTCTGTATCCCCAGACTCAACCAACCAGGAATTGTCCAGTTCTGTAGTATTCACTATTGAAACGAATCTGTGTGTAAGTGGGCTCTCACAGTTCAAACCCCTGTCGTTCAAGAGTCAACTGTAAATGTAAACATAAAATCATCAAGCACTGAAAGAAAACATGAGTTAATTCACCTACAGCCTGGAAAAATATTTCTAACTATGATGCAAAATCCAGAAGTAATATGGGCAAAAATTGATACACTCAATAACTAAAAAAAATTTAAAAAATTAAGAAATTCTTGCATGGCAGAGAACAGCATAAGAAAGTAAAAAGAAAAATGATTAACTGGGGAAAATATTTGTAATCAAAATCACAGAGAAGGGATAAATATCTCTAATATATGAACTTCTTTTGATAAAAAATAAGCCTACTGAGCTTCCCTGGTGGCGCAGTGGTTGAGAGTCCGCCTGCCGATGCAGGGGACACGGGTTCGTGCCCCAGTCCAAGAAGATCCCACATGCCGCAGAGCGGCTAGGCCCGTGAGCCATGGCTGCTGAGCTTGCGCGTCCGGAGCCTGTGCTCCGCAATGGGAGAGGCCACACAGTGAGAAGCCCGCATACCGCAAAAAAAAAAAAAGCCTACTAACTCTATGGAAAAATATGAATAGGCAATTTACATAAGAAGAAATAAAAATGGTCCTTAATAATATGGAAAAAAAGAAATGCTCAAAATAAGAGAAATGCAAATTAAAACTCCACTATTTTAAAACAAGGAAGACATTCCCAAGGATGTACCTGAAGACAAACAATAAAATAAAATGGTTATGTCCCTGAGGATAGATTCTAAAGTTAAAAAAATTAAAATGTTTTCAGTCATCATACTGGAACATAATAAATAATACTGCAGAAATGCAATCAGCAAAATCCAGCTTTGGGCAATTCCAAAGGAAACCTGTTTGGGTTGTTTTTATTTTAATCAAATAAATTACAAGAAATAAAAATGTCAGATGGAGGGGGAAACTGTATGTTAGAAGATACTTAAAATACATACCAATCTCATGGAGTTTACTTGGATGCTGATTTGAACAAACGATTAAAAAAAAAAGAACCACTATGAGATAAACATGGAAATGTGAATACTCAATATTTGATTATTTTAAGGTATTAGAATTTTCAGGTGTTATAATAGCATTGTGATTATGCTTTTTAAAGTGAATCCTTATCTCTTAGAGATACATGCTGAAATATTTATGTATGAAAAATTTTGAGGTCTGAATTTGCTTAAAAGTAATCTGTAGAGAGTGGGAGATGAAATTAGATCGGTTCTGAGCTGATAATTACTGAAGCTGGGTAATGGCTATGGACAGGTTCCCTATACTATTCTCTATACCTTTGTATATGTGTAAAATTGTTTAAATATTTCATATTTCCAATTTTTAAAAAAACTGCTTCAAATATTGTTAGAGGCAGGATTCTGAACAGGGCTCATCCTCTCTGACTGCTCCAGCCAGGGTTCCAAGTGGCACAGTCAAAAAAGTAGCATCCCCTACAGAATCTTCTTTTGGGCTTATTTTCATCTGAAGGTGTTTATTCATTACCCCTGCAAGTGTTTTCTTTATTACATTTTCATTAAAATAGGACAAGTAAAATCTTGCTTTATTACTTCATCCAATGAGAAATAGGAAGCGCATGGTGATAGTTAGGGATTCAGGCTCTGGAGTCAGATGCTTCCAACCACATCCACCTCTGCCATCTGGATATGAGACCCTGGGCAAGTTATTTACCTCCTAACATTTTGGTTTCTTCATCTGTGAAATGGAGATAAAAATAATAACCCACTTCATAAATATGTTGTGGATGAAAGAATATATGTTTAGAATGCCTAGCACATGGTAAATATTCAAAATATTTTTATTGTTAATAATATTATATATAACCACTATTTAAAATATCCTCCCACAAAAGGCTCCCAAAGAATTTAAAATAAGATTTGGACTTAATTATGCATGTGTCTATGTGATTGCCTGAGTTACTACTGTTGTGTTTATATGCTGCCCGGCCATGAAATTGGGGTCCGTTCTCTGAACCAAAGTTTTCTGCCAAATTGTAGAATATATCGGAACTAATGCTGCATCAAACTAATAGTTCTCCACACTTTTAAAAGCATCAACATTGCTTAAATGCAAAGACTTTAATGAGCTAAATAATATGCCACAAGTTCATTAAATCACTACCATTATAGACTGTAATAAGTTCAAAATTGTACACAGAAGGCACAGTAATGTCATCAAATGAATGGTAACGTGAAGCCCTCAGAATCAATTAGTCGTGCCCTAGAGTGAGGAAAGTTAGAGAAATATTTATAATCCAAATATCCTGACCCCTGAAATCCTGAATTTCTGAAAACATTTTACTAATGGAAAGGAGACTAAAAAATGTCCTTTTGTGAACCCTGGTGCTGGTACCCACAAATACCTAATCTTCCATATTAGAAAATGTTTTGATTCCACTGAGGAAAGGTGAGCAATCTGAATAAAGGACAGAATTATCGAGCCAGGGGCACATGGAATGAAAACAAGACCTGAGTTCCAGCCCTAGTCACTTCCTGCACGGCACTGAACAGGCACTCAATCTCTTCAGGTCTCGGTTTACTCAGCTGTAAGATGAATAATCTGTAGGATCTCTTCCACCTCTAAAATGTTATGGGTAATTATGAGTATTAGTCTGTTACTGGCAAAACGTATTTCAGGGAAGTAGTACAGTCCAACCACACATCATTTGTTGAGATTCTACTTCAAAAATGGTGAAAACAAGAGAGAATCAGCACTATTCACTCCCAATCTAGGGCTCTTTAGAAAGACTAGGCTAACCTTGTGACTAGACTTCAAATAATGTTGTCAATTATATCTCAGTGAAACTGGGGTAGGGGGTTAAAACCACAGAATTGTACACTTTTAAATGTTAAGTTTTATGGTATGTGAATTACACCTCAGGAAAAAAAAATTTTTTTAAAGACTGCTCATCCCCCAGGGAGTATTCTTGGTGACCTAAAGAAGCTTAAATGGGGATGTGGACCAAAGTATGAACCTTTACAACTAAACTAAGAAAACATGGATGGCAAATTTAGCTAAACCAACATCGAGAATTACCCTTTGCCAAGACCGGCTACATAATTTGCATGGTCCAGGACAAAATGAAAATGCAAGGCACTTGATCAAAAAATTGTTAAAATCTCTAGACAGAGATAGCAGAGCATTAAACCAAACTCGAGCCCCTTCTGAGTGGGGACCTGTGCAACTGCACAGGTCACACACCTGTGAAGTCGGCTGTATTTATCAAACTTTTAAGATTTTCTAGGTCCAGGGCTGAACACTGTACAGACAACTCATTCAATTTCCACCACAATGTTGCAAAAGTAATATTATTATCCCCTCTTATGAAAGAGAAAATAAAGGCTTAAAGAGGTTAAAGAATTTGTGCAGTTTCCCACAGCCTGGTAAGGACAGAGCAGGACTTCGTGCTTAGGCCAGACTCCAAAGTCATGTTTTCACCAGTGGTCTTCAAATTTATTAGGAAAGGGACTTCCCTGGTGGTGCAGTGGTTAAGAATCCGCCTGCCAATGCAGGGGACACGGGTTCGATCCCTGGTCCGGGAAGATCCCACATGCTGCGGAGCAACTAAACCCATGTGCCACAACTACTGAGCCTGTGCGCCACAACTACTGGAGCCTGCGCGCCTCGAGCCCGTGCTCCGCAACAAGAAGCCATTGCAATGAGAAGCCCATGCACCGCAATGAACAGCAGCCCCCGCTCACCGCAACTAGAGAAAGCCCGCACGCAGCAACAAAGACCCAACACAGACAAAACTAAATAAATAAATAAATTTATTTTAAAAAAACTTTATTAGGAAAAATTTTTGAATGAATATTCCAATGTTTATGTACATATACTACTGTATTATTAAATTATGTATCTTATAAATCATGCAAAACAAAGACATTTTAAAGATGCCATCAATAGAACTTCTAATATTTTCCTCCCATATCTCAACCCATCACCTTTCACAATCCCTGTTGTACCTAGGGGTTAGGCTGCCCTTGACCCAGCCAAATTTAGAGTTAATAGCACTTAAGATGTTAATTTTCCTATGAAGTGTGAACTTTTAATAGGATATGGTTAAAAGGTGTCACTCAAAAAGGTGAGTTGTTCACAACGGAATTTTAGGTTCTGTGAAAATCAAGGGGTATTTCTTTTTTTAATTCTGGAGGCTGACTTGCCTTAAAGAAATCTCATTTTACTCACTGGCTGGGCCCTGACCAGGATTTTTGGTTTATTCTAGGTTATCTGCACAGTTATACAGCAAAGGTTGATTACTTATGGAACACAAGAAGGAAAACATTCACTTGACAAGTGTTTACTGAGTGCCAACAATGGGCCAGAACTTCTCTGGTTGCCGGGGATGGAAAGTGAGTGAGATCCATAGGGTCCTGCCAACAAAGAGTTTAGGTATGTTCTAAATTTCTGTTGGTGCCATGCCAACAGAAGTAACCTTAGAAAGAGAATGCAGTTTGTCTTCTGCTCCTTGAACCTAAACCTTTAGAAAGAAAAACTGGGACTTCCCTGGAGGCTCAGTGGTTAAGAATCCACGTACCAATGCAGGAGACGTGGGTTCGAGCCCTGGTCTGGGAAGATCCCACATGCCGCAGAGCAACTAAGCCCGTGTGCCACAACTACTGAGTCTGCACTCTAGAGCCCGCAAGTCACAACTACTGAAGCCCGTGCGTCTAGAGCCCGTGCTCCATAGCAAGAGAATCCACCGCAATGAGAGGCCAGTGCACTGCAACGAAGAGTATCCCCCGCTCGCCGCAACTAGAGAAAGTCCGCACACAGCAATGAAGAGCCAACGCAGCCAAAAATAAATAAATAAATAAATAAAATTTTTTAAAAAAGAAAGGACCATGCTCACAAGTATATTTTATGAAAAAAAATTCAGTACATTAGAACTTGATGAAAACGCCAAATCTTCCTTAAAAATACAAGAATCTACTTTTCATAATACTTTTTTCTCTAAACTATAGTCGTTTGTAATACTCTTGAAATGTTTGATTCAACGTGCACTAAAAATTTTGTTTTTTAAATTCTGCTTTTATCTCTTTGTACATAATAAATAATCTTTGTTTGAATCACGAAACTGCTAAAAATTGACAGCCCAAGTAAAGATAAAAGAGATTTTTATATTTCTTCCTCTAGATGGCGACATAGGACTATGTCTTTAAAACAGGGAGCTCTCCTGTGTCCCAAGAGATCAACCGTAATTTAATTCCATTAAATTAAATGGAAAATACAGAATTTGTTTTCTTACTGAATCTACAAAGGAAAAAAAGTGCAAATAAATGATATCTACAGAACTAGATTTTTCTAGTCTCCTGTTAGTTTAAAGGGTGGACTGTTTGGATAGGTTTTTTGCTTTGTAAAAGTAGCAGTAGAAAAATAAAAGGATGTGAGTAGAAAGAAGAAAATTGGGGTAGCAGATTATTTACTGAGCTGGGTATGTCAGCAACTCTTCAGCTTCCTTTCTTTGGTTGCTATGGTAACTCACAGTTTTATTCATCCCAGCCCTTGTTTTTTATAAATTTATTTTATTTATCTTATTTTTGGTTGTGTTGGGTCTTCATTGCTGCAGGCGGGCTTTCTCTAGTTGCGGCGAGCGGGGGCTACTCTTCATTGTGGTGCACGAGCTTCTCATTGTGGTGGCTTCTCTTGCTGTGGAGCACGGGCTCTAGACGCATGGGCTTCAGTAGTTGTGGTTCGTGGCTCTAGAGAGCAGGCTCAGTAGTTGCGGCACACAGACTTAGCTGCTCCGTGGCATGTGGGATCTTCCCGGACCAGGGCTCGAACCCGTGTCCTCTGCATTGGCAGGTGGATTCTTAACCACTGTGCCACCAGGGAAGTCCCCCTGCCCTTGTTTTGATAGAGCTTGGAAGTCAGTGGGATGTTGGAGCTGCAGGCAGACTGCCTGCTTCAAATCCCATCTTCGCCTTTTACTAAACGTGTGACTGTCAACAAGTGATTTAAACATGTACCTTTGTGCCTCAGTTTCCTCATCTGTAATGTGGGGATGATGATTACTGAGAATACGCATGTAAAGCACTTAACACAGTGCCTGGCACACACTACACAGGCAATAAATTAGCAGTCATCACCAAACCACTATCATGGTCATGTCTGTGCTACCTAGGAAGACTCATCAAAGCATTTCTTTCACCATATTTCAGGAAGAAGCATGGTTCTTGGTATTGGCCAATCCCAGACAAGGAGAAAAATACTTGAAGGGCTAAAGAGTATTATATAATTTGAATATCTTTGACTCATTACTTAAAATAAATTGTTCAGTTTTTCATTTTAATGCAATCAAATAAATGGATGGATGAATCACTCTATTCTGTTTGTCATTTCAAATCTTTATAATTTTTGCTTTAACTAAATATTACATAAAGCAAATTTATGCAGAAGGCCACATTTTTACCAACCTATTTCTTCTTTTAAATAGATTTTTACATACCCCAATCCATGTTTCTATCAGCATTTACTCCGTAATTATTAGGGGAAAAAAAGAGAATAAAAATAAGCACCATTTTCCAAATTACATGACCTAAAGAGCAAGTTCAATTATCTCATATTTGCAGGAGATGCTTGGTTTTATTTTACTACTATCCTCTTTTTGCCTTTCCTTCTTGATACTGTTAATTATATTAGGATTTAAGCAGTTCTTTCAACATTCACTCTCTCCACTGTCATTGATTTTTTTAGAATTGTCAAAATAATTTTTCATATTAACAGCCAATATGCCTGCTTCCTGCTGGTCGAGGTTCAGTTAGTCTGTTGATTTAGTCTGCTTTGTTTTTCTTCTAAACAGATTCAATTTAACCATAAAATTCCAATTTTCTGGTTAGCATCCCTTGGCTAATTATTTATCCCCTACACAGAGTTGTCTTTTTGAATTTGAATGTTTTACACTGGATGGAATCATTTCTCATATTGGTCTACTCACTATCAGTGAGACTCAAGCCCTTTGGTGGCAGTGATGATTGGCACTATACCATCCGTCCACACTTATGTCCCCCTGCTTCAGCCTGATGGCAAGAACTACAGAGAAATCTGCGGCCACAGACAGAGATCCTCCTATGAATCCTGGACAAGGAGAGTCAAAAGGACCGATCTGTGTAGTAAAGCTTGTCTCCCAATAGCTGGATAAACTGATGCTTTCTAAAACTATGTTGCAGTTTATACATTTTACCTTTATAATCAACACTACTTGGCTCTACTCTAAGATTTTTGAGGGATGTTTTTTAAAGTCAGAGAAACTGCACCTGTGTGATCTCTGGTACAGGTTCAGTGTTTTACTTGTTTCCTACTAGTGACTTTATCAGAGGAAAGTAAGCCCATCCTGTCAAACAAAACATCAAAGAAAAACATGGTGTGTCAGTATGTTACTCTGGTGGCCCCAGAGAAAAACACTCTGTGGCATTCATGCCCTTGTGTACTCAAGTCCTTGACTCTGGCCTTGACCGTGTAACTTGCTTTGCCCAATGGGACATGAGCTAATGTGGTGATAGCAGAGGTTTAATAAGCACTTGCACATGGGAGCTTGTCCTCTTGGAATGCTTCATCTTGGAGCTAGACCCCTGAAGGGTGAAAGCCCAAGTGAAGAGGGGCCCTGGAGGCCATTTGGACATTCCACTTCCAACCAAGCTGCCAACAGACTGCAACAGCATGAGTGTCCTCAGCCACACAACACAGAGCAGAAGTTCCTCTCAATGGAACTGAGTCAACCCACAGAATCATGAGAAATAATAGATTGCTGTTTAGCTATGACATTTTGGGATGGCTTGTTACACAGCAATAAACAACAAAATGTGCTAAAATGTTATCTTCTTAATTACACATGGTGCTTACTCTAGGTTTCTTCTTAGGAAAACATTACTGTATACACATTTCATTTTGATAAAGATTCAACTCAATTTATAACCAACGGAAATGTCAGAAGGATGCCTGACACCCTGCAGTGTGCTTTGGCCTCTGAGCTATTTAAAAACATGTCACCCTGGGCAGCTCTGTCCTCACTGACATCTCTTCCAGGGAGCCTGGCTGGCTGGCGCTCCAGGCGTTGCGCATCTTATTTCTGAAAATGCCGACAGATTGTTTCACGGAATATTGTCATCTGTGTCACTGAATCTTGAGCTGCCTTCATGGTAGCAGATTTCTGCAGGGATTGTTCCTATCTTTTTAGATATTTATCACTCTGTTTAGGTTGAATCCTTGAAATTAGAAAGTCAATATCTCTGAATTATAATTAATATCTGCAAATTTGTTTGTTTGTTCTTTTACGGTACGCGGGCCTCTCACTGTTGTGGCCTCTCCCGTTGCGGAGCACAGGCTCCGGACGCGCAGGCTCAGCGGCCATGGCTCACGGGCCCAGCCGCTCCGCGGCATGTGGGATCTTCCCAGACCAGGGCACGAACCCGCGTCCCCTGCATCAGCAGGCGGACTCTCAACCTCTGCACCACCAGGGAAGCCCAATATCTGCAAATTTTGATGAAATTTTAATAGCTTAATCAAGTTTTAATAAAGTTTCCTTTTTCATTAAAATGTACATTTATGAAAGGTAATTATGAAACTAGAGAAACCTATAAAGGGAAAGTTTACCTACAGAAAAAGTATGAACATTAACTGTGGACTAGTTAAATAAACTCCAGTATGTCTACACAATGCAGTGCTATGTAACTATAAAAAAAATGAGCAAGTCCTCTTGTGCCGATATGGAAAGAACTTCTAGATAATATTGTTAAATGAAAAAAAGCAAGTTTCAGAAAAGTGTGTATGTTATGTTTCCCTTTGGGCAAAAAGGGTGAGAAATCTAGATTTGTATTTGCATGTATATGTAATATATTTTAAAATCTGACGAGTGGGAAACTGACACTGGGGGATTAAGCACAAGAAGGGGACTTTTCCCCATACACCTTTTTATACTTTCTGGTTTTTAAACCATGTGAATGTACTATCCTTTCAAAATATGAAGTAAGGTGTTGAAGTTTGGGGAGACGATAACTAAAAACAGTGATTGACTCTGGGTGGTAGGTTTTCACATATATTTTTTCTTTTGTTTATTTGTATTTCCTATTTTTTCATGTAATTTAAAAAGCAGTATTTAAAACCTATTGAATAAAGAAAAAAATTCATTGATAGTCCCATTGTTCAATCCATTATTATTTTTTATGCATAAGCTTTGTAATCACAGATATATACAGTCTGGAATCTCTTATCTGAACATACCAAGGTTTACTTAACCATTTTCCTATAGCTGAACACTTTGATATTTTTTGTTGTATCCTTTCATAAATAATGATGCAATAAATCTGTTTGTACAAAAAGTATTTATCTGTAGGATAAATCGTCATAAGTGAAATTCTGTTTCAAAGGGTATAAATATTTTCAGAAGCTTGATATATACCGTCTAAATGTTTTCCAAATGGATTGTTGTCAGTAGAAATTTATGAGAATGCCAGGTTCATTAAATTATCACTAGCATTGATTAAAATTCTTAAAATCTTTGCTAATAGGCCAAATATGAATCTCTTTATAATGTCTTTACATTTCTTTTGCAATTAATGAAGATGAACATTTTTATATTTGTGTTGACCTGTTTAATTCCTCCTTAAAAATTTTTTTTCAAGTCCTTTGCCCATATTGACATCTCAGAGGTTTTGCTTTATGTGTTTTTTAAACATATTTTAGTTATTAGCAAGTGTTAGACGTTGTCTGTCTTTTTCATTGGAAATATTTTTCATCTGTCTTCTGCATTTTGTTTGCTTTATTTTATTGCATTTCAGAGTGTTGGTTTTTATGTATTCATATCTAGCTTATATGCTTTCCATGGATCCCTTCCATCAGAGGCCTAATCAAGATTCCATTTTATTTTCTTCTATTTGATATATTTAGATTCTTAAAAACTTCTTTAACTTACTTAGAATTAATTTCTGTGCAATGTTAGAAGAGGATTTGAATAGGTATTTTAAAGACATCCAAATTCCTTAATAGCATTTATTGAATAATCTTCCCCTTTCCCATTGATCATGTGACCTTCTTTATAATATTTTTGTTTCTTACACATACTAGTGTCCATTTCTGTAGTAAGTACTATGTTCCATTGATTTGCCACAGTATCATACTCGTTACATAGTTTGAGAATATGTTTTCATAAACGGCAGCCCTAGTACCCATTAGGACAATCACGATCATTTTCTTTGATACCATCTCTTTCTTTGATGTTTATTCATTATCTATTTCAGGTAAATAATTTTATCTTTTAAAAATGTTCCATGGTGTTCACTGGAAATTTGTATAAATCTATAAATTAGTTTAAGTAGAAGTTGTTTCTTTAAGATGTTCTTGCCTCCAACAGGAGCACATTTCTTGTATTCATTCAGTCAGGCCTTCCTGTAGCTCACCACATTTTTGTTTGTTTATTCAGTTGGTTAGTTGGTTGGTTGGTTGGTTTTCTGCTCACAGGTCACGTATATTTCACATTAAAAGTATTCCTTGGTACTTTATGGGTCTTGTTTCTACTGTGAATGGGGTCTTGTTTTATTATATTTTTCTAACTGATATATATAGAGGAATGTTATTGATTGTGTATTTACCTCAAATCTAGCCCCTTTGGTGGCTCTACTATCACACTGGGAAACAATTTCCAGTTTAGGTTTTCTGGAAATACAAGTTGCTTTGACACTTAAGTGGGCCTGGAACTCTGTTAATTCATGGAGTAAACAAAAATCATTAATGGTATCACAATGGCCAATCAACTGGTTGATTTGAATGTTTATTTTCCATCAACTACACTGTTTTGTGGACACAGCCTGTTTTAGGGATGTTAGCATGGAATCTTGTAAAACTAGAAATGTGAATGTATGCTGATGAATTACAAGTACAATAACAGTTCTTGAGTTAGATATGAGTAGGGCACCCAGCTAACTCTCACTGTGTTGACAATCGCAGGTGAGGAGAGGTGAGAATCCTAAAATGGAAAGGAAATTGAAGAAATCAGCAGAATGACTGATCAGTGGTGGGTTCAGTCTGCCCAGATGTCTGAGTCCATTCCACATTTAACTGGCTCTAACTTTGTATAGATAGGTTTGGTACCACCTTTGTACAGAGAGATTCCTAAAAGAATTGGAAAGGCATTGGCATCATGGATATTTATCCCTTAGTGCTGCTATGGAGATACTCGTTATTGCCTTCATCTTAGCCAGGAAACAAGGCCCCTCTTTGTCCTCTTCATCACAAGTCTCCTCTAGAAACACATGGAAGTGGGCTCTGGCTCCCTTTGTTTTATCCCAGGAGCCAACATGGCAACCGTGCTGCCTCTCCGGGGAGAAGCCGCCCTGCCCAAGCCCCTGATGACAAGGATGAAGAGAGATGAGAGCAGGACATTCTACTCCAAGGAAGACCCACAGGAGGGCAGGGGATAAAAACACTGAGAGGACAATTAGGAGTGGGGAGGGAAGCTGAGAAAAGCTTGCTATGGACTGACAGATGTCTTAAGGGAAAAAAAAAAAGACCTGTTATAATCCACCCTCTGCACTCTGTGTATCCTCCAGCATCTAAAAGTCAGATTTTCCTTCTGATAATGGCTGTAACTTCCTGCCTTCCAACTGTTAAAGGCCTGGTTGAGGGGTTACCTAGCCTGTGACTCTCCATTCTCTGGAGAAAGGTGAGGAGAAAGGTGAAGAGAAAGGGCCTCTTTCTCGCTTTGTCACAGCTTACCCCTCCATGGACATATATACACTACCAAACGTAAAATAGATAGCTAGTGGGAAGCAGCCGCATAGCACAGGGAGATAAGCTCGGTGCTTTGTGACCACCTAGAGGGGTGGGATAGGGAGGGTGGGAGGGAGGGAGACGCAAGAGGGAAGAGATATGGGAACACGTGTATATGTATAACTGATTCACTTTGTTATAAAGCAGAAACTAACACACCGTTGTAAAGCAATTATACTCCAATAAAGATGTAAAAAAAAAAAGAAGAAAAGAAAGGGCCATAACGTGTGAGTTGCCGCATTTATTTAAAACTCCTGTTTCTGTCGAAAAGGTGAGTGAAAAGTCCAGCTGGAGCAGCAATCTGGCAGAGGATGAAAGTTCGAGGGGTGCACATGCATTAGCAGGAATATTTCCACTGAGCAATGCCAATCAAATGTTAGGAGTTTCAAAGTAACACGGCTAGTAAACAAGTAAGAGAAATGACTTGTGCTCTGAGAAGCAGTTGGAGGATGATAGAAAAAGGTCATTTTTTTCACAATCGGGAAGTAGAAGTAAAGCTGGCAATCTCTCTGACAAGATCTGGGACCCCGGCCCAGAAACTCAGAGTCAGGAAGCACAGTGGCACGGCACTCAGAGGAGAAGCCCCCTCAGGTGGATGTAGCTCAGTGCCTGGAAGGCCAGAGGAAACAAGCATTCAGCTTCTTTTCTTCTTTATTTGTGTGTTCTGACCCAGAGTCTCCCTCCCTTCCTCCTCTTAGACGGCTGCTCTCTTTGTGGCTCGCTCTGGTATAAAATCAGGATGAACTGTCATTCCCGGTTACCTGGGGAGAAATGAGTTCAAAGCAATCTCCTGTGATGGTAAATGTTCTTCCTCCAAGCTCTGAACGAGCTGACTTCCTTCACTTGTGGATGCACGGGCCTCATCCTTTCCGGGAAGGACCTCGCTTGCCTTGCTCACCACTGCCCCACAGAGCATGACACGGTGCATGACACCATTGGACACACAATCATTATTGAATGAAGGCTCACCTCAAACCGTATTTTCCACTTTGTGTCTGCTCATTCCTGAGGCTCCAGAGGACTTCCCATCCTTCAGAACACTGTTTCAGAACTGGGGTTTGATACAGACGGAAAAGGGACTTTTCTTCTATCCTCCTTTCCTTGGGTCTCTGCTGTGATCTCTGTCAACACCTAAAACAGGCTTTTTCCTGAGAAAATTGATCCAGGACTGGAGAGTCACTCGCTTTCTTACTTTGGTGGGGAGCAAGGCTGTGTCTTAAGGAGCCACCTCTTTTCCTGGAAGAGTTGGCCCAGGCTAGAGCTGCCAGAAGGGCCTCAACACAACCCAGGCCTTGAGACACCTCTAGCTGAGATAGAGCCATTAGCAACTGGGTTTCGGATGGGGAGATGGATTTTATCAATTTTAGACTTTCATTTATTCGAACTTCAATTCACAAGGGCAAGATAATTTGATTTCAAAATTTAATTCCTTCAAAACTTCATTGTCTTTGGATTTTTTTTTTTTACGGTACGTGGGCCTCTCACTGTTGTGGCCTCTCCCGTTGCGGAGCACAGGCTCCGGACGCGCAGGCTCAGCGGCCATGGCTCACAGGCCTAGCCGCTCCGCGGCACGTGGGATCTTCCCAGACCGGGGCACGAACCTGTGTCCCCTGCATCGGCAGGTGGACTCTCAACCACTGTGCCACCAGGGAAGCCCCGTCTTTGGATTTTAACATGCAAGTAGGTCTAACCTTTCAACTTCATTTCTCCCTGAGAATTTGTAATGGAAAAGGGATTTATATTCACACCTGGGACCTCCTTATAATGTTTGCATTTTATTTGTGGAGTATCTTAATGTGATCATTTGCTCTCATCAAAGAACCTCTGACGATAGACAATGTGACTGATTTAAATGGGGGTCAGAAACAGAATGGGGAGTGTCCAGCTTTGTGAGCTCACCGTGTGGTTCTGACCCATCTCAGAGCCTTCTGCTGGCAAAACCTAAAATGCCAGCAGATTTTTTTGAAGCCTGAAGCTTATACAATTTTCAGGAAGGGAGCGGTTTAAGGAGAAAAGAACATAAGTTGATGAATGCAAAATCAGGTATAGGGCCCTTGTAGGGGCCTGAGCAAGTGAGGGGTCATGAAGCGTCAGCGTCCTCAGCTTTGTGATAAAGCCACCTCTGCTGCCCACCAACGATGTGGAGGGTACCCCCCAAAACAGTGGCTAGTCCACAAAGATGGGAGCAGGACCCTACTGATGAGTTGCTGGTCTCCCCCAAGATAGCCACACCCCTGGCTGACCACAGGCTGAACAGTTGTTGCAAACTCACCTAAAGCAATTTTTTTTATTCACAACAGACTCCTTTGATGAACATCTATGGCCTCCTCTGTAACCTCCCTACCAAGATACAATGAAACTAATTCTTAGATTGAGTTCTGCCACCCATGCAAATGCTAATTAGCAGGCAGGCAAGAAACAGTCCTACAACCTATTCTGGGACCTCTGTGAATTCCTAGCTCTGTTCTGTGTATGGAAGGTTAACTAGATACAAATGTCACAATATTCTGGTTACAGGATATAGTCAGATTCAGGCACATGAATCACCCACTGAATATTTCGGAGTGTTGGTTTTTTGTTTGCTAAGAATAAAGGTATTCTACATAAGAACAGTACCAATATTAAAATCAGGAAATTTAACTTTGATACAAACCTATTATCTAATTCTCAGTCCATATACAAATTTTGTCATTGTCTCAGTCATGTAGCTTTTTTGCCTCCATCCAGGATCCACTCCAGGATCACACACTGCATTTAGTCATCAACACATTGCCTCCTTTAACCTGGAACAGTTCCTCAATCATTTTTTGCCTTTCTTGACCTTGACATTTTGAAGAGTAAAGACCAATTCGTTTATAGAATGTTCCTCATTCTGGCTTTGTCTGATGTTTCCTGATTAGATTAACGTTATACATTTTTGGTAGGAATGCTGCAGAAGTGATGCTGTGTCCTCAGCGCACCATATCAGGAGGCACATGATAACGGCTTGCTCCATTACTGGGTGATGTCAAGTTTGATGACTTAGTTGAGACGGGCACTCCAAGATTCCTCACCATAAAGCTACTGCTTCCCCCCTTCATAATTAATAAACAATATCCAGGAAGACATTGTGAGCCTACATGAATATATGGTTCATCATGAAACTCACCCACTATTTTGGGCAACATTGGTGAGTTTCTAATTCCATCATTTCTTTTATTTTTATTGTTGAATTTCTATTATAAGAAAGAATATTTATTTATTTATTTATTTCAGTATGAACTCACAGAATGTTATTCAATGGGTGGTTATCCATTATCACTAAAATTTTAAACTCTGTTTAGGTAAGAGTGGGAATGTCTGTAATTTCCAACCCACATCTTGTATACCTCTCATTTTACTGATGACATCCATTTGTCTAATTAACAGAGCCTCTATTGCTAGTCCAAGATAAAGATAGCTGAAACATTCTTAGCAGCTTAATGACCCTTGCAGTATATATTCCTGAATTAGGAAAACTGAATACAGAGTATAGATTAAAGCAAACATGCATACTTAGACCACAGTGCCTATGCTTAAGAATTTAGAGTAAATTAGAGTACATTACAGTGATTAAACCTGAGAGGTCAACAGAATGAAAAGTCGGGTAATGCTAAGAGGAAATGCACCCACCTCTTCCTGGAGCTAAATTAGTATGGTTTTTTGCTCTCTGTCTGAATTCAAGCTCAGCTCAGCTCAGCCCCTCCATCTTTTGCTCTTGGAAATCTTCCTTGCCTGCTTGAAGTTCAGACTTCCTGCTCCTGACCAAGCTGTAGCCTTAACAGCAAATGTCCTGCCCTCACTGGAGGAGGCCTGAGATGGTCCAGCACTGGACCATCTGTAACTGGGCAGGTATGTCTGTCTAATGCTCAGATTCAATTCAAAAAAGCTCATTTGCCCTAAGAAAGTCACTTCCTCCAACCTAGACTTGACCCAGTAATAAAGTTGATATTTTGGCCTTTCTTCAAAGAATACCTCTCCTTATTTCTCAATTGGCTTGGACCATGGCTGGGAAGAGGCAAAATTTATCAGAGCCCTCAACCTTCCAAGGTCCGCCCCTTTCATTTCTACTTCAAGACAGTTAAGCAGTCTCCCCTCACTGACAACTCTCTCAGCGTTCAACATATTGAAATGTCTTCAGATGAAGAGAAACACCTCAAAGCCCACCTTATCTTCCTCACTAAATGCTAGTGCTCCGCAGGATCCATGTCTGTGCCTCATTTCTCATTCTCATCTCCTCCCAAGTTGATTTTCCATCCAGTAGCCAGAATTATGCTGTGAAATGAAACCAGATCTCTTCTCTGCTCAGAACCCTCCATGACTCCCCCATCACTCTCAGAGTAAAAGCCAAAGTCCTTACCATGGCCTACTGAAATACAAACATGGTTTAGATTACAAAATGGGTGGGTTAGATTAATTGCATCTTGCCTATGGTCTAGCCCCTTCCTACCTCTCTAACCTCTTCCTCCTACCCTTCCCTTGCTCACTTCTCTCCAGCCATTCTGGCCTTGTTCTGTTGCTCTAACAAACCAGGCACATTTTGTCCTCAAAACCTCTGCCCTGGCTGTTCCCTCTTTCTGGAACAATTTTTCCTCATTTAGCTGTATGACTCATTTCCTTACCTTCTCTGATATTTACCCAAATGTCATCTTCTCAGTAAGGCCATCACTGGACTCCCGACCTAAACTGCAACCCACCCCACACCTCCACCAAATACATACGCCTCTTTAATCTCTCTTCAGCACTTAAGAGGACCTAATTTTTTTTTTTTTTTTTTTTTTTTTTTTTTTGTGGTACGCGGGCCTCTCACTGTTGTGGCCTCTTCCGTTGCAGAGCACAGGCTCCAGACGCACAGGCTCAGCGGCCATGGCTCACGGGCCCAGCCGCTCCGCGGCATGTGGGATCTTCCCGGACCGGGGCACGAACCCGTGTCCCCTGCATCGGCAGGCAGATTCTCAACCACTGCGCCACCAGGGAAGCCCCAAGAGCACCTAATATTATACATTGTATTGTTAACTGTCTGGGTGTCACCATTAAAATGTAAGATCTCTTGGGACAGGGCATACAACAGAAGAAAGTATTTGAAAGCTGGAATAGAGAGATTATGTAGAATGCCACTGTTATGGACTAAATGTGCCCCCCTGCCCCCGCCAATTCATATGTTGAAGCCCTAGCCCCCAGTATGGCTGTATTTGGAGATGAGGCCTCTAAGTAAGTAATTAAAGGTGGGGTCCTGATCCAACGGGATTAATGTCCTTATAAGAAGAGACACGGGAGAGTTCCCCTCCCAACTGCTTCTCTCTGTGTACACTGACAGGTCACACGAACACACAGCGAGATGGGGGCTATCTACAGGCCAGGAAGAGTCCTCACCAGAAAATGAATCTGCCAGCACCTTGATCTGACTTCTAGCCTCCAAAAACTATGAGAAATATACTTCTATTGTTTACTCCACCAAATCTGTGGTATTTTGTTATGGCAGCCTGAGCAGACTAATATAGTCACATAGAGAGATTTTGTTTTAAAGACACACAATAGGGCTTCCCCGGTGGCGCAGTGGTTGAGAGTCTGCCTGCCGATGCTGGGGACACGGGTTCGTGCCCCGGTCCGGGAAGATCCCACATGCCGCGGAGCGGCTGGGCCCGTGAGCCATGGCCGCTGAACCTGCACGTCCGGAGCCTGTGCTCCTCAACGGGAGAGGCCACGGCAGTGAGAGGCCCGCGTACCGCAAAAAAAAAAAAAAAAAAAAAAGACACATAATAAGATGGTAGAAATAAATCTAATATGTGAGTAGTTACATAAATATAAAGAGATTAAAAACCAGAGATCACCAGACTAAATTTTTAAGAATCCAGGTAAATGTTACAGGATACATGCCTAAAACATAAAATAATAGAAAGACGAGGTAGGCGAGAGGGTCAGGGAAGAATGGAAAAATAAACATTAGCCAAATGAAATTTCTTTACTAACCAAATGAAATAATATCAGACAAAATAAAGTTTAAGGCAAAATCATTACTAGACAGAAAGACGGTAACTACATAAAATTTCTAAACTTCGATTCATCAGGAAGATAATAAAAATTCTAATCTTGTAAGGACTTAATAATGAAGCTTGAAACAACATAAAGCAATATTGATAGAATAATCCCCAACTCAATGTATGAAGCTCTCATAACCCTGACAGCACAAACACGAAGCGACAGTGTAAGAAGGGAAAATGATGCCAGGCTCACTCATGAACATGACTGCAAAAATCCTAAAACTAATTTAGTAACCAAATCTAGCTATGTAAAAACAAACAAAATAATACATCAGGACTAGTTTATGTTAGGAATGCAAGTTGGGCTCGATAACATCACTGCTGTAACTCATTTTCCAACAAATTAAAGGAGAAAAAACACACATGATTATATCAATAGACAGACAGTTCTGCCACTAACACCTACCTGCAGGGCTTGGGGCACAAGTACAGATGGAAGCCACGTATCATGAAAATGATTTTTAAAAGTTATAAATTAGTCTAGGAAACTGATAGATAAAATATGCTTTATCCTCCTATCTTGATAAATATACCTCCATAAGGACAAATTTTTTAAATACACACAAAGCCTTGGTTTTTTATAATATCAAGAACATGCAAAAACATCCAAGATGACTAAATTTAAGTATTATTCTGTATATCTGGATAGTCTTTTAATGGACTGGCTATGTTTAGATGAATAATAAAGTGAAAACATATATAATTCATAAGGTATACATTTGTTCCATAAAATATATTTTTCTCATTTCTGTTTTAGTAAAATTACTAATTTTAATGTTATAATCAAGATTTTCATATAATTTGTTGATAGTAATGATCTAAGTGATTGAAAATAAAATATAATTTTATTGAAAGGATACAAAATTTGAACATATCTTCATCAAAAATAAACTGAGATAAATGTGTAAAAATTGAAAAAGTAAAATTATTTTTATTATATTTTCTAAGAGAGCTATTTTATTTATACCCAGGACAAAAGTGTAATGTATGCTTGTGAAGACAAATTTGCAAATAAGTTTACCAGGCCTCAGGTTCTACCCCCAAATTTCCACCATACTGTAGACTATCTGTGGGTTAGATGTCATTGATTAAACATGAAATTAATGACTAATCAAACAGTCTTTGAGGTTCCACATTCGTGCTGACCTAGCAGACACACTTTTTCATTGTTCTGCTGAATAATGCCCCCCACAAAGATATCCACATCCTAATCGCAGAACCTAGGAATATGTTACATTCATTACACGACAGAGAGGAATTAAGGTTGCTAATGAACTGACCTTAAAACAGGGAGATTATCCTGGATTATGCAGGTGGGTGCAATGTCATCACAGGGGTCCTTTAAAATGGAAGAGATGTAGATGTTCAGACTGTGTCGGATTTGCGTCCACTGTTGCTGGCTTTGAAGATGGAGGAAGAGGCCACAAGTCAAGGAGTTCAGCTCCCCTAGAAGCTGGAAAAGGCAAGGAAACAAATTCTTCCCTAGAGCCTCCAGAAAGGCAGCCCTGCTGACACCTTGATCTCAGCCCACTGACCCTTGTGTCCAACTTTTAACTTACAGAACTCTAAGAGAATAAGATTGTACTGTTTTCAGTCTCAAGTTTATGGTAACTTTTTAAGGCAGCAAAGTGAAACTCATACTGCCACTCTGTTTTTTAACCCCATTCCTACATTGTTGGAATCCATCACCTCTTGAGGCAGAACCCTCCCTAATTGAAAATTAGAATGCCTTTTTCTGACCTCCCTTGCAGTGAGTGAGGGCACAGGGCCATGGCCTCATGTCTACCAATTATATGCACCTGCATGGCTGTAAAAACTGTAAGCCTGGTGCCCTGGCCCTCCTGGAGATGCTGGGAGCCTTAATAAGTTCCATTTCTGCCTAATCAGCCAGAGTTGGTGTTTGTGGATTGTGACTCAGAAGCCTCAGTGAACCAGGTATGCACAGATAATTTATTCAAAAGGAAAAAGAAATTGTCAAATTCAGGAGAGGAAGTTTACCCCAGGTGGTAGTCAAAGAAACTCAGAGCAAGCTCGAGATGCTGTATTATACCTACTAAAAATAAAAACAATCGTTTTTGTGGCAAGAAGGTTACTTTCGTTTACATCTAGTAAATAAACGGATGCATTGTTTGGAAAGCAGTAATAGGAAAATGAAGTAAAATCTGTAAACATGTGCTTAGCTTTTGACCTACCAATTCCCAATAAAATGTGGCAAAGTGTGTGGTAAGATGAAACAATTATTTGTGTATTTGTGAGAGAGATTACTGATGCAGGCTTAAAACGGGTTGGGAATGATAAAATTTGCATTAGGACCCCAGAAGATTTTAGGAAGCAAGAGATAAAGACCCAATCTCAGTTTCCCAAAATGTAAAGTTCCTGAAGCTGTCAGGTGACCAAGGTCAAGACCCAGAGCTGGAAAGGGCAGTGAATCCCCAGAGAGAACATCTCCACAAAGGTGGAGCTGACCAAGCTCTGACTTCGTTCTTCCCAGCGGCAGTTCTCTGGGGGCATGAACTCCCTCCAGCTAGGGCCATTTCACAGGCCATACGCCCCGTTTTGTTTTGTTTGTTTGTTTGTTTGTTTGCGGTACGCGGGCCTCTCACTGTTGTGGCCTCTCCCGTTGCGGAGCACAGGCTCCGGACGCGCAGGCTCAGAGGCCATGGTTCACGGGCCCAGCCACTCCGCGGCATGTGGGATCTTCCTGGACCGGGGCACGAACCCGCCTCCCCTGCATCGGCAGGCGGGCCCTCAACCACTGCGCCACCAGGGAAGCCCCATACTCCCCTTTAATCACCTGCCTGGGTACACACCTCGTAAGCCTGTTTCTAGACCCTGCCCAGCCGTTATCACTGAGGGAGCCAGGCACCGAGCACCCAGCCGGCACTCAGGCTTTTTCATTTAAACTGGAGAGAATCACTTGTATGGGATCAATAGGAATACACGTTGTAGCAAATACCAAACAGGTGAATTCCCAGCTCACAACAATTGCCCCTGAGAAGAGCCCCACCACAGAGGTGGACCTGAAGTAATGATGTGCAATGTCCTTGCAACTTAACCCTGACCTCTGGCTACCTCCTAGGGGTAGACAACTGACCTAAGCTGTATCAACTTTTGACACTTGAAGGCAGAGACTGAAGCTGGTTGAAGCTGTTACCTTAATGCCAGTGTCCATATACTCCCGCCGCCGAGGCCTCCGCGGACCGCGACCCATGGAGACCGCTGCCGCCATTAGGCCTCGGACTTCACGTCCTGGGTCCGGCCAGTGGGCAGCCGTGGCGAGGGCTCTGGAGCTCTGCAGGACACAGCCCTTGGCCTGTCCCTGAGCCCCCCAGCTCACCTGCCAGCCTCGAGGCCGGAGGGCCTGGAGGGCCCCAGGGAGAAGGCCGAGCCGCGCCTCTGCCCGCGCTCTCTGCCGTGAGGACTTCTGTTTGCTGAGCGTTGGCGGAGCCGCAGCCCTCAGGGTCCCGCGCTATTGGCTGTGCGCCTGCCCCTCCCCTGTTACACAACCAATGGTTCTGGCACATTCAGATCCAGCTTCTGCTCCTCATTTCTCAGCAGAGACCCTCTCCCTTTCCTCTGGGGTAAGTTCACACTCACACACCCACTTCCACAGAGCCCAGGCTGGCCGTGCAGGATGCCAGCGATATCCGGGCGACACCCTTTCTAGCAGCTGAAGGTAACATAGTTGAATGGGCGTGAGGCAGGGAGCCGGGGCGGTGACGGCGTCGGTGTCAGCTAGAACTTGTCAAAGCTTCAGGACACTCGGAGGCGCTGTGGGCTTGCTTCTCCTAGCTCGGGCGGGGCTCACTGCCTTCTGTTCCCTGCAGTGACAGTTCTGGTCTCAGCTATAACACCCGGATAACAAGTGTCTACTTCACAGGGTCACTGTGAGGTTAGCTGAATTAGCACGTGTGAAATACTGAGGTGGCACCCGATGCATACAGTAAGAGCTCAGCAAGCTGGCCACCAGTCACCGCTGGGGCAGAAATAGCACTCCTCTTGGTGGGGCCCCAAGAGCTATGACGACAGCCCTGGGGTGGAACGCGGGCCCTCCACTTCTCCCAGCTCACATCCCAAAGATCTGAGACACGAGGGGAGGCATGTGGTGACGTTCCCACAGCCAGGCTGCTCCCCTGAGAAGCAGCTGTGATAGAGAAATGACGGAAATGCCAAGTGTCACAATTAAAAAGACAATGTGCAGACAGGTTCATCTTTGCAAACTGTTCTGCTGTGGAATTTAAATCCTCCCCTCCTAACTGAGGAATGCCGAGGATTCTGCCTCCCCTTCTTCTCCAAAGACCAGTGCAGCCTCTTCCACCCAGACCTCTGACCCAAGCGAATGGCTTCCCCTGAACCCTGCCTCAGCATCCCAGCCCGGTCACATGGGACACCCTTGGCCTTTTGAGTCATTCATATTCTGGGTACTTCCACCTCCTGTCAGTGACGAGAGATTTTGTAAGAAATACGGTGCTGAGTGGCAAGGGAGCAGCTTCCTCATGGTGTAGGGCCCCCAGGGACAGCGTGCAGACCCTCACAGATTGTCTTTCAACCAAATGAGTTTCCAACCACCAACTCAGGCATTCGGCACTCCCCAGAGAAACAGATAATTAGCACCTTCAAAGGTGAGGGCTTTACTTCAGAAGAAAAATAAATCCAGTTATTTAACCAAGCATTTGGTTAATGCATAAATTTACAGCATCCCAACATCAGCTCCTTTCCCTGATGAGCTGTACCAATGTCTGAAGTAACCCCCACTGACTGCTGGAGAAGGGAGCCCTGCAGATGCGAGCAAGCAGGACTAGACCCTTAGGGCCTCTTCGGACTCATTAACCGGCATCTGTTCTCTGAAGCCAAGTGCATCCCAAACAAGCACCTTGGAGGGAAAGCCCAGGGCCCACCGTGCAGTCAGGGGGCAAGCTTCGATACATTAGCAGGTGCTTTAAATGCAGGGAGCTTCAGGCGTCATTCCAAGGTTTCTTCTAGAACCACTGTTCCTCCTTTTTTTTTTTTTTTTTTTACATCTTTATTGGAGTATAATTGCTTTACAATGGTGTGTTAGTTTCTGCTTCATAACAAAGTGAATCAGTTATACATATACATATGTTCCCACATCTCCTCCCTCTTGCCTCTTCCTCCCACCCTCCCTATCACACCCCTCTAGGTGATCACAAAGCACCGAGCTGATCTTCCTGTGCTATGTGGCTGCTTCCCACTAGCTGTCTATTTTACGTTTGGTAGTGTATATATGTCCATGCCACTCTCTCACTTCGTCCCAGCTTACCCTTCCCCCTCCTCATATCCTCAAGTCCATTCTCTAGTAGGTCTGTGTCTTTATTCCCGTCTTACCTCTAGGTTCTTCATGGCATTTCTTAAATATATACAATGGAATATTACTCAGCCATAAAAAGAAACGAAATTGAGTTATTTGTAGTGAGGTGGATGGACTTAGAGTCTGTCATACAGAGTGATGTAAGTCAGAAAGAGAAAGACAAATACCGTATGCTAACACATATATACGGATTCTAAGAAAAAAAAAGTTCCTCCTTTTTTAAAAGAAAAAGTAGCTTTCAGAGAAGCTCCCCCTTTCCCCAAACCCCACCCCTCTTTGGGGGCCAGCACTCTCATGATGAGATATGCAACATTTGAGGAACCAGGAAGAAAGTGGGGGCTTTAGCACCCCGACACTCACACATAATCTCCATCAACCTCCTCCACCCCCCTCACCCAAGCCACCCCTTGAGGTTGTTATTCATTGATGTGGCTTTCTCAATGTTACGTCGTAATGGACAATGGGGGCCCATCCCACCCATGTCCACTGTAATGGCCGGTGGTTTGGATACCAGGAAGGCACCCTGGTTGCCTGAGTGATATCTCTTGCAGTAGGTGTGGTTCAGGGATGGTGCAAAACCTAAATGAATCCTTTCAGAGTGAAACTCAGGGCTTTGTTCTATGTTTGGGGGAAGAGGAGCCCTCTCCCTCCTCCTAGATGTGAACAAGGATATGGCCTCGGAGGTGCTGGCAGTCCCCATCCCCAGGAGGGAAGCCAGGCTGAGGCCAAAACTGACCCATGGACGAGGGTGGGGTTGACAGAATACAGAGATACCACCTGCAGTCCTGAGAGGATGGGAGAATTTCCAGAGCAAATCAACCCATGGACTGGCTCTACCCCAGGATGTTTTAGTTGTATGAGCTGACGACGTCTGTTATTCACTGCACTGGGAAGTGGCGTTTTTGTTATTGAATTGGGAAGCACTCTAATAAGATCATCTTTGGAAAAAAAAACCACAGAGAGCCTCCTCCTGGCAGTGGGAGTAGACTCATTTCTTCAACCCCCTTGTCAAGAAAAGATGACTCGGCCTCTGATAAAGCCCATGGTATGGAGTATAGCATACTGAAGCTCCACTAGAGCTGGCACTTAGTAGGTGCTTTGCCAAGGTGGTGAGGGAATATTCGTCACTTGGCTGCACAGTAACCAGTCTGGGCTCAGAGCCCACGCTCTTCCCCAGAAGAGCAAAGCCAGGCAAGCCAGATACAGCACTCAGATCAGGTATCCAGGAAAGCCCAGGGGAGGGATGTGACAGCCGCATGGAACAGATGGCCGCGGGAAAGGGCCGCCGGCACCCCTGCAAACACGGGGGCAGACACACACTCTTCAAGGCCTTTTTAGCTGCAGCCCTGGCACCTGTCCCTAGGATGGCGGACCTGGGCGGGAGATTAAAACCTTGAGAGATTGTCTCCCTCACAAAACCAAAGCTGGAGGAACAGCAACACTGGAAATCATCCTCTGTGACAGGGAAACTCAAGTGGTGACCGAATGGAGCAGATCCTCCAGGGAGAGGGCTGTGAGCCAAAGCTTCCTCAGCTCCGTGGAGAAAGGCCCAGGCTCCGGAAGGAAGGCAGGATGCCCCACCCCTGGAGAAAGGCCCTGTGGGCTTAGGGAAGAGAAAATTCCCTTTCCCTTTAAAGCAGCAGTTCCAGGAAACTCCACTAATGTTCCGCCTCCCCCATTCCCACTCCCAGACACAGTGGGTCCCCAGAGTGTGATAAACATTGGAAGGCACAAGTGGAAACTTGTGCTGGGGCCCGGATGTGGAGCCCTGCGGGATAGCTGTGTGTGGGGAGCAGGGCAGGGGGTGAGGCGGGGGGAGCCCTGCCCCTCCAGCAATTATGTGAGTTTAAAGCGAACACTGACAACCAGGGCAGCTCAGGCAACAAACCGCACGTTTGGGGATTAGAAACTGGGGTGTTTCTGAGGACGCTGGTCTTCCAAGCTCCTCTGCAGAGGAAAGAGACAAATGAGGTGCTACCTCGGAAAAATCTGAATTCTACAAATAATTCTACCCACTGTCACCAACCCCCTAAATCACCCCAGTTCATGTGAGTCTTGGGTCGGTGGCACAGCCTCAGCTTGAGTGAAAATTCCCTGAACAGCATAGGAGAGAAGCATTAGTTTCTCACGTCTTGACTCCTAATTTAAAGTAATGGGAGAGAGTAGGTCCCTACAATTCCACTTCCTGAATCCCTCTTTTTAGAAGGAGGGCCTTTTACAAAAACATACAGAGCTCCAAACAGGATATAACATTCTTTCTCAAAGTCAGGCCAGTTGGGAATTTTTTTTTTTTAACAAGTTGAAAAACTTATTTTTCTAGGGTGGCCTGCATTCTTGAACCTTTGAAAAACTTCGAAGCTCACATTTATTTCTCCCTTGGGAAGTCTTTAATCAGCTCTGAAAGTAACAGAAGAGCACTTCACATTAAGCGCTTGACCTAGCAAACTGGCCCGAAAATAAGGAAGGTTGCTGGGGGGGGGGGCGGCGTGGAAAGATAGAGAAACTAACTAAAAAACGTATATATACACATAAACCACACAAAGGGAAGGAGCTTCGGACAGCCAAAATGACTAGGGAACACCCACATATGGATCGGGGGTGAGCATTAAATATAACAATTATTTGTAGAACTAAGATTACAGGAGGGTTCAGAGGGAGAGAGCAGAGACTTGCTCAGACATTTTAGATACAATAAAACGACCTAGATGTGGGGTAAAGGGGAGAATGGAGAAACCACATACAAAATGTTTTTTAAAAATTGTTCTCAGGGGCCTCCCTGGTGGCGCAGTGGTTGAGAGTCCGCCTGCCGATGCAGGGGATACGGGTTCGTGCCCCGGTCTGTGAGGATCCCATATGCCGCGGAGCGGCTGGGCCCGTGAGCCATGGCCGCTGGGCCTGCGCATCCGGAGCCTGTGCTCCGCAACGGGAGAGGCCACAACAGTGAGAGGCCCGCATACCGCAAAAAGAAAAAAAAAAAAAAAAAAAAAAAATTGTTCTCAGCACTCCTGGGCAAAAATTGTTATCCCAGAGAAATGAAGGTGTATGCTCACACAAAAACCCACCCACAAATGTTTACAGCAGCTCTATTTGTAACAGCCCAAAACTAGAAATTATCCAGATGTCCTTCAGTAAGTGAATGATTAAGCAAATGGTGGTATATCCACCCCATTTAATAGCACTCGGCAATAAAAAAAAGGTATGGATACATACAATACACACAATAACCTGGATAAATCTCCAGAGAAGTATGCCGAGTGAAAAAGCGGCCAATCCTAAAAGATTACATCCTGGGTGATTCCATTTATACATCATTCTTGAAATGACAAATTTATAGCAATGGAAAACAGACTGGGGGTTGGCAGAGGTTGAAGGCGGTGGGGCTGGAAAGCAGGTGTGGCTACATAAAAGGGCAGCAGGAAGGATCTTTGTGGTGATGGACATGTTCTGTATCTTGAGTATGTCAAATATTCTGGATGTGATACTGTGCTATAGTTTTGCAAGATGACACCACTGGGGGAAACTGGGTAAAGGGTACCGAATTACTTCTTACAACCCCGAGTGAATCTACAATGGTCACAAAATTTAAAAGTTTAATTAAAAAAATAAAAACTGTTCTCAGCAATTATATTGGTGGTGGTATTATTGGTATTCTGAGTTGATGCATGTAATTTGGGATAAAGCACATGAGTGATTATAGGATATTCTAATTCTATGGCTCCTGTATCCTTGAAAGCCATGATCCTGAGTGCAAATGATTAGGACATAAGAAAAACCTCTACAATCCTGAATTCGAGTTACTTTTTCTTAGCTCTATCTACTGATATGCCTAGAAAACAAAGACCAACCCAGTAGCAACGAGCATTGCTAGCACACAAATTATGGTTTTCAAAATACCATTTTACACTAAAAGACACCAGGTTTTCTTACAGGAGTCTCTGATTGCAGGCCTGAGGGCAAGACATGTACTGGATGAGCCTGGGACAGTGCGTCATGCCAGATAAGGAGGAAGGGGATATCAAAAGGACTCAGAAGCCAACTTGAAGGGACTTCCACCAGCCAAAGATGGGACATCTTTAAATTTCAAAAAGGGTAATTTCATCAGTGGTCAGTGTTGGGAAATGGGAAGTGAATGATTTCACCATGACTCTCAATGGTGAGAAAAAGTCCTGAGCTTCGGTGGATAGAAGTTTTACCTTTTTTCTTTAATTTATGCTTTTTTGGGTTATGGATCATGCTTAGAAAGACCAGCTTAAATCATGGTAAAGACTCAGGCATTTACCCTGTCTTTCCTATATGAATTCTACCACTAGATGGAATATTCAAATATTCCAACTAATAAATGAAGAGAATGTATCCAGAGGGAAATATCATAGCTGCCCCCCCCATACACCACCAATCCTAAAAGTGCCAAAAAGTTGGTGAGAAGAAAGCCATGTGTCCACTCCTCAGCCTGATATACTCTATTTCACTGACTGAAGACCTGTAGGTTGTACAAAGAATCATCACTCTAAGTACCGCCAAGAAAACACAACGCTGAGGTTTGGGAAATGAAGATGCATTCCAACTTTAGAGACATTCAAATGTGACAAAAGTGGCCTTTAATCAATCAAGAATGCCTCCTTCGTGTCCCGAAAGTCTTAATTTACTGCTTCTCACTTCTCAGATGCATACACAGAAAGACCGGTTTTATTACCCATCCTGTACCACTAAAAATTCAGGTAAAATAGTACACTACAGCAACAAAAATAAATGTGCACAATTCTCAAAATGTTAAGCAGTGCATGATTTTTACAGAATTCCATTATTTACCTTGACAGGATTGAAGATCACGATCTCATATGGCCTGTAACTTCCCCCTGTGAACATGTCTTCATTCGGATTTTCTAATCACATGTGCTGACATCAGCTCCTGATGACCCACCGAAGCCGTTCTTCAGCGGCTGCTTCCCCTGCTGCCCGTCATCTTCCACTTTCAGGCCTCAGGCATCCTCAGCAAGGGCAGTGAGGAGAGCATGTACCACCAAAACCAGGTATCGGGGGTCTGCAAGCCTCTGGAATTACATGCAAAATGTTCCATCCACATCTACTTTCTATGGGAATCTGGGATTGCTGGTTAGTTTCCTTTTGAGTGTGGCCTGCCTGCCACCTGCCCTGGCTTTGTCAGGTAGGCTGTAATCAATCATGATTATTATTTTTTTAACATCTTTATTGGAGTATAATTGCTTTACAATGGTGTGCTAGTTTCTGCTTTATAACAAACTGAATCAGCTATACGTATACATATATCCCCATATCTCCTCCCTCTTGCATCTCCCTCCCAACCTCCCTATCCCACCCATCTAGGTGGACACAAAGCACGGAGCTAATCTCCCAGTGCTATGTGGCTGCTTCCCACTAGCTAGCTATTTTACATTTAATAGCGTATATATGTCCATGCCACTCTCTCACTTCGTCCCAGCTTACCCTTCCCCCTCCCCGTGTCCTCAAGTCCATTCTCTATGTCTGCATCTTTATCCCTGTCCTGGCCCTAGGTTCTTCAGAACCTTTTTTGTGTGTGTGTGATTCTGTATATATGTGTTAGCATATGGTATTTGTTTTTCACTTTCTGACTTACTACACCTCACTACAAATAACTCAATTTTGTTTCTTTTTATGGCTGAGTAATATTCCATTGTATATATGTGCCACATCTTCTTGATCCATTCATCTGTCGACGGACACTTAGGTTGCTTCCATGTCCTGGCTATTGTAAGTAAATAGAGCTGCAATGAACTTTGTGGTACATGACTCTTTTTGAATTATGGTTTTCTCAGGGTATATGCCCAGTAGTGGGATTGCTGCGTCATACAGTAGTTCTATTTTCAGTTTTTTTAAGGAACCTCCATACTGTTCTCCATAGTGGCGGCATCAATTTACATTCCCACCAACAGTGCAAGAGGGTTCCCTTTTCTCCACACCCTCTCCAGCATTTACTGTTTGTAGATTTTTTGATGATGGCCATTCTGACTGGTGTGAGGTGATACCTCATTGTAGTTTAATCATGATTATTTTCTAAGATGCTTTTTCTTAAGTAAACATTTTGGTCAGAGGTTCACCTGTTGAGAATTGAACAATTTGATTCCAATCCTGGGTAAGGTGAGGGCAAGGGAGCGTCACGGTGAGATAAATGGCCTTGGGTGCTTGGCGGGTGCAGGTGGGGGTAGGGGGAATAAACAGTGAGGTCTCAGTTCACCTGAGGACAACAGAAAGCCCTGATGCTAGTCAGCTGTGAGGCCCAGGACTGATGTCATGGTAGGCATGTCCTCTGGGGAATAAACTACTGAAAAGTCTATAATACTGGCACCCATTGCTACTTTATGTAAGAAAACATGCAAGTGGTACGGAGTTGATACACACAGATAAACTAGGACAAGTACAACACACGTTATCTAACCCACGATCCTACGCTGGCACCAGCAAACTGGCCCACGGGCCACACCTGGCCTGTCATCTGTTTTTGTACAATCTGTGTAAAATAGATTTTACATTTTAAATGTTTTTAAAAAATCAAAAAAGAATATGCTATGGCACATGAAAATTATACGAAATTCAAATCTGTGTCCACACATAAGGTTTTACCGGAACACAGCCGCGCCCACTGGTTACACATCATCGATGGCTGCCTCTGTATTACACAATGGCAGAGTTTCAACAGAGAGAGTACGGCCTACAGAGCCTAAAACATTTACTTATCTCTGGCCATTTACTGAAAATGTTTTCTAACCCTTGCCTCAGAGCTCAGGTTTAGCGAGCTCTCTGATAACTTTTTCATACATAGAAGATAAAATCTGGATGCAGAGCTGCAAAACATTCCATATTTATTACGCCGTTTATTGTAACTTTCAAAGCTGGGGTACCAGACATGCACAAGAATGCGAAATAGGAACCCAGATGGATGGTCTAATGTTTCCCATTTGCTATTTCTCACTTTGCACATTCCCTACATGGTGTGCACGCAAGGAGAGGAAAAACAACAATTACCCACCGTGCTAGATTTAAAAGCATTTAATGACATAGCATATATTTAACAGATAGGGCAAAAGTCGAGAGGTACAGGTCATAACAACTGAGCACTGGGCCTGAGTGACCACCTCCCTGCTCAGGCCCAGCCTCTGGAGTTCATTCCTATCAATGCCATTTTGATTGTGCAGTAAGATGAAAATTTGTCATTACAATCGTTACAGTGACGGAGAAATGCACACTATGTATCAAATAGCAAGGTAATGAAGCAAATTATAACACAGTGTGGCAACGCACAAGCAAGTAACCATTAGGGTTAACAGGACTTTGTCCAGTAAATGCTTCAGGTCCACTTGTACACTTACCAATGATTTAAAGGGTTTATTATACATCTAGTTTTATTATACTTTGTACTAGAATTATCTCAAACATACAATATAATGTATTTCAGCAAAAAAAAAATTGAAATTGAAATTACAGATTATTTAAAACAGTATCAGTTTTCTAATCCTTCTTGGATCCCGACATTCTTAACCGTCGTCCAGGCTGATGCAGAAGAGCCGCATGTCGTGTGTTAGTAAGTGATGCCAGATACAAACGGTTTGGTCTGCAGAGTTAACAATGGAGCTGCACTGTGGCTGCAGCGAGATCATAATACACAATCTGTTTATTCCAGGTTAGACCCATCGTGGGCACTTTCTAATAGTCAAGACTCAAGGTAACCACTGGAAGTAAATGGAAGAGAATGGTGTTGGGAAGTTGGTACATTTTGTCTGTGGTGAGCACAGGAAGTACTGTTTAAGCACCGCTGCCTTGCATACCAACAGCACTAGAGGCGGGTTATTTCCAACACAGCCTCACAAAATTGAGGAACAGTTTAAATATTGAGATCTAATCTATATAATTTCGTTAAAAAAAATCTGGTCTTCCCTCTGCACCTCAAGCTTTTTTGTAACTTGGAGATAAAGTGTTTAGGTGTATTTTCCCCATCCCCCCCCACCCCGAGAAATGCTCTATAAATTAAAAGAAAAGAATCAACCACATTGAGGAACATTTAGGCACAGAGAGTAACGTGTTGGTTCTGAGCCTGCATGCTGGAATTTCACTGAAAAGGTTAAGACAAGGGCAGGAGGTGACGGAAAGGAGTTCACTTCTTTTTGCCAAAAAGGCTGAACCTCTTTTCTTTGTCTTTCTCTTTGTCCTTCTCCCGTTTGCCGGGACTGGACTCGCTGGTGATGGTGACAACGCTGGTGGGCAAGGTCTGAGCCCGGCTGGATGCTGGCGTGCTCTGGGTGCTGGCGGACACCTCGTGTTTATCGGAGGAGATGGCAGATGAGATGGCCTGGATCCATGTGTTCATTTCCTCCTGGATGAAGGAGGGGACACAGGTGAGACTCAACTAAGAGGGACGGGCACGAGATGCTCTCAGTCCACCTGGGTGACCGTGTGAACCTCTGTGGGCTGCAAGGCTTGGGAATGGTGTGTGTCTGTCTGAGAAGGGAAAGCGGTTCCCAAACGAACCTCTGCTTTGTCAGGACAGTAGTGAACATGATTGAACGCTCACCAGAATTCGGTTTACGGTACCTGAAGGTCCTCACTCTAGTATGTGGCCCTACAAATGTGGACGAGCTGGAAAGACTGGTCTACAGTAGGGTGTCAGGTCCCACCCTAGAAGGTGCTTTTTCTTTTCCTTTTTTAAACTGAAATACATTTGATGCATAACATTGTATAAATTTAACAGAAGTTGCTTTTTTCGAATTTAAAGCCCTGCATACGTGTTGTTTTCCCATCGGCCGACCCTCTCTCCTCTCAAGGAGAAGCACAGCCAGGCAATGGTTGGTTAAAGGCAGTGGGGCTCAGTGGGTGCAACGGGGAGGCTCCTGACTGGGCTGCAGGATCCACACCCAGTTCTGGGACCTGCTCCCTGTGCTTCACCCACAGTTCTCCTCTGCGGACTTCAAGGGACCCTGCACTAGGTCTCCTGCCACGGCGGGAGGACAGCGAGATGACATTCACTGCCTCTGAGAGATACAGGAGAACTGAACACCTGCCAGCGTTCATGACCGTGGAGGCCAGAGGACAGAAGCCACCACTGGATCATTACTTATGTGAAGAACATCATACATAAAGCTCATCGGGCCACCAACAATTGCAAACTTCTAAGTATTTGAAAAAATGAAACTTAGAAACTTACATCGTCTTTGGCTTGGAAGAGGTACTCATTGCCGTCATTTAGTCTGTAATTTGAAGGAAGAAACTCAGTCACAATATAACTTAAGGAAAAAAAAAAAATCCCCCAACTCTCATGTGGGATACAAGCAGGCCGCAGGAATCACACCAGAAATGCCCGTGGGAACTCTGCACACGTCGCCCACCGTGCCGGGGGCCTGCACGGGCCCAGCAGCCGCGCCCCAGGGCATCAAGAAGCCATATAATTGGGCCAATATGCACAGGTAACATGGGTGTTTCAAATCACTGGAAGGATCCAAAAAGCTCCGAACATGTCAACACCTGGATCTGTGTGGCAAAGACCACTGGGATGACCGATCACTGCTCTAAACTGAACACAGAAGAAAGCTCTTTAAAACCCACGGGCCCTCCTGAAATTCTGCCACTGGACTTACATCCCCCACATTAACAAATACCAGGACTTCTGAACTAACACCCAGAAAAGTTCTCCTAGACTTCTCTTCCTATACACCTCTCAGAACAAAAGAAACTGCCCTGGCCGGGCTATCACTGTGACACCGAGAGGACGCTGGCTGGGAGGGCCCCTCCTTCTCTGCTGCATCAAGAGGAAGCGGGTGTTCCCCGTGCAGAGGAGGTAAATGCCCTCTGCCGATATCCCGTCGCTCTGAAGCTGCATCAAGGAAGTACAAAGTGGGCGTGCAACCAGGGTGGGTGCCAGGCTGGCCGCGCCTGGTCTTACAGCGTGTAAAGCGTCCCAGGTCCCTGGGGCCTGCCTCCAGTGCCCGTCCAGGGCTCAAGGAATCACCCCATTTGAACTGCTCTCATTTGCGGTCCTTGGCCTCGTCCAGCTGGCATGAGACCCACGTGTAACTGAGGACCAAAGTTTGCTTTTCAAATCCCAAAGCACCAGATCAAGTTAGTATCAGACTAAGTATCGTCCTAACCACTAACATGTTTACTTTTCAGGCTTTTAAAAGAAAAACAAGTTTTCCTGCCCATTTCCAAGTACAAGCAGAACTTCAGAGCTTGGATCCACTCTGTTTGGAGTCGTAGTGCTGTACAGGGTAGAGACATTTGGAACTGAATGGTTCCAGAGGCATCTGGAACATCCGCCGGGTGAGTCAGGGGAGCACAGGGCCCCTCCCGCCCCTTCCTGTTTGTCTCCACCTGGCTCCGGGATGACTCACTTGACCCATCTCCAGATAAGTCATGAGGAAAGAACAGCATCTCCTGGGTCTGGATTAGCTGCAAAGATGGGGAAACTATTTTTCTAAGCTCCCCTTAAAATGTGAAATGTGACTAGCTCACCTTGTCTCAGGAAACACTAAGTTCCAGCTTATAAAAAGGAAAGCTCCTTTTCTTCCATGTTCAGTTGTGCCGTTAACTGGCCACAGAGCCCAGAGATCCTAACCAAGACGTGTGCCTGTCCAGTTTGTCACTTTGTTGGTGATTTTTTAAACGGCAGAGGAGAGGAATCAACTGATCACAGCATCTATCTAAGAGAACCAACCCCCAGAGTGAAAATAAACACACACCCACTCTCTGGCCAAGCTCACCTTAGCTTGAACACGTGTTTCTTCTTTTTGTAATCAAGGGCCACTTCACAGATGGCTTCTTTCAAACTCACAGGGACCTCGCTGTGGTAGGGAATTCCGGAAGCAGCTGTCTTTGCATCTTTGTAGAAACCCATTTCTTGGTTATTTATGACACAGTAAACATTGTGCCAGGACCTGAGCAGTAAAGAAAGGAGCTTCAAGTTTCTGCTCCACACTCCCTTCAAGAACTAAGGGTCTGATTAACACGAAAATGATCCTCACACAACACGGCATGATCCCGTTAAAAAAGCCCTTCCTAAATCCTGCTAAAAATACGCAATGGAACAAAATTCCTCTGTGGCCTCCCAAGACACGTACTGCTAGTGGCAGGTTTTTGAGGGCCACTTCTCACTTGGAGTTTGAAGAAAACCACAGTGCCCTCTTTCATTACATAAAGGTACTCTTGGCTCTGACGGGAAAGACTTTTGCTGGTGTTTGGTACACTCTTGTGGTAACAGGGTACAGGCCAAGCTCCTTACTGGAAACATGCCTGTCCTTAAGCAGCTCTTCCACCTCAGCTTCATTCTGTAATGAAGTGGCCTGGAGACGTGACAGGGAGGGGGAGGCAGACCCAGGGCCACTAGCACTTACGGTACACTGGCTGAAATAGAAAGAGGTAGCCTTTCCCCCAGGGTACAGCAAACTCTCCTAATATACTGCTTTTATTAGAACAAGACACTTTACTGCCACCTGCCTGTATTAACAAATAAATCTGTAATGTCCCCAATGTGGATGGCAACTCTTAGATGGGATTCCCTTGTACAGTGTACAACCTGTACAACTGTACATGGTGGTCCCAGGCAGTTTAGTTTACTGGTTAAGCACACAGGCTATGGAGTCAGATGAGTTTTACCCTAGCTGTGCCATTTACTAGGAAGCTACACAGAGTGAGCTTTCTTAACCTCCCAGAGCCTCAGTTTCTCCATTTGTAAAATGGAGATAATACAAGTAGGGCTACTGGGAGATAACGAATATAAAGACTGATATGGAGATAAGGTAGGGGAAATGGTGAATGTCTTAAAACATCCCACAGGAGGGAAACAACAGTGAAATCACTTCACTCTAGGGAAGACTCCCCCACCTCAATCTAGCAATATTCCTTCTCAGGAGGTACTACTAAGGCCTCTTCTTGCTGTTCCCCCACACACGTAACTCTTCCTTCTCTCGGTGAATAAAAAAGCACTCTACTCCCACTTCCCAACCTAAGTCCCGAGAAGGATGTAATGCCCGGGAAGCTACAGAACAAATCAACCACATAAACACACGCTCCCCTTTCGATCCACAGTGGCCCACCTCCACCTCTTAATGGGCTGACCTCCCCTGGGACTGCCTCAGCCTCTGTGCTGTTACCTGCTCGAGGCCTTCTTATTGTGGGCCTCCCACTCGTGCTTCCGATTCAGGAAGCCTTCCATCTGGGCCAAAGGTGTCTCCTGGGTCCTGGCCGGCAAGGTGGCAGCACTCTGGGCCGGGAGGGCAGTCTTGGCTTTGCGCTCGGAGGTGGGAGAGGGGATGGGGCTGGACTCCTTCGAGCTTGTCCTCTGTTCTGCAGCGCCATTGACCATTTCGCTTGTGTCCACCGTTTCTGCCATCTAGGGACAGCGGAGAGGCCGTTCAGCTAACCCCGTGAGCCCCCGGGGTGACCACATACGCTCTGACTCGCACACGTGGCTGTGTATAAATGCCTGGCACAGATCGAGGCAGTACAGTAAAACCATTGCACATCCCACAAAGCCAGCTGGACACCAAGGACATTAGAAGGTGGGAATGGATTAATACCCGCCCGTTTACGGGGAAATGAGAAAAGCGAAATGCCAGGATGAGTTTTACTGCACTCTGTTCCTCTGATCGATCCATTTTCTCTAATAGAACTCAGATCATTTCCTCTTATGGTTACTTTAAAACAAAAGGACAACAGTTAACAATCACACATATTAAATATGAGAGAGTGGACGTTATACAGCAGCCACCTTACAACCAAGGACGCCACCAGAAGGGCTGGAAGTTGAAGCGAAAGGGCATTCACAAACAGGTGGATAGACAACTCTATCAGAACTACACGGCATTCCCCCAAAGTCAGACAAGAAAGACCTTTGGTTTCTGAAAATGCTCTCCGGCTCTCCTCCCACCGCCCCTCGACACATCGTCATAAACACATGCAGAAATTAGGACGGCAATCATGCATTTCACATCTACCATCCCCGTTAGACTTTGGAACTTAAGAGCTGGAAGGAAATGAGGCAAGTCAACGAACATCAATTTAACCACATCTGCCGAAGTTGTATCGTGAGTGGGTTGTAGTTTGTGTTAAAGGAGCTGGAAAAGCCAATCACAGTCACTCAACACCACACGGCTATTTACCCCCAAACAAAGACAGAACCAGGGCCTTCCCCATCACGTGTTGGTTGATCACGGTGCCTTGCTGCACTGAGACGAGAAAGCCCAGACAGCCAGGCTTCCAGCGGCTCTGACCCTTCAGGCTGGAGACGTCTTCGGGAGCTGTTCCTTCCCAAGCTCACTTATATTGTAACCCTCATGGCTTTTCGGCTTGGGAAATGCAGTAGGGTCTCCATTCATTATCGCTTTCAGCCTGTGTGCCATCAACTGTGTACCATGAACTGAAGCGGCCCCTGGCTGATACACCCAGGGTGTGGGATTAGCGAGTTACTAAAGCTGGGTGTGGCTGACGCTTTAGTGGATTACAGACAACCTGCACCCTTTGTACACGGACAAACATGGAGGTGTCAACGGCACGCTCATTAGATACGTCCCCCACCTCTGCTGCCCAGAACCAGGTGACAGCAAAATTAGCAGCAACAACCTCAATGGGATCAATTGGAGACTGGCCACCACCGCTTGAACATCCGATATGTCAACTCTCAGGAACTGGGATGTCTCTGTTGGGCCTTATCTAAGTGGTGGGCTGGGAGTCAAGTTTATACTCTGTCTATACAAACTAGCACTGTCAGCAGTGGGGTTTAAGGTAAGACTAGAGGCTACGCACTTGAAGGGTGTTTGTGATTAGAACCCTTTATCCACACAGCAACGTGGAAAAAGGATTCTTAGGGTAGAATGGCATAGGGAGGAGATGCATGGTGATTATCCTGGCCTTACAAGTGATGGCCTGTCGACCAGTGCTTATAAGAAATAGGCCACTTAAATATCTCTCTTGCCTTTCCCTTTTAAAGGAGAGACAAAGGGGAAATAGTAACCAAAAAAACAAAACCCCTAAGTCAAAAGTAAGTGAGTGGATTTTAAGGCTGACACATCTGTTCTAGTGTGAGATTTCAGGAAACTTCTGGTTGGGAGGAAGTATGAGATGGGTCTGGAAGGCCTGTGCCAGGCATGAGTCCAGGGAGACATGGGGTTAGTGTCTATAGAAACCAGGTTAAACAAAAAAAAATTAGTGCTGCAGGTGTGACTCAAAAACTGCTAGTGACAGCAGTGACCTGGATAGAGGAATGTTTACTGGAAAAAGGCTAAAATTTATCATACTTGGTCAAACTTCAAGGTAGGTGACGGCCAGGAGAAGCCCCTTCTGGGGGAATTTCTGCAGCAAAAATTTTTTTCTTTAGAGTTAGAAGGAAAGAGAAAACCCCAAACCAGTATGCAGAGATAATTAATGTTTATGCAAATGAATCACTAACCAAGAAAACAAGGAAAATAAAAGGAACAAAATGAATTTTAATGGACATGTGCTTAAGCATGCCAACAGACAACACGCCACTAGAGACAAACATCAAAAGCAAATCGTAGTGCTGTGACCAAACAGTGGGTACATGTGGATACACCCCTACCCCCACCCCACGTTGCTTCTCTTTAGCGATTAGTGGCTGCGTACCCCTGAGATACTTCAGTCAGGAGGTGAACATAAATGCAACGTGACAACTAGTAGCACAAGGAACACCTGATTGGTTTTCTAAGTGCAAGAAGCAACACTATTTTCAAGTTCATTAACTTGAGTCTCTGCACCGTAACTCAGAAGAATGAAAAGAGCTTTCCTTCTTCTGATACAATCCAATTTCAATTAAAAAATTTGTCTGGCAAGCTACAATTTAAAAATCTAGATAAAAATAGGCATGAGAACAAATGCCAAAAGCATCACAGCACTCCTTTCTTTCCTGTGTGCTTATGTGGCTTTGTTTTGTTTTGTTTTGTTTTTGGTCTTCTGAATACGAAAGGCATAAAATTGGGTATTAGCCCTCATGATACAAAATTTAAACATATATATATGGACACGTCACATATATACATATAGATCAATGACACATATCATTTGGAGCCAGAAACACATGTCAGGGCTCCCTAATCACCAAAGATGAAGCAGTAGTTTCTTTTCTAAAATGAATTTTGGTGTGTTTTAAGGCAGAGACACAATAATGGTGCATACTACTCCCAGAACATAAGAAGCTTGGCATCTATCTATATACCCATCTACGGTCGCAAGTAGATAGATATGTACATAGAAATGAGGAAAAAACAAACAAGATGCTATATGATGTTATCCTGACAAAAGAAAAAAAAGACATGCATCATGAAAAGACAAATTAGACTTAACTCATGGAGAACACATATCAAAACAGGTTTTCTGATTCCACTAACATCTAAATATGGCAAATGAGCAAGTGAATATCTCACAAGGCTTTGATGTAATATGGACTTGGTTTGGTGAATAGAATTTCTGTTAAAACATTTTCAAATCCCTGCTGGTGGTCTGATAAATGTCATCCTAAACGACTCTTTATTAGAGAGCTTCACAAAAGGTCATAGGAAAATGAAAAATGAATCAGAAGATTCATACGAGACATACAGCGGAGTTTCTGTCTAGAGAGACGCTGAAGGACTTCTGGAGCCTGGAGGCAGGCAACAGCTCCTGGGGTGGTTCCCCCAAGTGCGTCGTTCAAGTAATCAGGGTGAACCAGAATGGCTTTTGTTCCATTTGTTTGCAAAATTTAAAACAGTTTGACACCCTGAAGTCATCAACTGAACAGAGAGGCATGGAAAAGTCTGGTAGGCAGGCTTCCCCAACGGGCTGGGAAGTGCTGCCACACTTGCCACATCCCACGTTCCGGCGGTGCCGACAGTGACCCAGACAGAGGTGGTGGCAGCAGTCGGTGGGCCCCTGAGGCCGGGTGCATTATCTGCTGCAAGCGAGCCTACAATTCTCAGTTCAGGACTTGGCAGAAACAAATAAAGAGAGGACCTGGTTTGTAAAAAAGTAATAAATGATCTGAGGGTCTCAAAACTGTTCAGATTCTGCACCTAAAGTTTAAAAAAAACCCTTCCCAAGTAGATTCAACTTTTTTTTTTTTTTATCGTTTTCAATAAATGAATGTATCCTTCATGGAATGTTACACAGCTGATTCTAGGTTTTAATCTTAGTACTGGAAGTCTCCCTCCTCAATTCCTAGTAAACTACTGCAGGTTAATAACTCTGTAAAGGGGGCTACGTATAGTGCAGGACTGCACCCTGTTAGTATAACTGGATGTGTCATACCTGTCAGATTCTAGTTTTCTTCTTCATTTTGCTGTAATCTCATTTAATTTCAATTACTCACGTAAGGCTTTTGCTGCAAAATCTTAATAAAGTAAAAAGCTCACGATAAATAAACAAAAAATACGTATGTTGCTTTCAGGCAACTGAGCATCCATCAGTTAAAAAACTCAAATAAACATGAATTAAACGCAAACAAATATGAAACCAAGGAAGGCTATGAATTAAGTAAAATTTTTAACACTGTGGGTGAAGTGGAAGCCAAAAGGTCAAACCAACAGGATTTGGAAAGAGTGGTTCTTGACAAATGGTAGCGAACTTCACAGTCCAGACCACGGCTGGTCACTGGCTGTCCGTCTGCTATTAAAGTTTTTGTAGTTTTGGTAGGTTTGAGAGCGGTAACTAACCCGTGGAGATCCCTGTTCAGCCGGCAAACCATTCTGGGAAACTTGCTCTCCTTTTGAAGTATCCCTGTTGGGGAAGGGGGAGAAAGAAGACAGAGGAGAGAAGAGGAGGAAAGGGGGAAGGAGGGAGGGGAGAGGGGAAGAAAAGAGGAGGAGAAAGAGAAGAAGACGGGGGAGAACACAAGTCAACTTTATTAGAGCCCTCCTCTCAGGAAAACATATGCAGCCCTCTTTCACATGACGTGATATCTTTCTAAAAACTCTTTAAGTGTTTCAAATTGACTCTAGATAGAGAGAGTGAGACCACAGGCATCCCTGACCATAAAGGTGGCATTCAGGGTTGTCATGGAGCTTGAACCCCAGCAAAATAATCAGCCTTTCAGAAATACAGAGTAATTTCTGCCCTTTGTGTGAAAGCCACCCAGAACTTTCAGAAAGCATCACCACACACTCACTGGCCTGAAATCTGGGTAGTTCACTCCATCCATTTACTCATGTGGAAATTCTAAGTGTGTGTGTGTGTGTACACACACATGTGCACAGCAGAGATGGTTGCTGTCGAAATTCCACTTCCACTACCAACATCGCAATGTGACTGTGGACAAGTCACTGTCCTCAAATATTATCCAGGGGTGACCGTACGGAGTCTCAGTAGTCTTCAGAAGTGACTAACAGGAAGGGCACATCAGCACGGGCTTAGAAAGTGTGCTCCCTAAACCTCTCTTGTCACTGAAGCTGAGACTGAAGTGGGCGGGCTGCCCATGACTCACCACTGCTGCTGGGACTCGGTCTCCTCAGAAACCTTCGAGCTCGGCTCAGGAGAAGGCGGCCGCCTCTTCCTCTCCTCTTCCTCTTGCTGTCTGCGCACTTCCAGTAGCTCCAACTGAGGGAGAACACGCTGATGTGTGGCAGAACCCCAAACTCTGCCTCTTTTAAGGAGAGGGCTCCAGGCAAACCCTCCTGTCTGAGTGGTCTATGCTGGATCACACGGGACAACCAACTAACATCCTAAGCAAAATCTCGTTAAGGTCATAGGAACTGCAGCTACAACCCAAAACCACAGGAAACAGAGGTCTGAGTGATGAAACAGATCCATTCTATGGGCTGGCAGAAGCCCTGTGAGCTGTGTGTGCTCCTGGGATATCGGGTTTAGTTTCTAAATGAACTCTGCAGCTCTCAACTTTGCTGAGGAAGAAAGCACCTGAGCATGAGGGTCCGTGCTGGACTACTCATCAGAGATCAGACCAACACCACTGAGTCAGAGCTGTAATAATTCCCACGGAGGCTTCTTGTGCTGCGGTAGGGATTCAGGTTCAGCCAAACCCCAATAACACATTAAAAAAAGCCAGGAAATAGACTAACTGGAACTAAGCCATTTCATGAGCAATATATGCGTGTACCCAAAGTATTCCGTTTTAACACACATGTGTACAGGTACATTTTAGATGCCCAGGACGGTAGAAATCGGGAAGCACACCATAAGGAATCAGCTTTCCACCAGGAATGCAAGTGTCTTCAGAGAGAAAACACCAGTTGAACAAGCCCTATTCTGAGGCCTTTATTTTGGCAGAAGAGATTATTAGGACTGGGGAGAGTTTTCAGTGGTCTAAGATAGATACTAGTGCTTGATGGGAATTCTAATCCTGAAATCGGAAGAGAACTGTAAGGCTATGCTCCCTAGAAACCACGGCTTCTATGAGATACAGGAAGAAAAGCAGATCAAAAGAGAAAAGCAAATCCCAATCGATCAATTCCCAGACAGGAAGTGACCAGAGACCTAGGTTCCCAGGAAGTGGTTGACGGGGCAGGAGCCCTGGACCATCTCCCCACGTCCTGTACCAAGAGAAACACCAACTCCAGGAAGATCCTTATGCTTTTAAAATCAGAGCGATGACCTGAGCTCCCTAGCCTGGGAGGTGAGCAGGAAGGAGAGGCTGCCCACGGGAACCACGGCAGAGCACCCCGGCTCCCAGGGCCCACTTACTGTCGTCAGCCTTTCCAGGGCGGAGAACCTCTCGTCCCAGGTCGCTGCAGACTTTTCAAAAGCCTCGTGGCGCTTGATGAGCTTCTCCACCTCGTCCACGCTCTGGCCTATTTCTCGGCTGGATAGGTAGGGCTCCTGTCCGAGCAGCCAGGCCTCGGCCACACTGGCGTCCCTTGAGAACTGATGGACCTCCAAGACTGCACAGGGAGCCAAGAGTGAGTGTGGAGGGCAGGGTGACTCGGCAGCTCAGGGTGGCGCTGCCCTCTGCTGGCAGCTGCCGGCACAACCAGCTTACAGTCTAGTCTAGATCTGCGCTGTCCCCATAAACGTCATGTGAGCCACACGTGTACAGCTTTAACCTTCCCAGCAGTCACATTAAAAACAGGTGAAGTTGATTTCAAATGCATATTTTAGACAACCTGATATAGCTGTTATTTCAACACGTAATCAGTATAAAAATTAACTGAGTTGTGTTACATCTTTTTTTTCTTCTGTCTTTGAAATCCGACATGTATTTTATACTTGGAACATATCTTAATTTGGACCAGCCATGTTGCAAGTTCTGAAGAGCCCCATGTGGGCAGTGGCTACTATACGGCCATGCAGGGCCAGGAGGTATGCTCTGCTCACTCAGCCCTACTTCGGTGAGGTAAGCCTCAGAGCCCTGAAGAATTCACAATCTACATATAACCAGATTACTCTGATGGGACAGCCATTCACCAATCACCCTTTCTGGGGTGGAAGTGCTGTTTCACTTTGGGGGGCTGAGAGGCAGGGAAGGACCTGGAAGCAGTAGGGGAAGTAGGGACAGTATGGGCTAAGGCTTCTGCTTTATTCATTCTGTCCCTCCACACGTGAGGAAGCACAGCATGACCTCCACCCACTGCAGCTGTGAGAAGGCAGGCCAGACCTCAGCTCTGCCTGCGCTATGGCTGGCATTTTCATTATACCTTAAGCAGCAAAGGTTGGGGTCATTCAGGTAAGAAGACGACTGCGGGCAGCACTGGTGTCCCCCTGGTGGCCTCCCCAACACGGCACAAGAAGATGCCCCCACTGCTTGAGAAACTTGTCACCTCATCAGGAATGCCCAGCATGCAACCTGGTGCCTAGTTCACAGTGGAGTGTAATCTGGGTTTTGCTGAACTGAACTGAACTGAACCTGCCCTGGGAGCTGGCAAAATTTACAGACCAAAACCTCATCCAAAGAATGATCAAAAGTGGGATTTCTTTTTCAAAAGAATTGAGATGCCTCCACTAGGTCTCTTATACACCTTTCAGAAAAGGCCCCTTGGATTCTGCTTCTAGAAAGCACTCCTGGTGCCTGAGAATAAGGTTATAATATAATATAAGGACAGAGCCTGGAGCCCCAAACACAGAATGGCAAAGTACGGTAAATAATGCTTCAGTTGGGCTACCTTTGCAGTTCATACCAATCATAAATGCTATTCCCAATACTGTATATTATGAAATCTGTGTTAGCTCACATATTCCTTTATAAAATGAGATTAAAAATAGAATCTACCTCAGAGGGTTATTGTGGGAAGTCAATAAAGAAAAACATATAAAACACTTAGAATAATACCCGGTTCACTGCAAAATCTTTATCGTTGTTAGCTTTCATAAGACCTAACAAGCCAACTTTCCATCTTCTTGACTCCACAGTAACAATTGTCCTTAAAGATAACTGGAGGAGAAAGGGCTCCTGTCTGCACTCTCCCAGAGGGATGCCACGTCCTGTCATCCCTATACTGTTCCTACACACTCAGACCCCACTCACAACACTGAGGTCAATCATGAGATGAAAGATAATGAATATGTCACAGGGAACTCTTTAAAAATACTTATTAGCATGAAATGGTGAAATAGGACATTAAAAAAGCAGCATTCAGAAAGACTCCAAAAATCATTAAGAGATAACATCATATCAAATCAATTAAAGCAGGTAAATAAACTGGCTTGCTTTCAGTGGGGACCCAAAAAGAGCAGAGAGATTAGGTACATCCTTACTCAGTCTTAACCATTCCCATCGGTCTTCCCACTTGTCAATCATTTCTTTCCTCTTTTCCGTCAACTGCAGTAACTTCTCCTTGATCTGTGAGAAAAGAGGACCCCAAGGACATCTTAATAGAGTAGATCACATCCTCCTAGTCTGACCCTTGATGGGCTGCTTCATATAAGAAAAACACCTTTTTTTTTTTTGTGGTACGCGGGCCTCTCACTGTTGTGGCCTCTCCCGCCACGGAGCACAGGCTCCGGACGCACAGGCTCAGCGGCCATGGCTCACGGGCCCAGCCGCTCCGCGGCATGTGGGATCTTCCCGGACCGGGGCATGAACCCGCGTCTCCTGAGTCGGCAGGCAGGCCCCCAACCACTGCGCCACCAGGGAAGCCCAAGAAAAACACTTTTTATGTAGAGACCACCACTAAGGCAGGAAAGATCTAAGGACTGCTCAGTCTATCTGCGTACTGGCAGAAGAGAGAAAAGCATGGCGACGTTCCTTCCAGATGGGGCTGGGAGGAAGGCCGGGCTCAACCCAAAGCTGCTCTGTCGTGAGGAGGCCAACAATGCACTGAGCCCCCTCCAGACTCCGGGGATCCCTGTGGCGAACACACTCAAGTTCAGAGCGGGGGGCGGCGAGAGGGGCAAAGCCCTGAGCTCTCGGAGGCCTCACACTGATAACCACTGCCCTGTGTGTCACCAGCATCCCAACTCGACTTAGCAACCATCCACTAAAGAGCAAAGAGATCTAGGGCACAGGTGACAGAGAAGGGGTGACACCTTCTAGAACTGATGGAGGAGGTGAGAGAGGACGAACCCTTCACCAGAGGCCCTCAAAAATTGTCTTCTGTGCCATGGATTTGATTGGCTCTACACCTAGAGACTTGCCTGTCTTATTCTACACATACAGGAAAGAAGCAAGGATTTCTGAAACACATATAAGTGTGTACATACGTGTGTGTGAATGTAAGCATAGATTTATCTGTGTGTCTATATATGCCCCCACACACATACACACACGCTCACAAGAGTGAGTCACTTTACATCTGAACACCAGCTGCACTCACCCCAGGGGCCCCAAAGCATAAGTGGCATCCTACCTCCTCTGATGCGTAGTGCTTCCTCGCCAGCAGTGATTTCCCAAGTTCAATGCAGGTCGTGAAACTGTCATTACGAGCATCGATTTCTGCTTTGATACCTTGATGATTATTCATTAATAGTTCAACAGAGGACACATCCCTAAAATTACACAAATAATACTTCCTTTAGGAGACCAAGCTTTGCAAACAAACGTGTGGGTTTCAAAACACGTAATTAATTTGAAGGAAACTGGCAGCACAGTATCTGAGTCACAGTCTGAGCGCAGGTTAGGTCACTGAGCTGCAGTGCAACGATGGTATAACTTAAGCACAGCTTCACAACCTAACACTGAGAATAAGGCTACTTTTATTTTTGTGTGTGCGCTGAAACAATTCTTCTAGTTGGAGACCAGAAAAACCACTGGATCTCTGTTCAACCTTTTACTCTGAAATGCACTTCAGACTCTTCAAGAAGGCACAGAGGCAGTAACAGGTGTCCCCGGTTGTACCCCAGTGAGTTAGCTGCCAAAGGTTCAGGACGTGTGTGTTTTAAAGAGCAGCAAATACTGTCTCCTTATTTAGACATGAAGACACACAGAGCAGGAACCAGCCAAGCAATCAGCGACTGGCAGAGCCATGAGAACGTCTCATCCATCAAAACCGACTGACTGGAAAGTCCTGACCTAAGGAAACACAACTGCTTCATGTATATAATAACCGTAGTTCTTCTTTTGGGGCACAGCCCATTTCTCAGTTACGGTGAGGGCTGGAGCCGGCAGGGGTGAACAGGAGGCTGTGTATGTGCCTGCTTGTACACCCACTAGCTCCTCTTTACCGCTTTGCACGAAACATGGCCAAAGAGAAGACACAGAACAAATACTAACTACGAATCCCGAGACACCATTAAAGCAGATGCTGAGCGTAAGAGGCACCTTTAGTAATATGTCTGAAAAGGGACAGAGTGGTTTTTGATCTGACAGACATAGAAAAAGAACTCAGAGCAGCCACCTCATTCCAGTGGTGAGGGAGAGCTAGTCCGGTCCCAGGTATGCGGCTGCTTTGAGGCACGAGGCCCATAGGTGAGAGCAGGAGGGCCTGGGTGAACGTGGACCCAGGGGACAGGGTCGGGGAGAAATGGGGAGGGCTCCACAGGGCTCGACTACACTGGGCCCCTCGTTCCCTGACAACCGTGTGCAGGAGACAAGTGGAACAGCGGCGGCTCCCCCCAAAACCCCTCCCCGCCCCCGTTCTGGTCTCAAAGCTCTGGGGCAGGGCCCAGCCGGGAGGCCGGCAGCGTTACCGTGGCTTCTCCTGGGCTTCGATCTGCCGGATGACATCCTCCATCCACAGCATGAGGTCGCGCACCATGCTGAAGAAGCGGAACTTGTCCCCCGTGTCCACCAGCCGCACCCTGCGGCCCTCGCAGGCGTCCAGCAGGGCCTTCCAGGCTTCCAGGACCTCGTTCTCCCGCTTCTGGATGTCCTCGGCCTTGTCGCCCGCATAGGCGGCCTGGAGGCGGGCTGCATCCTCCTGCAGCTGTCTCACCTGTGAAGCCGCCAGGAGACCAGACGGGTCAGAGCTGGGCCTCCGCGCCACCACCCGCCTCCCACTCCCCCTCTGCACACTATTCTGCCTTCGCGCTGATGGGAGTCCTGGTCGGGAAAGGTCCCCGGAGGTGGCCCAGGATGTGAAGACGGCACAGAAACACACGGTATGCACCCAGATACAGTAAAGGATAAACACCTAATCTGCTCCTGCATGGTACAGACGGTGTTTTTTTAAATCAGGAATGAGAAACTGCCATCAAGAACTCATTTTGAAACACCTTTTCCATTAGCTATGTGATGTTGCTGTTGAAAACAATATATGCATCACCTGTAAGAGCTCCCACAATGGCACATTCCAACGTGTGAAAAACAAAAAAGCAGCATTTAATGCAGTTGAAAATGCTGATGCCAAAGAAGGTAAAATCTTAATCAGCCAAACTTCAATAAAAACTCTGGAGAACAAGAAATGCCAATGAGCCTTATGAAAATATGCTACATGGAGATACTGTAATTTGTCATCTCCTAGTTGGCAAAAATTCAAGCTTGATGATGTATATATGTCAGTGAGCGGATTCACTGCTGATGGGACAAAAGGTTACAGCTCCTGCAGAAGGCACAGGCAGTGCCCACCAAACTTATAAATGCATGTGCCTTTTGATTTTATGATTCCACTTTGGGGAATTTATCCTACATATACTCCTGCACTTTTAGGAAATGAAATACACATAAGGTTATTTATTGCACCAATGTCTGTAAAAGCAAAAGACTGAAAATAAAGTATCTGTTCGTCCACGAGGGACTGGTTAAATTACAATGGCACATTCATACAGGAGGTTCCCATGCAGTCATGAAAAAGAATGCGGAAGGGCTCTGTGTACTCATATGAGAAGTACTCCAAGATGACGGCTATGTAGAGAAGGCAAAGCACAGAGAGAGTACATAATATCAATACTTCTGTGTAAAAAGGGGGAAAAAAACAAGAAAAGCCTTTCACCCTTTTGTTGGGGGCGAGGGTGGTGGTGGAGGGCGGATACACCTTTACAAGAGAAACTAATAACCATGACTTATTTTGTCTTCAAAAATTTCCTTCTCTTATGTTTTATATAAAGTACGTATTAGTAATGCCATAATCGTGCACAACATCTAATTTAAAATATACATGTATGGGGAGCGCACACTCAATCTTCATTTACTGATCAAAGTCTGAAGACAACAGCCATCCTGAGTGATAGCAGCCTTCAGGTGTCCGTGAGGGGAGTTATGTGGAGAAACATCATGTGGGGGATGCACACTGGGGCTTGCGGGGAGGTGTTCCAACCCTGATCACTCAAAAGGCTCTAGGTGGTGGTAGGTAAGGAAAATAAATTTCTGCAAGAGACGCAAAGAAGAATCAATGGAGTTTGGTTTCCCTGGTGATTTGATTTCCATATCCTAAGAGACTTTTGGAAACATTCTTTAAATATGGCTCAGGTATTAACTCAAATGACAATAAGCAAGTTCCTAGGAAATTATTTGAAAAGCTTATCTCCTATATGACTAACCAAATCTTTCCAAACAAGTTAAAAAAAAAAAAAAGTTTCCTGGGCCTCTAGCTGTTTTTAATTTGTTCTCACAACAACAAACAAGGTAGATGAGGAGAGCAAAAGCAGAAATTCCTGCCAGAATTAACTACTGCTTTGAGGAGTCACTGCAGATCATCATCAGGTTCCCTCATGCCCACTGTTCCCGCACAGAATGGAGGATGGTGGCGGGTCAGCTGGCATTAAGAGTAAAGCAGCCAAGGAGGAAACGCCATCAGCTTCCGGAGCCTGCACCGAGAGCCCTCCCTTCTGCTCTAACTGCAGGAGGGGCATGCATACTTTTGTGGCTGAAATGGCCTGGCCCAGCGGGTATGGTGAGGTGCAGACTATCAGGCTTGACGGAACAGATTCCTGCCCTGGATGTTCCTGGACTCTCAGTGGGCTCCTGCATCTCTCTGAGCCTCTCAAAGTGAAGGGATTTAATGAAAAAAAAAATGAAGGAGCAACTCTACCATCTCTGGAGTCTCCTGAAGTTCTAAAAGTAAATGATTTTACAGGTGCAGAGGAAAGACCTGCTGCTAATAAGGCTTCCAGGCATTCCAGAAGTTCTCTTAAGCTTTTTTTTTTTTTTTTTTTTAATTTATTTATGGCTGTGTTGGGTCTTTGTTTCTGTGCGAGGGCTTTCTCTAGTTGTGGCAAGCGGGGGCCACTCTTCATTGCGGTGCGCGGGCCTCTCACTATTTTGGCCCCTCTTGTTGCGGAGCACAGGCTCCAGACGCGCAGGCTCAGTAATTGTGGCTCACGGGCCCAGTTGCTCCGCGGCATGTGGGATCTTCCCAGACCAGGGCTTGAACCCGTGTCCCCTGCATTGGCAGGCAGATTCTCAACCACTGCGCCACCAGGGAAGCCCCTCTCTTAAGCTTTTTAAAAACAATACACACTGCAATCCTTAAAGCATTAGGGAACCGAAGCTTAGGAAGGAAATTAAAACTTGGAGTGATACAGCTAACAGGCTCAATTCAAGCCAGGGTCGGCCCTTCTCTGGTGGCCGTGCTCTAAGTGCATGTGCACGTCAGACTGCATGGTTCAGGATCCTTACATGCTCACGTGGTGCTCCAGGACCTTACAGGCAGTGAGAGCCACTGAACAGGAAGCTGACAAGCATTTGAATGGAGAATCCGCCAGCCGTGAAGGAAAGACTGGAAACCCGCACAATGCATGGTGGGCGTTTTTAAATTCTGCCTGATGCAGACCCTCAGCCACTCCACAAATCTCTTAAATATTCCCTCCACACCTTCTACCTCCAGGATGGAAAAGGGGAAGCCACTTAACGTGAATGGAGCCCCAGCTGTGACCTACCTTTGCTTTTAGAAGGGGCAAATTAAGGGGAAGACAACAGCAGTAAAGGTGGTCCTTCCATAGAACAAACCCCAAAGCACACCAAAGAAGGCTGGCACACTAGATCAGGGGCTGGCCCACAGCAAATCTGCGCTCCCTGTTTTTATAAAGCTTTGTTGGCACACAGACATGCCCTTCGCTTTCGGATTGTCCGTGGCTGCTTTATGCTACGATGGTGGAGCTAAGTAGTTGTAAATGGACTGTATGTCCCACAAAACCAAAAATCTGTACTATCTGGGCTTCTACAGAAGAAATCTGCCAACCCCTGCAGTAGATCACTGACGTGCTTCTAAAAGGTAAAAACAAACCTCCTGATATCCTGAGGGCTGATATCTTTAAGAAAATGGACTTCTTCTCTAAGATCTTGAAATTTAAGGGAAAAGACAGATACAATTTATTTTTCATCTAATAGGCATAAGACTAAGCGGTAAACTGTGCAGGGATGAGAGTGTGCATTAGAGAGTGATTATACTACAGATCGTTACTGTTATATGGTTATCACTTTGCCAGACAGCTCTTAAACAAAGCCTTAGTGCTAACCACTTTATAGCGGGGAGGGGAAGAGCGGGCATAGTAAAACGTTAGAATCTTGTTTTCTCTCTTTTCCGATACAAAACTCAGACTCTGGTTGATGGAAAATAATGAGGTTATCATTTTGGAAATTATTCCGGATGGATATGCCAACGTAATTCAAATTCTTGTTGAGAAGGCCTAAAACTTGTAAATGTCTGTGTATGTGTCTGGGTTGTTTATTTTAATCATAAGTACTGTTCATCCAACAGTGTCGGCGAAATGTGGCACACTGAGAATGTTACGGACTGGTAAGTCCTCCCAGATGGAGCATTACAGCAGTGTGGGTGATACGTGTATGTGCACACGCATGTCCGTTTAATTTGGGCAATTCTTTGAGGCATGTTTTGCGGAGCCAAGGAATGGAGAGAGATGCTCCGAGAGGCACAGAGACACTGTACGGAAAGAAGCCCTCCCACCACTGCTGGGCAGCGCCTCACCCACCTGAGTGCCCAGAGCCTGGATGTCATGCTCAAACGTGGTGTGCATTCTCTGTAAGGTCTCCACTGTGTTCTGATCTCTCCCGAGCTCCTCGGGGAGTTTCTTGTGCTTGTCCTGGATGCGCCCAAAGATCTCCTTGGCATCGTGGTAAAACTTGTGCAGTTCATAGGAGGCGGCGAGGATCTGCGTCCTCGTGTCGATGAGCTCCAGGAGGTCAGCCCAGGCTTCGTTGAGCCCGTCCTTCCACTCGGCGATGGTGGCGGCATCCGAGTGTCCAGAGTTGATGAGTTCGTCTGCCATGTGATTGACCGTGTCCACGCGCTCCTGCCCAATGTTCCCTGTGTCCCGGGCGAATTCCCGGAATCGTTCTTGTAGCATCTGAAACAGGGATACGCACCAAGAAATCAGTGAGACTACTGTGAACACTTTATTTCTTGATCACGTGAATGTCCTTTGGAGAGAAATGCCTGACTTAACAGATCTCAGCTCCAAAGCCTCTTTATCAATCAGGCTTCCTCCTTGCTCACTGCCACCCAGTAAGGCCTGGGCTCCATCTCCTCTGACCAGAGGAGGACAGGCCGCAGCAGAGAAGTTCAACAACCCCCAAGTCGCCCGGTGACCAAAGTGTCAAGTTGAAACGAAACCCCGCCATCTTTGGCTCGAGTCTGGGGTGCGTTCTCTGCTCGCAGACAAGGCGCGCAAGGGGCCTTCCGCAGCCCGCGTGCGCCGCGCGGCCGCCCGGACCCTCTGCCCGCAGTACTTGCCGTGACGTGCTCGTAGTCCTGCCCCAGCTCGTGCGACCCTGCGACCACCTCCCTCTCGGCGATCCACTGCTCCAGATCGTCGACCTCCCGGTTGAGCTGGAACAGCCGGTGCCTCTCGTCCAGCTTGCCCCTCCTCTCCTCGGCCAGGTCCTTGAGGCCCGCATACAGCTTGTCCACCTTGGACTGCCGCATGCTGATGCGCTCACTGCAGGGGGGTCGGGGGGAGGGGGGGCGAGATGAGGGGGACATGTTCTTCAGGGAGCCAGTAAACGAGGGGAAATGCCAAGAGATCACATTCTACAACATTTCTCAAAGGAAACCTCAAGTTAACCGATTTAGCCTAAAAAAATAAAACTCTGAACTTTGACCTCAAGTAATGAAGAGCCAACGTGTAACAAAACACAGTGATTAAGGACAAAGGCCATCCTGGCCGTGATGACAGAGGGAGGGGAGAGAAATCGAAACACTCTGCACTGCTGGCTCCGTATGTCAGGACTTCCTCTGACATTAGAAGTTAACCCAGGATCCGTTCTCTGGTGCCATGCTGTCGAAGGGACAGGTAACATCCCCGTCTGCACACACCTTGACCTTCTCTGGGCTGCATGCTCTTCTCTGCCAGGAGGGCGGGCCCTGCTGCTACCATTTCCTGGGTCCTGGGGGTGCAGCATCCATCCCCCTCCCTCCAACTTCTCCCGGAATGACAGTCTTCCAGCATGAAAGCAGTCAGACAAGGACTTATTGATGCCTGTCCTTGAGAGATGAGGAAGGCCACTTTCCTGGGAGTCCTGATCATGAACCCCTGAAGGACGCCCTGTACCAACCCAGCCACTGACCTCATCTCCAACTGGCCTTGGTTAATGCACAAAGCCGATTCTTGTCTGAGCCGTAACAGGCAGTTCCAGAGGAAGCCTAAAATGACTGCCACTGAAGTGAGCGTGTAAGCCTGGTATGTAACAGGGCAGGAGTACCACACACTCCTTTTTCTTATTCCTGAGGCATTCTCAAGACTCAATGTATATGAGTTCAGAGGCGGCATCATTTTCTTCTCCCCGTAGCCCTTTTAATTTACAGGTCCAAGTATCCTTATCCATTGCTCTATTAAAACTAGTAATTACTTTCCTAATCTGGATGACTTTTTAAACCCAAGGGTAGGTACTTTTATCACCTGTATATCCATGCAAGTCAATCGGTACTTCTGACGCACGACACCAATAATCTTCTCTCAATAGGGCTTGGCCAGCAGGAGATAATCAACCCGCCAAGAGTGAGGTCCTGTAATGTAACCGGTCACCCTTCCTGTTCAGCACAGGCCTACTGGGCCTGTTTTAAAAATGCTTCCCAAAGATCTACATTACCAGTTACTCAAGCAAGAGGCCCTGACTGGGGAGGAACCGACAGGCCAGTCTCATCTTCACAGAACAGCACTCACCTTTCGGGATGGCTGTCGGCCACCAGGGCCCGGCTGGTCTTGGAGAGCTGATGCACCGTCTCCGCGTAGTCCTCCACGGCCTGTTCCAGAATCTGGTGCTTCTTCAACATGGAGACGGCGCTCTGCTCATCCTGCTTAGAGAGGGGGCCGTCACAATCACAGCCGTCCCCACACCCCTTGACCCAAAACCCCCTGGAAAAGGGGCTGGCTGACTGCGTGGTGTGGCAGGAGGAAGACTTGGCAGAAAGAAAAAAAGCCACAGGTGTGATATGGGCGTTGGAATACAGAGCGCTCCACGAGCTTCAATGTGGACTGGACCGTGGGAGCCTCTGAAAGACGGACATGAGGATGATGCAGGGTGACGAGGACCCGCTGAAGTATGAGGTAAAGCCCAGGCAAACCAAGTGTATCCTGGCTGGCTGAAAAACTCTCCACGGTCTAACAGATGTAGATAACAGCATCCTGGTGAGAATACTTTCAAATACTTCTAGACTGTCTCAAAACAAAAGCATCTACAAATACTTCTAGACTGTCTCAAAACAAAAGCATCCAGTATATACTGTAAAAGGCAGACTTTGGCAAATCTCTATTTAAAAAAGCGGAGGGCATGATGAATCCAGTCTTAACGACAATACCGGGATTCAGACAAAAAAATTCTGTGTCGAGGGGCAAAGAGCCAGGTTCCAGCCACCGGTATGCACCACACTGCCCCCACGACCAAGGCGACAACGAAACGTTTCACAAGGACGTCGCCCCCAGCAGTGCACAAGCTCAGGCTCTGCGTCTGAGGCTCTCCAGCGGCAGGGGTGGGGGGAGGGGACTCGGCCTCCCTGCCTCACCTTGGCCTTCTCCTCGGACATCATGTACAGCTCCTGCTCGCTCATCCACGCCTCGGCCTCGGCCGCGTCGAAGTAGTACTGCTGGGCCTTGTGCGCCTCCTCCAGCCGCCGGTGCCGCTTCTCCGTCTCCTCGATGAGGAGGCCCCACAGCTGCTTCAGGTCGGCCAGCCTCTGCCGGATGGCCTCGGCGTTGAGGCTGCTGTCCGTGACGATGTTCTGGCTCCTCTCAAAGATGTCGTCGATGCGGGGCTGGTGCCCCTGGATCTCCTTCTGCAGGGTCTGTGGGAGCAGGGCATACACGCCGGAGGCTCGCTAAACCGCGGCAGCTCGCTGCTTGTGCTGCGCCTCGGGGGCCAAGGAGAAGCCGCCAGCCCTCAGAGCTCTCCCGCTCACCGCCTTGTAGCATGGCGCCGATTTACCAGGAGGAGCCAGCCCCAGCAGACACGCTTACCTGATTTTTCTTTATTAACAGCTGCACGGTCTGGAGGTTGTGGCCGTGATCCGTGGAAGTTGCCAAAGGCATCCTCTCTCCAACCCACAACTAGAAGGAATTGTAAATAGGTGGTCAGGGCCACTCAAAGAGAACAAATATTTGATGCAAACGAGGGCAGGAGGGGAGAGCAGGGAGGCCAGCATGAGAGAGGAAGTGTGTTCAACCCCGCTGGGGGATAAATGACAAGGTCCTACTGTACAGCACGGTGAACCGTATTCAATACCCTGTGATAAACCGTAATGGAAAAGAATATGAAAAAGGACATATACACGTATAACTGAGTCACTCTGCTGTACAGCGGAAATTAACACAACGTTATAAATAAACTACACTTCAATACAATTTAGAAAAAGAAAAAGAATCCCACTGGGAAGGGCGGCCTGGGGAGCCTGCCCTTCTCCTCCGATACAGGGCACGGGCCAGCCTTCCAGACCTTACTTCATCCTCAATACCGGACTCTCCGTGAGTCCTCATTCTTTGTTTGTAAAACTACCGTTCGAGGGGCATTAAATCCTTGAGTTATGTTTAGAAAACCCGACAGAAAAACAGAGTTACATTTTGCGTGGATACACAGAGCAGGGCTGGGATGGCTCAGCTCACTGACGTGACCAAGGTGGGTCGGGCCCAGCAGTGAGAACATGGGCACCAGGCTGGCCAGGAAGGGAGGTACTCACGATCTCGTCCTCCACGTCCCTGTTGAACTGATGGATCTCTCTGGAGGCCAGCAGGTTCTGTTTCCTCTCGTTCAGGGGCTCCAGCAGCGCCATGAACTTGGTCTGCACGGTGAGGCGCTTGCTGTCCACCTCGTCCGTGCTCTTCCCCTCCTGGCTCAGGGCCTGCGCCTGGCTCTGGAGCTCTTCGATCTCCTTCTTCCGCACCTCCATCTGATTCTCCAGCATCTGAGGGCGAAGACAGACCCACCTTCACACCCGAGACGAGGGACACACGGAGGGTGCTGTAAAGTGTTCCCTTGTGGCACTGGCCCAAATGCAAGACCCAAGAATATTCACTGATACAGTGGAGAGCCCAAGAAATGGTTCCGCACGGCCAGCGAACAGCAATTAGCGCTCCACTTCGTCAGCTGATCTTTCAAAAAAAAAAACTCCTAGAAAGATTTTTTTCAACTTGGGAGCAACTGTCAAGTTTATCCAGGAACTTAGGAGGCAAATGACAGGGGAAACAAGAATTAATTATGGGGAAAGGACAGTCTTCATCTGCCTGTTCAGAAGCCATAACGATGCTGGAAACCAGCTGAACCCCCAGGAAGGAGTCAGGTCTTCTGCTTCCAGTTCTTTTAGGCCAGAAGGACAGCCAATGTTACCATCTCCTCTCGATTTCTTCAGTCAGAAAGCTGATTATTCTTTTTTAAAACTGGATAATGGCTAAAAACATCCTAACTGTGTATTTACATGAGGAAAACGAGCGAAAGCAGAAGCAGAGGTCTCTCACTCAGGAAAGACCACCCTGGGAAGCCCACACACTGCTGGCTTAGAGACAAGGGGCTGGCGTCTGAGAATAAACTGACTCTTTTCTTAGGTAGGGGAGGACTCGGCCACACACTGCAAACCTGGCCCAGGGAGCTCCTGCCAGGTTCTGCCACCAACTTGCTTGCTCAACCTCACCAGAGCTGTTTCCTCCTCAATTCAGAGTAAATTCATTGGCCCTTAGAAGGGCTTTACTGTGACGCAAAAAAACCCCAAATTTCTTTTATTATTTATAAAGTGCCCTGAACAACTCAGGTAACTATCACATATCTAGACGTTATACAGCCAAGTATGCAAACACAGTAACTTTCCTTCATGTAAATTGCAGACTAAATGAAATGAATATTTACTCAACTGTTAAGTGGTGATACTATCCGTCAACCAAGATGATAATGAAAGAATATTTCCATGCATGGACACCCAACACTGCTACTGTGTCTTTCCAGTAGATTCTGGAAATGTCCCACGATGCTGTCAGAGCCCGCTGTGCTGGGTTAAAATCCCTTCACACACCAAGGGGATGTCTGAGAACACGGTGGGCGAGTTAAGACTATCAGGACCACGGCAGGGAAACAGCCACTTGCCTGTTGCTTTTTCAGCAGGATGTTGACACTGGTGAGGTCTTTGCCATAGTCGTCAGATTGAATCTGACTCTCCAGGCCGTGCAGCCATTTGTCCAGATCTGCACAGCTCTGGGTGAAGAGTTCAGCTCTGTTTGCATCGAAGAGCCGCTGGGCCTTGGTCTGTGTGGTAGACTCAAGGACTTCCCACATTTTATGTAAACCTGTGAGTTTCTCCTTCACCACGGCTTCCGTCTCTGGCTTTTCTGAAATGAGCTGCATTCCTTCCTGGAAAACACACATACATGCAGTTTGCAGAATAGGTGCTACTGTGAAAAACAAATCTGAGATATTTGATCTGTGAGTTTCTTATTCATTCAACACACACACACACGCATGTGCAGCCTTTCCACGTAGAGTTAACTGCTCAACAAAACTGACAATGGCCTGGCCTACTGTGGTTTTCACAGGCGTGGAGCACCAAGTGATTGCTGGGGCTTAGGGACACTTGATGCCAATAACCTAAAACTCCATCCCCTCCACATCACCCCCAAGAGACCGTAATACATTATTTTAACCGTTAAGAGTTTGAAACCATACAGAGTGTGAAGGAAGAGAAGGGGGGGGGGGAATGTCACATTCATGCTCTATTGTGCTGCAGAGAACCTCCCTGTGCCAAAGCAACACATTTTAGATTATTTAAAATATATAATATTTCTAAGTTCCATGGATCCGCTCAGTCTCTGTCACAGTCCAGCACACATAACATGATCAACAGAGTGAGGACGCCGCCCCAGGGGCTTGCGGTCCATCAGGGGCAGCAGATGAGACACGGGACTGCTCCCGGCTGTGTAACTTCTGTATGTGGTCAGATATGACTCAAATATGCTGGAAAACGTGTTAAATACAAAGGAGCTCATTTCCACCCAGTTCGTTTACTCACCACGGCCACACTGATGGAGCCCCATCAAACATCTTAACTCACCTTCTCAATTTTGTCAAGCCATTCTTTGTTGGATGCGAGTTCTGCCATAAAGGCTTGATGTTTTAACCATTTGCTGTGCAGATTTCTGGCTTCATCATAAGACATGTCCTGGGCTGTAAGCATCTTTTCATTGATCCAGAGAGACAGCTAGGAAAGAAAAAAAAATCAGGAAGGTTTCAGAGATTGTGATCACAGTGACATCAGCCTTTCTTCTGCCCGGAAAGAGCCATTATGTCGTACTATACACACTCCACGTTTCCAAGTCAACAGACAACCAAACGTTCACTTTACAACCCTGACCCGTCACAGCAGGTATCTCCACTGTATGGACAGTGTACCGGAGCCTTGCTCCCGACTATGTATCTAACATTAAATCCAGGAGTACAAGAGTGCTCCGAGCCAGCTTTCAAACTGCTTGGCACCCTTAACCAGCTTTTCCCCCAAAGGCTTGTGTTTAAAATTCTGCCCTAACCAGGCTAAGTCACAACCTTCTTTCTCCTTCAAAGAGCCGTGCCAGCTATATACCATGTTAAGCATGATTAAGTGTCTTCTACTCTGTTCGGGAATCTTTTTACTCTTTTAGTTCTTTTATTTAAAAAAACCAAAGCCCCTACTCTTCTATCGCTCCCTTTTCCTTCACAGGCCTATCTATGGGGATGCCAAAAAGCTAAGTAACTTGCTCACTATAGGGGTAAGGTAGCAACGATGCCCTCTCAACGCTCCCTTCAAGTCTGAGTCACCTTCGCCTTTTCTTCCTCTGTCTGTAAAGAACCTTCCATTCAGACCAAGAAACACTTCACAGGACTTGATTTTGAGGCCCAACATGTCTTGCTTGGATCTGAACTCTAGGAAGCCTCTTCACAGAGCCTGCCAGCCACTGACAGACAGATCTGAGAAGCCTGGGGCAGGAGTCAGCCCAGCCTGGCTCCTGGACACACTTCTGCTGGCTTTCATCCTGATTTGCCTGACTCCTCACTGCCTGCCTGTAGTTGGCCACACCAGGGTCCTAATTCCTACCCCATCACAGCCCTAACCAGGAAGAGCTTTTGTTTGCCCAGGTGAAAGATATGCAGGACAAACACAGGATCAGCCTGGAACCAGAAGCAAACGTCTTCAGGGGCTGTGCCACTTCTCCTAATGTGACCACAAGAAGCCACGCTTACACCAGTTGCTGCCACAGCGAATTTGCACCCAAACTGCTTCATGGTCCCATCACCAAAGGTTTAGAAATGGTGCATAAAACCAACAGAAACGCTTACAGAATCCACAATTCTGAGGCCATTCACTTGCATCCTGGGCTGCTGCTAGGAAAGGCTTCCCCATAAATTTGCTTCAACAATACAAAGTCTGTTCTTTGAAAACGATGTCAAGGAGGGTGATGCAGGTCATGGGAGCACCCCAGCTCTGCACATGGGTGAACCCCCAGGCACCATCCCTACTTTCCTCAGGATACCCACCCACCACACAGGAGGGAGTGGGGTTGAAAGCAAAAGGTAGTGAGATCTTTGATGTCATGCTTTATTAAGGGAAAACCCCCCAGTAAATCTCATAAAGCCCTTTGTAAGCAAGGAGCATAGATTTGTTACACAATAACCGAGACACTAAATTTCCTACTTTAAAAGCGTTACCTATTTTCCTTCCAGTTACCTGAGTAACTAAGATCTGAAATGCTATGGCCATTCAATCTAAGGAGAAAAGAGGTTAAAAGGAAACCAAATGGCAAAACTTTCCCCTGTACTCTGTACACACACACACACTAAACACAATAAAAGGCATTTACCCAAAGTGCAAAGGACATTCACATATTTGCGCTATTCATAAACACCTACCCAAGAGAGATTTTTAAAAAAAGAGCTACATAAAAATCAGAGGCTTATAAACAAATCTGCTCTTTGCTGAACACATCATCCTACAGATAAAGCAGCGTGCAATGCAGCACAATGAAATGGAGCTATGGAACTTGCTAGTTTATCAGCCCTCCATCAGCATTCTGGAATCAGAACCACAGTTATTATTTGTGGGCATTTACAAAGGTCATTTAAGAATATACTCATTCTCTGCAGAACAGAACACTGTGCAGATCGGAAAAGGATAGGAAAAAATGCTTTGATCACTGAGTTAAGCTCAAAGCAAAGCACTGAACTCACTGTCCCTGTGCCACTACATCTAGTTATACTGTCCTCCTGGGGAAAAACAAATCAATTTCAGAAAACAGGAGGTATGGTGGGAGGGAATACAACAGAAAAGCAGTACCTTTTAAATCATTCATTTTTCAGGATATCACATTAAAATAACGGTACAAAAATTATGATACTCTTTGGGTCGCTATCTATAACTGGGACTAGGTGGGCCCTGCTCATTCCCACAGCACCGCTGCGATAAATTTCCCCCATCCAGCAAGTGTTTCTGGGTGGGGGGAGGGTAGCAGTGATGGCAGAATTCACAACCCAGCCCCCTCTAGCCTCTAACCCACGAGGAAGGGAGCGTGACAGCGAGGCAACCTGGATTCTCCAGACCTTGAACAACACCAACAGCCAGCAATGGTATTAAATCTGACCTCTGGGTACTCTGTAAAACTCCACCAGCACAATAACAGATAGATGTTCAAATTGTGGGCTGGTCCACACACAAGCTCCATTCTCAGAGGTTCTGGCTTAAAAGGGGTGTATTTTAATGAGGCTGAATGATGGAAAGTTTAGAGTCAAAGAATAGTACCTCTTAATAATAACATCACCCCTTTGCTTGTACTGCTACACTGAGGGTTTTGGAGCCCCAAACCTGACCTAAATTCCGTCACTATGTGGAAACTATATATGCTGATGTGGTACCCCCAGCAGATCCTATGGTTGTACTAACTCTTAATGAGGTTCAAGGAGAGAAAGATAAACCAGGGAGACTTGGCTGAGCAGTCACAGAGACCTGCGAACATCTCCAGGACAAAAAAGCCCAGTCAAAACCTCTGTGCATACTTTGAGCGGAAATTGTGCAGGGCTGAGCCCTCTGGGCATGCCCAACAGTCACTGGTGTGTGTTAAGGAGGGAACTCCTTGTAACTAAGGATGCTAATTTGGAACAAGCATTAACAGAGATCTAAAAATCTACTAAAACTATTTCCTGTGATTCAACTTGGAAGGACTTTCGTTTTATCTGCTTAGTTTTCCCACACATTTCTATTTTCAAATCCACACGTATGTAAATGGAAAATGGGGGCTGGAAATTTCAACTGAGCTTCTCTCAAAGGTTCCTCCGTCCTCTCACTTCCTGCTCATTTCCTGGCATTCTTTTTCCCAAATTTAGTCCAGGTTTCACCATGCTCAGGTCAATGAATTTCATCTCAGGAACTTGTCCTTTAAGCAAGGGTATGGAATCCCACTGATTTCCCCAGCACAACACTTCCAATATGTCTTGAGGTTAAAACAAGTCACTGGTGGTGCTTCAAGGGAAACATCACGGTACTGCAGGGACCTTCGATCTGGGGAAGGCACAGCCCAGGCTGCAAACGTCTCCTGACAACTTTCACTCCTTCCAGTGCTGAAGGGCCACTTGGTATTCACTGCAGCACATCATGCAACTCTACACAGCTAACCTTGGAGCCCATTACTCTTCCCCATGCCTTGTCTGGGACGTGAATGCCTCTTTAAATGAGCATCCTATTCAAATAGGTTATTCATGCTCAGGTGTCACTTGAAGAGGCACTCCTGTCCTCAGCCTGTCTGGCTCCAGGCAAACCCCGAGAGACCTAGGTCCATCAGTGTGGCCCTGAAAGCCAACAGACCCTAAGCCACATAGTTGAGGGGCTTTCTTCCCTTCTCAAGGTTTAGCTACTAGAGCATATTTTTAAGATTCACAGTAAGACAGCAGTTTAGTGGACATGAAGGATCGCTTCTGTCACCGACTCTCTGATTCAGCTGTTATTAGAGCCACATTTCTTTTAACACACAGCTATAAGTTTGCATGTGAGGGATTTGTGATGAGTCCAGTCATATTTTTAGCACATGACCTTGATCCTCTCCCCACCCCTCAAACTCCCCGTCCCCAATGTCCCTGCAGCTTCACTTGGATATTCTTCATCCCATTTCTGCCTCCAATGGGATTTAAAGTCTAATAAACCAGAGAGGACCGGGTCTCACTGTGGTTCTCTGGCAGACAGTGAAATACGATGTGCTCGTGATCTCACCCATGTGAAGTCAGCTAGATGCTTTTTTCCAACTAGCTTGCAGAGAGATTGCATTTTTCTGGCGAACTTTAGTTTCCCCAGCTTGTTTATGCATGTATCAGGGGAGCATGAAATAGTTTGAGAATCATCAGATTAATACCACATGCTAAAACTCGAGTTTGAAATCAGGATTACTGCTCTTGGCATATCAGACAGACACCTGAGGAGCCTGAAAGGTGGATATTTCAAGGTCTTCAGTGAATAAGAAAGTCAGTTTTTATGTTTTTAAATCTTTCTTCTTACCTGGGTAGCCAATTGCAGTTCCTTTTAGTTCTTTCCTTCTGTACTATTAAATGTGCGTTATTGTAAATAGTTTAAAATATAATATTAGATGCTTTTAGGTTACAGAATACTTGAGAATATCACTGTCTTTGACGATGGAAATGTTCTACATCTGCATTGTTCATGTGATATGGCAGCCACGAATCACAGTTGGCTACTGAGCACTTAAAATACAGCGAGTATGATGGAGGAACTACACTCTTAATTTCATTTGATTTAAAATGAGACAGCCGCATGTAGCTAGTGTCTACTGTATTGGACAGCACAGTCCTAGACTACAATATTCTAGATCGTAATAATCTGGTTACTCTAAGTGGTAGCTTGTAGGCTGGAGAACTGACACTGCCCCACCTGCAAATTATAGACGTGATATGAATTTCTGGCCTCAGTTAATTTTATAATTCCAAGGGCTCTTATGTCAAATGCTCGGCCGCTCCTGTGAGAAGAGAGGAAAGGAGGAGTTAAAAGGAGACGCACCTCCTGACAATCTTGCAGGAATTTCTGAAGATCCCTGTTGTCCTTCAGTCTCATCAGAAGCTCACTGGCTGCCTCACGATTCTTCCTATGTCTGTTACAAAGATAATAAAAATAATTTTAAAAAGAGGAAGTAGGGAATCTTGAAATGCAGAATTTACAACTCAGCTTCTTTCCTGGGTCTCAATATACGCTGAAAACAGTTTGCTTACAGTTCTCAATCATGTCAAGGAGACAAGATAACCAAGAGAGTTGAGCATCCTCCAAATGAGTAAGCCATGGTACAAGAGACCATCACACCTGTCCCAGCCACACAACAGGCCAGGATGCAGGCAAAAGAGCTTCATAAATCTGGTGTTAGGGGAGAAAAACCCTGAGCCATGTGCTGAGTAAGGGTCTCCATTTTAGGAACTATGTGAGAATATGAAGTTGATCTTTAAGAAACTCATACCTGGGTGACAGGCCAGGTACATGGCTAAGAAAATGCATAAAACCATGTAACTGGCTTAAAGGAACCTTCCCTGATAATGAGATTCTCGTCAGGAGAAAAACTCACCCAAATCAACAATAAACCAAGAATGAAAATTTCCAGACCTGTGACATCACACACCTAACTCAATCCCACTCTTCATTAATAGATAAGGGTCATCAAGGTTTAAAGAAGTTAAAGCACAAAACCGTAACCGAAAAACTTAAAAGAACTGGAAGGAGCTGCTGAACTTGGGGAACGACAAGGGACGTGGAGTGCTCGCTCTCCAGCCCGGATGCTGGGCACAGGGCTTCTTGGCACATGCTGTGGAGGTGCCCGAACTCCCCTGCAAGCCTCCTTTACGCACCCAGGGGCTTCTCCACCAGACTGTGAAGAAGAGCTGTGTGAATGCTGTGAGTGCCATGAGTGCCATGGAAAGGGCTACCTTCACGTGGTCCTACTGCCATGGGGCAGAGCTGTACCACACTGAGCATCGAGAAGCATCACCATAACACAGCTCCCCCACCTTCCCAAGGAACCCAAGCGCCAGCCAGCCAAAGCAAAGGGTGCGAAGAAGGGCAAAGGAAGAGTGCAAACGGGGAGGTTTGGTTTTTCATTCCAATTCCCAAAGCACTTTCTTGCTGCAGTGCCTGGGCAAGGTCTCTTGACCAGCCCTGACTGCCCCCATGGCAGGGAGGAAGAAGAACACGACCTCTGATTCTCTACAACCCCAAGAAAGGGCAGCTCAGGGAGCACCTCATGCCAACTGGCTTTTAAAGAACCTTCTTCAAGAGCAAGAAAGACCTTACAGTGACGCATGTGTCACACAGGCCTGCAGTGGCTGCTGGCAACAAGGGACAGTGGCAGCACTGTAGCTACCATCTTGCCTGGGGACCAAAGGGAAATGCCCTCTGTTCCTACGGGTACCGGCGACTACAGAACACAGCAATAACGTGAATGGAAATAATACTGTCAGGTATTATTGTTTATTATAATATGTTTATACCACTTAGGCAAAATGCAACAAAAGAAAAGTACTTCTCATTATAATGCTAAATGAAAAGAGTTTATGCACAGCCAATGATACAAAACTCCAAGACACAAATTGGCAAAGCAAAAACTAAAATGGCATGTGCTAAGGGTGAGATTAAAAAGTAGTAGTTTCTACCTCCCCTCCGAATTTTAACATTGTGGCTTTTATAAGAAAAAATAAAAGGCCAAAGCCCCTTTACTTCATTGCTATCCTTTCTCAAAGATCAAAAATTTTTAAAAAAATGTTTTTTAAAGACTGTTAGTGATTTCGGACTAAAGGAATTAGTCATCTAAAAATGTGGGTGGGGAAGGAATGTCAAGAAAAGTTCTTCAAGTTCCCAACCCTCAAATTCCAGTCACTATCTGTAGGGGGATTTAAGAGAAAGAAAGCAAATAAAGCAAACCTTCAGGAGGAAGGTAATTTGAGTTGGAGTTAAGTCACAAAATGCAAGAGTCCTGCCTTTAGCCAAAGGCCTTGAATGAAAGTTCCCGTTCCCTTCCCCGGCGTCACACAAAAATGCTACGATGGCAAGGAGTAATCAGAGACACGGGCAGTTAAACCAGGACATGCAACTCTGAAGCTCATAGAAATAACAGGAGTAAAAATAACTTCAAACACTGAGAAAATTTACTAAGAGAGAAATACCACCGGACGGAATCTTGAATGTCTCTCTTATATAATCAAGACTCACACGTGCCCAGTAGACTTCTGCCTGGACAATTTTCCTCTTTCGGTGGGTGCATGAAGGAGGGAAAGGCCAAGTGGTGATTTAAGGCCTCATGTCCAAACAACACAGATCAGGAGGGCATGAGGATGGCCTCTGGGTGATGTGCTCTATGGAACGAAAAATAGCTACACGGGCAGCTGAGATGGTTGCTGCTTCAGAAAACCCTCGAGAGAAGTGAGCATGGCTTAACAGTGCACTAGTGGTCACCAATGGTATTCACGGGAAGTGAAACTTGGGAAGGTCTTTCAAGGGGAGATCGTGGATTTAATTATAGGGAAGGACCTTCTTAAACTTGGCCGTAGCTTCCCACACTCCTAAGAGTGCTCTTTGGGGCAAGGTTACATCTCTTGCTTTCTTTCCATGTCTCACCACCTACCCCTATAATGAGACTCAAAAGCTCCTCACCACATGAGGCAGATATTGGGCTTAACTGTGGTTCTTACGGAAAATAAAGAACCACAGGTACCTAAGTAAAGTGGGTTGGTGATTTTTAAGCTTTTTTTCCCACGTGAGATCAGGTCTGGCTTTATGAAACTGGACACTTTTCCTTTTCTCCCAGGACTGCACTGGGGCTGGAATTTCCCTCTGAGCCAGGAAGCTCACACCCGTTCACACCCCCCTGAGCAGGCTTGGACAGCAGGCTCCTTTCCACCCAGTCACAAGCCCTTTACAGGCCACTCATGCCCCACCCACATCTGTTAAGAGTCAGTGTCTTTGTTCTAGTACTTCTTCTCAACAAACTTCAGTGGGAATCGATGAGATTTCCAGAACGTAAGCAGGTTATGATGATTTTGCTTCCTACAAAAATAGCTTCACGGGAGCGTCAGAATGTTTCTGGACAGGGATCAGATCCAAAGAGTTAGATATTTACTTAGCTTGTGCTCTGACACCACCTGGAACTCAGATTTGTATATTTTTTTTATAACAGACCAGTGTCCTCTGGGGTCAAGTTTCAGATCTTGAGGCCTCTGGGGATATTAAAGTGAAACCAGAATTCGGTTAACACGCGCTGAGGAAAATAAGAAAATGTAGTCCTCCTGAGGGCAGATCACTGGAAAGCCCCGTCCCCCTTCCATTTCTCTTATGCTTACGGATAGTCCCCCTTCCATCTCTCTTATGCTTACGGATAGTAGGGAATCTTCTTCCTAAAGCTTTTTTTTTTTTTTTTTTTTAGTTTCTGCTTTATAACAAAGTGAATCAGTCATACATATACATCTGTTCCCACATCCCTTCCCTCATGCATCTCCAACAGAAATCCCCAGGAGGCCTTGGAACCCCACGGGCCCAGGCTCTCAGTCAAGGACAAAAGGAAGGTTAAGCCGCACTTGAGAGCTGCTGAAGCATTCTCTCACATCCAGGAGCCTCCCGTCTTGACAGAGTCACCTGCTTCCAACAAGCCCTTGCAGCTGTAGCATCGGGGGATGGATAAACACACTGAGGAAGCTGCCAGGCAGCTGCATGCCTGCCTGAACACAAGTGTCCCCAGTGGCCCGGCCTATCTTCAGGAAACCAGCTGTGTGCACCTAACATGGAAGAACATGGTGTACCATGTTTACAAAACAACATGAGATTTAACATTAAGAGAAAAGAAATTCTTTCTCCTCCAGGTTAAGCCTGTCTTGCCCAATCCTTGTTTCTCACAATCATTGAAGAAGGGTTTGGTGGAGGGATTTTTTTCTTTTTCTTTTTCGTAGATGTTTTAAAAGCAACAGATACAAAATTTTAATTAATATACCTTACATCCTATTCCATAGTACCACCCTGAGAGCATATGGTTTAGGATCTGAATCAGCGCAAAGGACAGACTGGTTAAAGCCAGGAGCTCAATCTTTACAGGGCAAGAGCAATTCCCCTCTCCACTGCACACTGTAAAACCTTCATCTGGCCCAGGGTCCCAGGAGACCCTCTCAGACATGGTAAGAAGGTAAGTAAGGAAATGCTCTCAGCAAGAAGTTCTTCCTCTTCACTGCACTTGAAGGCCGGAGAACCCTTGAGGAAGAGGCTGTTTCTCAACGACATCAGTCTCACAACGAGCCCTTAAATCTGGCCCAGGGCCCCCTGGCACCAGGGAAGATCAGCTGCAGCAGAGGCTAGTGACTGACCCAGATAGGCCACACCCAGAGAGAAGTGGACAGTCCAGAACCAAGCCAGATCTGCCCAGACCTCCTACTTCAGCAATAACCAAGGCAGAGCTAAGAGTCGGGCGTGAGGGTCTAACAGAGAACACTGGCCAGGGAGAAAAATCTTTTGGAATGGCAAATAAATAAATAAATAAAAATAAAACAAGAGCATCTCATCTTGGAGAGGGCTTGGCAGAAAAGGAGGAAAAGTCTTTTTTCTTATTATGAAAAAGATCCTATTACAGCATTACCCAAGCCAATTTTCTAAGAAAGGCCTGATGGTGTTCACTTTTGCCTCTGCCAGGTACTCAGGACAAGCCAACTATGCCCTTCCTCCCTGTCCCCTCCTGAAAGGCCTCAGAGGAGTCTTGTGTGGATGAAGGTGAATGTGGGCTTGGCTGGGGAAGCGTCTGGCTTTCGGGGTCCCACTGGGTGACACGCTACGTGTCACCTCTCACAGGGCAAGGCTCACACCCCACCGCTACTCAGCACTCTGGCTCTCCTAAGTCTTTGGTTAAGAATTAGTCTGGCGTCTCAGGCTTTCTTTCCTTTGTAGATTAAATTTTACTAGGTGCCCACGTCCTGCCCACTGGGGGAATTTATACCCACAGCCCCAAAGACATTGGCCAGTGACTCAGATGCTTGACAGCCCCAGGGTGCATGACTTCCTTGAGAACCTCAGGACGCCGCACCTGTCATCGATAGAGTCCACCTTCTCCTGGATGCGGTCCGAACTGATGTTCCCATCGCTCACCAGCCTCCGGCCCGTCTCCACGACCGCATTGATCTTCTCCTCGTTGGCGTCCATGGTGGTCATGAAGTCCTCTTGTTTTTTAATAGCTGCTTCAGCTCCTTCCAAGGTGGTGGGCATTTCAGTATGGGCCAAAACATACTCCTTATTTAAAAAGGGAAAAACAAAATCAGAGCAGGATGAGAAATCATGAAATACAACTTGCTTTCAGAACAACAACAAAAAAGCACTCTTTCCTACATCCTGCATTTCCACGCAACATACTTTGCAACAATTGCTTCGTCACACTTATATGAAATTATCTATGGAGTCAGATAACACAAAAAGTTGGGCGGGGGAAAAAAATCCCAGTGGGACATCGCAAGTGACTAAATTTCCCTAAGTGGTTAAATGCTCTTATTTTTTTCCCAAAGAGAGTGAGGGAAGTGAACAAAGGTTTGTGCATCAGCCACAAGGGTCCACTCATGGGCCCATAAGGTGACAGCAACAGACCGTTCAAACCCAATCTTTTAAGAGGGATTATCAACCACAATGTTGGCGACCATCCTTAGCTCTTTCTCTTTCTCTAATCACTGCCCTTGGGTCATTGGGTCAAGTCCCTGACCTTTCTAGAGCAACGAAGACAGAACCATTCAGAAAAAAAAAAAAAGAAAGAAAGAAAGAAAGAAAGAAAGAAAGAAAGAAAGAAAAAAAATCCCCTAAAATACTGGGTTGGTCAAAAAGTTCGTTTGGATTTTTCCATAAGCTTATGGAAAAGCCCGAACGAACTTTTTGGCCAACCCAATACTTTTTAGATTGAATTAACACCTCTCAGAATGTCGCTAATTTAAGGAACTACTATGAGGACATACATACTATGAACACACTAAGAGGTCCTCGACCGTCACTGCAGTGGAACTGTACTTTGCAAGGCAAGATAGCCCGTGTGGAAATCTTCAACTCTATCCCCTACGCTGTGATGGGTTTCAGTGCCTTAGATGCCAGGAAAAAACAAATGTCTTTCCATTATTCTTCTCACATCCCACAGGTGAGGTTTAAACCAGCAGCCCTGGCAGAAATGCTTCCAAAGGCAGCCAGGGCCTGCTCCGACAGGAAGGAAGCCAAGGCAAGGAGGGACGTTACCTGGTTGTTAAGGAAGGCCTCGGCCTGCTTCGTGTCCCGCAGGAACTGCTGGTAGGCGTGGGACTGGGAGAGAAGGTTCTGCCTGTTCTCCCACATCTTGTGGAGCTCATTCCACCCAGTGTCCAGGGCCTGCAGCCGCTGCCGCAAGAACATGTACTGGGCATCGGTCTGGCCCTGGGTGACCATCTCGCCCATGTCCCTCATCTTCTGGTAGTCCTCCTCATAGTTGTCGATCTCGTTTTTGATGTTCTCATGCTGCGTGAGGAGCTTCTCGGCCTCGGTCAGGGTGTTGGGCATGTCCTCCGAGGCGATGGCCGTCTGGGTCCTGGAGAGCCAGGACTGGAAGTCGTCCAGGTCCCGCAGGAACTGCTGCAGCTTGCTGGCCTCTCCCAAGGAGGCCTCACGGTTCTTCAGCGTGGTCTTCATCTCCTCCCACACGTCGCTGATCTCGGCCAGCCGAGACAGGATGGCCTGGGCCTGGTCGGGGTGCTCGGACTCCAGCTTCTCGGCCTCCTTCTGCAGGTCGCTCAGCTTTGCCTCGATGGCCACCAGGTCCCGCTCCATGCCGGTCAGCTTGCGCTGCAGGGCCATGACTCCTGCCAGGTCGTTGCCCAGGTCCTGGGTGGATTCAATGACCTTGGTCTTTTCCCGAATCCAGGACTTGGTTTCGTTGCACTCGAGGTGGTAGTTCTGGATGCTCAGGGCGGAGAGGAGAGCATCCTTCTTCCGGTCCACCAGCTCCCTGAACTGACTCCACCTGTGGGTGCAGGGGCGGAGGAGAGAGCAGAGTGGGAGAGAGGCTGGAAGCTCATGGCTGGACAAGGAAATTAACAGTGATGGTCGAAGCTGCGACTCCCCCTCCAACTTTGCTTTGACTACATGCGTTTTGGAAAATCATCTCCCTCAGTATATGGACACCAAATATCACCATCGAAACAGCTCACAGACACACTATAATCGGGAAAGAGCCTGACAAAAGGGGGGGACTTGTCAAAGGAGCTGCAAAGTCAGCAGTGACAACACACCCGTCCCCCAAAGAGTCATTTAATTTACGTCTGCAATGCACATTTTACTCATCTCCGAGCCGCACCTAATGAATGTTTCCCACACCCAAAGGCCTCAGAACCAAGACCAGCTTGCCACCACAACCTACTCAAATGTATTTATTCAACAGAAAGATAAGACCGGGACAAAGGTCCACCTTGATAATCAGGACTTTCATCCACCAATTACGTCTCAAACATGCTAAAACCCTGTTCCAGAAATCATTTTAAAAGACACGGGACAGGTGCCGCCTTGATGCCGTGATCCACCACGCTGGGCACAGGTCTCACACCCAGGCCCTCGCTTCCCACGTCGGGAGGGGCTGCCCCGAACGATGTCGCCCCCCTCAACCCCTGCCGTCTTTCTCAGAGACACTTCTTGAAAAACCAGGGTGTGTTGAAAGGCAGATGCCGACATCATGACATCAGCGCCAGAATGTCAGTGACCCTGTGCAGGAAATTCCTGACCGTGAGGCTCAGCAGGCGACCTCGCCATCCCGGCCTGGCACACAGGGAGCCCGCCCGCCGCCTGTCTCACGCTTACCTCGTGTTGAGCTTGTCCTGCTGGGCCTTGATCTCCTTCTCGCTCGGGTGGCCGCTGTGCATCAGCTGCCGAGCAATCTGGTTCACCACCGCCACCCGGGAAGCCTGGTTGTTCATCTCTGGCTCTAGGCTCTCGAATCTGCAAAGGCAATTCAACAGGGAGGTCACCTGCTCGGTCACCTCGGCTGCGGGGGGCGGGCGGGCCAGTGTCCCCGCGGCACCCGCTCACCTGTGCTGGATGACCTCCAGGTCCTCCAGCTTCTCCGGGATCTGCATGTTGTCGAGCCACTGCTCCTTCTCGTCGATCCAGAGCTCGCAGGCGCCGGCCTCGCTGAACATCTTGTACAGGGCCAGGGTGTCCTGCAGCGCCTGCTTCCGCAGCCGCGTCAGCTCGGCCACCTCCTTGTAGCGCTCCTCAATGCCCGCCAGCCGGCCCTGCACGTCGGGAGACTCGGCATGCTCCTGGGGGAGGGCGCCGGCCTGCTCATGCAGCGAGTCGATGGTGGGCCTGTAGTTGGCGATCTCCTCTGCCACGTCTTTGTGCTTCTTGACCAGGGACTGGGTGGAGTACTCGTCGTGGCCCACGTCGTTGCTGGAGACGATCTTGAGGATGTCCAGCATCCAGGCGTCGATGTCGTCGGCGTCCGCCTGGAACTGATGCAGCAGTGAGGCCTCCTCCAGGCGCTTCTTGCGGATGGCCGAGAGCTGCTCCAGGTGGGCCCACTGCTCGCGAATGTAGGCGATCCGCTCCCGGATCTTCTCCGACCCGAAGTGCTCCTCGGCGATCATATCTTCGCCCTCCTTGATGGCCTGCTCGAAGTGGCCGCTGCGGCCGCTCATCTCATCCTCAAACGCCCGGTGCTTGCTGAGCAGCCGCACGACGCTGGTGAGGTCCTTGCCATAGTCGTCGGAGGACAGGATCTTCTCCTTCTCCCGGATCCAGCCTTCCTCCTCGGCCATCTCCCAGAAGAACTTCCAGAGGCGACGGGACTCTTCCAGGCGGGCCCGGCGCTCGGCTGCCAGCTGGCAAAGCTCTTGGTAACAGAACTCCATGTGGGCCACGCGGTCTCGGATCACCTGGGGGTCGCAGGGCTTGTAACCTGTTTAACGCCAAGGCGGGCATGTGGGTGTGACAGCGGCAGCACAGGCTCCTGCGCATTTGCAGGCAGTCGGCTACACACCCGTTCTCCCTCCTAGATCACCAGTTTACGCTAAGTGCAGGGCCACGTTATGGGGCAATGGAGCCCCTTCTAGGATCTTGACTGGATGAGGAGGGAGAGGCAAGGATAACTGCTATTTTTTTTTTTTTTTTGCCCCAAGCATTATTATTTTTTTGATTACTCAGGAACCAAAAATAGCAGGTAAAGTGTAAGAAAGAAGGCAGCTGCATTTAATTGTTTCTAAAACAGAACAAAACCAAATCCTTCCAAACATCCTTTAAACAAAGATATGCACAGCCAGGTGTGAAAGCCATGTCTGAGAGACACACCAGGCTATCGGTGTGCAGAGTGTGGTCTGGCAGATTTCAGTGGCCAACATCAAGCCACTAAAAACCAAGCAGCACTCGAGTATGGAAGGAAAAGACAGGTCCATTTCAGAATAGCAAGACAGAGTTAAAATGTAATGGAAGGCCACCCTACTGCATCTCATTATGCCCACGACACGGCCCACTGGGAACCCACAATAGCAAGGTAACTTTAAAGGTCCTACTGCCACACATAACCCATCTACGTCTCTGGAGATGGACTTCTGGTGACGAGGGGGTAACGTCTGGAACGGTCTGTCTTTACCTTCCCCGTCTGTTGCAAACTTCTGGGCAGAGGCATTGACACCTCTCACCCGCTCTGCCTGGATGCCAATGTCCGCTTCAACCAGGGCGTGCTTCTGTAACAGGTCTTCCACGCCGAGCAAGTGTTTGCCATAGTCTTGAGATAATAATAGCACCTGCGCGCAAGAGGCAACAAAAAAGACATCCATGAATACAACCTTGACGTCAGCGTCTCATAATCTTTGGACGGGATGGGAGCCACCAACCAAGCTGCACCCTCCCTCCAGCCAGCCATCCTCCCCATATCTTTAGGGGAAGATGATGGCATGCAAACCAGAGCAAAAAAACCCAAAAGCCTGTAGCAGGAGAAACATTATAAACTAATGACCATCTACCTTGGAATAAGAAGTCAAACCTATACTAAAAAGTAAAGAACAGAAAAAAGAAAAAAAAAAAAAAGGAAGAGAGAAGAAACCAGTATGAAATATAAACGGAGCCTCCAAGAAGAAAGTGCCTGCAATAACAACCATTCAAGAAGATAAGATAAAGGTAACAGAGCTGTTTCATGTCAAAGTTTAAAGAAGTCTCCTAGAAGTTGCTGACCCCTTAACGGGATGCTCTCCTCACCTGCAAGCTCATTGGTACTTCTCTGCGATACTTACACAATCAACGGGAGAAACACCTAGTTGAAAAGCTTACAAACCACATCTCTAACCAAATAAGAAGAACAGGGTCAGGTGACTGTCATGCTTAGGAGGTCCCGAGAAACATCTCTGGTTTAAGTTTGGACCCACTAATATTTTCTTTCATTTTTTCCATCAGCCCAATTTGGGGCTCTCATCACACATCCTCTCCAGATGGAATTTCTACTTCATTCTTACTTATGAGGAAGTCTCTGGCCCAATCGGAATTACAAAGTGCATGACGAATTCTAAAATGAAATGCACATCTGTGCTAGACTTTATGAACATTTCTATGTTAAGAGGTCAAGACAGACCATACGTGAGAACATCATAAACCTGGGACAATAAGAGGGAAAACTCATGGTATGAAGTGACCTTGCTCCCCCTGCCAGGAACAGTTCAAGAGGTAAGCAAAAGACAAGGGCTTACATCCCAGGAAGGAAATCCCTCGCATGAGGTCAAGGTGGGGAACACAGCGTGTTGAGATAAAGGAGGCTTCATGGTACGGCCTGAAAGCTGCCCTGTTCTGCCCTAGCTATGTGGCTAAAGGCCTGCCAGCTGGAGAACTGCTTGACACAGATGAGCTTTCATCAGAGGCTTGCATCAGAGGACACGGACAGGCCCAGGACTACAGCACAACGGCAGGTCTCTTCCTGGGTTGGGGGAAAGCTGGGAATACCATGCCCAGAGCTGTCAGTAAAGGAAGGGGAGGCACAAATCGGCACTGGCAGCCCTCTCCAACCAGTGCGCCGTCCTGTGATACATACACATATCTTGCACTTAATTCTCGCTATAACCGGATGAGGTAGATGAGGCAGATGGTAAGTAAGCTCTCCGCTTACAGGTGAAGGAAGGAGGCTCAAGGAGATCGGGAAGCTCCGGCGCTCACCATCTGAACGCTGGCTGCCTGGTTCCCGGGATGCGCTCTATCCACACTGCCTACTACTCTTCCGTACCACCTGCCTGGCCTGTCCCCAAAGCAGAGCCACTCACACATAGACCAACGAGACGGAAAGGTAGCCCCAACTCTAAAAAGTTAAAACCACAGAAGACCACAATTTGATTGACTGCCTATCATGGGATATACCTAAATTAGACCTGAGTCACAGCAGCAGCCCTCCAGCTATGGAACTGACCTTTGTCACAACTTCTTCTCACTTCACGTCTCATTTAACTTGTGAGCTAACAACCTTCCCATGGGTGACATGGCCCTTCTCTGGCTATAAGTGGGTGATCAGACCAGGGGCATGGCTGTGTGTTGGGGGGTTAGTGGGCGGGTCCCAGACGACAGAGGCCTGACTGGCTGGGCTCGGGCCTCCATGCAGGCACGTTTTACCTTCATTTCATCCATCCAGTCCATAATGTAGAGCATTTCCTGGAATATCTTCTGCAGCCCCAGGTTCATCTCGAGGCGCTGCCGCCGGGCCCTGAGCAGCTCCAGCAGGTACTCCCAGAGCCGGATGACGTTGTCCTTCCTCGCCGCGATGCGCTTGATGTCGTGGTAGTTCTCCGCTTCCAGCTCCCTGGCCACGGCCACCACGGCCTGCACGCGCTCCTCGTATGCGGCAATGTCCGTCTCAATGGCCTCGTGCTTTTTCGTGGCAGCCTCGACTGCGGGAAGGTCAAATCCAAAGTTGTCCTAAGAGAAAAGGGAACAAAAAGAAAGAAGCACAAAATTCAAAAGCCATCCAATTTGGAACAAAGAAACAGAAAACGGAGGTGGAGTCCTGGGCACACCCCCTTAATCTTTGGGCAGGGCGGGGGGTCCCAAAGCCAAGCACCGACTCCCAAGTCCCGACCCCCGCTGGTCTCCGCCTTCCTGGGGGCCCTTAGAACTGTGCTTGGGCTCAAACGCTGTCCCCAAAGCAAACCAGCAACTTCTCACTTTACAGAGGGGTGCAGCACATAGGTAGCACCTGACTTATGAGACTGAAGCAGGCGATGGCTTTGGTTAAGCCAAGTAGAAAAGAAGCCACTTACTTATTTCATGGCCAGTCTAGCTGCCTTGAAGGCCAAAGACTGGGAGAAAGAGAGAAATTTTTAAATATGAACGGTTCACACACACTCATTGGCTTTAAACAAACTCTGTTTGAGCTACTTCCAGATCTATAAAAAGTTAGATAAATAGAAGAGAAAATATATTAGAAATTATAAACATCCTCTTCATGGGGAGTGGGTGAGATGACTTGACAGCTGCTTCAGGATACTGGATGTTGACAAACAGCTGTCCTAGGGCCCCTGAATGTGGTCTAGGTTCTAGCGGACCCCAGGAGCAGTTTTCTTGAACACTGTTCTAGAGCAGGACCTGGGACACCAGACGCTGGTTCTCGCTCAGCCAGGTCTCCCTCATAGCTGCCTTGCGGTCAAATCTGCGGGCGAGCTGTTCCAGTTTCTCCTGTCTTATGAGCTCGTTCCGCAGGGCCAGTTCTCGCTCATGTTCCGCTTTTTCCAGTCTTTCCCAGGCCTACAGAAATGAAAGAGAAACAGTTTCCTGCTACGTTCAAGGAACAATCCTAGGCTGCAGTTAACAGCCAGTGCTTCTCAAAAAGACCTGAGAACTTAAAAAGGAAATCCCATTCCCAACCTCACTGACTCTTAAGCCTTGGGAAAAAAATCATTTTCTCTCAGTTGAGCCCCATGGGAACACTCTCCCCTATCTAAATCTAAAGATCCTATGTCATATCTGGGAAACAAAACAGTGTAGATATGGAGCAATGTAACTAAGTTACAAAGCCCTTAACTTTAATTGAGAGGAAGCAAAGTATCTTCAACAGCTCTGATGTAAAAAAGATAAATGACATCTCTAAGAAATCATATTATGAATCTCTCATTCACCCCACTCTAAAGTCACTTATTTTTTTTATTGTTTTTTTTTTTTTGCGGTACGCGGGCCTCTCACTGTTGTGGCTTCTCCCGTTGTGGAGCACAGGCTCCGGACGCACAGGCTCAGCGGCCATGGCTCTCAGGCCTAGCCGCTCCGCCGCATGTGGGATCCTCCCAGACCGGGGCATGAACCTGTGTCCACTGCATCGGCAGGCGGACTCTCAACCACTGCGCCACCAGGGAAGCCCTGAAGTCACTTATTTTAATTCACATATCGGAGTATTTTTTTCCAAAATACTCACCAATTAAATTCATTCCTATGAAATATACCTTACTTCAATTAAAAAAAATTTCCACTTAGAAGAATCTAAATGTGTACAACTGACCACAGTTCTAGATTTTTCAGATTTCTGCTTGGAAATAATGCCCACCATGAAATTCTATAATTGCAGATGTAACAGGCATGGAAACAAAATTTTTGACAGCTTCTTGACAGAAGGAGTCAAAATCCTAAGCCCTAACCTCTAGGGATTCCAGATACATGAAATAAAGTTTTGAATTCTCCCTTCTGCAATTTAAAGATGTTTGAGCCAATTGCCTGAGACAAAAGACAGGTAAACTGATTATGTATGAGTGATAAGGTAAACAGGCTGAACCTGGTTTGATAAAATCTAATACACACACACACACACACACACACACACACACACACACATATGCACGCACGCACGCATGCGCACACACACACACACACCCCGCCAGCCACCTGCCCCCAAACCACCACAAGCACTCCCTTGACCCTCAACACTATGTGAGCAACGACTGCCGCTTATCAACTCGGCAGGCCAGGAAGGAAGCCTTTCAAGATCTCTTAGCAATCAAGACCCACTGATAGAACCTGAAGACCTACAGGAGGCTGGCGCCCACACAGGAAGGCAGGGACCATGAAGGAGGCCAGATGGATCAGTTTTACCTTGTTAATGTCAGAGATGAGCTTCCCCTCCCGGGGCATGTAGACCTTCTGGTTATTGGCCCTCATCTTGCTCTGAATAGTGAAAAGCAGGACTTCCAAGTTCCCCTTCTCAGTAAATCTAAGCAGAGAAAACCAGCCATAAACATTATACTATATTTTGTTCCTTCAAAAGGAAAAATGCATCTGCTTCTAGAGAGAGAGAAAAAAAACACGCTTCGAGCAGCCTCACAATTTTAAAAGGCACTTATCTCCGGTCTGACTTTTATGTGAAACGCGTGCATGTCAGAGAAACAGCAGTGGGTTAGTTTTTGGGTACTGAAGACCTCAGTATGTGCCAAACTGTGGGGTTTTTCTTGTGGTTCGTTGTTGCTGAGGTTTACAGTCAGGGGCACAGAATGCTACTCTTTTGTTAATCAACTGAATCAAGATTTAGACCCCAAGCCCTGGACGATGAACTTGCTTCATTCGGAGAGCACAGCTGAATGCATTCAACAATGATCAGTTCAAACGACCACCTAGGGTCACTGTCAATGGGTTGTGGAGACCTCAGTCAGGAATTCACAACTGAGTGGAGTTTTCAGAAAAAGGAGGGATGACTCTTGTCATAACAAACAAGAGATAAGGGCCACAACCTTTACTGGACAACTACGTATCTTTAAAATATGTGAAAAATCAGACTTCTGGGGGCAGCAAAACCTGATCTGAACGGATATGAAACTACTGTTTTTTTAATTCACACAGTGTGAATAATTACATGTTTTGCTACAGATATGTGAGGAGGCTTGATATGAGTTAACTGCCTCAGAGCCACCTGGCATGTACCCTGTTACTTCTCTAAAATCAAGAAATGATGGAATTCTGAAACACATTAGGCACAAGAGCTTTGGATAAGGAACTGGGGACCTGCACCATTTCTTGGGATTCTCACGTATCCCACGTTACCAGTGGCACGTTTCTGCTAGAAAGGGCTCACAGAGGGTATAATTTGGAATACATCTGGGCAACACAGGCTCAGATTAAAAGGAACAGGACAGGCCGCTGGCGAGAGGCGTTCACTGAGACCATGCAAGTCAGAAAACAGGGGTCTGCGGCTGCAATCACCTCTCTCCCCATAGGAAGGGCAAGGCATTACACTCTGCATCTTACTTGGGCGGCTTCTCCACAGTGCGGTAGGTGTTGAAGGCCTGAAGCTGTTGTTGAACCCCAACCAGCGAGTTGGCAAATTTGCGATTGTTCAAAATAATGATGGTTTGTTCAATCCACTCCAGAAGGTCAGAGGCAAGGGATTCATACTTTTCAATCATTTTTTCTGTTTCAATAGCATTGTCGAGCACCTGTAAACAAGAGTCAGAAAAATGGAAAAACAACATCGTATCCCTACGTAAGGGAGACATGACTGCAGCCCTATGGGAGCCCGCACACACTTCAGCGCTGGCTCTGAAAACGGTTCCATGAGACTTTGTCACAAGTTTTTAAAACTCCAAGAACCATGTGCTAATAAGCACTCAGACGTGGCTATCATTTGTGAGCAATGACAGCTTAACTCAACTGTAATTGGTTCTGTAACCTCCCAACCCCCAGGCAAAGGGTTTCAGATCCTGTATGACTCCTGATGCCTCAGCTCCGAAATTCCTAGAGGAACGAAAAGGGCTCTATTTTGCTTGGTCCTGTCCCATGAACGCCCATGAATTTTCCATTCCATTGCACTGAGAAGACAATGTCATCTGATCTGCGGTGTTCTGAAATATATGGCAAGGGAACATCAGCCAAACAAAATAATTAAAAAAGCGTAATACTGATGAGGCCTTTCCAAGCGTGGTAAGTAGGATTTTCACGTCCATGACATCAGGCAACTCAATCAGATTTTCAATACCCAATTTTCTGGCAAGGTTGAGGGGAGGGGTGTTTCCGGGTCTGAGATCCCCCTGAAATCCCTTCCTGAGTATTTTAGCCACCCACCACTCCTGCCTCCTGTTACTCTTTGGGATCGAGAGGCTGCTGCCCACTTCCCTGCCGTGTGGAAAACCTGCCACGAACTCCCAGTAGCTAAACGTCTGAGTGCATGGTGGCGGCACATTAAGATGTGAACCTTAATTACGTCTCACAACTTACAGAAGTGGTATGAGCTTACCTTTCCAATTCGTTTTCCTTCAACAGCCAAGGCCTTCATCTTTGAGAAGTAGTGGTAATAAGTCACCACATAAGTGATAATGGACTTCTCATCAGGGTGGTCCACACTGATATCTGCAACCCAGAGAAGATTCTGTTCAGTACCCTGCTCACGGCACCGCCAACCAGGCAGCAGGAACAACCCGGAACAGCTGCTCAGCACTGCACAGGCCCGTATCTTCATTTTTTGGGCTTAAGAGTTCTGCCATCAATGTGTTAATATAAAGTTAACTAACAGGGATGAAATCACCTCCCTGGCTCTTTTAGTTTATGAACATTCATAAGTGCCTTCTACTGCTATAAGAACATAAAAGTCTTTTTTTTTAAACATCTTTATTGAAGTATAATTGCTTTACAATGGTGTGTTAGTTGCTGCTGTATAACAAAGTGAATCAGCTATACGTATATATATATCCCCATATCTCTTCCCTCTTGCGTCTCCCTCACACCCTCCCTATCCCACCCCTCTAGGTGGACACAAAGCACTGAGCTGATCTCCCTGTGCTATGCAGCTGCTTCCCACTAGCTATCTATTTTACATTTGGTAGTGTCTATATGTCCATGCCATTCTCTCACTTCATCCCAGCTTACACTTCCCCCTCCCCGTGTCCTCAAGTCCATTCTCTACATCTGTGTCTTTATTCCTGTCCTGCTCCTAGGTTCATCAGAACCACTTTTTTTTTTTTTTTGATTCCATATATATGTGTTAGCATACGATATCTGTTTTTCTCTTTCGGACTTACTTCACTCTGTATGACAGAAGGACATAAAAGTCTTAATAGACAGGATCCTTTCTCTAGAGGATCCCAGGCCACTGAGGTGACAAAATATATACAAAACTACTAAACAGAAATGAAGAACATAGTAAGAATTGAGTCAGATATCTCAGTGATGTGGCTACCACCCAGACACACCACATTCACCTCCCTGCCTCCCCGACCCCTAAGCGGGTCTGTGTTTCTCTGTGGTCCTTATTTCTGCCAGTGGCACCAGAATCTTTCCCGGCCACTAAGTCCATGGACATCTTTATCTCCTTGTTACCCATATATCCAGTTAGTCACCGGCTCTGAGACCTGATGATTCTATTTATGGAATCCTTATTGTCACACTCGGGTCCAGCTCTCACGGTCACATAACCAGACCTGAAGCAGTGGCTTCCTCACTGGGTCTCCCTGCTACTTGATTCACTTTACACACCTTGCCTAGCTGATCTTCCAGAAGCACAGCTGTGTAGCACAGCTTCCTCCCAAGCCCAAATTACTCAGAAGTGCCCTGCAGTCTGAAAAATAAAGTATAAACCCCAAAGGCCTCTACAATTTGCCCTAACTTTCTTTACCTCCCTCCCTTCCTTCCATCTATCCATCGACTATTTATCAAGCTTCCTCTAAGTGCCAAGTGCCATTCTAGACATTTCTCATTCTATAGCCTACTGGTTCTTCTAAGGCACTATAGATCTAAACCAAACTGGAGTATTTACCACCCCTCAATTCCCAATATTCCTTCCAGTTACAGCCTCCCTTTGTCTGAAAGGGCCTTCCCCAGCACATCACCTTCTTCCTACCCTTCAGGTCCAGCTCAGAAGCCACCACTCCAACACAGCCATTTCCGATCCCTACAGCTGGAATGACTGTCTCCTCTGTTCCCTAAAGGGCTTTGTTTATCGTTTGCTTTCTGCCAGGTCCTATGATTACTTATGCACATTTCATTAGTCTTACAAGACTGAGTTTCCAAGGCAGGAACCCAGTCTTGGGAAGCCCTGTGTCACCGTGCCTCCCCACCTCCTAACGTGCTGTCTATATACAGGGTGGGTGGTCAATAAATATTTATCGAGGGAGGGAGCAAATGAATGAAGGTGGTCCGTCTTTAGGGTATGGCAATGTTGGGAAGTACTCAACTCAGGACAGACGGAGGAGAGCACACACAGATGGCTCTTTGTTGACGCATGGGGCTCTGTTTTCAATGTGCCTCTGCACACGCGCCTTCACTTCTATCCTCCTGGCAGCCCTGTGTGAGGCAGGTTGTTTCTCTTGTTTTAAAGACTTGACTACCAGGGTACAGGGCGGGAAAGCTCCCTGCCCAGAGTCACTGAGGCAGCTGATGGCAGTGGGGGGCCACAGCTACTGTTCCCACCCCAGGGCCCCTGTGGCCAACTCCTGTGTCTGTTTGGCCCCATCAAAGTGGGCCCCGTGGATACAGAATTGTAGGAAGGCCAGGAAAAAATGCCATCCCTGTATGCAATTTAATAAATATAAAATGTCAACATAACTGGGAAGGAGTGAGCAAGCAAAACCTTTTTTAAGTTGTTTACAATTTTATTTTAACTGAAACTCTCTGGGGCACCGGACAACTAATAGCAGCTAAGGACAACTAATAATCAAGATAAAACCCACAGAATAAGTGACATCGACTGCTTTTTTTAGCTCCTTGTCTTCGAATGATCTGGGGAACCTCAATCCCCTTTTTGCAGTGGGTGGTGATTAGAAAGATTAACTAATGAGCAGCTTATTAAATTTCTTTTTGTCATAGTGATTAAAAAAAAAAAAGAAGATTCTTTATCTAAGCACAAAGAGCTCGGGCTCAGGGAGGATGCCTTTCCAGAGTAAGGCACGGGTTAAGCACAAAGATTTATCACAGTCCAAGGAATTTTAGTTTTGTGTTTATACTGAGAAATCATTTAATGGGCTAGCACAAAGATAATTTTATCTCAGCTTCCTGTAGTGAAACGATCAGTGCATCTGATGCACTGGAAAATAGCAAGACGCCTGCCTGGCAGCCTCCTGACCTCGGTCTGCCCTTGGGGAGTTCAACTTCCTGTTCTATATTTATAAGAACTTTAAACTTTCACTCACATACAGTTTTTTCTCTCTAATGCCTGCTAACAGCTGAGAGGGTCTAGAAAGCTCCAGACCTACAAACAGATCCTCTTACGTTTTCAATGCCTCTCGACATCAGAAAACGTTCCTGTGACAGCTCGTGCTAAGACGAAGCCTACAGTTAGGATTTTGGTAAGCAAGGGATTTACAACCTATGGGACTGTCCCACACAGGTCTGCTCCATGTCACCTGCAGTCAGTCTTCAGGGTCCTGCTGCAGGGATCCGAAGAGCAGAGAGGTTGGATCCGTGCAGAGACTGGGCCGCCAAGCAGCCAGCCACCAGGAGGGACTGCACCTGTTACTCCTGCCACCCACACGTTCCGGGTGCACCTTCCTCACTGAAGCTCTTCATGCTCAGGAGCAAACACCGCACAGTCTCCTAAGGAGGCCTCTGCCTCCATCTCTACCCAGGCCAGACCACACTCTTGGCACCGTGGGCTGAACGTCAGTCAACAAGCATGTACGGAGAGCCTAAGGCAGGTTCTCTTCCTTGAGCACAGAGGCTAAGAAGCTTCAATGACTCCCCACTGCCTGCTGAATAACCTCTAAAGACTGTAACCTGTTGGGCCCCCCACCCACCTTTCCAGTTGTATCTTTCCCAACATCACGCTAACACCACTCCCAATAAACTGTTAGTCCCCAATCACACCTTCCTCTTTCCTGGTTCCTTTGCTCACACAAATCCCTCTACCTGCCACGCCCTCTCCTCTGGCACATGTTTAAATCATACTCATCTTTCAAGGCCTTTTCAGACGTAATCCTTTACACAAATCCTCAAGTAACTCCCACACCAAAATTAAACTCCTCTTCCTTAGATAATTCCCAAAGCACACTGTACAAATTAAACAAACTGACACAAAGCAGATTTTATATTTACCCCTCAGTGCTAGAGATGCCGAGGGTCCCACCTTTTACCCCTGGAGTCCTTACCTTCGGGGTCCAACAGTTTAGTGAGGCCGAGGTGCTGCTCTGCAAGGTTAAATGCATTCTGCAGATTGTAGTGTGCATTGGATTTCTTTAGCTTGTCAAAATCTATCAGGTCAGGCCTGTGTAGAACAACAGTGGAACACAACGGAAACCGTGGCTTGAAAACATATCGTGTGACCAGTGGGACTCGATTACTACTCCAAAAGTGTCCACTTAGCAGAGTAAAAGCCTACAATATTAGTTAATCATCAAACAGTGAAACCCGATTTTTGAATAAACAACCTCAAAGTTTATGAAGAGAATGGGTGAACTTGTTTCTCTGGTTTGGGAGAATTTACACATTCTCCCTCACCTTCCTCACGGGGAAGGCAGGAATTTCCACCGTGATGCAACAGCGAGGACAACGGACATGAGGACTGAAAGTCACCCAGATCTGCTACACAAGGATGTCAACATTCCACCCCCAAATTGTTAGCATCTCCTCTAAGGACTCACCGGTGTTTGTGTATCAGTGCATTAAAGGCCATGCCGTCCCTCCAGCTAGTGGTGAAATTGTGAATGTTGACGTTGGGGTACCTAACAAACACGAGGCACAAGACAAGAGCGACACAATTATCAAACAAAGGTCTGTGCTTTTGCTAAACACAGTGCTTAAAAAAAAAAAAGTCTGTAGGCACTGCGGAAATGTCGGGCAGTGAATATCCATAAGGACAATCAAATCAAAGCTAAGATCCGCCTCAACTTCTCCTTGTTGGAAAATAAGAATAAAACACACACCCACATGGCTTTTCTTTCTTGGTAATTCGATCCGTGATCTGCGTCCTCAACTGAAAACACCAGGCTTACTGAGAAAAAAGTGACCACAACTAGATGCCTCTGAGGCCTCCTTGCTTCAGTGGCTTTCCACGCCCCCAGCACAGCTACCAGAACCCTGCAGACACCAAGACCCGAGTTCACACGGCACTCCGGGAGAGGAAGTAGCTGGGATTACCTGTTCAAACACTCAGCCCTCCTTCTTCCTTATCCCACTGAACTGGATGAAGTTTTGTAAGTCTAGTACCTCCCTGAAACACTTCCCTATGTTTAAAACTTACCTGCAGTCAATCAGCTACTCTACACCACATTGATTATTAATAACTTTCTACCTGTGGTTGATTAAAAGTTCATTCCTAACTTGATCCCCTTACTAAGGCTTACACTCTTTATGGTTTCCATAGTTACCACTGACTGATCATGTCCATTACAGTTACATCTGTCCTTCAAGTAGTCCTTACTTGGTGCAAAATTAACCTGGTACAAAACCAATTCTCAATTAGTACCTAGGAGCTCGGACAGTTTCAGTGAGCAATAAGCAAGATGCAATTCTTTAAAAAATATCTTGACTGAAATTTCAATGAAAGAATAAAAGAAAGGGAAACTGAGATAATGTACAAAGACCACCCACCCTTAAGTTTACTGCACAGAGCTTCCCAAAGCAACAGAAATTAAAGAGAGGAGAAAACCCACAACTTTTTACAAATATCATGGATGATATTCTTAAACGTGGTTTCAGGGTTTTAAAATTCAAGATTAACTTCTCTCTGGAACTTCCTTAATAAACAGAGGGAAACTGATTGTGCAAATGACAGGTCCAGGATATAAATCAACTCCTGTTATGAGAGATAGCCGAAATGTCAGTGCATCAACTGCCTGCGAGTCAACAAGACATCTCAATGAAGTGGTGGAAAAGATACTCGTCAACACCTTGTAAGTGATGACTCTGGTAGAATTTAGTCCTGGGAGAAGCAGCCCCTAACCCCCTGAGTTTGTGCTCACCCAGCTGTCTTCATCTGGCACCACAACAGCAATGCATCCTTGGCAGATTTCTTCTCTTTGTTGTCTTCAGTTTCCACGCTGATATCCTGGATCTAAGATTTACAAAGAAATATCAGACCAATAGATGCATTAGCTTCCTAATGAAAGCCACAAAAGACGTCGGCATATACATAGACTAAACTTTAGATCAACGCCTAGCCCTGCAGACTGCCTACTCCAAGGGTCAATGAGAACTGCTTTCTGAAGCCAGGGTTCACTTCTTAGAAACACCAACCAGAACTAGGTTCTCTATTTTGCACAAAGATAAGACTGAAGTGAAGACTAGTTACCCGCCTGACTTCCAAGAACCGATTAGGGGTCATTTCTACCCCCAACATAGCCCATCCTCTCCAACTACAAGCTAGAACCGTGGTTCATACGGTACGCCTTGAACCTCAGCAGACTCTAGAAAAATACTGTTTGTTTTCTCACAACCAAAGATTTTTTTACACCAGGGTGAGTGAGTTCTTCATTGATGAGGACAGTGCATGCACCATTTCCTGAAAACTGACTCAAACTCTCAGAGAAAGAGTGCCCTTAAATGCTGTGCTTCCATGGTTGAATGTTTGTCTCCCACACCCTCACCAATTCTTATGTTGAAATCCTAAGCCCCACAGGTGATGGTGTTAAGAGGCAGGGCCTTTGGGAGATGCTTAAGTTACGAGGGTAGAGCCCTCATAAATGGGATTTGTGCCTTATAAAAAAGGCTCCAGAGAGATCCCTAGCGCCTTCCACCATGTGAGGACACAATGAGAAGTATGCAACCCGGAAGAGGGCCCTCACCTGACCATGCTAGCACCCTGATCTCAGACTTACAGCCTCCAGAACCGTAAGCAATAGATCTCTACTGTTTGGAAGCCACCCAATCTGTGGTACTTTGTTTTAGCAGCCTGAACGGACTAAGACAGCCTGTATTCATCAGCTACTCATAGGCCGCTGATTCTCAACAGGACATAGAGCCTGGGCTACTGGCACCAAAGTCAGACTCTCTGGGTCCGAATCCAGGCTCCCCCACCTATTGCGTGTCCTTGGGCGAGTTCCTCGGCTTCCCCTCTGAGGGGTGGCTATCTCAGAGCGCTGCTGTACACTTGAACAAATGCAAAGTACGAAGGGCTGGGCTCTTAGTAAGGATCCATACATGTCAGCTCTTTGGATCACGGGCTGCCTACCAGTTACGTGATTTTAAACAAATGCTCTAAATACCCCTTTGCCTTTAGTTCCTTGATTATAATGATAAAGTGTGGGGTGGAGTCAGGGGAAAGGGTGTTGGCCTCTCTTTCAGCTCTAACCATTCAAAGCTTCCCTGTCCTGGCCCCTGTCAAAGGTCTTTCCATTTAATCTAGAAACACGCCCCAGAGTTCTTTTTAAGAGAAAGAGGTAGGAGGAGGATAAAATACATACACATAAGATTAAAAAGTTAGAAACTTTCAACTAGGAAAAACACCTAGAAATTGAAATAATTACACTTCTAAAAAAAATTCTCCATTTTTAACTGTTGTAAGTGAAGTCTGAGCTTGCATAAACTCCAAACTCCAAAGAGTGTGTAAGAATAACCTTCGCTCAAGGAGTAAGACACAGACTCACCAGGAAAGGCAGGTGGAATTTTACACATTAACCCCCGTCAGCTTTCCTATGCCTCAGTGTGAAGGGAATCTGTTTCCAGACTTGTTCTTTCAGAAACAATATCTACCCTTCTGAAATGAAGACAGCTCCCTGTGTGGACTAGGCAAACTCGACAACTTTCATTCCAGTTTCTCACACCATCTTTTACTCTCTTTTAAGGGAAAGCAGCATAAAACCTGTGTGTCATCATCGGTATTTAATGCACACCTGCTACACACAGCAGGGCAGGCCACATCTTGGGGACTCTGGACACACACACACACACACACACACACGAAATGTAAGACAAAGTTGCACATTCAGGAGCTGGGGAGCGGTGGGGAGAGAGAGAGATCTTTGTAGATACATGGGACGCTTCACAGAGGACGCAGAATGTGAGCTGGGCCTTGGCTGGTGCAGAATCAATACATGTTTGTGGAGCCGGGGATGATTTGATAAAACTGCTGTGGGAGGTGGGGTCATGTCAGACACCAACCCTGCAGGCCATGCAGTGACATCAGCCTCAAAGGAAAGGGAGAAACTACGTATCAGCATTTACAGGTTCAAGCACAGAAAAAGGAAAGCTGGCAGGAAGCTAATTAGTCAATGATGCAACCCAATTCATGCCTAGAATCCTGGAAAGGGCTGTGTGTGCCAGCTCCCGTCATGGGCACAAGACCCGCTCAAGAGAGGCCACTGTCAGTACGCCCTTCCACGCTCTGATTACTACAGGCCAAAGGCAAAAGAAACAGGACTTTTTACTCTACAGAACTGAGGCGATGCTCCAGGAGAGTCCTGTTGGCCTAAGGCCAAGAGCAATAGTTAGTGAATGCAGTGGTATTCACTCTGTTTTCAAATCATTCAGGAACTAAATGACAGAAACCTGCAGAAGAGTTCTGTTTGCAAAATAAAGTCACTGATTGTTGCAATTAAATCTCCACTAACGATGTCACCTTCACAGTGGTTCCCAGCCTCAGACCTATTTAATTAGAAGCGCTGGGGCTGGGACCAGGGAACCTGAATGAGTAAACGGCTTTCCCAAGGCAGGTCCAGGCTTAGGAACCCCCCATGCAGGGAGTGTCTCTGTACAGCTCTGGTTTGGTCCCCTACCCCCTCCCTCCTCCCACATACCCAACCAGACCACTAAACTAGAGCTGCCCGATCCTGAGGGAAGCAGAAGGAAAACGATTGGTTAGAGGTTGATTTCAGCGTTTTAGTAAGAATACAAAGAGAGCTATAATTTGATTTCTGACACGGCCCTTTGTTGGTGAGATTTTTATTTACCTAGGGAAAAAAAAATCAATCAAACTTCATCAAAGGGGCTTAACAGGAAGGGAAGATACAGAGAACACAGCCACGGTGGAGACAGGACTGTTCCCACTTTTGTTTGCAGAGTAACCTGACGCTATGGTAAGAAGTGTTCCCTGAATTTCAGATTTTAACTGAAAAGCAGGAGCATGAAGCAACAGCCTGGAGAAAGAACCAGTAATCAGGCGGGAGGTGCTTCACAGACAAGAAAGGCTGAGCTCTCTTCCAAGGGGTCAGAATCATGCACAGCAGCCCTGACTGGCTGTGTGATCCCTGGCAAGGCTCCTCCCTTCCCTCATAAAGTGAAGGAACTGGACAAAATGACCTTGAGAGTACCTTCTGGCTTAGAGTATTTCTATACTTAGAACCTTTCGCTCGGGTATAACAAACCCATAAAATCATCATCAATTCAAACAAGCATAAGGCTTTTTTTGCACATCCCCCCTGAAAACTGCTTCCTCACATCCAAAGGAGAAGGAGAAGGTGAAAACAGAGCCCACACATGTGTCATGATCCTAAGAAGCTTCGCCTAAAGATATTCTATGATGCATGCCACAACCTGGCAAAGTTCAAACAGTCCAGTAGTAGTAACCCAGCATCGACCACATCCTTACACTTCTGCTCCTGAAAGCAGGGCAGCAGACACACCAGACGTTTACAGTAGGTGTCGGTGAAGTGGTGGGCTGAGACGCAGCCCAGAAACCCTCTTATTTGCCAGGAGAGTCAAGGTTTTCAGGGGCTGGCAGAACTGAGGGAGGATATGGTTAGCTGCCACATGCCTACAGGGCAGCCAATGTGACCTGCCGCTCTGCACACCTGACTCCGAGACGACATTTCAACCTGGTCTTCCTGGTCCCTCTGGAATGGGGAGGCCAGTTTCACAGGGATGCTCCTACCCAGGAGGGAGGCCGAATCGCCGGGCCAAGTCCCTTACCTGGAAGCGCAGGATGATGGTCCAGATAAGGCCGAGGGTCAGCCGGTGGTTCCCATCCACGATGTCGTGGGACCCCATGTTCTCAAGATGGACTCTCTGCTCCTTCAGGAACTGAAGGGCCTTGTCCACGTTCTCCAGACAGTGGATGCGCATTCGTCCCTTGGTGGGTTTAGGCTAAAACAGATGAGCAGAAGGTGGAAACAGATCATCCAAGAGGGCAGAAACCAGCTCAGAACTACAGCCCAGAAAGTGCACACGTGCCCATTCATGCAGCGCTTTCCGACCCATACCAAAACGTTAAAAAAAGTGCTCATTCAGTCCAAGGACAGAGTTTATCTAACAGCCTTAGAAAAGTTTACTTAAGGGATGGTAACCGATCACTCCTCAGAGGTTTTTGTTTAATCATGGAAGCGACACAATTTACAAATGAGCACAGAAGCTGGAAGCTTAGAGAAAAAGGAACCCAATTTTCATAAAGAATTTCAGAGCTACTACTGCCATCCATATCATTTTTGCAGATGCACAGCGAAACACCTCTGAAGATTTTCTGGCTGCTTTAAACGTAAAAACAGGTTTGCCACCTGCTGGTTCGGGTTGTTTCCCAAGGTTGGCTCAAAATGAAAAAGGGGGGGACACTCCACCAAATCAGCGGAATTTTCAAGTGCTGGTTTTGTGAGGATGATGGAGGGGGGTTGAGTAAAAGGGTGTGACTTACTGCAAAGAAAGGATAAAGTAAGAAAAATAAGAGAGTAGTCTAATTTGACTACCTCAAATGTCTATTCCTTTTAATCAGTTATATCAAAATCAAAAAAAGGTGTTTTCAAGGTGAGCATTTTAAATAAACAAAGCAATAGGTAAAGATACACACACACACACACTCGAAATTTTCAACGGGTCTCTATCATCTCCTGTGTCAAGAACAAGCTCATGCCTCCATCGCCCGCCTCCATCCTTCCCACCCTCCTCTCTATCGCCCGTTACTCCCGCTTCTAGCTGAGGGTGCACCTCAGGCTGATCTCATTACTCCACAAAGCTGCCACCAGGTTGCCCACACACCCCTGGCCAGAAGATGAACCTGGCCTGGCTGCCATCCTACCTCCTCAGCCAACTCATTGTACCCCACCCACCTTTCAAGGTTCAGGTCAAGGCACATCTTTCCTTCTAGGAGTCATTTCCAACCATTCCAGTTCTCACAGGTCTCCCCTTCCCCCCCAAACCTATACATCTGTGGTCTCTGTCTGGACCACAGAGTTCAGGAACTAATCACATATCTTATATTTTTGCTGTTATTTCGTATGAGTTGTTCTTATTACTTCCAACTTGACTACTGGCTTGAGAGCAGGGATAATGCTTTATATTCCTGCTATACTCTCGGTGGCCTCTGGTTTGGTTCAGAGCCCAAGGCCTACGTGGAGTGACCTGAACGCCCACAGATGGACTGGGCAACGGTGTGTGCTATAAGCCGGCCTCACAGAGGAAAGGCAGCCAGGTGCGCAGCAACCTGGGCACACGCAGGTGTGGGCGACAGCTAGTCCTACAGTAAGGTCTTGCCTGCTTCCCACTTTACCCGCTGTAGCTGAGATCCTCAGTTAAGTGCTAGATGGAAAACATATAAAGAGAAGATAACTTGGCTAACAAGTGACCACTTTAAGTACTCAGTCTCAGATTATGTTATTTTTTTTCTTGACTTTCTCTTCTACAAGAAACGACTGGCAAGCATACAAGAATGTGCCTTGACCCCGAGGAAGTAAGATTATGGCCAGAGGCCTCGCCACAAGTGGCAGAGTTTTTCAAATAACAGCAATGGAAAAAGCAATGTCTCTAAAAGTCAAGCTTTTCACGCTCCAGTTGGCCCTCCGTACCCGTGGCAAGTCCTGGAACCAATCCCTCTTCGGGCATCGAGGGAAGTCTGCATTATGAGTTTACTTACAACCTCCCACCAACCCCTGCAAAAAGGCATCGTCTCTCAGAAACGTCACAACTAATACATTTCAGGTATGTCAGAAATGCTAGGATCTGTTATTCATGTTAGGTCAAGTGATAACATTACATCAAAATCAAGCAATATGGCGAGGTAAGAAAAAGGCCAGATATTTAAAACAGAAAGCGGTGGACTCCATCTAAGATTCCGTGAGCGACTGTGTAGACACAGTCTGAGGCTGACACTGGAGCCCCCTTCTTCCAAGGCGCGCCCAGCAGCCTCCTCCCATGGGTCCCCTCCTAACAGGGGAGATGGCCCTGATGGAGGGGTGTGCCCAGAGCCTTCGGGGGAGAAGTCGCCGGACTTGGCACCTGGTTCTCGCGGGCCAGCTTTCGGTTCTTCTCATTTTCTCTGGATCAGCGGTCATTTCTTGAGGTTGGCAAAGTGACCACCCACAGTGGTTCCTTGTTCTTCTCGTGTCCAGGTGGCTCCTGCTGAAACTCTGTTCAAAGTTGAGGGGTGGGGATTAACTGCCTCTAAGGAAGCACGTGAATTCTGGGGCAGGGGCTCCTGATATTTCTCATTACTCTACAGAGGCCTCTTCCTCTCATCTCTTTAATGCCTGTGCCCTGACCAGCGAGCCTGTGACCATACAGCGTGTGTCAGGCACCATACGCCCAGGACCGCAGAGCAACAGGGATGGAAGCGTTCTCCTAATGGCAGCAGGTACCTGCGAGGCCAGAAAAGGTTATGTCTTAACTGAGTGTGAGAGGAATAGTGTGGATGGAATTAGAATTGGTAAAGTTCATTCGAGTACCAGGACCCACAAAAGAGAGGCCACCCCAGTGGCTCGGCCCACGTCACAAACCTAAGTCAGACTGCCCTTGAGAGAAACAGCTGTCAAGGAGCCCCAACACACACCCATCACAGTCCTCCAGCTCACCTCACCCCAGAAAACAGGACCCGCTCGCCTCCTAAGGAAACCTCCAACCTCCTAGCCAGTCACGCCCTGTTCCCACGCTGCCCCTTTTCTAACCTCTGGAAACCTGCTCTCGCCCCAAATCCCTAGGGAGGCATGCTCCACCACTCGTGAGGCACTGCACTCCTCTGTTCACGGACTGTGTCCCCTTGGACAAAGGACATCAAACTCTTTACTAAATTGTTTAGTTCTGTCATCTGACAGAAGGGCCTGAGCACCAGGAGAACAAGGAATAGGCTGGGGGCTGCCAGGACCTTCCCAGGTTGCAGCAGGCATAACTCTGCAGTTGGTCCTTTTGGACTTTATCTTGAAAAACTCAACTTCAAACGCACGTGAGACACTGCTCAAGCCTCTGTTCTCTCGTTACAAAATCCCAGCCGACTGAGTGTTCGTTTCCACGTGAGTAGGGGGTGCAAGGGTGTGGGAGGGGGAGGGCTGCGAGAGGGGTCCAAACGCTTTCCTGCAGGCTGGAAAAGCCCAACGCCACGTGGCAGGGACGCCGTGCTGATGCTGACTGGCCATGCCAGGTGGGATCTGAGGATGGTTCACCCCAGACCTGGACACAACGTAAGTCCCCTCCAGCACCAGCCATCAGAAACACTAGTGCATGGGAACACAAAGGAAGGGGAACTAAAATAAAAACGGCAGAGAAACATCTCTGGGTAGATGATCAGACTTCTTCAAATGGTTAAAAAACAAACCTCACCAATTTCCAAAAGTCAGAGGAAATGGAAAACTTTCAGGAGACCCCCTCACCCCACTTGGGTTTTTTTTTTTGCAGTTCTCCCAAAAATCAAACCAAGATTCGGGGGGATGATACTCTCTGCTCTTCTCCCCCTGAAGTTTTTCTATTTTTAATTTGCCTACTGCTCCTGGCCTTTATATCTTTTAAAACATAAAACATGAACATACTTTTGTTGGGCAATTCAGTGTAGAAGATGATGTTAATGTTAAAATGCCCACATTTAAGTTACAATTTCCCCACTTTCTAGCAAATCAGTGCCTTACTTCTCAAATGTCTGTTTATCCATAACATGGGGATAATATGAATAATTATCTCAAAGGGCCGCTACATAAATGAAATGGTGAACTAATGATTATGGTGTTCTCAAACCCGCAAAGTGTGTCTACCAACAGGGGTGCCTCAAGGATTTTCCTCCCAACGATTCTACTTAAAAGAGGGGGCTCCCCCTCTCCATGCCACTTGGGCTTCAAACTGTTTAGAAATAACACACCTCTCTGTTAGACAACAAGAAATGTTCAGGGTCTAGATAGAGCTCTCCCACTGAGAGGCAGAGAGGTTGGTATACGTCAGCTGAAAGGCAAATTTAATACCAGAAGGGAATGTGCCCGCAAATAATGGTAATGATATTACTCTTCTAATCCTGACACCCCAAATTAAACTCTGGACAGAAATAAAAGGAAAAGGTGGTAGAGAAAACTTATGACTGGCTGGTGCCTGGAGGGAGGGGAGATAGGACGAGAGAGCGGAGAAGTTGTGAAAACACCCAAACCTCAACACTTAAGGACTCTAGACACAGTAAGACCTCTGACTCAGAGCTTACTAGGAAACAAGGCTGGGAAGCACGATTTACAGAGCTATTTTAAATATTACTATTATGCTGTGCAGCTAGTGATTGAAACTAGGCTAAATGGTGTGCAGTGAACGTTGCTTCATTGCCTCACTATACCTCTCTCTCTCTCTGTTTTTCAAACACTTTGCCACATTTCATCTCAACTGAAGCTCACTCATCTTCGGTGGCATATTAACCCCTTTTTAAGCCAAAAGAATAAACCAGACGTGGCGTGATTAGATGATGTACGGGTAGCACAATGAGGGGGAGTAAGAATCAAGACTAAAACTCAAGAATACCAACTCCTGAAACTCATGTTGTGTCTGCTTCAGAGAGGGCTTCTCAAGTGTTTTAAGGCACGGTACCTGGGCAAGTTTAGGGGGCAATCGTTACAGGGAATTTATTTTAGAAGGGTTAATGATTGCACAGAACCATGTACACTGAAACACACTGGGTCATATAAACGGCAAAACTCCCAAGATCTAAAAATTCTTAGCTGCCATTTCCTGTGCCACTATGTTAACCTCTCTGTTAGGTGGTTTACATTTAATCCTCACACTAACACTGCACAGCAATAATTATTATTATTCTTGTCATTTTGCAGATGAGAACATGCTGGTTTAGAGGGGTGAGGTGATGGCGCACGGCTGGCTGGTGTGCGGTGAGCCGGGATTCCAGAGCGCGCCCTCTCCATGCTACACCGGGAACCAAGGGCAGTACACACACATGTCCACGTGAAAGGAAATTACGAGGCTCGGTTCCCATCTGGCAGACAGTTTTCCCTTTTTTTTTTAAAAGAGCTATTTTTATTTTACTCAACTTCCATCTTCTCAAGAGGAAGAAGAGATAACAATGGAGAGAACTGAACACAGTGCAACTGGGGGAGGGGTGCATCGCTCAGGGATAAACACAAGCCTCGCCCCAAGAGTGGCTCGCTCTGCCAAGAAAAGGAACCTTCCCTGTCTCGTCTCCATTAATTATTGTCAAGTTCCTAGTGTGACACAGGTCCGTTCCCACGGCAACATGCGCATTTCTGTCCTCTGTGTCCTTTCTGATGGGGCAGTTTGAGATGCCACTTAGGAGGCAAGGATCAATAACAGACTCGCGTGCAACTCAAGCAAGGGGGGCTCTGCAGGCGTGGGCTCCTCTGAGGAAATGCCAATTTTTACGGATCCTCCTTCAAATCAATCTAACAAGTGTCCCTGCTCTTCCGCACCAGGGCCTGTGGGCCTGTGTTTTGTGGGTGCTTTTCCTGTTTCCCCTTCCCAAGGTCCCTTCTGTCCCTTCTAGTCCCAAACCTTTATCAACCACAGCTCTCACCCATCTGGGCCTTACTCCAGACCCATCTTCTTTCCAACTCCAAAGGAGGAGTGGGAATTACAGGGCTAACTAACCAACCTCCAGAAACTGACAATATAATCCTGATTGCTTATTAGAGCAGCTAGTCCAAGCCCTGCCCCTGAGAAGCGGTGTGGTCCTGGGCAAATTTGCCAAGTGGGCCCAAGGCTCACGGGTCTAGTTGCTCTGTGGCATGTGGGATCTTCCTGGACCGGGGCACGGACCCGCGTCCCCTGCATCGGCAGGCGGGCTCTCAACCACTGCACTAGCAGGGAAGCCCCGGTCTATATTCTTTATGGAACTTTAAAGCAAGACATTTATGAACTTATAGTACACGGTAATTTCAGAGTAACACATTGGAAAGGAAAGGTTTTCTTTGTCATCAACCCAATCCCAATTAGCAGCAGCTTCCGGGCTCAGCCAAAGAGTTTCCTCACTGCTCCAGGACCTGACATACCTTGCGGCAGAGAGAGCAACGACTTCCGGACACCGATCCCACCCAAGTCAGGACCAGACGTGAGGATTCCTGCCCTCTCATGTTCTCCAGTACATTGGAATCAAGTGCCTTGATAACCCAAAATGCCTACCCAAAACATGCTCAAATCTAACTCAAATTTTATTAAGCCGAAATGCAGGGTGGGGTTAGGGTAGAATGCTCTGGATCATTAAGCTAATGTATTTCTTTGAACTTCACTCAGTAAAAATAAGACAAATTTTCCCCTCTGTAAAGAGGGATGAGCTGGCTCCAAGAATCTATTAATAAAATAAATTTAGATACTACAGTCTCTCAAACATTTATCTACTACCTACTGTCAAGCTGGTGGTAAATGCTGGCGCTGAAATGCCGATGGAGACATGGCTCCAGATGGAGTGCAAATGTTTATGTGACCCAAGGCTTTGGATCACTGGTGCAGAAAGCCCAGCGCTGACTGAACGTTATCTGATGATACAACCATTTGGCTGTGGACATTAATTTACCCAGGACTGGAAGCTCTAGCAACCTCATTCGTTTTGGAATCTGAAGATGCAAGAATCCTTTGGGGCAAGCCCTCACAGATGGATGTCCTCTCCTGCAGGGAGGGTCTCTAATGTTGAGTCCCTGGCAGCCTCTGCAGCCAACAGCAGAGTGTGGTCTGTGTCCCTTCCAGAAGGCTCCATGAACCAAATAAACCACGGGGCCAAAGAGGCCGAAAATCTCCAGTACAAATGAACAAGAGCTGTAGCTCACTCTATCTCTGGTAACCTTACTTTTGGAATAAGAAGATTAATCAGACTATAGTCACGAGTTGGCTGTGAGGAAAGGATAATAAAAGAAGTCAAGGCTCTTGGGGTTTTACAAAGTGGTAAGTCACGGCTAAACACAACTTCTGCCACTGACTGCCTGAGAGGATGGAGATGGCAGCCCTCTCACGTTTCTCCATCTCTACTCTCCCAGGCCTCTGGGTCACGGCAAAAAAAAAAAAAAAAAAAAAAAAAAAAAAAAAATATATATATATATATATATATATATATATATATATACCGCTGGCAGCAAATAAACAGAGGAGTGGGAGGTATCTGCAAACAACCAAGAATTATGCTTTGCTGGTTGCTTTTTTTCTCCCTAATGTTTTTGCTGCCCTTTCCAGAATAAAGGGCAAAGGGTCTGATCCTGTTTATTATGTGGACATTATCAAGGACCCAATCTTCTTGGTATGAAAGAATTATGGACCTTCCAGGGTGAACAGTTTACTCCCCACAGCCCTGAAGACGGGACCCTGTTGGGACAAAAATTAATGTTCAAACTAAGTTCTAGTTTCAGGTGACCTTTAATGATTTTTTTTTTTAGCTACTTTCAAAACATCATTCAAAAAAAAAATCAATAGACAATCATACTAGGTTAAACATTAAAAGGGAAAAAAATGTGGGGCGGTTGAGAAAGTCTGGTTACCAAAATTGTATTTAAAGATGAATATCACAATAATTCTGGCCTAGACTCACGTCAAAAAACAAACCAAAATGACTGGCCCTCCCCATGTGGACCCACTGCTCCTACTTCCGCCTTACAAACCGCCTTCAGGAAAGCATCATGGTCATGGAGGCAGGAGCCTCCTTTGTTTATCCAGTGTGTCTAGCTTGACCCACAACCTCTCAAGAAAACGAGGCAACAAAACGTGCACGCTCAGGGAACAAAGAGCATGTGGACAAAAGGCACCGAGGATGAGACGGGGCTTCACTGTCTCTTAGAGGAGCCTAGGCTGTTCTTGAACGGAGGGGCAGGGAAAGGGAAACCTGACTGCTCTTACCCAGGCTCAAAGGGGCCATTCTGTCTGTGGGCTAATGACAGGACAGGGTACAACCGCAGCCCCTTGCCTGTGGTCAGAGGTGTGTGGGTCGGTCTGCATGCAGACCCACCGTGGTTGTCAAGTTACAGGGTGGAGCTCGAGTTAAAAGTAAGGCTTTCTGGCAGCCCTGCCAACCACCAGCATCATGTTTTCCTGGTGATGTCACTGCAGATGTGGGCTCGATCCCTGGGCGTCAGCCTGCCTTTGGCTGGGCCCCCACCAGCACCTATGGAACTGCCTGTGCTCTGGCAGAAGACAGCACCCATTTCCACACCAAGGCGAGACAAAACCTGTTGGGTCAGTTACAATGGCTGGTTTAAGATTCCTCAGTTTAAGGTCCATAGACAAAAGTCACATCAGAGACAGCCATGGCAGCTCTGGGAAACAGAATGGGGAGAACAGTTTCACTGTAGGCTGACAACTCCCCTGCCCAAAAAGGCTCGGGGGAATTCATCAAAGCTCCAAGTTTCCAAGGAGACACAGCACCAGCCTCTCCCTCCACCCTCAAAACAAAAAGTGTTCACAGAAGAAACCAAAAAACCACCAGGGACCACTGAATTCAATTCCTTCCACCTTAAAACAGCAGCTCAGATTTTCCAGAGAATCAGTAAGACACAAATTTAAAATTATTCCGTGATCTCAAGGAATACAGGTACATCCTGGAGCCAGCACCCAAGGCTGGCCCTTAAATTTCCAGCACCGTGCCCTGTTTAACAGGGGACATCAGCCAAGACCTTTCTGACCAAAGGTAGTAACCTTGCAAATAACCAGAGTGAAGCCGCTTCATTACAGTTCAAGAAAATCACCCAGACTCAGAATGTCAGTCACCGTGGAGCTTTCCCCAGCGTACTCATCTCACTTATCAGGAGTCTCCTCCTCAAAAATATCAACCATTAACTGCAGACAAGTCCACACTTGATTTTTCAAAAAAACATTTTCCCACCTACAGGGCACCACACTTCACATCCCCTCTTACCAGTCTCTCTCCGGAGAGGACCTCCAGCAGCTTGATGAGCATCCGTCCATCCCGAAGGTCAGTGTACAGGTCCGTGATCCGGCAGGACACCCGGGCGAGGTGGGAGTTGACCCACTTGGTGAAGGTCTTCTTCTGCACGGCTTCACGTTCATCTGCAAGCAGAGGAGAGCTCGCTTTACCACCAACCACAGCCTGGGCAGTGGTGGGTGTGTGCCAGCGGGGGCATGAGACCCTGGCCCAAGGAAGAAGAGCAAAACTCAACTGTAATGAACCTTAGCTCCTCTAAATCACGGTCAACAACTCAGGAATAGAGGAACCATACAATTCCTGAACATTGGAGCCCCTAAGCATAACCACCAGCAGAGCATCCTTTGCTGACACTCATCTCATTTCCTCCCACCTCTGCTGAAGAGGCAACACGACAGAGAAGGTCACGGTGGGGTCCTCTGCAGCCCTGCCTGACAGTATAATACTTGACTGGTAAAGTTTCTAACGTGGGTGTCAGCTATTATTCCTCCCCAGTGTGGGGGAGGCACACAGTACACAGAAGGACGTGGGGCAGAAGAGCTCAGGAGACAGCCAGAAAATTGCTTCCCTCAGGTACAAAGGATCAGGCAACACCTGACGAGATCAATTCACTCATGACCTTGATCTGCAATGACCGTTTCACCTGCTGAGTGGGATGTTCAGTGAACAGCAGAGAAAATGGTGGGCAACGTGGCAGAGTACAAGGAGACCTGGCCAGGCACTGGGAGAGCAGGGCCTGGGCCCGAGGCTGAGGTTTCGTCGAAAGTGTGCTGAGACACTGGGCTCAGTGTCCCCTTCCGTAAAGTGAGTGGACGACTATCATCTCCAAACTTCAACCATTCCTTGAAAAGGCAACTGCTGGTTTATGGTCCAAAGTGGGGTAGCTGCACATCTAAATCATCCAGGAAACAGTATTAAGTTTTTCAAGCCTCAGTGATCAAGTTCTGTCCAATTCAAAGCACAAAACTCTAGACACACATGCCTAGAACTGGCCCTTCACATTTCATACAAATAGGCTTCCCATCTTCTTGCCTCTGCAGAATGTTCTAAATGCAGGCTGTTGAAGATCTTCGACAGGGATCCACAGAATGTGCCCTGGACCCACCAACTCACACTCCCTGACTGTTCTCTACTGAGCTACCCTTTGGTCACATACTCACCCCACTTCCAGTTCCATCAGCATAAATCTGTCCTAAAAGGACCCAAGACTTCCTCCTTTCAGTGTTAGGCCCAAACCCACCAAGATGTTTATGAACCAATCTACAAAAAAGGGAACAGACTCCAACAACTTTTTGTGTATTTCAGCATCACTGAGTGACAGCTAAAAAGCCACCCTTGCTGATGGGGCACAAACTTGGTGGCCTGGGTGCACTGGGTTCCCAGGCTGGCCAGGGTATCCTGGGAATGTCTGCCTGGAAGGCTCTGCTGAGGCCTCTACCCACCACAGGGAGGGAATGAGGCAGAGGCAACAAGAGATGAGCCCTTACTGCTGCCAACCTGGCAGGTGAGGCCACCGGGCCACCTGCCAAGACAGTCGCCCACCTTCGAAGCCAGCAGCTCCTCCTGGCCCAGCCTTCCCCTGAGGGAACAGCCCACCAGAGGGAAAGGGGGCCTTGCCTCGCAACAAAGGCCAACTGAAAGCAAGGGATCAGAAAGGACAGGATGGGGGGAACAAGGAAAAAGGCAGTGAGGGGCACAGTGCAGACTGAAAAAGGAACTGCACCAATAACATCATGACCGGTCGCAGAGAAAAGATCCCATGCATTATTCATCACACAATCATCATGATGGACGGTAACTTTATGACAGCGACACAGAAGCTGTATTTTTTGGCTGAAGGTTGGCTGTTTTGAAAGAGCAGGTCCAGAGCAGAGTACACGGACACATGAAGCTTCTCCTAGGGACATGTCACAGATGGCAAGTAACTCGAGGTTCAGGTGCATTTAGGGCCAACTAATTTTTTTCTAAATTATAATATCTTTTATGTGCTACACAGTTGGAAATGTCTTCAATAAAGCCCTTGATGGGTATCCTAGGTTGTTATTAAGGGGTCTGGGGCTCCAAATCACTACCACACCCAGCCTATCACGGGAACAAGGTCAAAATGAAAACCTGCTTGGATTAAGTTATTTCTAAATAAACAAGTACCAAATGTGTCCCCAGCCAACTGTCACTGCTTCGGGGGAATCTCACATTACAGAAACACCCCCGGCTTCTTTCAGGTTCTGAATTAACAGGTTCCTTTACGAGGAGATTCGAGGATCTCCTCCTAAAGACAGTGCGCTCCCACAGCACCCTGTCCTGAAGAGCTGGAGGCTAACTCCAACCCTCGTCCCCATGAAGACGCAAGCAAACAAAGAGGTCATGGGCAGAGCAGAGGGAACTGAGTGGAAATAGGACAGGCTGAGGATCTGTGAGGGGACGGCTCCCCAAGGCTGCTGGGGTCCTCAGAACCTCCTGGATGAAGGGAGGAAAGAAGAGAAGGGAGAGAAGTTCAAAACTAAAATTAAACAGAAGGAATGAGAGCTTGCTCTCCTGCTTCCCAGCTCTCTATTCTGCCCCTGGCCTCAGGAGCAGGCTCCAGGTAGCGTGAGCATCCTAGAAAAATCATGGAGGGCTCAAGTTCCTCAGGCTTACTGGAAAAGGCATGGAAGATTCCATCCAGGGACTGGACCAGAATCAACACCCTTACGACACACAAGGGGCAGGAAATGGGGCTCAGCCGAGAGACACAAAGCCCAGCCAACTCAACGTGTCCTCTTACAATGGAGCACTTGGTGAACAACAAACACTTTTGAAACCGGAAGGAGGGAAAGGGAGGGAAAAAACCTACCCAGTGGGCCAGCTGAGGATGAGGCTGCCTGTCCTTGGGGACCCTGTCCTTTGTTCCACCCTTCCTGGGAAGGCTCAATGACATCACCCCTGCACTCCCAACCCGGTGAGGCCAGGCCAGACGCCTGCCCAAGGAGCTGGAGGCTTGACGCAGACAATGGAAGACAGTCCAGAGGCGTGTTCCCAACTTCAAGCTGCTGTCACTGTGCCCGAGCTATGTGAGGAGGCGGTGGGAGCAGCAGAGGGCAGAGCGCCCACTTCTAGTTCTACAGGTATGAGCAGCTCTGGGAGGCCTTACGAGCTCCACTTGATCGGGTTATTTAGACCAGTGGTTCCCAACTGGGGGCAATTCTGCTCCCCAGGAGACACTGGGCAATGTCTGAAGACATTTCTTTTTTTTTTTTTTTTTGCAGTACGAGGGCCTCTCACTGCTGTGGCCTCTCGCGTTGTGGAGCGCAGGCTCAGCGGCCATGGCTCACGGGCCCAGCCGCTCCGCGGCATGTGGGATCTTACCGGACCGGGGCATGAACCCGTGTCCCCTGCATCGGCAGGCGGACTCTCAACCACTGCACCACCAGGGAAGCCCTGGAGACATTTTTGATTGATTGTCACAAGTGGGGGGCAGGTGCCACTGGCACATAGTGGGTAGGAGCCAGGGATGCTGCTAAACACCCGACAGCGCAAAGGGTGGCCCCTACAACAAAGGGTTATCCAGCCCCGAATGTCAGCAGTGCCTGAGCTGGGTTGAGAAACCCTGGTTGAGACATTCTGGGCTTACACCAACTGGAGTTGACGTCAGGACACCCGAGTTGGGGTACTGTTCATTCATTACTCCCTATGCCTGCATCAAAGGCTTTTTGATCCAGATGGTGTGCTTGTGGGCTGATGGCAGCAGAAACTCCCTGCCCTCAGGCCCACTCAATTCCACAAAGAGCTGACTCCTTCCTTGCAAGGCAAAAAGACAACCGCAGGGGTGGGCTCGGTTTGGGTCAGTGTGACACGGGCATTTCTGTTCCCCGTGCCATTTCTGTCCTCCTTTTCCCTTTCAGGGCCTTATAGTGCTGTTAATCAAGCCAAAGCATGCCCGCATCTCCTCCCGAGAATTCACGTGGATGAGCCTGATGCTGTGGCAGGTTCCCACCCGTCTCTGCCCCAAACTCAGCAGTGGTGCCTCCAAGGAACAGGGGCCCCACAGCTGCTCCCTGTGCGTACCCTTCAGCTGTACTTGCCCCTCTCCCCCACATGATACTTATGTGGAGGGACCCACCTGAAGCTTGCTCTGGCATCCAACGCGAGGACGTCAAGGTGCCCGGCGTGTTGTAACTCTCATACCTTGGTTCCCTCTCCCTTTCCCCAGCAAAGCAGCCCTTTCAACAACTCAAACTGTTCAAGAAACTTAACAGGGATCATGGAATCATATCATCTCAGGGTGGAGCAAGGCTTTACAAGTCATCTGAATGAACTTTCTTTCAAAAGCAAAAACTCCCTTCTATCGTACCTGGACGAGCTATTTTAAAATTCCAAAAAAGGAGGGAGGGAACTGTGTGTGTACACAGCAGGAGGTTAATAGTTGTATAGAAAGAAAACGACTTGTTCTTTCTTATTAAAATAATAATAGCATACACAGCGTACTTACTAAGTCCCTTACAGTCCTAACTACTCCATTAGTTAGGATCTGTTAACTCTCCAGGGCAGGCTGGCTCCAAAGCCCAGGTTCTCAGTCACTATGCAATAATGTCTCTACCACAACATTAAAAAAACAAAAAGTTTCAATGATACAACGTATAGAATCACCCGTAATCTCACCATCCTGACCCAAGTCTTTATGTTGTGAAAGGGTCCGCTCCATCGCTGGGTAGCTCCAATTGTTGGAATGCTGTCTCCATCGAGACGAGATCTGGCTCTGTGGCCTGCCGAGGAAGCTTGCTCCACCTTTGAAGCTACAGAGAATAGGTCTCCTCACTCCTCCATGTAAAGGCCTTCAGGTGTGAACACTCCTCACCAACCCCTCTTTGCATGACTGTCACAATGTGGTGCGCAGCGTGGAACCCAAGATGGTACCTGAAGACACAGCCACCTCTTGGTGGCCTACCGATACAAGCCTACCTACCGCACACCTAACCGATACAAGCCGGGACTTGAGGCAGCCGCAGGAGCAGCAGCAGTCGGGAGGCAACAAAAGTGGGGAACCACGTGAGGAAAGGGCAAAAAGAGCCCAACAGCCCTCTGCGGGAGGGAGCCTGGTGAGGCAGTCTGTGTGTCAGTGCAGGGGTGGTAGTCAGGAAGGGCTCTTAAAGCAGCTCTCAAAAATAAGTTTGCCAGAACCACAATTTCTACCAGAATGTCCGTGGAACCCCGAGAACCTAGGAACCAGAGCGGTTCCCAGTGTGAAGATCCAGCCAGTTAAGTCTTCTTAGCTCCACAGCCTCAGACGCGAACTAGCCGACCACCCGTTCAACAAGGACCACTGGGAAGCAAACAAGAAACCCAGCCTTGAATGGGTGACAACATCTGCGTTGGCCTCTCATTGGAAGGGCTGAATTACAAATGGCTTTCTATTACGGTGCTCTTTCCCGAAAACAGAAGTGTACAAGATGATGTGCCTGCAGTGCACCGTCATGCGTCGGAAGAGCAACTTACGCCTTCTCAAAGCTCACGGGACCTGCACAGCAACCCCGACAGGGAGGCGGGACACCAGCGTGACCTCCAGCGGAGCCCAGGGCTTAGTGAGGTGGTGGGCTGCTCAGTGTCACCAGCCAGCAGTGACACTGGGAGTGCTGGGTGGGTGTCTTTGGGTGTTGTTCTGTCTCTTCCACTGTTTAGGTTAAGAAGGATTAGGATCCTTTCCTCCGAGTATCTAGACTCACTGTCTTTTGTTTGTGATACATAACTTGAAATTTTCAGAAGACGTCTTACAGAAAGAGGAGGAGATATTCAGAACAGAGAACTGTACTTGCTTAGTATCAACCAAAGGGCTGTGAATATCCTCTCCATCCTCCCCTTCTAGAAGCACATAATCAATTTCCTTTCTTTTTAGGGAATGACTATGATCAGTATTGGAAGGTTGGAACACTTCAAAACTTACTTGCTCTGGAGAATTGGCTGTAACTGGAAAAATGAACATTGTGTTAGCATGAGTTAAGCTACAGGATATAGAAATAGCACTGATGAACAGAAGGGCATTGTGTTATGGAAATGATTGTACAGTATTTTTCTGCATCACCCTCTGTACAGAATGCTAAACATAACCACATTCACCATATGCCACAGCTCCAGCTATGGAAAGGGACAGGGGCCAGGGATGAAGAAAGGCCTGAAGGCATGTAACCATCTCTGGATGGAAAATAAGGGAAATACAGAAACGGGAACTGACCAATGACCCCATTTATTATTCCCTCCAAGACTGAATTTATACCTGGCGGAAGAGAGCAAATCTTTCTTCTACTTTTCAAACAGTCTGAACCTGCTGACATAACCCAATAATGTTTTCTATCAGGATCTTCCTCAATTGTGCTAAGATAAATGGCCTATCTTAAGTAAGGGCTGGCAATCCCTTACTTTTTTCCCCATATAAACACATAGCTAAATTAGGTACAGAGTTGGGTTCACAGAAGGAAAGGAGGTACAAGGATGGAAGCGGAAAAGACATCAAAAGGAGATGATAAAGCAAGTGTCCCATGAACACATCCCCACAAGTGGCTATTTATATCAAGAATACTCCAACATTTTACAAAGTGCATACTGCATGCAGAACTCTCTATGTAAGACAAGCTCTCCTGCCCTCAATGAACTAGAAGTCTAGCTGGGGAAACTTTCTACATGGGAAGTTAAAGAAATGACAAAAGATATTACAAAGCAGTACAGGATTAGGTGCCAAGAGAATGATTTCAACAATGTATTTTTGGGTGTTTGGAAGAAAAAAACTCACTACAATTAGGGTGGTTTCAGGCCCCGTCATCCAACAGTTACTAAAATCCCCGGCCTTGTGCCTTTCCCATTCTTACTCTGCTTAAACATCACTGCCATAGTCGTCTTCCCCCAAACAGTGGTTTTTCAAAGTTATACCACTGAACCAATACCTTCAAAGGACCCCAGCCATCTACAAGTGGGCCCAAATCTGAGCCTGGTGTTCAAGGTTCCTCAGCAGCCTCCCCCAGGGCACCTGCTTCATCTGGGATCTTCCCTGACACCCACCCATCTCTGTGTTCCAATCCAACCCAACCGATCTTCTTATTCATCGTGTTCTCAGCTCTCACCTTGCACATTCCTTCTTCCCACCTTTGCTTACACCATTCTCCTAACCTGGAACGTACTGTACTTGCTCTTCTTTCGCCCTTCCTTTAAGACCCAGGCCAAGAGTCGCTCTTCCAAGAGGATTTCACTTGGTGGGATGAGGTCTCTGTCCCTCTCATCTTTTTATTATGTATCCTGTGTCCTATCTCCTCAGCTAGCCTGTAACTAACTGTCTCCAATTCTATATCCATTTAGGGCCTCAGCATGTGCCTGGGGACTGTGGGGCGGGGGGCGGGTGCACAACACAACACACGTTTGTTGAATGAATAAACAAACCTCCGGTGCCCAACAAATAGGCTCTCAATAAGTCTTGCTGCTGATGGTGGCCCCCACTGTTAACGAAGAAAGACAGTTTCCAAATCACATAGACAGGCCCTACGCAGTTAAACGTTATCATTGTCTGTCACTAAAAACTTTTAACACCTGAACTGTAATTGCTCTTCAGGGTCTGATAAATGATAAAAATGCAATTTTGTGGTACTGTCTTTCAGATTCAACGGGGTCCAAAGCTAACCTAAAAAGTTTCACAAAATTTTGTTTGTTTTTATTTTGTTTTGGGGGCAATTGCCACCACATGCCCATACGGTAAGAGTGAAGCTGCAAAACATATAAGGATATAATTATAACATTATTTTAACATGACCCAAACAAGCCAATAATCACAAGACTTAATTTATTCTAATTTTAACAATTTATCCATTAAAGCTCAATTCTTGAGTTGTTAAAAAAAAAAAGAATTCTAATTCAAAACAAAAGAATACAGTAGGGTGGAGTCCCCATATGTGCCTTGGCTTGAAAAAATAAATACATCATTTCCCAAGAGCAACATGCAAAACACACAGAACAGGAAACCGGAAACAGGCAACTGGCTGTACTGATAATAGAGAATCAAACTGTTATCCTGAGGCAGCAAAAGGAAGGAAACTAATCTTTTGACTGAAGGCCCTGTGACGGATTAGTCTGGGGGCCTTTAATTTATGTTTGCTGACTTGTATATAAATAGAACTTGAGTTGAAATACTTTTCCTAACAGTTTAGCCAGCTTCATGGACAAAACACATGTAAGCATCTGTTCTAAATGCATGTGTAGCAAGTATGCAATTCTCTGCTAGTACTTAACACTCTGATGTGCAGACTATAAAACAACCATGAACTCCCTGTAACCCGGCACCCACGGCTTAGGTCAGCTGAGCAGGCCCGGCTCATAGCTTCCAGAGGGTCTTTCTTCTGAGCAGCACAGCCCCTGCTTTGCCAGTGTGGAAACCAAGGCACTGCACGGGGAAGCTCTGGAGGAGAGCCTGCAGTGATGAACTGAGAAAGCAAGCCCCATTCCAGGGCCCCTGCCGCCCCTGCCATGGTTATCTCCTCAAGGTCACAAACCACCAATGCCGAGGCCGTGGAGGAGGTGGAGGTAATGATGGGGGCCAGCTCCCAAAGCCCACGGCAGAGCAACAGCACTGACCCTTCTGCGATGAGAATGAGGCTGAAGGAAGTAGCGCACAATGCCAAAACCAGGAGGCGAGACTAAGTGCCTTAAAACACAGAGTCAGGACCTCAGGAAGAAATATTCAGAAACCGCCCGCTCCATTTGCCTGAAAATGGGTGGCATGCTTCAAAGTGCCTTCACAGACAGGAAACCATGCCATGAGCCCGCTGCCCTGCTGCTCTCCACCGCTGTGGGACAGGCCAGCAGGAGCCAGCCTGAAACCGCAGCCAAGGAGAACCAGGAGGACGAAGGATGACGTCAGCCCTCCTCTGCTCCTACGGCACTGGTGGAGGCCGTCAGTTCTAACTAGACAAGGCCCAGAAAGGTTCTAGGGATTCTCCTGAGGGCGTACAGCCAGCAAAGGCCCACCCAGGAGCCGAACCCTGAAGAATCCCGAAGCTCCTACGCACATCCCATCCCACAGCGCCTGCGTAAAACATGATGCCACCTCCCCACACAGCACAAAAATCACAGCCATCCATCTCAGCCCCGTTTCTTCATGACTGAAATTTAAAACAGGCATCAGCAAACTTGGGCGTTATAGTCTGTTCCTGTACAGCCTGGGAGCTAGAGGGTTTTTCCTTCTTTTGAGGGTCGGGGAGGAGCATCAGAGGAGGATGAGGAGATAAGATAGAGAGCCCCACAGTGGCCCGCAGAGCATAACATAGTTACTCTCTGGCCCTTTACAGAAGAAGTTTGTCAAGTCCTGGTTTAAAACATCTTTTATAATGTCATTGGTCCCACATCCTATTTCTTAGCTTCCATTTTCAAGGACATGAGGCCAGGGTGACGTGCTATAGCCACATGCGCTTTTTTTTTAAAGTTATTTCACTAGGACGCTGCCAATATGTCAGGTCAGTAGGGGCAGGGGGTGGTGTGGGGGACAACTCAGGGCCCTCTCAGCTGAGGGGTATTTATCTGGTTACCACGACACAACAGGATTAACAGCGCTACCCCAGCTGTCAGGAGGGACAAAGCACGATGAGCACCACAGGCTCCTGGAACTCAAGGCCACACCTTCTCTTCCCTTCAAAGGATGAGGAAGAGCCAGGAGGCTGGAGACCAGATTCCCCACCCGCCTCTCCAGGTACACAAGCTTCAGGTCCTCAATTCTTACCCTGAAGGACATTTTATTCGCCACCACCTCTCCTCCCCAATCCTCCCTGGAAGGAAGACTACGAACTATTAAGTCAAGGTAGACTGAGGGTAATTTGTAATATCCTCAAAAGATGGAAAAGGCGTGGACCTAAACAGATACCATATCCTTAATTATTAAACTTATACGGCAGAATGCTCACATTAATACAGACTAGGACAGAGTTTTTTAAGGGGCAACAAATATAATAGGTACACTAAAGATAAGACTTTATGAAAGTACTTTAATTGTTAACATATGAAGGTGTGTGTCTGTGTGGTATTACTTTTTCTAAGCAACAACTAAAAAAGCAGTAAATAATATATTCTAAACCAGACTATTATGTGGCACACAAATTCACTGGGTAAAGACAAAATCCTGTATTTCATTTTCAAGGGCTTAAAGGTAGGTTTTTATTATAGGAGTCTTGGGATTAAGTGCAGGTGGTGAGGTGAGAGAAGTTTACTATGCCTCTTTTTTCGTGCAATGAACAAAAAAGGGAGCCATTCTGTTCTGTGGACTGTATGTAGTTGGTCTAAACCAGTATATTAAAATTCAAATAGTGTGTGCCCTGGCCCTTGCTTATAATTCTTCTATCTTTTCCAGTTTTCCAGAATTCTTAAGGTCAACAGTGCAGGGAGGAAAACAGAACTCTCTTTCATACACTAGAGTCACATTACTGTCAGACACTCAAGATACAAGAGGACACTTACTACTCAATGTTTTCAAAGAGGCTGAGGCGGCCAACAAGATGACTGCACCAACTGCAGCCACTCAGGACAGTTCCTGATAACTCTCCTGTATAATGAGGCTGTCCAAATTAACTGTAATTCACTGAGTCCAAAAAGCTCAGATCCAAGGGACTCTTTTTTTAAACTAGAAAGACACACAAACAAGAAGGAAGGAGCAGTCAAAGACCTAAAAGTCACCCTAAAGCTGTCTGCTTTTCATGGATAGTATAGCGTTTACTAAAATAATCATTTCTGAATGAATTGATTATGGAAGCACCTATGTAAGAAAATCTAAGATATCATGGAAGTCCTCCAAATAAGGCTATGTGTATAAATTTAATCTACAAAGGATTGGCATTTTGGAACAAAGAAAGCCACGGTGATGCCCAGTTATCACTTGGATCTATATAATGATGACAAGGTTCCACTTAATGAGAAGAGAAATTATATTTAAAAACAAATGAAACAAAAGAATTTTAAAACTGGCTTCTGCCCTAGAGAACATTACAAATTAGTCACCTAAACCCCTTCTTGCCAGTAACCATCATGCACCACAAAAACTATGAGGGTTGAAATGGCAGAATAAATTAAGTAAGACTGTCTCTCAATTTCAGTGCCAAACTCCAAAATTAAATAAGCCCAAGCTTTCATGTGTGTTTGGGAGAAAGGTGTCCAAACTACACTTGGATTTCAGAAATAACTAGTAGTTGTGCCAAGATGAAAATACAAAATGCACAATGTTATAAAGATGAGCTGCTCTCTGGACTGAACTACATAATTTTAGAGCTTAGCACTACTTTCTAAATGATATCACAATGCATCAAACCAAAATTTCACATCTCACGATGCATATCCTTCATCCAAGAAGTAATTACTGAATGATAAATTCTGACCCAATCCTCGATTATATATGTAACTCAGCCAACTACTTCACTGGAAATTGATTCCATACAGAAGAGCAAATGGTCTACACACTAGTGTTTGACATTCAGCCACACAGGTCTACTGTCCTTTTCTTCATCTTGGATCAATCTATCAACCAATGAGCAACCATTTATTGAGTAAATGGTATGAAGGCATTGGAAAGAGAACCTAAAAGCATTAAGAGTTCTTACCTTACGGTGATCATTTCATAATATACCCAAATGTCAAATCATTATGTAGTACCCCTAAAACTAACAATACTGTACATCAACTGTATTTCAGTTTTAAAAAGTTCACCAGCAATTTTCAATTCCTTGGAAATTCACAGCAGTAGATAATTGATACCCATACTCAACTTCTGTTTAGTTATTTTTAAGGTGTCAAAATGAAGAGAAAGTTATCACTCACAACATCAAATACGCAACAATCCTGCTAACTTCCTCTGTGGCTTTCCTCAACTCCACACATAGAATAAATGGTTTCTTACAAAGCCAAACGGCACAGAGTTTTGGCTGGCAGATTCTATAAGTACACAATGTACAGTACCGTGTTTTAATAAAGGAGAACAAAAAAACTGGAGTGAGGAAATGACCTCAGAGTCAACCCCTGTAATGATCTAGTCAACAGGTGGGTGGCCCCGAAGGAGCCCTCACACTAATCAAAGGAGGGCAGGACAGTTAACGGTTGATACTAGTTTTTTGTTTTTTTTTTTAAAATCAGTACCTATTTCTCATTGATAGGAACCCTCACCAAAGATTTAAGCATAGCTTTACAGAAGCTAATGCACAAGGTGTGCCCTGGATCACACTAAATCTTCCTAGTTTACAGCTGGTCATCTACCTTAATTTAATTTTTCAAGTGAAAAAGCAAAAAGGGGGCATAAATGGGGAGATCGGTTTTTTTGCTGTTCTGTTTGATTTAGAAACTTAAACCTGTTGCACAGTGCCGCTTAACTTAAATGTAAGTGTCTTCCTACAGAACCTTTATAATGTCCCAAAGCACATACACACCCCTCCCCGTGCAGGCCCCCATCCCCACTAACAAGGCATTAACTCTCACTCCACAAAACCGGGAGCTTTCAACAGGTGTGCGGAACTTGGCTGCTGCAGTTATTGGTTGTTGTTTTTTTTGAAGATTTTTTTTTTTTTTTTTTTTTTGGTGTGGACCATTTTTAAGCTCTTTATTGAATTTGTTACAATACTGCTTCTGTTTTATGTTTTGGTTTTTTGGCCCTGAGGCATGTGGGATCTCAGCTCCCCGACCAGGGATCAAACCCATACTCCCGGCATTGGAAGGCAAAGTCTTAACCACTGGGCTGCCAGGGAAGTCCCTGGCTGCTGTAGTTTTGCCCGTCTTTAGGGAAATGGGCCTGTCACAGGGTAAGTATTATTCCTATTACCTGGACATGGCCTGGGAAGCCTACTGCTATAGCTGACTTGTTCTTTGGGACATTTTATTGCTTCATAAAGTCCTTGGCAGTTCCTCAACAGCTTCTATAAAGATAATAATCTTGGAACTGAGTGGGAAGGGCTGGAGGCCCAGAGAGGTTCTGTTGGGGCACCTGACAGCAGAAGTTCCACTTCTAGGACTAGGTGAAAATAAACTCCGTTTCTTGAATTTGAAAAACAAATCTTGTCTGAAGACACAGAGAAATGGACGCACTAGTATGTAGCTGGTGGGAGGGTAAGTGGGCAATATCAAAATTATTAAAATGCACTTTCTCCACCTACCAATCACACCTTAGATACTTTCTAGAAATACTTGCACATAAAGATGTACAGGATATGAAGGGAGATTGGTTCAAGATGGAGGAGTAGAGGGACATGCGCTCACTCCCTCTTGCGAGAGCACCGGAATCTCAACTAACTGCTCAACAATCATCAAGAGGAAGACAATGGAACTCACCAAAAAAGATACCCCACATTCAAGGACAGCAGAGAAGCCACAATGAGATGGTAAGAAGGGTGCAATCACAATAAAATCAAATCCCTTAACTGCTGGGTGGGTGACTCACAGGCTGGAGAACACTTATACCACAGAAGTCCACCCGCTGGAGTGAAGGTTCTGAGCCCCAGGTCAGGCTTCCAGGCCTGGGGGGTCTGGCAACAGGAGGAGGAATTCCCAGAGAATCGGACTTGGAAGGCTAGCAGGATTTGATTGCAGGGCTTCAACAGGACTGGGAGAAGCAGAGACCTCACTCTTGGAGGGCACACACAAGGTGGTGTGAGCATCAGAACCCAGGGGGAAGGAGCAGTGACCCCATAGGAGACTGGGCAAGACCTACCTGCTGGTGTTAGAGGGTCTCCTGTGGAGGCGGGAGTTGGCTGTGGCTCACCGTGGGGATGGGGACCACTGGCAGCGGAAGTTCTGGGAAGTGCTCCTTGGTGTGAAACCTCCCGGAGTCCACCACCAGCCCCACCAAAGAGCTGTAGCCTCCAGTGCTGGGTCGCCTCAGGCCAAACAACCAAGAGGGAGGGAACACAACCCCACCCATCAGCAGACGAGCAGATTAAAGTTTTACTGAGCACTGCCCACCAGAGCAACACCTAGCTCTACCCACCACCATTCCCTCCCATCAGGAAACTTGCATAAGCCTCTCAGACAGCCTCATCCACCAGAGGCCAGAGAGCAGAAGCAAGAAGAACGACAATCCTACAGCCTGTAGAACAAAAACCACATTCACAGAAAGAAAGACAAAATGCAAAGGCAGAGGACTATGTACCAGATGAAGGAACAAGATAAAACCCCAGAAAAACAACTAAATGAAGTGGATATAGGCAACCTTCCAGAAAAGGAATTCAGAATAATGATAGTGAAGATGATCCAGGACCTCAGAAAAAAAGATGGAGGCAAAGATCAAGAAGACACAAGAAATGTTTAACAAAGACCTAGAAGAATTAAAGAACAAACAACTAAAAGAATTAAAGAACAAACAGAGATGAACAATACAATAACTGAAATGAAAAATACATTAGAAGGAATCAATAGCAGAATAAAGGAGGCAAAAGAACAGATAAGTGACCTGGAAGACAGAATGGTGGAATTCACTGCCATGGAACAGAATAAAGAGAAAAGAAATTAAGACAGCCTAAGAGACCTCTGGGACAACATTAAACACAACAACATTCGCATTATAGGGGTCCCAGAAGGAGAAGAGAGAGAGAAAGGACCCAAGAAAATATTTGAAGAGATTATGAAGAGATTATAGCCGAAAACTTCCCTAACATGGGAAAGGAAATAGCCACCCAAGTCCAGGAAGCACAGAGAGTCCCAGGCAGGATAAACCCAAGGAGAAACACACTGAGACACATAGTAATCAAATTGACAAAAATTAAAGACAAAGAAAACTTACTAAAAGCAACAAGGGAAAAACAACAAATAACATACAAGGGAAGTCCCATAATGTTAACAGCTGATTTCTCAGCAGAAACTCTACAAGCCAGAAGGGAGTGGCACAATATATTTCAAGTAATGAAAGGGAAGAACCTACAACCAAGATTACTCTACCTGGCAAGGATCTCATTCAGATTCGATGGAGAAAGCAAAAGCTTTATAGACAAGCAAAAGCTAAGAGAATTCAGCACCAGCAAACCAGCTCTACAACAAATGCTAAAGGAACTTCTCCAAGTGGGGAAACACAAGAGGAGAAAAGGACATATGAAAACAAACCCATAACAATTAAGAAAATGGTAACAGGAACATACATATCGATAATTACCTTAAACGTGAATGGATTAAATGCTCCAACCAAAAGACACAGGCTCGCTGAATGGATACAAAAACAAGACCCATATATATGCTGTCCACAAGAGACCCACGTCAGGCCTAGGGACACGTACAGACTGAAAGTGAGGGGATGGAAAAAGATATTCCATGCAAATGGAAATCAAAAGAAAGCTGGAACAGCAATACTCATATAAGATAAAATAAACACTAAAAGAATGTTACAAGAGACAAGGAAGGACACTGCATAATGATCAAGGGATCAATCCAAGAAGAAGATATAACAATTATAAATATATATGCACCCTACACAGGAGCACCTCAATACATAAGGCAAATGCTAAAAGCAATAAAAGAGGAAACTGACACAATAATAGTGGGGGACTTTAACACCTCACTTACACCGATGGACAGATCATCCAGAAAGAAAATTAATAAGGAAACACAAGCTTTAAATGACAAGATAGACCAGCTAGATTTAATTGATATTAATAGGGCATTCCATCCAAAAACAGCAGATTACACTTTCTTCTCAAGTGTGCATGGAACATTCTCCAGGATAGATCACATCTTGGGTCACAAGCCAAGCCTCAGTAAATTTAAGAAAACTGAAATCATATACAGCATCTTTTCTGACCACAACACTATGAGATTAGAAACCAATTACAGCGGGGAAAAAACGTAAAAAACACAAACACATAGAGGCTAAACAATACATTACTAAATAATCAAGAGATCACTGAAGGGATCAAAGAGAAAATCAAAAAATACCTAGACACCAATGCCAACGAAAACATGATGATCCAAAACCTACGGGATGCAGCAAAAGCAGTTCTAAGAGGGAAGTTTATAGCAATACAATCCTACCTCAAGAAACAAGAAAAATCTCAAATACACCATCTAACTTTACACCTAAAGGAACTAGAGAAAGAAGAACAAACAAAACCCAAAGTTAGCAGAAGGAAAGAAATCATAAAGATCAGAGCAGAAATAAATGAATTAGAAACAAAAAAAACAATAGCAAAGATCAACAAAACTAAAAGCTTGTTCTCGGAGAAGATAAACAAAATTGATAAACCTTCAGCCAGACTCATCAAGAAAAAGAGCAAGAGGACTCAAATCAGTAAAATGAGAAATGAAAAAGAAGAAGTTACAATGGACACCTCAGAAATACAAAGCATCATAAGAGACTACTACAAGCAACTCATATGCCAATAAACTGGACAACCTGGAAGAAATCCATAAACTCTTAGAAAGGTATAACCTTCCAAGACTGGACCAGGAAGAAATAGAAAATATGAACAGACCAATCACAGTATGAAATTGAAACTGTGATTAAAAATCTTCCAACAAACTAGAGTCCAAGACCAGAGGGGTTCACAGGTGAATTCTATCAAACATTTAGAGAAGAGTTAACACCCATCCTTCTCAAACTTTTCCAAAAAACTGCAGAGGAAGGAACACTCCCAAACTCATTCTATGAGGCCACCATCACCCTGATACCAAAACCAGACAAAGATAGTACAAAAAAAAGAAAATTATAGACCAATATCACTGACGAATATAGATGCAAAAATCCTCAACAAAATACCAGTAAACAGAATCCAACAACACATGAAAAGGATCACACACCATGATCAAGTGGGATTTATCCCAGGGATGCAAGGATTCTTCAGTATATACAAATCAGTCAATGTGATACACCATATTAACAAACTGAAGAATAAAAAGCATATGATCATCTCAACAGATGCAGAAAAAGCTTTTAACAAAATTCAAAACCCATTTATGATAAAAACTCTCCAGAAACTGGGCTCAGAGGAAACCTACCTCAACATAATAAAGGCCATATATGACAAACCCACAGCAAACATCATTCTCAATGGTGAAAAACTGAAAGCTTTTCCCCTAAGATCAGGAACAAGACAAGGATGTCCACTCTCGCCACTATTATTCAACATAGTTTTGGAAGTCCTAGCCACGGCAATCAGAGAAGAAAAAGAAATAAAAGGAATACAAATTGGAAAAGAAGAAGTAAAACTGTCACCATTTGCAGATGACATGACACTATACATAGATAATCCTAAAGATGCCACAAGAAAACTACTAGAGCTAATCAGTGAATCTGGTAAAGTTGCAGGATACAAAATTAATGCACAGAAATCTCTTGCATTCCTATACACTAACAATAAAAGATCAGAAAGAGAAGTTAAGGAAACACTCCCATTCACCACTGCAACACAAAGAATAAAATACCTAGGAATAAACTTACCCAAGGAAGTAAAAGACCTGTACTCAGAAAACTATAAGACACTGATGAAAGAAATCAAAGATGACACAAGCAGATGGAGAGATATTCTTGGAATGGAAGAATCAATATTGTGAAAATGACTATACTACCCAAAGCAATCTACGGATTCAGTGCAATCCCTATCAAATCACCAATGGCATTTTTTACGGAACTAGAACAAAAAAATCTTAAAATTTGTATGGAGATACAAAAGACCCTGAATAGCCAAAGCAGTCTTGAGGGAAAAAATTGGAGCTGGAGGAATCACACTCCCAGACTTCAGACTATACTACAAAGCTGCAGTAATCAAGACAATATGGTACTGGCACAAAAACAGAAACATAGATCAATGGAATAGCACAGGAAGCCCAGAGATAAACCCACACACCTATGGTCAACTAATCTATGACAAAGGAGGCAAGGATATACAGTGGAGAAAAGACAGTCTCTTCAATAAGTGGTGCTGGGAAAACTGGACAGCTACATGTAAAAGAATGAAATTGGAACACTCCCTAACACCATCCTTACACAAAAATAAACTCCAAATGGATTAAAGACCTAAATGTAAGACCAGACACTATAAAACTCTTAGAGGAAAACATAGGAAAAACACTCTTTGACATAAATCACAGGAAGATCTTTTTTGACCCATCTCCTAGAGTAATGGAAGTAAAAACAAAAATAAACAAATGGGACCTAATGAAACTTAAAAGCTTTTGCACAGCAAAGGACACCATAAGCAAGATGAAAAGACAACCCTCAGAATGTGAGAAAATATTTGCAAACAAATCAATGAACAAAGGATTAATCTCCAAAATATATAAATAACTCATGCAGCTCAATATTTAAAAAACAAACAATCCAATCCAAAAATGCACAGGAGACCTAAATAGACATTTCTCCAAAGAAGACATACAGATGGCCAAGAGGCACATGAAAAGCTGCTCAACATCACTCATTATTAGAGAAATGCAAATCAAAACTACAATGAGGTATCACCTCACACCAGTTAGAATGAACATCATCAGAAAACCTATAAACAACAAATGCTGGAGAGGGTGTGGACAAAAGGGAACCCTTTTGCACTGTGGTGGGAATGTAAATTGATACAACCACTATGGAGAACAGTATGGAGGTTCCTTAAAAAACTAAAAACAGAATTACCATATGACCCAGCAATCCCACTACTGGGCATATACCCAGAGAAAACTGTAATTCAAAAAGACACATGCACCTCAATGTTCATTGTAGCACTGTTTACGATACCCAGGTCATGGAAGCAACCTAAATGCCCACTGACAGACAAATGGATAAAGAAGATGTGGTACATATATACAATGGAATATTCCTCAGCCATAAAAAGGAATGAAATTGCGTTATTTATAGAGACATGGATGGACCTAGAGACTGTCATACAGAGTGAAGTAAGTCAGAAAGAGAAAAACAAATATTGTATATTAACGCATATATGTGGAATCTAGAAAAATGGTACAATACAGATGGACCAGTTTGCACGGCAGAAGTAGAGACACAGATGCGGAGAGCAGGTGTGCAGACACCAGGGGGGGAGGGGCAGAGGGTGGTGGTGGGATGAATTGGGCGATTGGGATTGACATATATACACTAATATGTATAAAATGGATAACTAATAAGAATCTGTTGTATAAAAAATAAAATAAAATAAAATCCAAGGGGAAAAAAACAAGGAGGTATTACCTCAAAAAAAATTTTTTTTAAATTGAATTATAACTCACATTCAATAAAATGCACAAATCTTAAAAAAGAAAAGATGTACAGGATATGAAGTACAGATTTTTTAAATAATTGTAAAAAATGGATAGCAAAAAAACCATAAAAAGACTGGAAACGAGTAAATATATTAATATACTGACTTATTAAAATATGATGCATTCAGGCACTTCCCTGGCAGTCCAGTGGTTAAGACTCCATGCTTCCACTGCAGGGGGCACAGGTTTGATCCCGGGTCGGGGAACTAAGATCCCGCATGCTATGCGGAGAAGCAGGAAAAAAAAAAAAAAAAAAAAAAGATGCATTCATATGAAAGAACAGTGTGTACACTCTAAAAAGAGTAAGGGAAACGAATAGTTACTTACAGAATAATATATATATATATATTTAGTATGATCCTATGAAGATTTATTTATTTATTTATTTAAATGTAAGTAATCACATAAAAAAGTACAGGAGGATACTTTCCAAACTATTAACTCTAATTTCCCCAAGGGAATAGGAGCAGAGGCAGAAGGTATTTCCGCTTCTGTATTTCTGCAGTGTTCACTGTTTTTTTCTTTAATGAGCACATACCATTTTTTAAATATGTAAAGGGCATTTCTATTTGAAGGGAAAACACACAATTCATTTTTATTTGATAACAGAACTAAGGTTCACCAATGGGTCTGAGATTGATGAGCACGAATAAAAAGGGTACTCATTAGAGGAAAACAAAGTCTCCCGGGGCACCATAAGAGGTCATATGTGAAATGCTGTCTTCAGTGAGTACTCTAAAATAAATAAATGTCACCCCGAATTTTCATGTCTTTCTTCTGGAGAATACTAAATCAGTATTTAACCTTATACAACCCTTATAAGCAAAATAAGGCAAACGACTATTAATACTTCCTTTCAATAGACATGGAACTGAGGATATTAATACAAAAATAAGTGACAATCACTGAAGAAACACTGAGGTCTAGGCAAGCAGTTTTCAAACCAGATTCCTGGAGGTCAGGCTCCAAGTACCACCTTCTCACCTGTACTTTGGTCAGAAACACTTCATTTTACACCCTTTATTTACTGGAATCCCACCTCAGATTTAATCTAGGGGAAAAACAAATTCCATTTTTAAAAAATGTTTGTAAAATTGCTGTACTAAGTGATGGGAAATAAAGAGAGATGCTGAAGCAGTTTACAGTTTAATGATGCGCCACCCTCGATGACAGGTAATTATATTGCGCGGTAATGAGGAACAAGCAAAGCACAGAGGGATCAACCAAGCGGAGGTGAGTCAAGCGGTCAAAGCTTCACAGCTGAGATTTGACTCAAGAAGACATAACGGATCAGCAGCAAGGAGAGGATCAGAGCCTACTGGGGTTAGTCCACCAGTACTCCAGCTACACAAGTGGCAAGTTCCATGGACGGGATCCTGAATCATGGGGAATTCCAGCGTCATCTCCCATATCCACCCACATACTTAAGAGTTTATGGAGTGGGCTTCCCTGGTGGCGCAGTGGTTAAGAATCCGCCTGCTGAGGCTTCCCTGGTGGCGCAGTGGTTGAGAATCTGCCTGCTAATGCAGGGGACACGGGTTCGAACCCTGGTCTGGGAAGATCCCACATGCCGCGGAGCGGCTGGGCCCGTGAGCCACAACTACTGAGCCTGCACGTCTGGAGCCTGTGCTCCACAACAAGAGAGGCCGCCACAGTGAGAGGCCCGTGCACCGCGATGAAGAGTGGCCCCCGCTTGCCACAACTAGAGAAAGCCCTCACACAGAAACGAAGACGCAACACAGCAAAAATAAACAAATTAATTAATAAACTCCTACCCCCAACATCTTAAAAAAAAAAAAAAAAGAATCCTCCTGCTAATGCAGGGGACACAGGTTCGAGCCCTGGTCCGGGAAGATCCCACATGCCGTGGAGCAACTAAGCCCGTGAGCCACAACTACTGAGCCTGCGCTCTAGAGCCCGCGAGCCACAACTGCTGAAGCCCACGCACCTCAAGCCCATGCTCTTCAACAAGAGAAGCCACCGCAATGAGAAGCCCGAGCACTGCAGTGAGGAGTAGCCCCCGCTCACCGCCAACTAGAGAAAGCCCGCGAACAGCAACAAAGACCCAACTCAGCCAAAAATAAATAAATTAATTTTTAAAAAAAAGAGTTTATGGAGCACTTACTAGAAGGGGCCAACACCCTTCTAAGCACTTCACCCAAACTTATTTAATTCCCACAACTGCGCTGTGCAGCAGGCACTCCTGCCGTCACACGTATCTTGCCTAAGAGTAAACCGTAAGGCTCCGAGAGGATCCGTGGCTTGCCATGGCCACAAGGCAAGCGCGGGCCCAGAAGTCTGACCCAAGGTCTGACGCCACAGCCCCTACTGCTCCAAACAGAATTCTACACTGGCACGGACCTTGCGGTGCAACTGATATGGAACGGGGCTCAAGCCTGAACATTAAATTAGCTTCTTCCCCACCTACAGGGAGCACGTGGAGCTAAGTCTCTTAGTTCCAAGCACCTTAATTCCTAACAATTCCAAAACCAAGAGTTTTACTTATAATTCAGTGATAGCAGAAGGCCTCATCAGAAAGCCCTCCAGCTTTTCAACTGTTCTTTCAGTTCCATCAGGGTCTCTCTTCAAGTCCCATCAAGGGAGGTGCTCCTCTCCCCTGCCTCACACCTGGGAGAAGTGTAACTCACCTTGCTCCCAGTCACCACCAATCCAAAACCAAGATCAACACTTTCCTTCCCAGACATCACCTTTAGCCACAGCATAGAAATGTCCATGACTCTCTCCCATCCCGACCCCCGTTTAAATTATTTTTTAGACTCTGGAACCACTGAGGCAAGAAAACTAGCTTTGTAATTGTTTTACCATCATGTATTTTAACAAACAGATGAGCTCATTTAAGATTGTACCTGTTTTTAAAAAAGCATCAATATCAATTGAAAACTTTGAACAAGCCTAGGTTATACACAGCCAGACTGCCAGGTGTGTTTTTCTTTTACCTTGGTTTCCAGAGCCACCCTATTCTTGGCCCTGATAATTATAGGCACTCCATGTACCAAACCACAGAGCAGCACCTCTGCAGCCAGGGGTGAGTGAAATGCCTGTTGTCTGGCATGGGGAAAAGTCTTCATTCAGATTTGAAAGTAAGTAGAGCAATTAATTAATAAAAAAAAATATAGCTTGGGGTAATTAGTAGCAGCAACATAAATGTTTAGCTGAGTGTCGCCCTTTTTATCTTGAGGCAGTTCCAATAGACAGATGATGCTCAGGATTAATGAAGTGTAATGAGACCTGCAGCAGCTGGCTAATTAGTCAGTGAAGAGGAAGCAGTAATGACAAGGGAAAAAGGGTTTTATTCTTGTTATGAGCTCAGGCCTTGGACAGTCTTCCTAAACTGTGGGGCTGTGCCCCCAGGAAAATTCCTGAAAAGCCTCCAAGTGGTCCCAGAGCAAGTAAAATTTTTTTTAAAAAGGCAAAGAAACCAAAGCATGAACGCTGGCTTCCAGCTAAGCAGGAGTAACTGTGGGAGCGCAGAGGCTGTGGCAGCTCAGTGCCAGCACGGTTCCCTGGGGAGCAACACCAAATTCTGTCGGCATCAAAGGATGACCACATCCTGGGCAAGCTGGACAGTCACCATCTTGGGTCTCACTGAAGACCTTACTGAGAATTCTCAGTTCTGAGCATCCCTTCCTCCCCAATACTAAGACTATTTAGAAGGTTATTTTATGAAGGAGAAGCACTTAATGACAACGGACAACTCTTTTTGCTCTACATCCTGCACTTGGATCATCATTTAAGAACTGCACGGTAGGAACCCAAATTCTTTCAGAATTAACTAGTTACTGGCAGCAAATTTCTCATTCTGTCAAGAAACAGTGAGGGAGGGAAGTTTCTCTGTTCAAAGAGAAATCTGACGATACTGGGATTATAATCTCTCCCCTCCACACAAACACACAAATAAGCAGCTGATGGCAATAATATTGATCTTCCCAACTGACAAAGCCTGTGCTTCAAATTGCTTTCCCAATAATGTGGATGAATCTGCTCTGTACGTATTCAAGAAATAGGCTGTGAAGAGCCAGTGTAGGCCTTAAAAGTGAGAAGTGCCCAGCCAAAGTGGGCCAGAAGCCTCTAGATGTTGCCGGTTCTCTAAAAGTTTCAGGCGCCTTTTAGTTCCACACAAAGTTGTACCTTTAACCTCCACCACTCAGCACATCAGCAAGAGGCAAAAATCTACTCCTTATGTAACAATAAAGTCACCCTAGAGTAACCTTCACACGCTGGGTTTTTACTTCAAAGAAAAGAAGCCTTGCAGCCATCATTGCCATGAAGAGGATACTCTAGGGGGAAGCCTGCAATTTTTTCAGCATTAGCTTCCTTTCCCCTTGGGCCAGAGGCTGTCAGAACCAGCCTGGAAACCACTTTCATATATGGCCATGACGTAAATGAAAATATTCCACTGTTAATTATTGACATGAAGAAGGTCATACAGGCTTGTCCTAGCGACACCAGAGAGCAGGTCTCTCCAGCAGCTTTTACTCTCATTCGTTCAGCAGAGCTTTGGGTTTATAACCTGTTTCCAAACTAAATACAGTTAAACTGCTTGAGGCTATTTACTATTCCAGTTTTAGGATCTCTGTCACATTGTATTTTCTCAAAAGCTCTAACACACAATACAGTCATTAAGTCTTCATGCTGTGGCCAGAACTGGTTCCGACATTCTCATCAATCCTCTGAGACTGACACTCTATCTACACCCAAAGGTCAACAGTCAGGAGTTAGAGAGACTCACAAAGTGCGTTTCAGAACCCCACACAGCAGATACGTGTTCCCAATTCAAAAGCAGAACCGGGCAGCAGCGCTCAACTCCCCTGATTTGCCCCAGCCAGTGAGGATCTGCTCCATCCAGAGTGTTGGTATTAAGAGAGCAGTGGTTTCCTGTCTACTGTGCTGTTCCTACTGTAAAGAGAAGAAGCAACCCTCCTTGGGTGCTACAGACCCTCCGTGTGAAATGTGAAAGATGGCGGGTTAGGTGTTTTTAGAAACTCTGGTTTGTGATAACATGATATGGTTTACCCATACAGCATATAATGTCACAAACACAAACACAATCACAAACACACTGGCTGTCACCTCCACAGAATCAATCTCAAAAAATGGTAACTGATAATCCTGTATTCTCTCCCTCTGGGTGACATTATACCTGTGAGGCACGCCATGCTGAATGGAAGCTATTATAATTCATTCTGACCGCATGCTTGCTTCTGACTGCAAGCTCCTTCTACATTTTAAGTACACTGCAGCTCAAAGAGAAGGTGAAAGAGATCAGTCGAACTATAAAAAATCATAAAAAAAGCTTTACTCTCAAAAGAGATCAAAATGGGAGTTTACAACATACACACTCACCATGCAGGAAGGTTCTTCTACAGCACCCTCAACAGAAAATTTCTTGGGGAAAACACGTAGCAGTGACATGGCACCTTTCAGTCTAACAATGTCAGACCTTCCCAAGAAAGACAAAAGACATTCACATTTCTCTATATAGAGGTGCCCAGGAAGAGAACAAACCTAGAGTTCACCAACCCAACGATCCCATGACGAGTCTTGTGATTCCAGACTCTGCCGCAGCAGAATCATCACACACACAAGCACAACACACACACATGCACACAAAACCATCAGGAGACACTTGCTTAAGCCAAATTAAATCATTTCTCGAACGAGATGGGGTATAAACAAACATAAATTACTTGCTTCTCTTATGCCAAATTCACAACACAATAGATGGCAAACAAAATCAAGCTTGTGTTTTTTAGGGTATAACAACGAGTAAGGATGAACAGGTGCCCCTCTTAAAACCTATTTTTCTATCTATCTGCCATGGGGAAAATCAAAAGGTGGCCTGGAAAAAAATTTGAATAGCAGCTGGAAGTCTTCACATATTCTTGGCAGCAGCCGAACCAGGAACAGGGATTACCTACTTTATTCACACGTTGGAAATCACAGAACAAAAGGCAACTTGGCGTAAATACAGCAGCAAATGCTCCAGCAGCTGAAAATGTTTAAAGACAAGAAAAATCAGCAAACTCCAACAATCTGAACTTAAAACGTGGGTTTGGGCTCAACTCCATGCTCCTAGGTAGTGCCATCGCTGTTGAAAATTGCTCCAGGCTTCCCTTCTGTATAGCCTGTACCAAGGAGTCACGATCAGACTTCTAACTCCAAAATTCTACTTCAGGGCTGGTACCCTTCATCCCACTTTCTCAAAGTTCCTTTACAGATAATTTTATAGACTAGCAAGATACCAGGCAAATACAAACAAACACACCACCACCAAAACCAAAATATCTAAACAACAAAAATCTCAATACCGTGAGAACAGAAATGGTGAGTCTATGATACGGTGACAAATAACTTGTACCACTGGGGAAAAAATCAGAGTCCGCACTGTCAGTTCAGTCCCTTATTCTGCCAGAATTGCCAAAGTAAACTACCATCAAAGAAAAGGAAACAAAGCCTTCCAAGATTAAGCAAGGCTCGAATTTTACATCGCATCCACCATGCTGCCCCTCACCATCGTTGCCAATTAAGAGCAAAAGTCAACAAATCCGTTACAGTTGGAATAGGATCAGGAATGTCCACTTCTCGGCAATGGCTTTCACCAAACCAAGGTTTCCCAGGTCCTAACAAAATGCTAATCCAAGATCTACAAACACCCAGGCCTCCATCATCCTGTGGGAAATACTCTTGAGAGGCAGCACAGCAAAGTGGTTAAGGATTCAGAGTCCAGAAGCAGCCCGCCTGGGTTGGGATCCAAGACTCTACCACTTACTAGCTATGTGTTCTTGGGCAAAGCATCCCTTGTACCTCAGTTTCCTCACCTCCACAATGGACATAATTCTTATTTCACAGGGATGCTGTGAGGAGCATTAGAACGGCACTGGCCCCCAGTTAAGTATCAAGAAGTTTTAGCTGTATTACTATTACAGCCACTACCACTTCTGGGCTAGAGTTTAAGGAGGGACCTACTTTCCTTCTCTGTTTGCATGAGGACATGCTTCTCTTTTGCTTTTCCTCTCCTTGATAGCCTGTTAGTTCCACCGCAGGACTGGTTCTGTGAGCCCAGAGAACAGAGGAGCCATTTTTTTTAGCAGTGGGCATCTACCCAGCAGAATCTCATAGAAGCGTTTGGTGAAATGAAAGTTACCGAAGATGGCCAGTAGTACCCTCCATGCATTTATTTGAAGAGGTCCTTAAATCTGCAACCAATGATGATCTAACAACCCTTCGTAACAGGTAACAGAAGTGATATACAAGTTGCTTGTGCAAGGTCATTTCACCAACATCAGCTGCTAAGCACCTGATTCCTTGTACATATGCCAAGACTAGCTGAATGCTGGCTAACAAAAAGGAGGCAAAAACCCCAACTAATAATAATAAGCATTAATAATTGAAACAGAAGGGAAAAAATATACATCATATCCTAGCCAAAGTCTAGCCGTTCCCCCAGCATCCCTCACGGTTCTGCAGCCCCCTCTGGTCATATCCCATCCCCACCCCCAGGCACCCACCATCTCATTACCTAATCCTAGTCACACTTAAAGTTGCAGCTCAAATGTCAACTCCTCCAAAAAGCCTCTCTCACATCCCACAACCCAGGAATGTTATGTGCATGTCTTAGAACACCTGCCACTTTCTACCTAGTATTCTCTTTTAGAATGTAACTTCAGACAGTGGCTGTCCGTTACATCTCTGTGTTTCTGATGTGCTTATTAGCATTGCAACTTGCTCACCTGTGCTTGTTGAGTGACTGCATGGGTGGACATATTTGATGGCTCCTTTAGAGATCTTAGAGCTATGAAGGTGTTCTAAAAACATACCCTGCCTTCATCCACAGTACTTATTCTTCATTACTGAGGAGGCGCAGGCTATTCTAGTCCAACAGCCAATATGAACTGGGAAATCAACTACAGCATATTATAAGCAACTGACTTCCAGATTTTTTTGACAGTTGAGTTTTTTAAAAATTTATTTATTTATTTTTGGTTGCGTTGGGTCTTCATTGCTGCGCACGGGCTTTCTCTAGTTTCAGCGAGCGGGGGCTACTCTTCGTTGTGGTGTGCGGGCTTCTCATTGCGGCGGCTTGTCTTGTTGCAGAGCACAGGCTCTAGAGCGCAGGCTCAGTAGTTGTGGCACATGGGCTTAGTTGCTCCACGGCATGTGGGATCTTCCCGGACCGGGACTCGAACCCATGTCCCCTGCATTGGCAGGTGGATTCTTAACCACTGCACCACCAGGGAAGTCACCCAACAGTTGAATTTTGAAGACAAGTTCTAGATAACAATATTTATCACCAAAGTGAAGAACCTAGAGCCAACAGTGAAGAAACTGGGCCTACATACACCTCCCATCAACGTTCTAGCTTTAAGTCATTACTTGAGCCATGGAAGCAGCAGAAAGAAGAGACAGATCTGGGTGATGACAGGAATTAACATAGACCATCACCGTACCCACCTTTCCCTCTAACTCTGCTGCCATAATCTAAACTGAATCAGATTCTGGAGGCTGCCCTAAGCACCCACACAAACATGTTTCTTTTGTGCTACAGGTTAATTCCTGTCTCACCCAGGATAAAGGAAGAAAGACAAGGTTTTCATGATGGCCTAAGCAGAGGTGTGTTGGGACCCAGTTTTCCAAATGTAGGTAAGCACATTTTCCCTCTCTTTTTGGTTCAGAGGCTTGAGGGCAGGTTCAAATGAGTCGTTGGTACCTAGAAACCGAGCAGTCTGGCTGTCACTGAGTCACCACCACATCACTGCATCAAGAGATGCTTGGCTGCAGGTATTTCATCTCCAACAATTTGGGATCCAGAGTCCTCACAGTATTAGCAGTGGATCTATATCCATGTCTGTTAACTACGTTCAAAAGGATCCTGATATGCCAAGGCTCAAAATCACCTGAATTTAAGCTATTACATGGCTCAACATCCCCCAAATAGCCTAACTGCATTTACCAATCACTGTATCCACACGTGGGTGAAAGTGTGCTCTGTCCTTTAAGATACGTAGATACGTTGCCCATCCCCACAATATTATGCTCCTTGCAATATCAAAGATAAGCAAATAAGCAGACTGCATTGTTTTTAATGGAAGGATTTACTCAGCAATAGCAACAGTCTTATCAGAAATTGACACGTGAGAAACCTATTGGTGAGCCTTCCATTTTCAAGCTGTGTATTCGATTTGTTGCTAGGTTAGATGGTACACTTTTTTTTTTTTATTAATTAACTTATTTATTTTTGGCTGCATTGGGTTTTTGTTGCTGTGCACGGGCTTTCTCTAGTTGCGGCGAGCAGGATCCACTCTTCCTTGTGGTGCATGGGCTTCTCATTGCGGTGGCTTCTCTTTGTTGCGGAGCACGGGCTCTAGGTGCGCAGGCTCAGTAGTTGTGGCTCATGGGCTTAGCTGCTTCGCGGCATGTGGGATCTTCCTAGACCAGGGCTCGAACCCGTGTCCTCTGCATTGCCAGGCGGACTCTTAACCACTGCGTCACCAGGGAAGTCCCTAGATGGTACACTTTTAAACACCTGTGAATTTGGCTAGATGTCAAATAATTAAATACACGTTTTAAACAAAATTTTAAAAAATTAAAATGAATGCAATCCACACATGTGCTGACAGACACGTACACTATACGCCTTGCTATGTGCCTCCACCTATTTAGAAAAAGCACATGCTCTAAGTTCAAAGAAGTGTTGAAAAAGGCCCCTCCTTGCTGCAGAATTTCACAAAGTCACCCATTTTGTCACATGCTGGCTAAGAACCTTGCCACCTTACTTCACCTTTCTGATCCTCAGGTTTCTCAATCCACAGAGCAGACGTTATACCACCTACCTCACAGGGCTACTGAATGGATAAATCATATGTAGGTGAAGGTACCTGACTTATACCTAGAGCTCAGGCTGGAAAGCCCACAAAAACTTTTTTAAAAGTCACGTTCAGGGCAAGAGAAAGGAGCTTGTGGTTTCACTTTTACATCACAGGCATCAGTAGCTTCCTGAGCAATGTGGTGGAAAGGGTGTGACTGCAATTCCAAACCAGACCGCATTGATCCGGCCCTCACAGTACCCGCGGCTTACCGCGTGGTGACACAAGCATGACCCATCCTGAACACAGGGCGGGCAGCGACTCCAGCAGGGCCGACTACCAGCAACAGAGGGGCTTTCTGACCCTGGGGGAGAAGAGCTGACCTCCAGAGGGAGGAGGAAGGAAACCACATCATAAATCTCACCCCCAGAGGGTAGGATGCTTTCTGAGGAGCTAGGGCTGAGGGAGATGCTTCAAAGCAGACAAGACACTGTGCAGGCTGCTGCTAGAAGATGTGGTCCAACTGCTCCCTCCACACCCAGCCACACCTAGATCCTCCCAGGAAGATAAGCATCTAGGAGAGGCAGTGTGGAGGAGGGCTCAGGTGAACACACAGCCAGGTGCGACTGCCAGGCCCGGCCCACCGCTTACTAACCGCCTGCCACTGAGCAAGTTGCTTCATCTCTCCAAGGCTTAGTTTTCTCATCTGTAAACAGATCTGTGCCCATCTCTAGCATTCTCCCGAGTATGCGGTGAGGTAATGCATATAATAAATGGCACAGAGTCAGGTACTGAAGAATAAATGTTGGCTATTGTTACTGAAAGGTCTCTGCTTCCTTCCTCAGTGAACACCATACCAGCTGAGTGTACCTGAGCACAAGGACAGCCTCGCCATTTGTTTCCCCAACAAAAACTTCTTAGAATCGATAATGAATTTGTATTTTTCATAGGGAGTTCACGAATTATGATGTAACCGATTGTCACAGCAAGCCAGGAAGAGAGGGGAGGGCCGGTGTTCTTCACTATGCAGGTGTATAAAGCAGCCCCCCCTTCCTCATATATACCCATTCAAATCCTATTACAAAAACTGTTTTCCTGTGTCTTGACTTGTTTGTGAGCTTCTTGAGGACAGGAAAAGAAACTGTGCCCCAGTGCCTAGCAAAGAGCTACAGACAGAGGCCCTCCGTCAGGCAGAATATTCAACAGGGGTTGAATAACACCATTCATTATTCCAATGATCAGGGCTCCTACTCCAATAGGAGTTTTGTTTGTGGGTTTTTAAGGCAGGGAACCTTAGAAGATGAGTTACAGTGTGAATTCCCACTGGGGGAGGGGGAACAAAGACAGAAGATCCCAAATCAACTGCTGCATCACAGAATGATCTGGGCCTCGCTTTACTCTCCTAAGAAAGCACTGAGCAGAAGAGCAGCTCCTGATCAATCAAAGAGGGAGTCAGGACCCAGGACACAATTTATGTGTGCAGACAATTATGAGCTCGTAGGAAAACGAGGTAAGAAAGGTCACTTCAGAATCCCTGGATGACAAATGGCTGAGATGAACATCTGGGTCCGCCCTCCCATCTGACCCCCCAGCACGCCAGGGGCAAACCCTCACCAAGACAGCCAGCGCCAGATCTGGCCCAGCAGATCTCGCTCTAGTGCCCCTCCCTCAACTCCAACCCTCTCCCTTCCCCAAAAGCCATCTGAATTTACTACCCTGATAAACAGTGCATGTGGTTCTGTGGCCAAGAACTCCTAGTCAAGTCCAGCTACAGTCAAGCCCACTGCGGAATGAGTATGACTTTAAAAAATTGTTTCCTTGTGTTTCAAGTGAAAAAATAACCTCCCGTCTCAAAATTGAAATCATATATATTTGCAGAAGAAAACCAAAGATCTTTTTAAAGCGGGGGTGGGGGAGCGGGAGTTGGGGGTGGAGATTGTAAGGCACTGAGGGCTGGTAAGTAGTAGTTCTTGGGCCAAAGTTAGTTTTCTCCATGGCTGTTTCTTCAGTTTAAAAGACCAAGCTTGCACATTTAGCTGGTATCTAAACTTCTGAGGCTGTGCCTTTATTTGCTCAGAGTATTATTAACTGCCTGGCTTCCAGAAAAGCATTACTCATGAGGCATCACTCTGAGTAAAGGCATATTCAAATTAGAGAAATCACATTCATTTTATTTACAGCCACACAATATAAAGCTCTGAATGGCTACCACACCTAGAAGAATGGATTGCAGTTTCACGGGGTACACTTTTACCTCTTTTGCTATGTCCTAGTGTCACCCTTAAGCTTCTCTCCTGGTCCAACTACTCTTGCCCACCCACTCAAAAGGAAAAAGAAAAGCAACAAAAATGAAGAGACAACCTGGTGCCTAATTAACTTCCAAGGACCGGTTCCTCTCTCTGCAAGTACCATAATGCCGTGGGCTCCCCTCTCCTCTCCTTCCCACCAAAGTTAAGTCAATTCCCCAGTGCCCTGTAGGGTACAGGGACTACATGAGGGAGAGCCCTAGGGTCCTATCAAAATTTCACGTTATCAAAAAAGGAGAGTCTAGACTCAGATAAGCTCTTCCTGAAGTTACAGTTTAGCCACATCATAGAGCCAAAATCATTATCATGAGAGATTCATTCATTCATTCAGCACATTATTTACCATGTGGCTGGTGAGGCCACCTCTTCTCAGGGAATAAGAGTCAACAAGGAAGAAGAAGTGCTAACTCACTTTAAAACAACTCTGTATGTGTTACTACTGCCTGCATTACTTTACTCATTCATTCATACACTCCTTTATTTATGAGACATTTATTTATGTGCCAAGCACTAGAAAGGAACGCAGGGGTGAACTAACACATACAGACATCATCTCCGTCCTCTATACACAGTAATAGGTGCTTTTATGTATAGTTAGGGTGACCTAGCGCCCAGCTTGCCTGGTACTTTAAGAGAGATTCTCTCTCTCCTAGAATCTGGGAGATTCCCTGGATGTGGGACAACCAGTGCTAAACTGGGGAAGTCTCTGTCAAACCAGGATGAGTTGGTCACCCTATTTATACAATATACAAATTTAAGCTTCCCAACCACCCGCCAAGGGCTATTTATTCTTCCCAGTTTTTTTTTTTTTTGCAGTACGCAGGCCTCTCGCTGTTGTGGCCTCTCCCGTTGCGGAGCACAGGCTCCGGACGCACAGGCTCAGAGGCCATGGCTCACGGGCCCAGCCGCTCCGCGGCATGTGGGATCTTCCCGGACCGGGGCACGAACCCGCGTCCCCTGCATCGGCAGGCGGACTCCCAACCACTGCGCCACCAGGGAAGCCCACTTCCCAGTTTTTACAGATGAAGAAAACGGGACTCAGTGAGGTCAATGGTGGAGCCAGGATTTGAATGCTGGCTTATATGAATCCACAGCCCATGAACTTTCCACCACCGTTGAGTTTCTAAAATGAGAGATAAAATGTCCTAATTCTGAACACAGTCCTTCTCACGACCGCCTGCTGCTTCCCTGCTCCCCTGGTCACTGCCACCCACTCTCCACCACAAACTCTGTGCAGCTGGGATTTCATCTGCTTGGCAGTTGTTCACAGATAATACACAATCTCCCTCTACCACTGCAAGACTGAAATTTTTTTATAGCAAGTCGTTTAAACCTCTGTAGGAATAAATGTCTTCCTCAGTAGAAATCAGGGCATCGTTTTCAAGCACCAGAAACACACTTTGCACTAGACTTGTATTCACCTCTCAACTACTATACAATCAAGCTAGCAATCTACAGAAACTCACTGGCATTTAACAGTTCAAACAGACTAGGCAGATTTTCAAAGGCTCTATCCACTTTAAACCAGACCTTCAAAGTTTCTCTTTAAAAAACAAACCTAATTCAAAATGCCAAGGCCACATTCCAAGGGATAACCACCATTTGCTTGTCAGTGTGGCCAAAATAATGTCTATGGTTTGTATAAGGATTTCAGGCAACACACACACACACACACACACACACACACACACACACTCCTGCAACTAGTCGTGCTTAAACCCACAGCTCTCACTCCAAAATTCCAACACAACTGCACTCTCAGCGGGGTGTGTGTGTGTGTGTGTAAAATTCACCCAAATAATGACACAGCCTATGTAATTTCCTTGCCACCAGAGAAGAACAGAGCCTCCGGACGTTTTACGTTTTGCTCACATTCTTCATGAATGAAGCGTGCCTCAGTGATCCTCAAATTAACTTTCCACTTGCATCATTTAAGCATTAAAAAAAGACTTTAAGGCCAGATCGTTCACAAGGCCTTTGTGAGACCAAATATAGGCCAGCCTGTGTCTCCATGCTACTGTGTGTGATTACTGGATTTGCTACTCAAAGGTCCTGTGCCTCTTGAAAACAAGGTTGGGGGAGAGAGAGAGAGAGAAAGCCTAAGAGAGGTCTTTCAAAAGCAAACACAGTAGAGGCATTCTACAGAGGGCAGCTAATGTGAGTCTGGTTACAGTAGTCTCTTCTGACGACGTGCTGGACGCTCTGGCTGCAGCACTAAGTGCTCCGCACGCTTTTTATGAACTTGGGAGAGGCACCACCACTGTGTCCTCAACCAACATCAAAAGTCACTAGGCTCAAGTGACTGCTGCCAACCCTGTGTACTTTCTAAAGGGCAACATAAAAGGGGGTGTTTTCGGCTGGGTGCATTTTCTGGCAAACTCAACGCTCTTCTACACATGCTGAAGGAAACCACACCCGGGACAGGTTTCGGGGGTGGGGTTGAGGCATTCAACTCAAGTTCAAAAGACTTGCCGCTGCAGGGTACTGCTTTGCCTTTTAACCGGGACGTGTAATAATAAAGGCTGCTGTTGACTACTGAGGGCCCACCGTGTGACGGAACAATTTCCATGGAGAATCTCCCTTACTCTTCCAACAATCTTATTACACAGAAGTTGTATTACCCCCATCCCACAGAAGAGACAGCAGGTTCAGGTTGGTAAATAAATTGCCCAGATTTGGAAAGCAATTTGGCAAGAGGCACAGAAAATAACCACATGTGAAATGTTTGTCATATAATGTTAAGTAAAAAATAAAAACAAGATGCCAAGACAAAACTGAATCTATATAATGACTATAACACTGTTAAACTGTATATAAACAAGAACTATCAGAAAGTTAAGATTTGTTGGGACTGCGGGATTTTACATGAATTATCCTTTCATTTTTATTTATTCTGGAGATGACCTGATATGGCTGTGAAATAATAAATATAAAAAATGTTGGAGTAATACAAAGAACAGCTAGAAGTTTAATTTTTGTCTATTAATAACCTTCAACCTTGCCTTTGAAAGAACACCATCTGAACACTACTGCTTTCATTACCCACACCCTTTCCCCTGTCAGATAGGTTCTGGAGTGATGCCAGTCAGAACAGAAGTCACTTATCTCCCCGCCCCTTTTCTTTCTTCTAAGGGGCAAAAAATTCTGGCCAACAAGTTTCAGCAGGTGCTTTTTCTCCCCTACCTAATCAATAACCAGTAATTTTAAAGCTTCACCTGCAGACTCACAGGAAATAAGCGCTTATCAAGTAACAGATATTTAATGTATTTCAAATCCAGCTTTAACAACAAAACCTGAAGGCACTTGCTGGGTAAGTTTGATATATATGAAACCGGACTAAAGTCTAACCAACTGCAAGAACACCAACATTCATTTAATTAGGATCATTTTAGTAAGATGGAGTGTGGGGAGGAGGGGGTATTTTTGCTTCAAAAAATAGTTTTAAAGTATATCAGGGCTTCCCTGGTGGCGCAGTGGTTGAGTCCTCCTGCCGATGCAGGGGACATGGGTTCGTGCCCCGGTCTGGGAGGATCCCACATGCCGCGGAGAGGCTGGGCCCGCGAGCCATGGCCGCTGGGCCTGCGCGTCCGGAACCTGTGCTCCGCAACGGGAGAGGCCACCGCAGTGAGAGGCCCACGTACAGCAAAAAAAAAAAAAAAGTATATCAAAGGTTTAAGTCATGAAGCAAGTATGGACTTAATAAGCCTCTACTTCCCAGGACACCATGTTGAAATTCTGGAAGAACTTAGAGAAAGTAGCCCAGGGTATTTTTGTAATTCTCCATTAATACCAAATGGATAAATGAAAAGAAACTGTGGTTTTTTAACTTCACAAATTTCTAGAACTGCAGGATTAGCAAGTAAGAGAATCCTAGCCAAACTCTACAAAGATTTATAAAGCTAGGAATTAACCAAACATGCTTTAAAGCCCTGTAATCTCCTAGGGTAACGTTAAACTTTAATTAACTATTATTCATTTGGATACTATATTATTTTTACAGTTAAAATGATCCAGTTTACTTAACACACACACACACACACACACACACACACACACACACACACACACACACACACACACACACACACACCTCCTTCCTTTAAAGCAGACTATATATGAAACACAAACGTTAAACCTCAGAAAGGTCATAGCCTCTTTAGGACTATTTCCTTCTTGACTCAAGGGGTAGGGGGGCAGGCAGAGATTATTTCCAAGGCAGCACTTCTTAGACTTGTCTGTGCATACAAACCACTTGGGGATTTTGCTAAAAGGAAATTATGCCTTAGTGGGTTTGGGATGAGCCTGAGATTCTGCATTTCTAACAAACTCCCAGGTCATCTACAGACCACACTGAGTAATAAGCTTCTAAGTACCTTGCAGTTCAAAATTCAAGGAGGTTATGCTATTTCTGTTTTTCATCACAACAAATGCAACAGCCTCCTAAGTGGTCTCCTGCCTCTTCTCTTGACCACCACCCACCTTCCAAAACAATCATTATACTCAGGAATCAGACTGGCCTTTCCTTAAGGAGAAAAAAATCAGAACAAGTCACTCTCATACTTAAGATCCTTCAGTAGCCTCCCACTGCCTTCCCAACTCCTTAACTTGATTTACAGGACCGTGCATCCTCTGGCCTTTGTTTACTATCCCTTCTAGTACCCCTCCTACCAACACTTCCTCACTCTGGACTCTAAGCTCCGGCCACCCTGGCCCTGCTTCAGTTCCCGTACCTGGGTCCCCACCTGGAACAAGTTTATTTCTCCACCTGCTTCTACTCATCAGTAAGCTCTGCAGCATAGCTGAGCCACGCTTACTCATACACTTCCTAACCAGAGGACAGCTGCTTACTGAAAAGCAGGCGATCAATAAATATGTGTTGATCAATAAATAAGTGTTAATAAACAAAGAGAACAAAAAAGCATGTCCTATACTGCTTAAAACACTTTTATCATTTTATTTCTTAGGAGTCTTCTTGCTTTAAAATAGCCTAGATTAGTAACCAACTACTGAGCTTTTGAATGGCAAGTCCTTTGCATCCATGATATACAAACAACTGCCAGATTTTTAAGTAAGCCAATCAAGCAAAGAATACTGAAGTTAGAAAAAGGCTTTACAATGCCCTCATCATTTATTTCCCCCTGTCATTAGTTTTTCATGGCTGGGGCTTCTAAGAGTTGATAGAAACTTGTCAGGCAAAAGGGAGAAAAGGCACTACAATCTAAACATGGCTGGGATCTACCTGGCGTATTTTTGATAACATGCACAAGCATGATTCCAGTAGGAACATATGAATGGCTGTGAAGCTCTGGTTCACTGGAAACTTGAAGCTCTGACAGATTATTGACCCCATTTGGCAGTCATGAGTTGGCTGAGGCCTGCAGCTGTTACATGGCTCCTCTAGTTTAGCAGGGTAGAGCTCATTCCTGACTAGCTAAATACCTTTTCCACTACTACACAATTTTGTTCTAAAACGTACTTTTCCCTAACTCTTCATTCTTCAATAAGAAATCAGATACAATATCTGCTCCTATCTGGGAGCAATTCATGCCATCTCTTCTTCCCAAATCCTCCCACTCCCAAATTGCAAAGAGGGTACAAATGATCCAATAAGGGAGCGTTTCTCAAACTTGAGTGTACATCACAGTCACCAGGGATGCTAGTTAAAAACCTATGACTAGGCCTCACCCAGAGAGTTTCTGATTCAGTAGGTCAGAAGCAGCGCCTGAGAATTTATACTTAGAGCAAGTTCCCAGGTCATGACGCTGCTACTGGTCTAGGTACCTCATTCTGAGAACCACTGAAACCAAGTATTCCATAATACTACTTCATTCATTTACTCCTTAATAAATACTTAGTGACTACTATGGGTAAGACAGGCTGTATCAGACTTTTGTCTTTATGCTCCCAGACTTTGTGAAATGTAAGGAAAGCAGAAAGGCAGATACTCAAACTGTAACCAAAGGCAGGATGTGAAAATCACAGGAGAATGACCAAGTGCTTAAACTTTACATCTTAAAGGAAAAGAATCCAAGCAGAGATTCTGATCACCTCTCCCTTGAATTAAGTGGCATCTGAATTGAACCTCAAAAAAAAAAAAAAAAAAAAAAAAGATCCTGACATAAGAAATAATTCCCAGGGGGAAGAAACCAGGAGAGCAGGAAAATGCAGGGTAGGTTTAGGGAATCATGAGTACCGTGGAGTAAGGAATAGCAGGAGCTGGAGGTGGGCAGGTCAGCTGGAGTCAAATCCCAAGTTTTTGCAGGGAGATCTCTTATCAGAGCCTGCATTTAGGGAGGCTGGGGCAGCTGCATGGCGGGGAGGGGGGCATTAGGAAACCACAGAAAGAGACTAACACAGAGGAGGCAGCAGTGGGGCTGTGAACAGACCCCTTTCTAGGCCCAAGGCATGAGAAGAGGTGAAAACTGGGAACACAATCATCTAGAAAGCTTCCTCAGTAGCCAGGACGTTTAGAGTCCCATTCTTTCACTACCGTAAGTGGTATCTTTTCCTCAAACGGAGTAACTATCTCCCTCCTCTTCTTCCTAACTGGTCTCCAAGAGTCCTTTTTACAGTCATCCCAGTCAAGCACTGGACTTCAGCTAAAAGAATCAGTGTTCCCTTGACTGTCAGTGTTCCTAGACCACCAAAAACTGAGGGCACCACATGTCCAGAAATCTGAGCAGTTCTGCGCTCGTTAATTTTCCATGCCGCCAGAATGTATTCATGATATCTGGGTAATGGGTATCATGGCTCATACCTAACCTACACTTTGTGGTCCTATAGGAGAAGATCAAATTTGGAGTCAGAAAACATGGATTCTGGAGAGGTAGCCTCATACTGGTTGATCTTAATCCAGTGATCTATTTCTTTATAAAAAGGAAGAGAATACCCCACAGGATTATTATTAGTACTAAGGAAATGCCCACTTATTTAGAATTTACTGAGTACTGGCTTCCATGCTGGGTACTCTGAGTAATCTCATGTAGTTAATTAAGCAAGATGGTACATATTAAAGTGCTATAAATATTAATAATAATAATTAATAGTAGTACATCACTCAAAAAAGATTCTAATTCACAAATCTGCTTGGAAGTTCTAAATTTTGAGTTGAAACTGTTGTAAGCTGGCGAAAAGAGTTTTTTTTTTAATTGGTGACTTATCCCACAAAGTTATGTGGGCTTAGAAAAATCTATAGTATCATAGTACAGCATTGGCAGGTATCCAGACCAGAACCCAGAAAATGTTCTTATAAATCTTGGCCACCCCAAAAAAACCAGGGTTATCATTTGTCACCAACTCTTTTCACTGCCACAGTGGGAAATATTTGAAGGCTATTACTTTATATCTAAGAACTTAAAGTTTTCTTCATGACAAGCAGGTGTAAACCCAGCAATCTTCTCTCTCTGTGGTTTATGAAAGTAAACAAGACAAACATCTAGGTCCCATAACAAACCGGAAAGTTCTTTTTAAACACTTAAGAATGCATTTTCCCCATGATCTGCGGGTATAAAACCAGCAAAATTCCTTCCCTAACAGTTTAGAAATCAAAACCAAAAAAATGAAGAAATTCAAGGAGGCAACCCTGAGAGAGCACGTAATAAACTTGAGTGTAACGCATTCCCACAGCCTGCAACTCTTTAGTCTCCCTCTATGTCCCAATGAAGACAGGTGACTCCATGATTCCTTCTGGACAGCTGGAAAAATTCACTGAGCCAGAACAGCTAGAGAAAGCACCTTCTCCAGAAACACCAGGTGCTGGATGTCAGGGTCAGGCTGCAAAGAAGGTAGAGAAAGTTCATGTTGGTGTATTTCAACTAGATTCTGTCTTCATTACAACTCCACTGCCAGAACTGATAGAATCAGTGCTGTGAGGGGGCAGGTAGGAAGAAGAGAGAAGCAGGTTGGGGCTGGCATTTCACAAGGTCACCTTCGCTCTCTTTTTTTGCAGAAATAAAATAATATTAATATCTAGAAGTCTGGGAGGAGAAAGTTCGAGAGCAACAATGTTCAGCCTGAGCTCAACAGTGCCTGGGACCTGGAACAAGCTATTTGACTCTACCTTTTCATCTTCAAAACCTCGCGGGGTGGGGGAGGGGCAATATAGGGGCAAGGGATTAAGAGGTACAAACTACTGTATGTAAAATAAGCTACAAGGATGTACTGTAAAACACAGGAAATAAGCCAATATTTTATAGTAGTTATAAATGGAGTATAACCTTTGAAACTGTGAATCATTATATTGTACACCTGAAACATATATTGTACATCGATTATACTTCAATTAAAAAGAATCTCCTAAGTGTGCTATGAACACAAGATGAGATATAGACAAAGCTCCCACTAACACGTCTGGTGCATGGTGAGCACTCCATGAAATCTTTTTCCCACTACCCAACAGAGGAGACAAGGAGAAGCTTTCTGGAATAATGGAATGTAAGCACACTCTTAAAAAAATTGTAGGAAGGATTTCTATTGGTAAAATGGAAGGGCAGAACCTTTGAGGCAGAAGGTAGACAATGAAGGAAAAACCCAGGGCTGGGTTTCATGAGGAACTGCAGGCCTGCCTACCTGGAAGATTTATTTGGTTGGAATGTAAAGAGCTGGAATAGGAATTTCGTGTCTGGGGCCATTTGGGGGAGGGTCCTGAATGCCAGGCTAAGGAGCCTGGAATTTAATTTACGCAAGAGGCAGGCGCAACAGCCTCTGAGTAGAGGCGGAGCAGGAGTATCGTCTGATAAGGAGTGGAGCTGGTTGAGGTGAAACTGGAGAAAAGGTATCATCATGAACTTCTCCGTTACTACAAACACATTTTTTAAAAACATGTGAGGTTTTGTTGTGTTTCAGCAGTCCTCTCTTATTTAAAAAAGAAAAACAAAACAACAAATCTAACTGTATAAGATACACAAACAGATTCTGAGGAAGGTGGTAACTTAATCTTGCAGGTGAAATTCGAAAGAGATCTCAAGCGCGCAGTGGATATGCCTGTCAGGTGTGTGCTGGGCGTCAGTGGGTAATGTCTGAAGCCATCAGAGGTGGAAGGTCCTATCTCTTATGCCAGGAGCATCAGTGTGAAAGACATCACTGCATCTCGGCCCCTTAAGCCCCTCAGTGAGGTTTTGTTTCTAATCACACTTATTTACTTACTGATAAATCTCTATAAACTATTTTATCTAAAAGACCAGACTCACTTTAACATTGTATTTCCCTTAGCTAGAACACTAAAACTCCGCCCCCTCCTGAGATTTTTAGGATCCAGGGTGAAAATATTTGAAACCAAGAAAACTGCAGAAATATCTCCTACAAAATCACAGTACTCTCAGACTCTAAGGTGTAGGCGCTAAATGAATAAGTTCATGTAAGAGGCACTAAAAAAAAAAATCGATACAGATTCAGAGGTGTCGTTTGCCAGGATTGGGTTATAAGTACTAGGAAGGATTAAAGAGAGGAAAAAGGCAGCTTAGTAGGCATGTACAAAATTAAATCAGCAGACAGAATCTATATGTTATCAAAGATGTGATGATTGGAAGAACTACAAATACTAAACTAAACAGTAAGTAACAAATACCAAACAGGGGTCGTGGGGTAGGTGGGGATGGGAAAAGGTTTTATCAAAAATATTCCTCAAGTTGCTTAAAATGCAATCAAGGATGATGCCAACTGTCTGTAATTCTCCTGGGATCCACCATACTTGAGGCTTAATTCACCCCGTCTCAGTTCCCCAACACGGGTGGTTTTCTGTTATAGAAGAAATACCAACACTAAACTTGTGCAACCTCTAAACCGCAATATTTAGAAATAAGAAAGTTATCTGCAACTAAATTAGGGGACAAAGGTCATTAAAAAAAATCACCACACAAAATGTGGAGCTCACCCCTTTTGAAGGGATTTCCTTGGGAAACACGAGGTAAAATATCAAAGGCACGCAGTGATTTTTTTCAATTTAAATTTTACTTTTCCAGAGAGGACAGTTTAAGACATTTCCTGTGTGTAAGCTCCACCCTCCTCAGTGAGCAGTTTTACAACTGTCCTCAAACCTTTCAGAGTAACAGCCTTTTGTTATGGGTGGGCCTGTGGGCACACTGCTCCCCACACCTTCTTGTATTGGTTTTCATTTCTTCTGAGACTACAGGAGGGGGTTGACTGGCCTCAGTAATAGGTTTTCAGATCAAGGATCCTCCTTGGTGCTTTCTCCTTGGCAGTATGATACAACGAAGTGAGGAGTCTGGGTCCTTTGAAGAAGAGGTGCATTCTGAATTCTCAGAACCTCAAACCTCAAACTGTGGGCCTTTGCTCACACACCCAGAAGATAATGGACACACCCCACTCCTCTATTTACCATCTTCAAGTCCCCACCCCGCCACCAGCTCTGGCTCCCCCTAAGTTTTCCAAAAAAGCAAATTCTACCTTCGAAGAGCTCAAGAGGGATGAAGCAAAGACACACAACCATTCCCTAGAGAGAATGGAGCTTCCTCTTAGCTAACTGCCCAAGGAATGCAGCACAGCCTAGCAAATGTTTAAAATCATGTCCTGTTCTGCCTCTTGTTTTCCAGAACAGTGTCATTACTGTCAACTATTTCACAAGACAAATAAACCTGTGAATGAAATATAGCCTCCCCGTCTCCCCAGTGAAAACATTCTAAGACTGAGCTGCTTCCTTCCTTCCTCCTCCTCCTCCTCCCAGGATCCACATTTGCGGCACCAAGAAGAGTTAAAATAAGAAACATACACCGTCTGCAAAGGCTACTTTTTCACAGCACTAGAATCATTCCCAGCCTATTACCGATTCCAGGGGCTTCCTAACGGAAGGAGTTCTGTTTTCAGTTACAAATCCTTTTTCATGTGTAAGCTCCAAGACACCACCGGCCAGGCCTGCTGGCTGGGCAGGGACAGCCAAGGGAAGGGGGCTGCAGGGGCCACTTCGGCCGCAGGCTGCAGGCCCATCACCCCACACACTGCTCTCCATAAAAATATTAGATTCGTTCAACTGTTTGAGATTAATACAGACTCCAAGAAACCTGTAATTGATCCAACTAATCTAACCCAATAGCACTGGAATGACAATAACTGGTTTTCATTATAAATTACATAGCTCACTAAATTGATGGCAAGGCTCTATCCCAACACAAGACATCAAAAGGGTTAAAATGAAGCTTCGGAGTCAAAACTGTAATTTACCCAAGGCTTAGGAACAAAAAGACCACTCCCTCCTTCCCTTTGTTATTGTTCTACAGGGTGTCCAGCAGTGCACTTTACACCTTTAGGCTTCCCAGAGGTAAAAGGCTGGGTGCTGGGAGACGGAGGCGACCCGGAATCAAATACTTGCATACTAATAGGTCTATTATCATTGATCTACTAAAATGCAAAGACGGCTAAAAAGAGAGAAAATGTGTGTGCAGTGGGCAGCAGATACCTGACAACCAAGAGAGCCCAAGGGAAACTGGAGAGAGAGACTCCAAATGGTGGCTTTTCTGGAGTGAAGACTGAGAAACTGTCTCCTTTAAGTAGTGAATGGGGTGCTCGCAGCCAACCAGAGGCTTTGGGGCCCGGCGCGCGGCCGCCGGTCTTCATTAGGGTCACGTACCATATGGCACAAATAAACCCTCAGAACCCCTGGAGGCAGCACGGCCCCCGGGCAGGCCCGGCCTTTGAGACGGGAGTTTACCTTGTAGCTGCTTGAATCTCCCTTCCAGCTGGTTGTAGTTGTAAGGCACCTGCCCCGTGTAAGCCGGCGACAGCGGCCCGGAGATGCTAGACGTCCTCTGCAATTCCATTATGCCCAGCGTAACGCCCCGGCGAGCTGCACGGTGGAAATCCCGCTCCGGCCCCCTCCTACCCCCATCCAACACGCAGCAGCTTCCGCAACGCTTGGCTCCCGGCCCCGGCTAAAAGGGCTGGACCTTAGGCAAGCCCCATCCCGGTGTGAAAGTCCAGCAGGCAGATCTGATAGGAAGTTGGCCGCAGGAGAGTCCACCTTAGCCCGGCCACTCACGCATCTAATTCCTTGTGGCTTTCCTTCCTTTTGTGGCCCTTGGCTCTAGGCTTGAAATAAATTACCGAGGAGGGGCGGGAGGACGGAGGGAGGGAGGCGCAAGTCCTACTTAAAATTTTTTCAAAATACGGCCAATCCTAAACATGCCTCGGTCGCCGAGCCCGGGAGCTCGCGGGCACAGCGCACACACCTCCTCCCTGCTCCCCTTGGCGGCCGCCGGTTTGTAATTTAATCAGGAGCCACTCGCCGTGCGCTGGGCGGTGATGTCACCTGATTAGCATAACTGCATTGTAGAGGAAACGCAGGCTGTACCACGAGGGGCGCGGGGGAGGCCGGCCGGCCGCCCCCCACCCACCGGCCGCCGCGGGGCCGCCGACCCCCGGGTCGGGCCCAGGACGCGCCTGCAGCGGTGGTACCTTCCCAAACAAAGCTGCTGGAATTACAATCTTTTGTTGAGAGCCTCACGTAACGGAAAAGTCTCCGATTACTATCTCATGAAAAGGAGGCGGCCCGGTAGGGTAAGGCGCCCCGCAGGTCCCCGGCCGGGGCGGCTCCTCCACTATTTAGCTTCAGGAGCTCACGCAGCCATGCGGGCCGCGCACCTGGGCGCTCAACGTCCTCACCGCGCGGGCGCCGACCACGCGGAGGCGGCCCGGCCGTGCCAGCGGGTCAAAGAAAAAGTCCCTCTGGGCGTTGGGCAAGGCCACAGCGAGGGGGGCGGGGGGGAGCGTGTAAGTTCAGGCTCACGGAAGGATCTTCTCAGCAGACCTGCCGCTGCCAGTAAAAGACGTTAAGCGGAGGTTTTCCGGGATATCACCGGCCCTCTAACAGTCACTCAATGCAAGCTTTATGGGAGCAGCGACTTTGCAAGGCATTGTGGGAGAAAGGTACACAGGTAAACACCTCCAGGATCCCTGACCTGGATGATTTTAGGAACCAATGAGGAGATAAAAGAAATCACCCTGAAATCCTACTGTGATTTGTAAAACAAAGCCTTTAAACTTCTGAGTTCTTCAAAAATTTAAAACTCTCCTCCCTAACTTCTCCCACCAGTCTCAACCAAAAACAAAATCCTCTACATAGACAATAACAGTGATCAAAATGTGTTCTTGGGAAATAACTGACCCTAGTTAGCCACCCACCCACCCATCCCCTTTCTCAGTAACTACAGGCAGACAACAAATTACAAATTTAGCGTTTCAAGAGTGTAGCCTTGCAGCCATACTCACTGAAGAACGTAATTTCATTCCTAAGGGATTCCAATCTGCCCTGAAGAGATGGGCCTCCACCACAGGTTTACTTTAGTCCCCAGGGCACTTGTAATTCAAGCAACTGCACCCTGTTCAGGACTAAAGTTAAAACAAACCCAGAGTCTAGCTAACTGCTCAACTCGGAACAACACCACTCCTTCCATCCACACCGCTGGGTTTTTAATGCATCCAGTGTCAACCTTGAGCTTTCTAAAGCCAGGCCCAGGATTCGAAGATACTTCTCCACATCCAAGATGTAGAGCATTTTCTAAAGCCCCTCTACTGCAATTCAAAACACTGACAGCAAGGTGGCAAAATGCAGGGTCTTGGAAGAAGCACTTGACTAGGATTCCCAAGACCTGAGTTTCTAGTCCTGGCCAAGCCTCTTAATCACTTATGACCTTAGAAGAAACCCTGGATTCTTTCTAAACCTCTGCTGTCAGACAGGGATAATTAATGCCTACCTACAAGATTACTGAGGGGATAATGTGAAAATGCCCTAAAAATGGTCATACTATTCAAAATTAGAAGTATGTTTTGCAAAATGCACCTCTTCTTGATTTTCCCCCCACGTATCACATCAAGGCTACAAAGAGGAGAATGGAGAATTTTCTCATTTGAGATCTTTTTAACGGGCCCCTCTTCACTATTAAATATACTGGTGATATGTTAAGTCTCTAAGTGGCTAGCTATGGGCACACAAAAATGAGACTGCAAAGTGCTTGACAATTTACAACACATTTTTAATCTTTAAGCCACTTAGTGAACAGAGTATGAGTCACCACTCTTATTAGTCTCCCTTTCAGTTCCCTCTGGTACAGGGAAGTAGGTAAAATAAGCTTTCTAATTAGCCAGGTTACATGCGATGTGATGGAGGGAGAGGCTGGGGCTCGTGTAGCCACACTGGATCCTCAAGAGCACACTTAGAACAAGCCAGGTGAAGTGGACACATGTAAATACTAGAAAGAAAGGTTTTGAGGCTAGGAGAGGGTTTAATAACCCCACAGGGGCAGGGAGTGAGACATGGGAATGCTGTGGTGTGATGGGGCCAGGGAAGAAGAGGACCCAGCCCTAATGGCTCCCGTGACCACCTCCACCTCAGCAGTGGGAGGAGGTAAAGGACGGCCAGAGCACTCATTCTTTAGTCCACGCAGTATTTCCTGGACGCCAACCGTATGCAGGGCACACTGCCTGGTGTTTTGGAGGAGTCAAAGATAACTGGGAGAGATGGTAGCCAAAGGAGATGGGACAGATACGCCAATAGTCCAAAACCAGAACAGAGTGAGGAGTAGGTAGGGGAGCTGCAAGAGTTCAGTGGACAAGGAGGTCACATCTGCATAGGAAGGCAGGAAGAACAACTCCAGGAGGGACTGGCATTTGACCAGATCTTGAAGCACAGGTAGACTATCAACAGGCTGGGATGAGGGGGAAGCTCTTCTCCTAGTTGGGGGAAAGCAGCCAAAGTAAAGGCACCAACTGGACTGTCGGGGGAATAGCACCAGCGGGTGCTACCGTTTGACTGAAACATAAGGAACTAGGGTCAGGCAGGAGGAAAGCCAAGAGAGGCAGCCTTGGAACCACTGGAGATTTTTGAGCCAGAGGAGGATGGGTTCTGGGTTGGGCTCCAGGGACGATTAATCTGGCAGTGGTAGATTAGAATGGGTTGAAAGGAGAGAGACATTAAAGGCAGCAAGGTGGTCACTGCAGTTGTCCAGGTCAAAGGGCTAGTCAGGGTATGGCAATAGGAGCAGAAAAGAATGGGATGATGCAAGAGTTAATCCATAGGACTTTGGTAACCAATTCAAGTCCTATGGGACTTCAAAGTCTTTGGGAGGTTCAAAGGCTAGGGGTGAACTTCAGACTCTGGGGTTTTTAGAGCTGGCTGTGGGGTACAGGGGGGGAATGAACATTTTCTTCTAGACAGGCTGCAACTCCACAGGGTGACATGTCCAGAAGCAGTCAGGGACGTGGAAACAGAGCTCGAGGCTGAAGATACAGCCCGTGCACAGACTGAGAGTTGAGACTGCAGTGGGCTGAAGTCTAGGAAGGGATGTAAGAGGCAAGCGGCCCGAGCAGAGAGCCCTGGGGAAGGCCAGCATCTGGGAGGAAGGAGAAACAACAGTGGAGATACCAAGGGATTCATAGAATGAAAGTTCAAGAGAGGGAAGAGATATTCAAGCAGGAAAGGTGGTAGACGGATGGCAGCTCGTGCTGCAGAAAGAACAGGGAACAGAGAACAATCAGAGAACAGGTGATCCAGTGTGTGAATTAGGAGGTCACAGGGATAATACAAGCTGAAGTGAGGTCACAGGGAGTTGGAGAATGAGAAAACAGAAGATGGAAGACAAGAAGGTAGAGGTGGTGAAGGCCAGATGAGGGAAGGGAGCTACAGGACCAGGGAAGGGTTCTGGGGCGGGCTGAGCTGGCATGTCCTCCGCGCACAGGCTTCAGCCCCGAGGTGGCACGGGCAGGAAAAGGCCGGTGGGCAATGGCTCACCGGTGTGGCTGGCACAGGCAGCCTCAGCCAAGAGGAGGCCCACTAACCTTCAGAGGCAGGCGGGCAAGGACGGAGACGTTCTGAGGAGGAAAGTAGGAATTTAAAGGAACTTGCCCAGCTCTAACTCAATAAAGCAAGAGGCCAGGGGTCCGAGTTACAGTTTTATTTCTAGTGATCTGAGAAAAAGAATCCTGAAGACACCTATGACAGAAACACGCAGCGTGTGAATGGGAACATTAATGCGGGCGGTGGGGTTCAGAATGCTCAACAGTCAAGCTTCCCGCAGGAACAGACCCTGCCATCTCGGCCTCTCCCCTCAATCTTTTCTAACCTGAAAAATTACTGTCCCTCCCCAGCACCAAGGATATCAACACATGTGGCCAACCCTGCTAAGTGGCTGTGCCTGCCTTCAAGCTGCATCAAGATCCCAAGGCGTGAGAATTCCCTGGCAATCCAGTGGTTAGGACTTGGTGCTCTCACTGACAAGGGCGCGGGTTCAATCCCTGGTCAGGGAACTAAGATTCCACAAGCCGCACGACACAGCCAAAAAAACAAAAGAAAATGATTCCAAGGCGTAATGAAAGATGGCCACGATTGACTGGTCAAGTCAGCTATGGGACTGAAGCAACTGAAGCCCAAGTAACATGTATCTGCTATCCTTGTGATGCCAGAAAGGTCAAGCCAAGTTGCTATGGTTATCTGTAGACAGCACAAATCAGAAGTGCTGTGGTGTGGTGGAAAGACTCAAGACCACAGTCAGGTTCTCAGGCTCACCCCAACTCCTGAGGACCACCAAGGAGCTAAGTAATTGCACAGGTGCCTTACCTCCCTGGGCCTTGCAATCCTCGCCCACAAATCAAACAGGTTGGAATCTATGGTCATAAAAACTCCTTCTGGTTCTAAATGTATGAGTGATTTGAGTTCAATCTCCACATAAGCTGAACGGCCATAATAACAGCAACATCACATTATTACAGCACCCTGTAGCTTTCATATACATTTTCTCAAGTGAGGTAGGTATTGTGCCCATTTTGCAGACAAGGCAACAGAGGTTCAGAAAGATACAGTGTCTTGCCCAGGGCCGCACAGCTGCTGAGGCAGAGCCACACCTAGATGGCAGACCTATCGGTCGAGCGATGTTTCTCCTATGTACTCAGAGTATACTATCAGCTTACTAATGGTGTCTACGCTTTTCAGAAAAACCCTAAGACTCGATAAATGGTATCAAGGTAAACCTAAAACCCAAGCAAGCCTCCACACGAACCTAGACAACACTTAGTTTGGGTCAGGACCAGGCACGTTCTCTGCTGGTTCACACAGAAGTTGCTACTTGCAGGGTTCCCTTGTTGTGAATGGGTTTTGTCTGGTCTTGTCTTATTCCTTTTCTCATACTTGGTGGACCTATAACTAAGATTCTGTATGATTTAGCATGTAGCACGTGAAGGGGAACACTAAGGGAGTAAGATTGAACCTCTGTTTGTTCCAAGAGGCTTTATGTAGTCTGGGAGGTCAAAAGAAAAAAAAAAAAAAAAGATTGCTTTTCCTGCATTACAGCAAGCTTGAAAGGGTAAAACATGGGGTGTTCATTTCCTGAACATCTGAACATTAGCAAGATTGAAATGTCTGGGAGAGGATGCCCAAAATGCTAAGATGTGATGGGATCTGAACACATTCAAGGACTTGAAAAGCCAACCCAAAGAGCTGGGAAAGAAGTGGTAGGAACAGGGAGTGAACCAACAAGGTTTCACATACAAACTATCTTGCCAAATTCTCTGCCGCTTTCTACTGCTGTTTCCACATCTGCCTTTCGTGTTCATCGCGGTCAAATCCCTCGACAGCTGGACGACCACAGCCAATTTCTCCTGAGCCTTTCTTTATAGGAAACCAAAATACTACTACTAAAATAATCCTCTTCCACCCATGTGGCCAAATAGACAAGCGGGCTCCAAACCATACTACTGCGTTTATGCTCCCTGCAGCTGAAACTTATATTATCTTTCTGTCTCGTCTCCCCAATTTTCCTTCTGTCTTACCTCTCTGGCCCACCCATTCCCTCCTCCAGGAGGCTCCTGCCCACCTCCCCCAGTCTTGAACCTTAACGTGATCATTCTCCTTCTACTTCTACTATATATAATGCCTGGAGAGCCTCCCACCCGATAACTACCTAGTTACGGCTGGCCTTACTCCCCAAAGCCTGCCTCAGGATGCATCTTCTCTTAGAACCCATCCCTTTTTCAATGGAAACGGCCCCACTTACCAGAAAACTCAACCAACCAACCAAGCATACAACCATGAAATCTAGCCAAAACCAGAAAACAAGAAATTATCTGAAACCTCCTTTTCCCACCCCAAAGAACAATTTTCACAATGTCCCACTGGCAGACACATCTGTGACACTGGCATTTCTGTGCCTGCCAAGCTCTCCAGAATGTCTCCGTTCTCAGGGCCTACAGCCTGGGTGGCTGGAAGCAGTCAGCAGCACTTCCCCTCCCCTCACAACCCACAGGACTCCTAGATCAGGGCTGAGACCACCCCCATATTTTCCCCTAGAGCACTGCCCACTGAGTGTTTGGGTCAGGGTTTGGAAATGCAAAGCTAGAGGAGGAAAGGTCGTTAAAAACAGACTTGGAATCTAGGAAGCTGGCTCTGCCACTTTCTAACTTGGTGATTCTGAGCCTGAAAAACTGGCCCAATAATGCGACCAACCTCAAAGAGTTTTTCTATAATTGAGTTAAATGTTTAGAAAGATCTTAGCACCATCATAGCAGCTATGATTACTAGTCTTTAAACTTCTCATAGAGGAAATCTCAAAAACGAATTCTACCCTACCTCTTCACCAAGGAGGCTACCAGCTGGAGGATGTTATAGGTTCCACGTGGAATCACTGTCCTCAGGCTGGGAACCCCTTTGGATTTTGGGACAAGGACAGTTCAGAAAAGCAAGACCAGTCCTCCATCTGGGAAGTACTCACAAACCCCATTCCCTCTCTGTAACTCACCCCATTATGCACTGGGAAAGGCATATTCAAAATCGTATTTTATAGTCATAAAAGTAGTAATATCTCAGAGATAGCAAGAACACAACACTATGAAACAAGTTATAAAAGGCCTATGTTTTTAGAAAGGCCAATGTTTGTTTGAGGTGGGGCTATCAGATTTGATACTTCGGGACTCAGAGTAAGTAGAACAAAGATTAAAGGGAAGGCTAAAGGTATTTTCCATCCACAACAATTGCTATCTCTGTGCCTTGGAGGATATGGATGAATGGATGGATGGACAAATGGATCTCTCTCTCTCTTTACACACACACTCACCCCCCCCCACAAAATCATATAGTTTTATGGCTGAAATACCGGGGCAAATCTAATTTTTATTCATATCCTTTTCCTGTTTCTTTTTCCACTGGTCACAGCAGAACTGAATACAAAGCACTGACATCTCTGCTGAGAAGGAGAAAAAATGGCAAGTTACACTCAGTAACAAGCACCCAAGGTCCCGGGGGAAGGAAGGAATGCAGTTTATTGAATCTTCTACCCCAGCCAAACCTTATCCTGCATTCTTATCTCATCTGTTATCTGCACATGCAAAGCTTCCCCGCAGAGGCAAAAGAAATGCTCCAGTCCAGAGGCCCCACCTTTGGCAAACAGGTGTGTTGCTATGCCTGTGAATATATAACACCAGCCAGAGCCAAGACTGGGCTCCTCCACACAGGTAAAATGGTTCAAAGGAAAGAACATCTGAGGAATGCAGTTGGGGCCAGGTCTGCTCTTGCCCAGGATTTTTGATTCTGCTCCCCACCTCCAACTTGGAGGGAAAAGGGTGACACACACAGGTATTCAGAGCCATCGGGCCAGTGTTTTACAAAGGGGCAGATGGAACAGTGACAAGACGCTGTTTCCTGGTAGCACGGCTCGTGGGAAAGAAATGGGAAAAGAGGAAATACAAATCTATTCTTTGTGAAAATAGGCCTTTGGACCCTGCCCACAGGTATCCACACCCAGGTTATCTTTTCCAGGGCTTAACACAGACTGGCTGTAATGAGAAAGGGTGAAAAGAGCAGGTTGAACAGGCATCTGGAGAGGAAAGGAAGAAAAGGAAGGGAGTGAGGGATGCAAACCTCATCATCAAGACACAGGCCCCGCCGCTCCTGGTTTGCACAGAGCAAAAGCCAACCCACCCAACAAGTTCTCAGCCCTACTGTGTTCTCAGCTCAGGCCATCTGAGGGACCCACAGCGTCATAAGAAGTGATTTCTTCTCTGCAGGCACTTTTGGCCCAGAGGAGGAAACAGGACACACCAACACACATAGACATGTACACACAAATGCAAAGATGTGATAATGCATGACAAGTGAGGTTAGTGAGAGTTGGTGTGAGTACCACTCTGAACGGATCAACAACAGCATTCTTCTCCTTGGCTGAGAAAAGAACAGAGCAGAGTGGGGTTCCTTCCACCCGAATGCTCTCCGTTGCCATACCATCCTATCTGCAATTTTAATGTGGCTTCTCACCAAATCCCTGACAACATGTGTCATGCTAACACAAGTGTGTAGGTTACTGCACTTATTAACTGGGCATGGGGGATGTGATTTCTCACTCTGAAAAACAGGCACCGATTACCCAGCTTCAGGGCCATGGAACAGTGCATGCAGCCCTGGCATGTTAAAGCGTGAAATATTTTAAGGGTGCAATCATTTCTTCATCCTCTGCACCTGAGCCTCTGCTGATCCCTCAATGATACAGCACAGCCTCCTTCCCACAGGGCTTGGCCAGGCAGCCACTCGTTGGGTACAGGCCCTGAATAATTCATGGTCAGCCCAGTCACTCAGGAGCGCCAAGGCCCGCCAGATGCCATTAACTGGGAGGCAGGCTCCAGGCTTACAGTAGAAGAATGAAATACTATCAACAGCCTCAGAGACCTTCTTTACAGAACCTGACAATCCTTCCCTGTTTTCTTTTTCTCCCCATTTGAAACCAGGTACTTTCCCACCAGATCAAAGTGTAACTGACTTTTACTCTAAGGAGGACAGGTCCCAAGTACAGATGGGGAGGGGAGAAAGTGACGTCCTCAAGTGAGCGCTTGGTCAGGATGTCATTCCCCCACTCAGCATGCTGAGACGACACAGGTGAAGGGCCAGACACTGTGCCTGACGCCAGACAGATGCTCAATAAATGTCAGTCCTCGTCCCCTCCTCCTTCCTGTCTCTCTGCCCCAGCCAAACTGATCCCCACCACCTGTCTCGGGCTTTCTCATCTCCCCGCCTCTGCTCGTGGCGCTCCCCTCTCCTCTCCCTCTCCCTCTCTGTCTAGAGTCCACCCATCCTTCAAGCCCAACTCAAAACTTCCCTCCTCAAGGAAGGCTTCCCAGATTATCCCAGCTGGAATGATTGCTCCTTTTCAGAAACCCTATACCCATACTGTCAGCCCCACATCGTCTGGCACCTTTTGTGTGCTGCCTTAGAGTTTGCTTATCTCTTCTTGGGCACCAGTCTTATCTACCTAATTAAAATAATGGAGAATGCACCCGTTACAGACTCAAGAGAAGTGAAAAGTGTACTCCAGTCTCAGCTTCTGACACTGACTGGCCTTGCTGACCCAGAGCCCGGCCCTTGGCTTCTCAAAATGCTCTCCCTAAAAACAAAGAGATCTAAAATAGAAAATCTCCAGGGTCCTCTAGATATAATGCTCTTGGAAATACATCATGATCTGTTTTAGGGCAGATGCAAGTCTTACATAACCTTCACTCCACACCTAGCCCAGTATCCTCTAAGAAACAACTGTTTAAAAGCGACTTAGGCATTTCAGAAGCCTGCACAGTGAACAGAAGCCTGAACAGAACAAGGGCTCTGTGAGATAGCTGACACCATATGGTACACCGCAGGGCCTGTTCCACCTTATGTAACACCCCCCATCCATACCTTAATCCTTCACAAGGAGATGAGAGCTAGAACTCTGAACAGGTGTCAAGAAGGTCCTTGTCAAACTTCACCCACCTGAGCCAGCCATCTCATTTACAGAGAAGGAAAATGAAGCACAGAGCGGCATGCCCAGAGACACAGAGTAAGTTACTGCGCACCAGCAATCAGAAAGCAGGCCTTCTGAATTCCTGCTGCCTCTTTCATTTCCAGGGAAAACCTGAAGGTATCAGGGGCTGAGGACAAAGGCAGTGGCATGCATTTCTTGAGCCTTTCGGTCAGTGAAGCGGGCACAGGGCTTGAAATCAGAGAAAGGGCATCCTCATCCCCTCTCCCGCCTCCCTTCCAGGATCCAACACCAAGTTGGAGCCGACAGGCTTGTACTAAGTGGCAGATGACCCATATCTTTCCGTGTGTTCTCTGACATCCAACTTGTACCAGCTGAGAGACAAGGAGGCCCCAGGCTGTGGTACTGGCCCCTTTGATCTCACCCTCTCAGCCCAGCAGAGACCCAAACACACAGTCAGCCCCAAACAAACTGAATCCCAAGGTCTGTTGTTCAAAGTCCCCCTTTCTCTTGGTCTTCTTCACTAGATTTTTCTCTATTATTATTATTATTTTTTTTTTTGGCTGCATTGGGTCTTCGTTGCTGTGCACGGGCTTTCTCTAGATGCAGCGAGAGGGAGCCACTCTTCGTTGTGGTGCGCGGGCGTCTCATTGCAGTGGCTTCACTTGTTGCAGAGCATGGGCTCTAGGTGTGTGGGCTTCAGTAGTTGCAGCATGCGGGCTCAGTAGTTGTGGCACACAGGCTCAATAGTTGTGGCTCACGGGCTCTAGAGCGCAGGCTCAGTAGTCATGGCGCACGGGCTTAGTTGCTCCACGGCATGTGGGATCTTCCCCAGACCAGGGATCGAACCTGTGTCCCCTGCATTGGCAGGTGGATTCTTAAACACTGCGCCACCAGGGAAACCCTCAATTATGCTTATGATGTTCAGAGGGAATAGTTTACTCAGGAGGCATTTTTTAAAACACATCTGATGAATGAATCTATTCATTATAAGTAGCACTTTAACGACAGGTAAAGAATGAAGTGAGAGAAGAGAGAGACGAAGCTCTTTTCTAAAACTTGCCATGCTCACCTATAACCACCTCTCCACTCACCTTTTTATTACCATTTCTATCACCCTTTTAAATTACCATCCACCAGGAAAACCACAAATTGTGACCACGATGGTATCTTTTTCCACTACATCTTATCTTAATAACAATAAAAGTTTCAGTGAAGGATGGGGAGAAATTGGAACCCTTGTGCACCGTTGATGGGAATGTAAAATGGTGAAGCTGCTGTGAAAAACAGTATGATGGTTTCTCAAAGAATTAAAAATAGAATTACATATGATCCAGCAACCCCAGTTCTGGGCTTACCAAAAGAACTGAAAGCAGAATCTCAAAGAGATATTTGCACACCCATGTTCACTGCAGCATTATTCACAAGAGCCAACAGGTGGAAGTAATCCAAATGTCTACGAATGAATGAATGGATAAAGAAAATGTGGTACATACATACAATGGGATACTATTCAGCCTTAAAAAAGAAGGAAATCCTGTCACGTGCTTCAAGATGGATGAACCTTGAGGACATTCTGCTAAGTCATTATGAGGACATTATGAAATAAGCCAGTCATAAAATGACGGGTACTGTATGATTCCACTTACGTGAGGTATCTAGTAGTCAAACTCAAGGAAACAGAAAGTAGAATGGAGGTTGCCAGGAGCTGGGGGAGGGGGAATTGGGGGAGTTGTTGTTCAATGGGTATTGAGTTTCAGTTTTGCAAGATGAAAAAGTTCTAGAGATTTGCTACGTAACAATGTCGATATAGTTAACACTACTGAACTGTACACTTAAAAATGGTTAACATGGTAAATTTTATGTTATGTGTTTTTTTACCACAATTAAAAATAAAGTTAAATGAAATTAAAAAGCTTTGGTACTGATTCTGTGGGAATCGACTACTGGGTATGGGAAGAAAAGCTGATCTAAGGCCATGTTACGTGTCTATGACTCCAAACTCAAACAAAACGTTCTCAAATGCTATCAACCAACACACTGATCCCTCCAAGTCCTCTCCTCAACTCTTAAGAAAAAAAAAAAAACTGTACTGGAATCCTGCCAACTGTCATTTTTACAACAGAAGTCCCAATAAAGTACTTATTGACTCCAAATTGCCTCCAAGCCCCGCATCTGTGTACAGAGTGCTGTAGAGTAACCTCTATGTACTGCAGTTACCCCTAGGGTCAGGCCTCCTGATCTCTGCAAGTCCACCCTTCATGAAATTGTTCAAAAACTATTTTTTCAGTCAGCCTCTTTGAGACTGAATCCCCAAAACACAAATCTGTAGTAGTTTTTGGTTGTTTAGGAAGAGTCAGTAGCAACACATCATAGTTAAGCAGGCATGCACACATCTATACAATTTGGGTGTGGGTGTGGTGTGTGCGTCCACGAGCAGGCCCACATGTGCACAGGATCACCTTGGCCAATATTAACAGGAGTTTTCCGTACTCCTAAGGTTCTGTGATACTCCATCAACTCTCATGAAATAATCAGACTTGCTGATACCCTCTGAATGTGTGCACATACATAGTTTTCTGTTAAGAATAATTTTAGTGTAACGAGGGCTCATGAAGCAACAGATCACAGTTCTTACTGATCAAAGCGTCCCTCTATCTATCCTGCCTATGTAAGATTATGGAAAGGCGAATGGAAAAAATCATTACACAGGAGAAGGGCCTGCAATTTGAAGTGATTATAATCAGTCTTGTTAACATTCTACCAGAGCCTGCATTTCTGACTCATCAAACATAAAAAGTTTACAAAAAATTAACAAGAGACTAGGACTTGAGTCAGAGTCACATGGCATTTATCATTTCCTGGAGAAGGACAAAGTTTGCTATCATCCCTATACACAGTTTGGGTCTCACTGTGTACACAGAAACCACTGGGAAAAGAGGCCAAAAACTCACCTTGGTAACCACAGGAAGGCAGCCTGCTAACTCCTCAGGAGCCCCCACACTCTTGGAGGCCTATGGGACCTTAGAATACCTAACCAGACCGTTCCTCATTTTTCAAATGAAAGTGAAGCTGAGAGAGGCTGCATGATTTCTCTAAAGTCTCAACCAGCCAAGCCCAGCAGCACCTCGATCTCCTGACTGCAGAAACAATACTGACAACAGCCTCCCAGCTGAAGCCCTTTTGTCAATGCCGTGAAAAGCTTTGGGACCTAAAAAAAGTTTTCCCTAGAATATAATGCCCATCTTTAATGCCTGGCTTTTCTCTAACAGTAGAAGAGCAATGTGATAGTAGGCACGTTAAATAAAGTGCCCAGGTATCCCAGGATACCTTCACTTATTTAATTTCATCCTTCCTTAAATATAAACATACCCCTTTTCTAAAAATGTTTTTCAAGTTGTTTCTACAACCTACCAACAGTCATATCTAGGATATATTTTATACCTCCATACCTTATAAGGTAATTCATACCACCATATCTTTTTAGTATACTATTTAACACAGATAAATGTTTGACCTTTTTTAAAAATAAGTCACTTAGGCCTCCCTTTTTAAACTGGTCACATTTCTCTTGCGTGTGACAATCAGAAGAAAGAACTCTGTAAAATATCTGATTCTTGATTCAGCTGTCCTGTTAAACATAGGTAATGTTTGGCTCTATGAGGAAAGGTTTTAAAATAAGCTCAATCACCACTGATGTCATAAATGAGTATTCGTTACTTAAAAAAAAAAAAAACTCTAAAAACTTTGCTCTAATTTCTGTTCCTCCAGCAGTTCTAATCTTCTAAGTTTACGCAAGGTATCTCAGAGTCTTACTCATAATTCTGATATGGAGTAACTGTAGGAAGAGGTACAAGATATTTTTTTCATGAATTAAAAGGCATTCAGATACCTACAAATACTTATGCGAAGGAGGGCAATTTACAAGAGAGTTAGAGAAGATAGGTCAAAGATAGGCATCAGAGGCTTTCAATTACCGCCCTGGAACGCAGGGGCCTCTGATTTATATTACTACTAAAGTAGGAAGGCTGGGGCAAATAACAACCTAATTCAGAAAATCTCAGACTGAAATCTGTGAAATGGGGGCTAATGCCCCCTACTAAAGACTGCTCTTAATATTTAAGTAATATTTTTATAATCTTCCCCAAGATGAAAATGATACACAAATTTTAAGTATTACAAATAATCCCCCTGAAAATCTAGCAATATTTCTTCTTTATTATCTCCTGATACCAAACTACAGCTGTCTCAACAAGAAGGAAAGAGCACCAAACCTAATAACCCCCATGAAGGATCAACCCTCTCCCAGCAAGTGCCGGCCGGCCTACTCGACTTGGATGTTCTATGCTGAGCTCGCCCCGCCCCCTCCAAGCAACACAGGTCTCCCACTCCCATCTCCATCGCTCCCTCCCTCCAATCTTGGTTATTTGCAGGGAAAAAAATAAATTTCTCAACCTCCACTCCAAGTTTTTAAATGTTTTTATGGAACTTTTCCCCTAAATCATTCTCTCAATGAATGTTTAGGGTTCTGATCATTTTAATGTGCACTAAGTACAAACCCAAAACAGGAAAATGCAGCAAGAGAAGATGCAAATGCGAAGAACATATTAGGTTTTTTTTAATTAAAAAGGAGGCTTTTCCAATGCTTTTCCTACTCCTCAGAAGAAGGCCTGGAATCACAAATGCCCTCTAAACACCACAGCAAACAAAGCCACAGGTCGGCACTATCTTTAGGCCATCAGACAGGCATCCTTTGAATGTTCTTGCTTTTGCACCCTGACTTCTGATCTTCCGACCATGTATTAATGTAGCATTTCTTAATATGGAAGGACTCCTTGTAGGAGGAGAGAGGAGACCTCTCTTCAGAAGATTTGTCTTCCTAGTGCAATGTTATAATTAGCACCTCCCACCCATGCCTACCTCGTGCAGATGCTGAGCTAGGCAGCTTCCACATTAAAGTTCTCGCAACAATCCCACAGGGAGGATATTATGATTCTCAGCCTATAGATGTAACTTTGCCCCACTACCTTACAGCTAGTAAGTAGCAGAGCAGGGATTTAATCTCAGACCCTAGGCCTCTAAAGCCACTCTTCCTTTCTCAGCATCAGCCCTGTGACGGATGGTTCTGGATGCCTGAATCCAAGCCTAGGAACAGCCGGGTGCTCAGGTCCTAGGAGGACCCACACATGGACATGCAGAGAGGCAGACGAGAGAGCTTGGGGCCCATGTGTTTTCCAAAGGCTGGGGAGAATATAGGCAAATGCAAGCTAAGGAAAACGTGGTATAATCCTGAAAACTAGAGGCTATGTGATAGAGCAAAAACAAAAACAAAATACTGAACAGTGGCCTGCCTTGCATATTTGTGACCAAAATACCCCATACAGCTCTCAAGATACCCCAGGCATCTGGAACCCAGAAGAAAAAACTTAGCATGAGGTTTCATATAACCAAAACCAAATTCATGCTCCTCCCGCCTTCCTTTCCCATCCCCTCCACAGCCCACTGGAGAGCAAGCCCTAGGGATTCTGATTAACAGTTTAAGTCCTTGCTCTCTCAAACCCTTGGCGACAGCCCCAGTTTCAGGGCCTCCTACTCATCTCATCCAGACAAACAGGACAGTCTCCCCAAATGGCTTCCCTCTATCTAGCTTTTCTCCTAGGCCTTCCTCCATGGTGTCCCCAGAGGGCTCCTGCTGAGACCCAAGTGCCATCCTACCAATGGTTCTCAGGTTAAGTCACCAGAAGGCTCAGGACCCCTGGGGGTAGAAACCCAGGTGAGGTCACTCTGTTTCATCCAGAGTGGCTCCAAGTTTGCCATTTTACATATTAAGGTAGCAAATACAATTCTACTTAAAAATAAAAATTCTCCCAAACTCAATGTTGAAAACCACAGGCTAAATTTAAGGATAAAGACAACTCCTTGGCATGGCATTCCAGGCCCTCCTCATGCACTTCTAGGGTTCTCCCTCTAGTTCCTTCTGCACTTCTGTATGGCTCCCCAAGACAGCTGGGCACTGTTGTGCCATTCTGGGCACCACCTGGTCAGTCTGTAACTCCCTTCCATCTACTGACATTGCCTCTCCTCTGTGAGAATTGAAAATCTTTTCTGCTGGCCACAAGCTTGTTTTCACTTCATAACCTATCTCTATACAGTTGACCCTTGAACAATGTGGGTTTGAACTGTGCAGGTCCACTTCTATGTGTATTTTTTTCAACAGTAGATACTACACTACAGTGTTACATGATCCACGGTTGGTTGAATCCAGCAGATGCAAAACCACACATACAGAGGAACCATGATACAGAGGGCTAACTGCAAAGTTATACAGTACTCAGATTTCTCACTGACACAGAGGGTTGGCATCACTAACCCCCACATTGTTCAAGGGTCAACTGCATTTCTCATGTTAATCACAGTGCCTGGTACATAGTAGGTGCTCAATAAAGATTTCATTTATTCATTCATTCACTAATAAATGAATGAAACAAAAACATCAAGTAATCACTCTAATAATCATGATTCATAAAGCTTAAAAACAGAGAGACCACTTAGATGTTCTTTCAAATGGACCTGTTAGCACAGGGTTTTCCAACACTGTTGGTTATAAACTCTAATTAGCGGATCAATACTAGCATTTAAAAAAAATAGAATGAAAAATATCAGAGCATCTCATGAAATACAGGTAAACACTACTTTGTGAAATTGAAATGTGGGTGCACACACACACACATATACCCACATACAGACAGTTCCTTACAATGGTTCAACTAAACTTTGCAAAAGCAATATACGTTCAGTAGAAACCATACTTTGAATTGTGAATTCTGATCTTTTCCTGGGCTAGCAATATGCTGTGTGATACTGTCTCGTGATGCTGGGCAGCAGCTCTAGTCAACCAGGCGGTCACAGGGGTAAACAACCAATACACTTAGAACCATTCTCATTTTCACTTTTAGTACAGCATAAACAATGCATTACATGAGATACACAACACTTTATTATAAAGTAGGCTTTGTCAGATTCAGGCTAATGTAAGTGTTCTGAGCATGTTTAAGGTAGGCAAGGCTAAGCTATGGTGTTCAGTAGGTTAGGTGTATTAAATGCATTTTTTTTGGACTTACGACATTTTCAACTTGCTGATGGGTTTATCAGGACATAACCTTATCGTAAGTCAATGAAGATCTGGACATAAATTTATGTGTGTACTAGACTGCCATGTAAACTATATTTCTTACTGATATTTTGCTCAAATTTTTTTCTTTCAAAATCTTAAGTTAGTTATAGATTAGATCAACGTGATTACTCTAAAGTCCTCCATTCAGTTTAAAAAACATAGAAACTTCATCCTTCATGATAAAATTCAGTTCAGATAATAACGGTGTTGGGTGTGCCAATTAAAATGGCTCCCTGAATGTGAGGGAGTTTAAAAAAAAAAAAAAAAAAAACCTCCATGTGGGCACACCTGAAGATTACAGCTGATTAAATGCACAAAGAAAGCACAAGCACACCTGTTAATTCAGTGTCAGGGGTTTTGGGTTTCAAATTAGTATCAAGTGCCTTCTCCAGCCTCGCCTCCTCTCCATCCCATAATTCTCAAGGCAGTCTTAAATACCTCTCCATTATTTACAAGCATCCCTACTAATACCGGCCTTCCCTCAAATGCATGGAGACAGCTCCACGGATGGTGCGTTTAGGGGCTCAGGGCAAAAGCAAGAGGTACACACTGATCCTCTGCAGGACGAACAGTTCCAGGTACAAGACTTTGTATTTTCACAGTAGAGACACACAAAGGGCTAAAAGATGTGGTCTGTAAACTTATTTCTCCAACATCAGTATATAACACAGCTTCAGGACTATCAATCCATGGAACTGTCAAACCCACATCCTGGCTAGAAAAAAGGTAAAAACTGACCATGGGCCCAAGCTGGATAAATGACAGGCCGCTAGCCCCATGGATTCAGAAAGTTACTAGATTGTTTCTGTTGTTGTTAACCACAGAAGAAAAGGCTTAAATTATACATCAGTGAACACAACCATCATGACAACAGCACTCGAGTCCACTTGGAGCCTAGTCTAGGGGACAGATGAGTGGCCTTTGGCTGTTGAAGCAAAATGGAAGTATTCTAGGAATCATATACTACAATGATAGCAATTCCTTCTCTGTCGTGTGTGTGGCCACCATATTTGCCAAATTCCCTATGTCCTTAAAGTCACAATACAGTATTCCAGGAGGAAAACTGTGGCCAGCAATTACAAATTTGTGATGAACCCTTAAATTTCAAACTCCAACTGCCGGCACCCACTTGAGGCTAATGATGACACACAGGAGAACACAGGCAAACTGCAGGCCCACCCAGGAGTGAGTGCCTCTTTAGAGATGCCCCCCATTGAGCACCTCTAGTATCCCAGAAACATGGAAGGCAAAGAGACAACGAGAGAAGAGGTCCAGAAACACTTCAGTGACATGAAAGAGGAGAAGACAAATCAAGAAATCTTTAGCTTTAGCTCTTCTGGCCAAAAAGCATAAAACCCTAGGGGCAGACATGTGCAGCACAAAAGGAGCCAGATGCCACCCTGAGAGCATCGTGGAAGGATGTCTGCTCCACTGCAGAATGGTTTGTACCAGCTTCCAAACAATGTCCCAAACTTCTAAAAGCCTCTCTTCAGGTGACAATGCAGTACGGAGATCGGCTCCTCCAAGAACGAAAATCTAAGACAGTCCCCTCTTTGGTGGGGAAAAGACTAAACTCCAGATTCTACCAATCAATTGGTCCTGCTACTGTTTATAATAATTTACATGGAAAATATCCCAAAAGATATACATCAAACTTTTAAAAGGAATTATCTTTAGGGATGGAGACAGGTTTGGGGAAGGGGAAACATTCACTGTCTACTTCCATAGTGTTTGGGCTTCCTTTCTTTCTTTTTTGTTTTTTAACAATGCATGCATTGTAACATACAATATACAATGCAAGGCATTATTTTATAATATATTTTAATGTAAAATTCTTAAAAACGTAGAACTAATTTTTCAACGGTATTACAGAAATTAGGGAGAAATTTTCCCCAAATGAAGTGATACTTAGTAGTTCTGATCATGAATCAGTTCTTCAGTCTGACAAGTAAAAGTACATAATCGTATTCTGACTTATGAGAGGAATGCCGGAAAAAAAAAACATTACTCGTTGTCACTGTCTTTGAGGAGTTTAGCAGTCAGCCAGAGAGACAAAGTATGGATACATCCACCTTGAGCTCACACACAAAATTAATAAGGCTCAGGCTGGAGCCAGTGGAGAGGGCTTGGGTTTGCTGAAGACTTACAGGGTGATCCAAACGGTAACATGCAAGGCAGGGAGGGTCCAGGGACCTGGAAAATGGCCCAGCAACTCCCTGACTTCAGTCCATCTGTTTCTTACGATGCCTATGGACACAATGATGTGGCTAATAAAGCAATTTCACACGCATGTTCAAGAAATCAAAGGAGTCTGCAGAAATTTAAACCTATGTGACAAAATTTTTATCAGCCTCACCCAGTAACATGTGCCCATCACCCAATTATGTCAGTACCTTAGGGTTCTGAAAATTCACAGGTGTGCAAGAAAGAGATTAAAACTTCCCTTGAAAATTACCTAATGAGACTCTAGAAGAGATAAGAATTGTGGAAAATGGACATCTCTATCAACCAGAAAATGAAGAGACCAAGATTCAGGTTTTGGGGAAGTGTCACAACACTTTTGTGTAATACTGTCGCATGCACTGACTATTTTATACATACAGCCTATTTTCCCGAAATAGATTACATGTCAGTAAGGAACATGCTAATACTGTACTTACGTCACTATACTGCTAAAATTTCTGGAATGACACTGTATTACTGGGCACCTGTCATACTCTAAGAATGTGCTGGTCCTTGAGGCCCCAGAAGAAAGAATGGGATAGACTGTTTCCAAGTCACTAAATCACCAAGCAAACTCACAAATTAACTTAGGTACAGACTGAACAGCTTATTCTAATAAGACATATTCTAAAGACTGACACGCTAATGTTCATTTCTCTTTGTTTACTTCTTCAAAGATCTTAAAGGAAGCTGTAAGGTTATTTGTTGCTTTGTTTTAAGGAAGCTATTAGTCAGTGGTGAGGGTCATCTTGCCATTTTTATAAAATAGTGTTCCCTCTGAATCAAGGACATCAATCTATCTGAAAACATGCCGTGAACATTTACCGTTATGTACTGCCATCTGCCCAACACCCACTCCCTTTTTCAGGAGGACCTCCATGTGGTTCCAGGGAGAGCTACTGTGTTCCTACATCCCTCTACACCCTACACCACAGTGCACCGGTTCAGGAGTCGTCCTGTGACCAAAGCCTCGTAAACTACATCCTCCTTAGCAAACAGCCCCAACGTTTCCAACTGGAACTAGAAAAATGGGGCAAGTGGTGGATAGCAAAGTCCAGGGGCACATGGCAACCACATCTCCTGCTACCTGGAAGACCACCTGCAGGGGCAGAGACAGAAGCTAAAATCAAGAGATTGAGAGATGGAAAGCCCTAATTTCTGTTGTTCCGGGGCCTGTCTGCACTTTGCCTTTCCCTCAGACTGGCTGCTTAGCTCTTCCCTTGGTCACACAAGATATACCAATATCTTTCCCCAAAAGCCCTAATATAAAATACCTTCCCCCACCACACCACAATTCTGCATTAGAAATGCCAACCAGGGCTTCCCTGGTGGCGCAGTGGTTGGGAGTCCGCCTGCCGATGCAGGGGACGCGGGTTCGTGCACCGGTCCGGGAGGATCCCACATGCCGCGGAGTGGCTGGGCCCGTGAGCCATGGCCGCTGAGCCTGCGCGTCTGGAGCCTGTGCTCCGCAACGGGAGAGGCCACAACAGTGAGAGGCCCGCACAGCGCAAAAAAAAAAAAAAAAAAAAAAAAAGAAATGCCAACCATAGCCTCCGACTGCCAGCCGAATCCCCTCTAATCCGTGGATGAACGCAGCTAGTATGTTTTATACGTATGGCTTCCTGCTCTTCACCAGTGTTCTGGGTAACTCTTTTAAAGGTAATCATTCGTAAGTAACCAGTTGGTCATGACCTGGTATAAAAATATTATCCAGGCCAATCAGAGCCCCAACTCCATACTCAACCTCACAGAGATCTGAACCAGAGAAGGCCAGGATATTGAGTTGTTTAGCAATGATGTCAAAAGAGAAAGATCGGCAGGAGGTAGAGTTGGAACCACAACATACCAAAGCCATCGGTGAGCTGAGTTATGATGAGCAGTTACCAGCACTATGCAGGGGGTTCCCATCCATGAGGTACCCGCCCCACCTGAAAGATGAAGATCACCTCCAGCCCTACAGCAGCCTCAGTCACTAATGGACTCCTGGGGCTCGTGCACCTGAAACTTTGCAGTAACCTCCCCACCCCCACTCCACCACACACTATCTTTTTTTGTTCAGACACTCAAGTGAATCCCTGTTCCTGAAAACCAGAAAGGACTAACCCCAAATAATTGTGAATGCAGAATTCTTTCCAGAGAAGCCAATCAGCACACACAAACCACCTTGTTACCTTCTTACCCAGAACCTTCCCACTGGGTTACTATTTATGTGATCGTGTCAAAACTACCGACAAATACGCAGTTTAATAATCAAAGCCATCTTCTTTAATCAACTTGGTGTCAAACATCAAAACATAATTTAAGAAACTATTTAACATCTACCCAGCATCAATTTTCTCTACAAATTAGAAAATTATATTGAATGTTACTGCCGCAGATGGTGGTTAAATAAAAACCTTAGCTATCTGAATTGCCATTGTTAATATAAAACCTACTTCATGACACTCTTAGCTTGTTCTCATTGGGGGACATGTTTTTAAAGTGGACAGGACTTTATAAATGCCCTGTATGTAAATGATGTATTTTCTTTTTACCTTCTTATATTTTCTTCTTTACCTGCTCACAGGTCCACTTTGATAGAAAACTGGCAAAAGAGTTAAACGGTATAAGTGAATTTAACAGATGGAACAAAGATGACCGTAAGAGATGACCGAACACCCACCAGGAGGCTTATCTGATGACCACATCCAGGTAAATGAAGAAGTACTTAACTCTACAGCACTTTCAGATGCCTACGAGGTATTTGCCATCTATTCCCAGGCAATTGCCAACTAAAATCACAGTATTATGCTGTCAGCAACTTTCATAGAACTTTTTCTGTTCTTCCTCACTAACCTACCACTATTACTTACATAAGAGAACAGAGAGGTACTGATAACATCCTATACAACACGGATGAACCTTGAAAATGTTTTGCTAAGTAAAAGAAACCAGTCACAAACGGCCACATTTTGTATGATTCCATTCAGATAAAATGTCCAGAATAGACAAATCCATAGTCAGAAACTAGATTAGTGGCTGCCTGGAGCTGGGGAGGAGTGAAACTAGATTAGTGGCTGCCTGGAGCTGGGGAGGAGTGAAAATGGGACTGCTAATATGTATGCGACTTCTCTGAGGGGTGATAAAAATGTTCTGGGATTAGTGGTGATAGTTGCACAACTCTGTGAGTATGTCAAAAATCACTGAATTGTACACTTCTCAGGGGTTAATTTTATGGTATGTAAATAATATCTCAATAAAGCTGATATTTAAAAGACAGACAGATGGCAGTGGGTGGAGGGTGCACATATGCAGAGAGAGCCAGGAAAAGTAGAAGAGAGGAGAAAAATCATGAATTTTTCCTCTTTTGCTTACCTAGGCAGTCTCCAACAAAAGACAGGTCACATTCCCTAAGTTCAATCACAAATCAAGCATATAAAGTCTATGGGATTATCCCCTAGAAATGGTGACTGGAGTTCCTCAAAAGTAAGGAACTGACTTAAGGAAAATATTCTGGTGGGGTGAGAAGTTAAGACAAAGGCTAAGGTGCAGTAAGAGATGAGTAAGGGGATGAGGATTGAGAAGTTCTCTGACCTAAGGAATGAAACTTGAAAGAGACTGAAGGGCAGGAATGGGGGCTGGGTTAGGAAGAGGAATGGCGTGTGGTTAAGAGGTTTGATGAAGGAGAGGAATAGTAAGTAGGCTGTTTCTCCCAGCCAGGATCATTCATCTCAGCTGCTATGGAGTTTCAGCCGTTGCTGAGATGAGAAGAAAATTTGAAGAATATAAGGCACAGGAGCGGAAATCCAAGCTGATTTCAAAAGTCAGGAGGGCGTCATCTACAACAGTAAGAAAGAGAGGGGAGGGAAATCTGAGGAACCTCTACTCAAAAAAGAAAGAAAAGATTCCTGCAGTCCTACAGTCAGGAAACTACTGAAGCCTTATGTATATAGAAAATAAATTGAGGGTATAATCCAGGACTACTTGTAATGACCTAAACAGACCTTCTCTTCACTAGCCTGCCTGAACCTCTCTGATATGAAATGCTCTTTCAGATTCAGATTTCACAACTAATGGGTGGTGTATTTAGTGGCACTAGGGACCATGCCGTTCTCAAAAATAATCCCAAATAATGCATAATTTAGGCAAACAGCCTCAAGAGTAGATGGGGAAAAAGACGGGGTAGCTATTAAATCTGTTAATCCTAACTATAAATATCCACTCCATCATGCAAGAAGCCTTTCCCTTGGGGCATAAAAGTGTTCCATCTGAACAGGGTGATGAGTATGCAAATAAGAAAAGCTCTAGCTTAATTTTCAAGGAACGAATCCAAGCTCAAGGTGGTGTGTCATCTTGAGAAGCCAAAGCACTTTCTGTTTTAGTGAAAGGCCTCTTCTGTTTTGCTGCAGTGGAAACGGAAGCAGCCATGCCAGGGTTCAGGCTCCATTCTCTCTCCAAGTTCCAATGCTCTTTTCATTACTTGACCCATCCTCTTAAAATGACTTATTTTTTTCCCTCTTGAGATCAATCCTTCCTTCCCTCTAAATTACTACAGCACTAATGGCCTGCACTACTTTCTTGGCACTTGCATACTAGTTCACGTTTCATGTAAATAGGTTTTATCTTCCTAATTAGATCATTCCAGACCATGTTTTATAGATCTCTTTGCATATTCAATAGCAAGGTGGCACCATACTTCCACTAGAAGGAAGTAAAATATTTTACATATATTTGTTTGTTTGTGTATTCAGTCTTGGCAGGGGGGATCGATTGTGAATTAACAGTCGTGTTCTGGGAAGTTTCTAGTAAAACCACCGTAGCACAGGGGATCTTAAAAAATATGAAGCCAGTATCTAAACCACTTAATTAAAAATTCATGATTATAGGCAGAAAAGACAATAAGACATCTCTCAAAAAAGGTAAACTAAAAAATCTTTTACAGTTTTATTTTTTTATTTTTTTTTTTTTCCATTTTTTTTTAAGTTTATTTATTCATTTTTTTAATTAGTTTCTGCTTTATAACAAAGTGAATCAGTCATACATATACATCTGTTCCCACATCCCTTCCCTCATGCATCTCCCTCCCTCCCACCCTCCCCATAGTTTTAAAATAAGTTTCCACCATATATGCACAGGTCTATCTATTTGGGGATTAAGTAAATAATTTAAGTATATAACCTTAATGACAGATTGAAATTTGCAGTCAACTGGCAGAAAGTAGACGGCAAGTTCTGCTTTAATTCTCAGTGTATGGAATCCAAGTCTTTTCCTCCTGAGAAAACCCTGTGCCTGAATTTTTTTATCTATAACTTTTGAAGAGTCCCCACTAATTTTAATTAGCACTAGAGAGCTAATTTAGGCCCCCAAGAAATGTTCTGCCCTCCTGGAGACTACAAATTAAAAGGCCCAAACAACTCTAGGGGCTGGGGTTAGGCGGGGGAACCTCCATCACCTCCTGCAGGAAGATGCACCCAGACAGGGGCTATAATGAGGGCAGGGATTACAGCAAGAATGTGTTCCTCCTGCCACGAGACAGCTCTCTACTCAGTTCAGGCAGAACATTAAGCCTTCTTAGGTGCTGAGATATCAAAACATAACTGTGACCTACTTATTAGAGGGAAAGGGCAGACTAATATTTTAAAGGAGAGATGAAAAGTTGATTTTCACTTTGGTGAGAATACTCAAGGATAATAAGATTTCAATATTAAGTGAGAACACTTTAGACCATGTCACAGGAGAGTGTTTCTCAAAGAGTATTGTATGCATTAAAAATGGAGATTACTGTGCTCCCTCCCACTGAAGTGAATCTCAATTTTTTGGAGGGAGCGTGGACACCTTGGAATATGCATGTTTACACAAGTCTGCTATTGAGTCTTCTGCATCCAAAAATAGTGTTCGAGCTCAAGAACAACGCCAAAGTTTTCAGCGGAAACAGCAGAGTGTGGATGTTGTGGAGGATCTTTGTTGCTACTTTGCATCCATTTAATAAAAGTTTAGAAGTGGAAGGCACACACACATATAAAGAGTGATTATTTTAAAAATAATGATTCAATTGATGGGTTATTCCTCATCAGAATTTAAATTCACATTTAGCCAAGTGGCCAACTACTCATGGCTTCACAACTATACCCGAGACCAAATTCGTGATAGGGATTTTAAAGCCCACATTTGTTCAGCAGGATCTATAAAGTTTTCACCAATAAAAGCATCTACGTGAAGGCACTAGAGATCCACTGTCCAAACCGGCAGCCACTGGCCATGTGAGACTAAAAATGACCATGTGAAACATGGGAAATAAAATATATACTGGGGCTTCCCTGGTGGCGCAGTGGTTGAGAGTCTGCCTGCCGATGCAGGGGACACGGGGTCATGCCCCGGTCTGGGAAGATCCCACGTGCCGCGGAGCAGCTGGGCCCGTGAGCCATGGCCGCTGAGCCTGCGTGCCCGGAGCCTGTGCTCCACAACGGGAGAGGCCACAACAGTGAGAGGCCCGTGTACCGCGCAAAAAAAAAAAAAAAAAAAAAAAAAAAAAAAAAAATATATATATATATATATATATACTGGATTTCAAAGACTTAGTATAAAAAATGTACAGTATCTCACTTATAGTAAGTTTTTTACACTGATTACATGTTGATACAATATTTTGGATTGTCCGATTAAGTGAAATATCTTACTTAGAACATTTAAAATCACATGTGGCTAGTATTATATTTCTTTCAGACAGCACTGATCTGGACATTTAAAGTACATCACTGCTTTAGCTGATTAAATGCTCCACCAAAATTCTTGGTCACTCAAATAAATACTTACGTTTAAAGGGAATCTGGCTTACACATACAGCCACTCATGTGCGTTACTTACTCTATCCATGTAATGTAAAAGATACAATTAGGTGCTTTCACCTCATTTTCCTATGTTTCTCAGCTGTTCTTCATTCCCTATAACCACATAAACTCAAGGTCAATTTCTTTTCCCATGTCCGTACCTTAGCAGAAAGGCTCTCCTGCAAAATTTTATCTCATAAATGCTGATAAGTGACAACTCCCAAAGTAATCTTGTTTTTAATTTCTGTCATTTTTTTAAATGTCCATTCATACACAGGCTTTCTCCTACTACTTCTCTATGCCATTATTTTGGGAGAAAAATTAATCAAAACTTTTGAAGGTGATATTAGATGTTAAGATGTTTTTATGTTTTTTTTTCCTAATTACAAAATTGTTCCTATTTATTTCAGGAAAAAGTTCAAATACAAATAAGAAATAAGTTACTCAGAAAGAAACATGGAATATTTTGGTACATAGCCTCCTAATTTTTTAAATTCACTATTTATGAGTACTGATATAAAGGTATTAATTTTAATTACTCTATCAATATTTTCAAGCTAAATGTTGCACTTCTAAAAAGTCTACTTTTCCTACTTTCCCTAATTTGTGTTGATTCCACAAAATATAACCTAAACCATAAACACCCATCACTTGTAAAAATGTTTAGCTTTTACCTTTCTTTAAAAAATTAAAGGGTTTCTTTAATATGTAAATTTCAGGTTTACAGCAATAGAATTCCTCATCTGTATACACTATGAAGTGATCACCAGCACAATTCTAGTTACCATCCATTCACCATACAGTCGACCCCCTTCACCTCTTTCACCCATACCCACCCCGCTTTCCCTGTGGTAACCACTAATACGATCTCTGTATCTGTGAGTTTGTTTTTGGTTTGTTTGTTCATTTGTTTTGTTTCTAGATGAAATGGCCTCAGACATCCAAGAAAGTAGACCAGATGACCACAGATACTCTACACCAGTCTCAAAATGGGATTCCCCAGACCAGCCACATCAGCATCACCTGGGAACCTGTCAGAAACGTAAATTATCAAAGTACCATCTTGGACTTACTGAATCAGAAACTCTGGCAGTGGGCCCACAATCTGTGCTGTGATTCTGAAGACCACTCAAATTCTAGAACCACAGTTCTAGACGGTGCTGGTCTGATCTGTTACTCCCGCTATCAGCTTATAAGGCTTCTTAGAGAGCTCAGAGACTTTTCTGTCCCACAGAACTGGGAAGTCAGATAATAAGCAAGATAATTTCTTCCATGAACAGGTGGTTTTCCTGGTATCTTCTGGATTCACTAAAAGCAATTCCTTTTTTTGTTTTTCTTTTTTTTTTTTTCCCCACATTATTTATCCTGGAGGCAGCATGTTTTCTTTTCAGTAACTTCTCGTGGTTACTCATGGCTTCTTCAAGCCACAGGATGCATTTCTGAGCCTTCTAAAGATCTTTTTAACATGTTTGCATTACCCATCATCAATTCTCTACACCAGTGAGCTTTGAATCATTTTTCATTTTACTGAATATAAAAAAACATAGTAGGGGCTTCCCTGGTGGCGCAGTGGTTGGGAGTCCGCCTGCCGATGCAGGGGACATGGGTTCGTGCCCCGGTCCAGGAGGATCCCACATGCTGCGAAGCGGCTGGGCCCGTGAGCCATGGCTGCTGAGCCTGCGCAACTGGAGCCTGTGCTCCGCAACAGGAGAGGCCACAACAGTGAGAGGCAAAAAAAAAAAAAAAAAAAAAATAGTAGAGTATACACTTTGGAGCCAGTCTGCCTTCAGTCACTTATCAGCGGTGTGACCTTGGGCAAGCTACTTAATCTCTTTGTGCCTCAGTTTCCTCATCTATACATTGTAGATAACAATACTCTCTCTCATAGTTGTTATGGGATTAACTGTTAATATATACAATGCATTTAAAACAGTGCCTGACACACTGTAAGTATGCTTACTATTATTAGCATTTGTTGAAGGACCTGGATAACACAGAGGGAAAGACATCTTAGGAAGTGTAAGGACAACTGATTAATCCTAAGGACAGCTGGGGATCTCCTCTGGAACTACAGAAAAGAACAAAGCAAGGAACTGCTCTGCAGTTTGTGAGTAAAATTCTTAAAAGGGTGATACTACAGTTGACCCTTGAACAACACAGGGGTGAGGAACACCAATCCTCCACACAGTTCAAACCCCTGTTGTTTAAGGGTCAACTGTACCTGGTAGTCTGGAGCCAGAAAGTAAATGACTCATGATCAAAGATAACAGGCCACTAATATCATACTGGTCTAACAGCTCAAATGAAACCTCAAGAAAATGAGGTAAGACATTAAAGTATAAATCAATCCACTAGTACGAGACAAGATCATGGTTTCCATAAGGTTCCATGTTAATGAATAAGCTAGAAAATAAAGCTCTAATTCTAGAGTGACTATCTGGTTAATCATTTATGCCCTCGAATCAGGCAAGCTCAAGAAAGACCTACAAATCACCGCCATTCAAAAAACAAATTATCCTAAGGCAGCTGAACAATTTTTCCATAGCATTTAGTTGCCTGCATCCTCAACATCCATTTCCCTCTTCCTCCTTCCTGTTATATTCTAAATTTTCTAGCCAAGCTGTTTGGGTGGGACTGACCCCTCGCCACTCCCAACCCCACAATTCCCTGCACCCCAAGATGCATTCTGATTAGCTGATGTCAATCAGCATATCCTCTTCTGACTCCAGTGGAGAGAGGCTCTGAGAGAGGCACGTGACCCAAGCACAGTCAATCAAGCCAGTGAGACTGATGTCACGGCCATAGTGGAAGTACAATACTGAGCAAGCAGAGGTGCTCTTTTCTACTGGATGTCCTTACAAACAGATCTGGGACCTGGGGCAGCCATCCTGGGACTCCAGGGACCCATGAGCCTACTTGAGAATGGAGTCCACACCAGCAAGGAAAGCCAAAAGGTGGAAAGAAACTGGATCCTGGGCATACCATCTAAGCCCAGGAGCAAGTCTGGCTTAAGTGCTGAATTTGTCTACTATTCTCTGTCATGTCTCTTTGTCATTTAAACCACTTTGGGTTAGGTTTCCTTTTGCTTACAATCAAGAGAACTCCAAATGACATGCCTCATAAACACATTACACTGTAAAGGTAACAAAAAAGTCAGCTGTCTTCACAATTAACAGGAAACTTACTTGTTTAAGTCATGACTTTTGTTTACTTGTCATAATTAAAGATATTAGGAAAAAATACATAAACCCACTTTTCTCATTTGGAAATCATTTTATTTGGAGTCTCAAAGTACAGAGGCAACATTTTGAATAAACTCCACATTGGCCCCCTGGTTTACACATATTCAATACTGCTGAGTTTTCATTGTGACTGAACCCCTTCCTGATTTTCAGGGCAATTCCAAGATAAAACACTCCCACCCCATCTAGGGCCCTGGTAAAAGTGTGCCCTAAGGGAGTGAGAAATCATGAAGTAAGGGATGTGTGCCTGTTAACTTTATCAATGGCAGACTTACCTGTTAGAGCATTAAATGTGCCCTCACCAGATTAAGCTATTGCTTTTCAGATCCAAAACTTTGCACGTGATACTAACTAACCTTGGTCACTCAAAGCAAGTACTGTAACAGGTCAAGTTAATTTATATATCACAGACCCTAAGTAAACAGGTTAATTTGTATACAGTTGACCCTTGAACAACAAGAGTTTGAACTGTGCAGGTACACTTACATTTACACATTTATTTTCAATAAATATACAGACGTACAGTAAATGTATTTTCCCTTCCTTATGATTTTCTTAATAACGTTTTCTTTTCTCCAGCTTACTTTACAGTAAGAATACAGTATATCATACATATAACTTACAAATTATGTGTTAATCGACTGGTTATGTTATGGATAAGGTTTCAGGTCAACAGTGGGCTATTAGTAGCTAAGTTCTGGGGGAGTCAAATACACGGATTTTCAACCGTGCAGCAGGTTGGTGTCCCTAACCCCCATGTTGTTCCAGGGTCAAACTGTATTTTTGTGTCTAAGGTATAGTATACTTCAATACACTGAAATGTAAGATGTGTTAAAAATAAAAGATTTCTGACAAGCCTAGGGCATCTCTTTCTGAACGGCTATAAAGACCACCCCGTGCTCTGAATCATTCTGGCTGTGGGACTGACAGTTCCCCAGATAGGAAACTGGCCACCTTATGAAACAGTCAGCTTGCTCTGGTGGGACATGTTCAAGTAGAGGTGAGCTGATCTTGAGAGGTGGACAGGGTGGATGACTTCAAAGGGACCTGCAAGGCATCCCAGGCCTCTGTGACGGGACATAAGGGCACCCTACCTGCCAGAGCCTTGATGCGGGACCGCTCAAAGAGCCGCGCGGAGCTGTTCTCGTTGTCCCAGTCGTCCACGTCCCAGCGGTTGTTGACATCGCTGTACTGCTGTTGGATCTCGATGTTGTCGTAGTCTGTGGCTACTGTGGTCGTCATCCTGGACCGCCTCAGCTGCTTCTCCACATCGGCTCCTTCTCAGAGGTCTGTGAGAAACAGAAGGGAAACCCTAGTCAGAAGTCTAAGCTGTTGATACCCACAAAACCTACTGGGGAAAGGTGAGCAGAAGGTAACACAACTCCTACATGCTGAGAGCAGGTCTCTGGAGTCAATTGAAGCTGGTGGGAACTTCAGCACTGCCTCGTAACACGTGTGTGACCTTGGCCAAGGCACATAACACCTCTGAGCCTCCGTTTCCACAGACATGAAGGAGGGAAGATACTCTACAGGTTGTTGAGAAGACTGAGATGACGGATACCCAACAAAGGGTGGGTTTCTTCCTCCTTTCTAAAGTTTAAACTTTGCAATTTTAAAGTTTTATTAGAGTTGTATGAATACCTACCTTGGGTAGGTATTCTGAATGAACTAATCTGTTTCTATTGTGTGTCACCATAAACTATAATCGTTTAGCTTCTCCTAGAAATTCATATAATGTGATATAAGAGAACTAACAGATCATTTTATCTAAACATATCATTTACATATTAGAAAACTGATGCCTAAGATTAAATGACATAGTAAATATACAGCAGCAAGGACAGTACTAGTGTTTAATAGATACCAAAAAATGACTGAATAATGACGGAAATTTTGTATATGACTGTGTTATTACAAATTCTACTCCCCACCCCAATACCCACGTCTCAGGGACCCACCAGGGCCACAATGTTGTATAGGGATAAATGGGAAACAAGAACTTCAGCCTCAACGTTTGGCCCACTGCCATCTTGATCACAGCGCCCTCAGAGAATTAAGAGAGATACATTTAGCTTTAAATATATAGCTTCTCCCCTCAATATAGCTATTATTCATTCATGGAACCAAAATGTTCCGGGGACCTAGTACATGCTTAGCACTGTTCCAGATGCTGGGTTAACAGTAAACAAGATACGGACCTGGCTCTAGTGAAGCTTACATCCTACTAGGAAGAGCTGGACAAAAAAAGCACATAAGAAAAGACAAGATAGTTGAAAAAAAATAAAATGAAACTGGAGTGATGTGACACAGAGTGAGTAATCAATCACACTGTCTTATAAACTTCAAAGCTGCTAAGAGACTAGACTTAATCATCCTCACCACAAAAAAGAAATGATAATTATGTGAAGTGACAGGTGTTAGCTAATGCTACACTGGTAATCATACTGCAATACATAAACATATCAAATCAACATACCTTACACCTTAAAACTTACAAAGTATTATGTGTGTTATACCTTAATTTAAGAATAAAAGAGAGAAAAGGAATGAATGGCTATTTTAGAGCTGGTGGTCAGGGAAGGCCTGAGTCGGTATTTAAACTGAGCTCTCAATGGTCTTGTCACACCCAGATCAAGAGGAATGACATTCCAGGCAAAGGAAACTACTCATGTAAAGGCCCTAAGGTGAGAACAGCAGGGCTTGTTGGAGGAATGAAGAGCTCAGTGTGGCCCAAGTCTGGTAGGCAGGGAGAGATACAAGGAGATGAGGTTGGAAAGGTAGGTGGAGCCAGTCCACAAAGGGCTGTTAACCTAAGTGTGAGGGAAGCCAGGGCAGGATTTTAACCTAATAACTGACATCACTGGATGTATGTTTTTAAAAGATCAATCCTGGTGCTGTGTGAAAAACAGATTCTAGGAGGCAAGGATATGTGCTTAATTCCTGTGGGTGTGGTTAACTTCCTGCACATTTTATATACAAGCCTATCTAAGTAAATTAAAAAGAGTAGGAAGAGGAGGAAGAAAGATGCACCCCCCCACTTAGTTGTAGGAAGATATCCCAAGGGAAAAGATGTTTGTCATCTCCCCCTCCCATCCCTTCCCATAGGCCCCATCTTAAGACTCAAAAATTAATTATAAGATTTTGTACCTGGATGCTCATTTTGTGAAAACCTCATTCAGCCTGCCCCAAGAATGCACGCACAGACCAGAGTTAGCAAGCTTAATCACTGGAGCTCATGCACTAATCAAACCAGACACCACCCGGCAACCACAAATGGACCACTCGGGCTCACATTTTTCCCCACACATGGCACCAAACAAAGAAAATAAACAAAGCCACATACGCAGAAAAGAAACATTCCACTTATTGTGCTTCAAAAGGCAGCTTTTTCTCAAGTTCTAGCACAGAACCATACAAGGCACATGCAACCAGGGGTCCGTGGACAATAAATTAAGCTGAAACAAATGAACTGCACCTCAAGTGGTGTTAATAATTGGGGACAAAAGCACAGACCTGCCCCCTCTTTTGTCATTAGCTGTTTTCTCACAAGATATCCAAGAATATCCCCAACACATCCTCCGTGTCCCCCTCACAACTGAATCACCATCTGTAACTCAGAGTCACCCACCTCTGCTCAAACAGAAACATCTCGGATGGGAGTAAAATCCTGGATTCCCATCAGGCAGACATTATCAAGGTCAAGAATATAAATTTATCAGTAGATCAATTTTAACACCTCCATTAGCAACATATTGAAAAGATTTCATAAAAACACGAAAAAATTCAGACACCTAAGCCAGTAAGTATATTCTATAGAAGGATCTTACAGTTGGCTTTTAGCATTCAGCCATATACCCTCCAAAAAAAAAAAAAAAATCAATATTGTTATGTACCATTTGACCTTGGAGATGGTTAAGTTTTATGACTCTATCAAAACCAAAGACTTCTACAAAATTCAGTCTTGGAGGATGCCATCTCTAGGGGGAAAAAACTTGAGAGTGCTATTAACTCCAAAATGTTTAACCCAACCCGAGGTGAAATCGAAACACCACATACCTCTCTCCAGATTCGTCCTGGCTATTTGGTGCCACCTGCTGACCAATGAGAACAAGCCACACCGAGGCCTCCAGGGCAGCAACCAACCTGTGCTCCAGCTCCCACCACCCCTGACTCCAGAGTCAGACCAACCGCATCCCATGAATCTCTTCCTACCACTGACTTATCCACAAATGTCTCGACAGCAAACATTGAGTCCTTGATTTAAGTTTAAAATAAGTCATTCAGAGAATGTCAGCACATGTTTCCTAAGTATTCTTCTTTAATGCTGTTCTTTAATAACGCCATTGTTCCTCAAAACAAAGGGGTGACTGGGGAGCAAAATTTCCTACGAGTCTGTATACAAAAGAAATATCGACTATAAGTTACTCTTTTTATTCGATTGTTTCACTCGAGCGTCTGAAAACTTGGATATCAGGGGCATTTTTGTCTTCAACGTTCTCTGTCCTAAGGCAATATCCTCACCAAACAGTAGAGTTTTCATAATGATAGAATTTTTTTTTTTTTAATTTTCAGGGATATGTCAAAGCAAAAAAATCCCACATTCCCACCAGGGCCATAGTGGAACGGGGCTTCCAGATATTCAACAGCAACAATGCAGGAACCTGAGGGTGAAGGAACAGTCGGAGTCAAGGCAAGAGCATGGACGAGAGCGTGCCCATGGCACAGGGATCCCAGAAAGCCCAGCAAGCTACTACCATCATTATCCCCTAATCCACTTCAGCAAAGGATGGTGCCAGCTGCGGGGGCAGCTTACATCGCACCTATAGGTGTCCCCAGGCGGTTATCTATAAAGCGCTAGATTTTCCCAAGGTGCTAGCTATCAGCCATGTGTCCCAAGCGCCAGTGAAGCAATCTGTACTTCGATGGCTGTGGGAAGATTAGGAGGAGAGAAGAGAGGAGGGCTGGCCATCTTGGAACTGGGCCTGGTGGTGGGGCTGCCGTTAGGAAAGCTTGAGAGAACTATGTGAGGGTGGAGGGAGGTAAGACAATCTCCACTCCAGAGAAGGGCTCTCACTGTCCCAGCTGGCTCGGTGCGGGCCGAATTCTGACTTGATCACCACGGCAGGAACCCATTAGATAATCCTTGAGTGAATACAAATCACTAATATCCCAGATGTGATATGAATAATACTCATGTCTTCTGTGGCCAGACATTGGGAAGATGATTAAAACTGCTTCCCTGCTCTTCTCCATCCTAACTGTGTGTGTGTGTGTGTGTATGTGTGTGCATATAAAAATAAGGAGTAAGTAAAAAAGCCAAGCCCCCTCCACAAATTACTCTTCTCTAATCCTCTGCCCTTCTCTAATTCCTATGAACTGGAATTTTCCAAAAATACAAAGACATTCCAAAAGCTTTATCATTTTCTGCTTCATTAAGAAGACAATTTTATTTCTTCAAACTGTCAGACAAAGACAGAACTAGATGAGGAAGCTATTAACATAGACCCAAAGAGGCAAAGAGGTTCCTCCAGCTCTGGCACATGCTACCACAAGGTCATAACCATCAGGAAAAAAAACTGGAGCTTCACCACTCCCAGCTTTAGGAGTTATTATTGATAGTTGTCTTCATTGACTAAAATTCTGAAAGTCAACACCTGGCCAAGTCCAGAGGGAAAACACTTGATCTGTTTATTTTCCAAGGTACCGTATCTGTTTTCCCTGTCACATGGGTATTACATCAACACACAGGGTTTTGTTCTTTATAGTTTATCTCCAGGCTTCCTTCCACTGCCCTCTTCCGTCTGCCTGGATGATGTTACCCACTACCCTATGCTGACAACCACTCCCCAGACAGCTAAGGGCAGTGTCTCCTAAGGATAAACAAGTCCGTGTCTACAACTAAACTCCTAATTCCTCCCTCCAAACCTTGTTTTCCCTCTGTCACTCCCTCACTGAACAGCACCCTCATTTCTCCCACCGACCTCAGCTAGAAACCTTGCAGTCATCCTTCATTTCTCTCTCTCCTCCCATATTCAGGGCCCAAGGTTGCCTGCACCTCCTGAAAATCTCATAAATCAGCTCAAGCAATAGTTTCTTATTCCAGTGCCTCACCTCTCATTTTAACCCCTAATCCGCAACCCTACATTGCCGCCAGAGGGACCTTTCTAAAATGTAATTCTAATCACTTTATTCCCATGACTAAAATCCACCAGTGCCCACACCTTCAGAATAATAAATCCCTATGCCTTCAGAATAATGCCCAGAACCCCTTGAAGAGAAATGAGAGCCTTCAGGAAGGGCCTGCCCAGCTCTCCAGCCTGGTTTCAATATTCTTGTCTTTAACTCTTGTAGCTCCTGAAGGAAAAGCCATGTTCCAGTCTCACCTCCAAAACTACTACCTAGAACAGCTCTCTCCTATTCCAACAAATCCTAGCTGATGTATCACCTCATCCAAGAAGCCACCCCTGATCCCTCCACCACCACCACCACCACCACCACCACCACCACGTCTGAGTTAGATGACCCACACATGACCTCCCTCCTAGACACTCCTTATATACCTCTGCCCTATCACTTATCATCATAAGACCATTTCATAATTACAAAACTTCTATTTACTAATCATCAGTAGGACACAGGCTCTTAAGGTCATGTCCCCATCATACTGCGTTTATATTTCTCAACTCCTAGCAAGGTGCCTGGAAACATTAAGTGCTTGTTCATTATTTATGGACTGGTTGGGAGGGTGGGAGACTGGATGGAGGATGGGAAGGTGAGGCCACAGGAGCAATGACAATTCAAGCTGCCACGGGGGTACCATCTCCATCAGTCATAAAGCCCAGAACACATACCCTTTTAAGTTACACAGATCTGCTAGGCTCTCTGCCTTCAATTTCAAGGCAGTCACATTTTTAGACTAGGCTGCTAATGAACACGAACTTATATTTAATAAGGTGCTTCTCTACATACTTATTAAAATGTATGTTTTCCTTTTTAATTTAGTTTTTACCCATGAAAATAATTTATTTTTTGTCCAAACTAGAGAACAAAGCAACAAAGAGAGAATAAATGGAATTTTCACTGGCGCTACACACATGCATAAACACACACTTCATTAATACCCAATATTAATTAATGGCTCAAATAAATTAAAGAAAAAGGTGACAACATTTACCAACCCTTCTTAAGGAGGAAAACCATATGCCAACAATTACTTCGACAGAATTCACAAACCCAAATGTTCTGCAGATGCTTAAAAACCCTCCCACTTCACTCATAAAAAAAAACTTGAAAAAGTATACACTGGACTGCTGGTGTGCCACCTTAAAAAAAAAGAAAAAACAAAAAAGAAGATCCTACTCAGGGACTCTGGAGAGACCAAACTATGTCTGAGAGTTTCCAGGAAGGGACCTCTGAGAGTTCTGCCTCAATCCTCTCAACTCTTCAGTAGCCAGAAAGCAAGAGAGTCACACCCCGTTTACAGTTTGCCACCGAGGCATTCTGCAGCACGTGTAAATGGCCAATAAAGAGGAGTCTCTGCAAGAAACCACATCTAGAACCACTGTGATGAGGATAAATCTAGCTAACCAACCATTACTCAGGTTCACGGACCCAGTTCCATAAAAAAGCTCAAGAGTCCAACCTAAACATTCAAAGTTCTCTGCTCACAAACACCAGGACACAAAGAAAAAGTTCTAGTGTGAGAGCTGACAACGTAAGAAAAAATCACACGCATACAAAGTCCTTTAGAAAAGTTTATCATTCACTTTTACAATTATCTACTTTACTTGGAGCTTTACGGGAACACATCTACCGTACAAAGAGCATTATATGGCTGCATAAACCATCCAAAATTCATAGACTCAGACCATTTTGTGAGGGAACGGTACTCAGAGACTTGTTTAAAATGAAACCTCGTTAATAAAGGTGGTCTTCAAATACTCTAGTCATACTAACTTTTGTCTGTTTTATTTATCAGTGACAGAGTATGTTAAAATCTACCACTATGATTGTGGTTTTAACAGATTTCCCTTGTAACTCCCTGGATACATGCAAAATCATAATTATTTTATCTTCTTGGTGGGTTGTTAACGTGAAATATTCTATTTATTCCATATTCATATATTAATTCTATTTTTATTGATAGTAATATTTGCCTGTCCCTCCCCACCCCCTTTCTGTTCTTTAAACCTTCTAGAGTCATTTTGTCTTAGGTATGTCTCTCATTTTTTAATTCAATCCAAGAGTCTGTCATTTAGTGGGCAAATATAACCCATGTACATTTATTAGGATTACTGCTATATTTGAAGCTTCAACCAACTTACCTTGCTTTCTATATTAACAAAATGTGGAAACTTGGGCGTGAAGACTTAAACAACTGGATCAAGTCATACAGCTATGAACCCAACATCTATAATATCTTTATCACCACTGAATCCAGAGCCATAAGAACTTGTCTAATCTTTAAAATGCAGACAGATGATGAGTCTAACAACCAAAGAAAACTCTAGTACTATTAAAAATAGCTTCATTTTTTTGCTGGCTTACTTTATGCCAAGCATGGTGCTTTACTCGCTTTTTCAGTCTTCCCCAGCAACCTTTTGAGGTAGATACTATTATTGCTTACTTTACAAATGAATAAACTAAGGCTTTGCCCATGGTGACAAGGCAAGGAAATGAGGAAGCCAGGAGGGCTTCAAACAAGTGTGTATGACTCCATGAATGAATAAATAGCTTGTGCTCTGAGGAACAACCCTTTAACGGTGGTCCATATCAGAAAATTGTCTAATGGACTCAAGGTTCTTAAATAAATAATGGATTAGCCTCCTTCAAAGCCTAATTACTAGGTAGGGCAGCAACCCACACAGCCAGGTATCCTAGCTCATGCATTCTCAATGGGGGTAATACTGGTCCCAAAGGATGAAAATTCATTTGGGCGTTGGGGCAAAAAAACTTTCTTTTATGTAAGCACAGATACAGTATATCTGTAGTATTAAAATTTCATGGGTATTAAAATTTCAAACTGTCTAAAAGACTTCTGGTGGAGGAAGAGAATAGTGGAAAACAGGTTAAGAAACACTGTCCAAGCTAAAGGAAAGATGTGTACCACCTTTAGGTAAATTAAGACTTTGAGACAGGCCTTAGATGACAGGAACATGAAGAGCACATTTCCCTGTACTAAAGAGTTGGAATTTCATACACCATGGGTCCCATTTATCATGCCTCTGATATAAAAACTCACATTAGGCTACTCCTCCCTAGCACTAACGTATGTAGTTCAGGGAAGCAGTGATGATTTAGCCATCTTCTGCCTACGACACTCAAAAGACTAAAGCACTCATTACAAGCCTGCTGCTACTGACTGAATGTTTGTGTCCCCCTCCCCCATAAAATTCACATGTTAGTTCCTAATGCCCAATGTGACAGCACTTGGAGTTGGGACCTTCGGGAGGTGATTAGATCATGAGGGCAGAGCCCTCATGAATGGAATTATAAGAGAAACCCCAGAGTGTAACCTCACCCCTTCCATCATGTGAGGACACAGCAGGATGACAGCAGTCTATGAACCAGGCCCTCACCAGACACCAAATCTGCCAGCACCTTGTTTGTGGACTTTCCAGCCTCTAGAACTATGAGAAATAAATGTTGTTTATATGCCACCCAGTCTATGATGTTTTGTAACAGCAGTTCACACAGACTAAGACACCTTCATTCCCAATATTCAGAAGTAAGCTCTTTCCTACCCAGATCAAAGATGCCACTGGAAGGCCAGTTCTAATTTTATGAATAAAGTTGTAGGGACAAATTTTATTTTTTTTAACATGGGCAGGTTAAACCAGGTTCTACTACTTGGGAGTAGCTAAATTACCCTAACTATAAAGAAAATTACTTATTTTAAAAGATTCACTATCAGAAAAGACACTGACCATAATTCGTTTTATTTTAAAACAATCTGTTTAAAAGATTACATCAGGGTGGCTTAAGAACTTACCATTATACAGTATGACCAAGAATACATTTCTTCTACAAGGAAAAGTAGAAAGTAGGGGGAATAACAAGGCATCTCCCTGACCCTCTACTTTACAGAGCAAACTGCACAATGAACAGTAAAATTATAAACAGATTTATTATTTGAGTGCCTTAAACAAAAGAAAAATTCTCAATATATGGCATAGAAATTTATCCTTATGTACTATTTGTACTTTAAAATTTTAAACAAAGTACTTTATTTCTTTTCTGTGCCTACATATGATAATATCTAGATTCTAAATATAAATTTGTAAGCCCTAAAATTTTTTAACACTAGCTTTATTTCAAAAATAGATCAAGAAAGTAAGGTCAGCTTTTCCAGTATCTATCTATAAGCCTCAAAATCACTTAATTTGAACCAAACAAAAACACTTAAAAATAATTCCTATTAAAATACAAGGCTTCGTCATATACTTGGCAGTTAAAGGCTATCCTTGTTTTTGTTCTATTAACAGAGAAAAGCAATTAAAAGTGAAATCATTAACTCAATGCAGACCTAACACCATGGTCTCATGGCCAGTGTGGGGTTTCTGAGCCACTATAAATCACCACTTTGGTCTTCCCTTTACTTCCAGAATAGTTTTAAATTACATTAGGGTGTAGGTCTAATGTTACTGCTGCCAAAATGCCAGTCCTGACTTTCAGTGAGTTTGGCACTTCACGGCCTTACTCTTTGGGAAATTTTATAAGGCCTGAGTGCTTGAACAACAGAGGAGCAATAACATGCTATTTGGAAGCAGACCTTTACTCCTAGAACAGCCCAGTGCCTAAATTCTCTGCAAATCTTATCAAGCGAAAATGCGTATCACAATTTCCTGGAATAATGATCACATGACAGAAATATGTAAAACCACAATGAAAAGCAACACTACAGGAAATGATGAACGAGGCACACACGCTAAGCTCCATGAGGGCCAGGATCCTCTCTGTCCTGCTCATCTTTATATCCCCAGCACCAGCACTTAAGCCACCGCAGATGCTCAAAAACAATCGTGAAAGAAAATGGCAGGTGGCAGGGGCAGTGTCACCACAGAGCATTCTAATGCTGAAGCACAATGCTTCTTTCTGCGTAAATAATAATGTATCCTGGATCAGGATAAATTGTAATTGTTATGTAAGGGGCAAGAGTCTCCTCACCCAGATTCATTTAGCAAAGGATAAATTTTTATAAGAAATTTATTTTCAACCAACAAAATATGAAGGGTCATATTTGGATAGGAATGGAATAATCACAAATTTCACAATCTCATTTGGGATAAACAAACATACTTATTTTAATATGTCATATTTTGAGAATCATTCTCCTTTGGGAAATGACTTAAATCCTAGGCTTGTCTAATAATAGCCAAATTTCCAAAGGTTTAAATATTATTAGTTAAATTGTCTCAAAGAGCAGTTCAAACAACCCTCACTGCTTGGATTTACATGTCAGCAGCAAGCCTTCCCCCTCTGCATGGTTGGCAAATGATTCCCAAACTATTTAGAAATCTGTAACCTTTCAAATAAACAAAATGAGTGAAGGTTGGCCTATGATACTTGAAAAGGAGAAGTGACATCAATCCCAGAAAAAACATTCAAATAATTACCATTTTAACATGATCAAACATGATCAAATTACTAACATTTGTTTAAACCTATCAATTTGAAAAAAAAAGTTTTTTTTTTAAAAAAAAGTTAACAACACATACAAACCAAAATCCATTAGAATTAAACACATTACTTTTTAAAAACTTGACTACAAAGGTGCTCGGTATGAAGCTTGGTAACAAAGGTCAGTTAAGGCAAATGTGGAGATTCACTTTGGCTTTCAATAATATGTAAACACTGCCATGTGAGAAAAATGAGCCACAGTGGTTAAAATACTATCGTAAGTTTAGAATCACAGAGGAGCTCTCTGATACAGAACTATGAGCATACATTCACCATAGGTGACCAGACACAAGCACACACATCCACCACAGGGCCAGGCCATAATCCAACCCTGCCAGCAGCCCATCACTCCAAGCTTGGAAGAAAGGCAAAGGATCAAGCACGGCCTTTCCAAAGCTACAGGGGCAGGGACCTGCAATTCAAATTTGCTGGGCTCCCCCTCTATTGCTCAAATTACTTCAAAATGAAAATGAGGTCTTAGCTGGTAAAGTCCTCAATCAGGCTCAAGAGCAAAGGAACAACAATGATATACTGTACAGCACAGGGAATTACAGCCAGTATCTTGTAATAACCTAAAATGGAGTATAATCTTCAAAAACACTGAATCACTACACTACACACCCGAAACTAACATAATATTGTAAATTAACTGTACTTGAATAAAAATAAATAATTTTAATTAAAAAAAAAGAGAGAGCGCATGAGAGCAAAGGAAACCAGCAACCTTCCTTGTCTCCGCAACAGGGGGATATAGGCTTAAAAGAACAAGAACCAGAACATCCAGACTGCTCTCAATTTCCTTCTTTAAAAGCTCTCTCGTGATGTGATTTTGGAAACTGTATTTTTGAACTCCTTGCCTGACCAAAATCAAGCCTGCATTTTCATCTCCTTGAAATATGTTATTCATAAACTTGTTTTCTACTTCCCAAAATATCTACAACGTAACACGTACTTTGTTTTTCCTTCCTCCAAACACTTTCAGAGAAGTTAGCTGTTTCTTTTGTCAGACTCAGCAGGAGTGAAGAATGAACAGGACAGTAGGGCAACATAGAGAACTGGAGGGAATCAAACTATGTTAGCATCCCATGATCCTGTACGGAGGGAAAATCAAGGGGTGGGCGCCCCAGCAGTGGCTGGATTTTTAGTGGTCCCTAAAGCTGTCTTTCGTGCCATTAAATGCCAATTCCAACCCAAAAAGTATCAATTAGGAAGGCTTTCTATTCTCATTAGCAGTGGAGCTGCTCTCTCTCAATAATTTGTGAGTTTTAAAGATAGGGACAGGGCTTCCCCGGTGGCGCAGTGGTTGAGAGTCCGCCTGGAGATGCAGTGGACACAGGTTCGTGCCCCGGTCCGGGAAGATCCCACATGCCGCGGAGCGGCTGGGCCCGTGAGCCATGGCCGCTGAGCCTGTGCGTCCGGAGCCTGTGCTCCGCAACAGGAGAGGCCACAACGGTGAGAGGCCCGCGTACCGCAAAAAAAAAAAAAAAAAAAAAGATAGGGACAACAGATAAACAAGAAACAGGTCAGCCTAAACATTACTTTCTCCAGGAAGGCTCTTCTGAAGCTCCCAGCCCAGGGCCTCCTGCTATATGCTCTTGTTGCAATCTTTTCTCGTGGCATGTACCAAGAGTGTTTAAAAAATTACCTGTGTAATTGTTAACTGACTACCTCACTTTATATACCATACTCTCCACGAATTATTAGGTATTTCTTTTTCAGCAATATATCCCTAGGTATAATGCCTAGCACATGGCAGGCAACAGGTAAACATTTAATGAATAAACTTTATACTGAACAATTTTAATCTTCTAAGGGTATGATAGGCACTTTCCCTACCAAAGCAGCTGTATCAAGAAGAAAATTTTTCCAGTTTATCCAATGGTAAGTTTGTTCAAATTAAAGCTAGAAACAGTAAAAATCAAACGAACAAAACTGAAATAAACCCCTAAATGATAAAGGATTATCTACATCTTAATTTTTCTACTCTACTTACCACCTTACAATTTTTGATTCCCCATAGTTACCAAAGTAAAAACTTCAAATGGCAACCTCAAATTTCTATCTAAATTACAGAGGCTGATTTCCCAAGTCAAATCTTCACTGCTGGCTCAACAGCCATACTCAAATGGTGCTGACTTGAAGATTAAAGAGTGGTGGGACAAATTCATAACCCAGGGCCCAAGCTAGTCAACACCTTCCTTACGATCTCAGAAAGCACACTGAGTACCCACGGAGGGCCCTGGACCAAGAAGAGACTAAGAATACATCGAGTCCTACATTTAGACTTTTTAAGTACCCAAGGTTAGAAGACGTGAAAACTGACAGCAGTGCAAAGAAAACGTGGTCAGCTCAATACAAAGCACCAGCAGAAGGTAGTGCACCTGTTAGACATGAAGTAACCACCCATGGTACTGAGCAACTCGAGTGTGTCCAGAAGGGGGCAGCCAGGCTGTAAGACACCTGGGAGTCCCGGCCGGGACTTAGGACCCTCTGGGGGAAAAAGTCTTAAAGAGACACCAGACAACGATCTTTAAGTAGCTTCAGGAGCCCTCATGTCGGCACTGGCACAGACTCCTTGGCAGGTAATGAGCAACAAATTCATAGTGATTCAGGGTTAGAAGGAGCTTTCTGAACAACTAGAGCTGTCCAAAAATGAAGAGGGCTGACCCGAGAGCAAGGGAGTTCACCAGCACCACCAGAGGCTCACCCTGGGTGGGAAAGTATCATTTGACAGGGCAGCCACAGTCGGACAGAGCACTGGGTGCAAAGCTGGGCTGCTGGAACTCCAAGATCCCTTCCAACTAACAGGCCGCTGTGACTTGGTTAACCAGAAAATGTTCACCGTTCTTCTGATCAGCACACTGTTGTAATACTACAGCACTCACAACTTGGTTCCCAAGGTATACACCACACTTTCTTCCATGGGGCTGAGGATATTCCAAAAGAAGAGTTGTTTTCCTATTTTTAACTGAATCTCTATTACTTTAATTACAACCATTCTTTGTTGGGGTGCTTTCGTATTAAGAGAACATTTGCATTCCTCTTTAAAACAAAAGTACTCTTCTGCAAACATTTATAAACATTTACATTGGGTTTCACAACCCTAATGAAAAAAATGGGCAAAAAGTTTTGAAAACAGCTTTTACATTTTGATGAAAACATTAATTTTAAGTGTACCACTGGAAATATTTATTATCAAAACAATTATTCTATTAGGTAAGTTTATACTTTTTAATATCATAAGGTAGCAAATAAAACATGTTTATTAAAAAACTTTTCATTGGAAAACACTGCCTATGCTGACGTGACATATTTTTGAGGGCATATTACTGAGCCTGGGGTTTTGTCCTTCACAAAAAGTAGAGATATTCCTGCTATCTAAATAGATGTGAAAATGTAATAAGTTTTTTATCTAAGAAAGTCATAGAATATCAGAATATAAAACAGTTTGTGCTTCACAAGTCTTCTGTACCTCTCTTTCCTTCTTCAGTTTGGGGAGGAGGGGACTGCATTTCAAGTTTCCCTAATAAATTTCTCTGTGGGGCTTCCCTGGTGGCACAGTGGTTGAGAGTCTGCCTGCCGATGCAGGGGACACGGGTTCGTGCCCCGGTCCGGGAAGATCCCACATGCCGCAGAGCGGCTGGGCCCGTGAGCCATGGCTGCTGAGCCTGCGTGTCCGGAGCCTGTGCTCCGCAACGGGAGAGGCCACAACAGTGAGAGGCCCGCGTACCGCAAAAAAAAAAAAAAAAAAAAAAAAAAAAAGAAATTTCTCTGTGATTCTCCTGATCAGATTTTTGCTCTAACAGAGGGGACTGGACCACATCAGTCCCACCTAGTGCACTTAAAGGTCAATGCTCACACATCCAGCATCGGTCATTTTACAGTTTAGTCCTGGCATAATTACGGGGTTACTCAGAAGATGAGTTGGTGACAAACCAAATCAAATAAACAAGGTACCACACCGGCTGCAGAATTTGTTTTATTATGGCTATTTTAAATGCAGTTCCCAGAAGTGTCCTTATCTTGCTCACTTTCTATAGGCAGATCATGATATCACCGAAACACATCTGAAAAAAGTGAACTGATACATTTGGAAGCATCAAGAAAATACAGGAAAGCCATTCTTTGTAACCACACTCAGCAATGGGATGGTGAAGAGTCAGGCATTTAGCAGTTTCTCAGCCAGAAGTTGGTTGGTTTTGCCTTATGGCAATGGCCTATGTTTTCTGTATTGATGTGCTGCTCAAAAAGAACTGATTGATCCGTTCAAAGACAAGAAAGAGAAGGCCTGTTTGTAAGACCAGTGATGAGAGCATGGATCAAAACGGTGACCTATAAGGATGGTCATTTTCATGCTTACGGAGACACTTCTTGCCTTGGATCCTTTTAAATTCCTCAGATTCTCCAAGGGTGGGAGGAGGGAGCCGGTGTCAAAGAGATTTCTCTAAAATGCGTCTTGCCCCACAATGGCCTGTAGAAGGGTTTTGCTCTGACTGCAAAAGCCCTAAGCAGGTGAGCAAAGAAACCCCTCACGCTATGCCTAGTCTTCCGAGAAGAGGAAGGCAGCCATCGGCTTACACGGTGTGCTGAAAAGACTGGCCGAGTTCCTGCGAGATCATTCTCATATCTCCAGATGGAAAGAAATCGAGTAAAATACATCAGAATGGAGACTCCAGTCTTGGGGGCAGGTTGAGACTGTATGACCAGGGTCCAAAAATGTCTTTTTTCTTTTTTCTTTTTTCCTTTATTTAAATTAATAGGCTCAGTAGAGTGAGCTCCACACAGGAAAAGGATTTTTTTTTTAACTTAGGGATCGCTACTAGAAGACTAAGAACGTACCCAGTCGTTAAAAACCCTCTTAGTGTGAAATCCAGAATGACTGCCGTGCCGGGAAGGACTCCAGCTACGCAGGCCGGGAGGATCAGCTCTCTTTCCTCGTGACCACAGAGGGAACTGCAGGGGTGTCAAGCGCGCTCCTCTGAGGTGAGGTGGCTGCTGTGTTACCCCAGGAGTCTGTGCAGGGCTCCTGGCTGGCTCCGAATGAGGGACAGCCCCTCTTCATCCCCACTGCTCACCACTCACACACTCTCCAGCAACCTCCCTCTAGAAGTTCCAGAAAGTTCCTGCTAACCAGTCCAACAGGCTTTCCAAGCGAGAGGTGAGGAGCCTCCTCCTCCTTGCTTTCAGTGTACATTCCAAACAGAAGAAGGAAAAAGAGGCCAGCAAAGCCAGCGCCTGCCCTTGGTTTTGCATTGAGATAAAATTTTCATTAACACATCTCTGACTGACTTCAGGCTAAACCCGTTAATCTTTACATTCAGAACCGTGGGCAGGAAAAGGTGGCAGGGAGCTGTCACCCATGCATACACATGCAGGCCTCAAGACACATTCTCTGAAGTGAATATTTATCTGACTTCCTCTAAATGGCAGGCAGTCTCTTCCATCTCTGCTGCTCCTCTGTTGCCAGAAATAGCGATGTCAGGAGCAGCCTTCTCTGATGTAAACCAGCTCCTCCCAGAACAGCGGGTAAGCAGGTAAAGCCAGACCACTCTGTCAGCCTGACCATCCTGCAGGGCTCAGTTCATGCCCTCTGCCCACTGCGGCCTACATTCCTCAGGTCCTTGTTACCGGCTCCTGACAAGAGTAACAAACCTTCGCCATCAGCTTCCAGATGAGAGCAGGGGTGAGGCCTTCAGGGCCAGAAAGCAGAAAATCACCAGCCTCCCCATCACAGCCACAGTCTCCCTCTTGGTGGTGGCGATGGAGGGTCATTTCAGAGACCAGTGAGTATTTTCAATAAAGGATGAACGAATTCTCTGATTGACATCCTGAGAAGAAAAACACGAACATTTTTCTTTTCTTCCTTTCTCCGAGTTTCACATTTGGAAATGGATGCTGTCATATTACAAGAATAAACGGCAGGTCTGGAAATGAACCAAAGCCCTTTAATCCAGTCTCACTTTACAATGCAAATGTTTTTCTACCAAACGGTCCAAAATATGCTCATCATCACCTGCAGCGCAAATTTTCAGGGAGCTATAAACACTTACCAAAATTTCTTCCAACTTTTCTCAAGGAAAGTGTCTGTGCACATAAATTGCTCCACGTCCTGGCTTCCTCTCCTCTCACAACTCCCCAGGCCCCTGCTTTGTGATCTCCTCTCCTAGAGGCTTCTTCCCCCAGGTGGGGTGCGCCACAGGTGCCCAGTGCGAGGAGAGGGGGTGAGCTGGGTTATCACCCTCAGTACCACTGTCCAGTGCGCAGCTAGCTGCAGCACCCACCTGCCCAAGCAGCAAGCAGCGCAAGCACAGGTAAGGAGGGCATCGTAGACAAGGCCTCGGACATAAGAAGGGCTGGAAATGACAAAGGCAGAGTGCACCCCCTCTTTTTGGATAACACATACCTGCACCTTGCTGTCCAGCTAAGTTAGCACTTAATTGGCTTAAGTCATCCCTAATAGACAAACATAGCATTAGCAATTACCTAGTCAATATATACTGCTCCCTAAAAGGGGAGAAGGAAGCGTCTAAGAGATACAGGAGGGGACCAGCTGTTCAAAAGGCTCTTTGGTGATAAACGGCAAGTGGTCTGGAAGCTGCCATCTCATTTAGCTAATTACAAACCTATTTGTTTCTGGGGGAAAAAAAAAAAAAAAGGAGCACCTGAGGCAGTTTATCTCCCCTGTCACTGAGGAATGTAGATAGCTCTAGCGGGAAAACAGAGGGCGGTTTCTACCTGGGTGGAAGGGCAGGGACCTCAATGCTCCATCCTGTGCACTGGGTCCTGCTCCCTGCAGCCTCCTGGCCTGACTCCGTCCACAGGCCTCTGGGGAGAAGGTCACCAGAGATCTGCACTCAGAGACTCTGACATCCCTTCCTGAAAACGATGACCTCACATTCAGCTCAGTCCCAGGGGAGGCCTTGGGACAAGTCACCGAGAGGCTCGGGGCCTCAGTTTCCTCATCTGTAAAGAGAGAGGACTGGAGCGGAACAGCGGTTCCCAGCCCTGGGTACACATCACCATCACTTTTGGTGATTCTGTGATTTAATCAGGGTCAGGTGTGGGTGGGCAGCAGGATCTGTAAAAGGGTTGAGAACAACTGATCAACTAGAGCCCTTTCTACTTTAAACAAAACAAAAATTTCCTAAGCCCCCAAAATCAGTGAAATCATCTGCACCCCTCCCCCTAAAGGGTGATGGATGGGGATGAAAAAAGTGAGCTCTTCACTGAGTAGGGCCAACCTGGCCCTGAAAATGCTTCATGAGCACTGAAGCTGCAGCCTACCTGAAGGATCTCGAAGTTTCCAGTCAGCTCTAAAATTTGGACAATGTACTTGGAATTTAGATTTTCTTCCCTCTGCTGCCTGAAACGTGAGTCTCACAATAAACTATCTTAAAAGAAAATGTTGTGGTTGTTTTAAATACATCTTCGGCTAACAAATGAGACTGCCTGCCATTGTTTTTTTGTTTTTTTTTTAAACAAAGAATGAAAAACTACTTAAGCATTCGTTCATTCCCTCACTTTCAGTTGATTATAGGCCACAGAAAAAAACATAAAACAAGTCCTAAGAAATGAACAATTAACATAACAAAAGTGAAAAGAATTATAATACCAAGATGCCAAAAATATTGATTACATTTCAATTACTATTTGCACTTTCATCTGGAAAACATATCCTCCGTTGGAAAGTACCCAGTATAACAGCTGCATTGCTTTTTCAACTTTCACAAACACTCTAAAAGTTGGCCAGAACTCTGGGCTGGCTGACATCCAGGGTTTTATTATTACATACTATTAGTTAATAGTGAGAAATGTGGGCTAAGGGAGAAAGCGAAGTAACAACAGGGTCTTCATAATCGTGTGCAGATGTGAGAGTTTCTGAAGCTTTATCTACCAGAAAATGCCTCCTATATCACTTCTATTACCTGTAGCCTTTATTAATTTAATTAGGTAGTTACAAATGTTATGTTTTTAGGACATCGTTTAGAGACTTAACGTTAAACAATTTTTCTTATGTCAGTGGCTGGTCCATGCTGACATTTTAGTGTTTTTCATATGTAAAGCAAGCTGGTCAATCTTCTCCCCTTCTCGCTCTACTTTTTAGCGAGTGTGGAAAGCAAATCAATAGGCCAAGAACCAGTCCCCTTCCTTCATTATATCCATTTCTTGTCAAATCAATTACGGCTCAAAAGTCTCTCACTTTTACTACTTCATAAATGTTGGGGCTTACATTATTTTCTTTAAATGTTTATATAAACCAAATGGAGTGGTATGGTCTAGTACAGACTTTTCAATCTCGCAAACCTCTAAAAGTCAAAAAAAAATTGGAGGGACCAACATGGGTTTCTAACTTTTATTAAGTAAGGAGTAAAAATTAAAACAAACACGAAAAACTACTATCTGATACCTCCACTATTGTATAAAGAAGACTCAAAATAGGAGAAGGATCATCATCATAATCTGAGAATTGAAAGATCAATCCTTTGCAGAAGAGAACAAATGGTGATTTTACATCAAGGCTTCTAAAGTGGACAGGGAGCGCCCCAGGACACACCTGGCCCCATAGGTGCAAAGGGAAGTGTCAGTCAGTAGCCAGACGATGAAAGCTGAAACCAGCTAGCTGACCAGGAACAGGCACAGAGCTTCTCCAGGCTTTTGCATCTATACCTGGATATTTACCCTACTTCTGAATTACCTTCCTGTTCTAAAGTTCCATAACCACTAGGTGAGAACACTCTGCTACTCTGTTACCTATTTTATTAGGATGAGGGATAAGAACCAAGTCTCTTATGCCCCACGATGTGTATCTCCAGCACAGCACTGGGCACAAAGTCAGGGCTCAATAAATATTTACTGAATAAACGACTTTTCTGATCTCCACAGTGTTGAAGGATTTTAAGAAAAATGCTTCCTGAGAGAAAATATAACATGGATCTGGCTTTAATTTTTAATTTTATGTATGTATGTATATTTGCATTATTTAACAAACACTTACATAGCTCTATGTGCCAGGCCTCAGAGCTTTACAAATACTAACTCATTTAATCCTCAAAATATCCTTTTCGTGGTAGCCACTCTTATCTTTCTCATTTTATAGATGAGAAAATTGTGACACACAGTGGTTAAGGAATTGCCTAAGGTCAGAAAGGTAAAGTTAGTGGAGTTGGGATTTGAAACCAAGTGGTCTAGTTTCTGAGTGTATCCTGCGCTGTCTAATAATGGTTGCCACGAGTCACATGAGGCTATTTAAATTCAAATGAATGAAAATTAAATAAAAATTAAATATCAGCCCTCCAATGTACTAGCCATGTGCACTCAGAAGCCAGATACAGATCAGGACAACAGTACTTAAAAACGAAGATGGGGAACAATTCCACCATGGCAGAAAGGCCCACTGGAAGCTTGGCAATGCTCAACTGCTGCCTCTCCCATCTGGCTGTGGCTCCAGACCCTGCACTTCCATCTCCATGCTGTGCCCCCAACCTAATAAAACGTAACACAAAGGGGCTTTCCAAATGGGACTCTCTAACGCCCATTCTTTAAGCAAAAGCATAGAAAAACAAGTCAACAGCAGCTTGATTCTTTTTTTTTTTTTTTGCGGTACGCGGGCTTCTCCCTGTTGTGGCCTCTCCCCTTGCGGAGCACAGGCTCCGGACGCACAGGCTCAGCGGCCATGGCTCACGGGCCCAGCCGCTCCGCGCCATGTGGGATCTTCCTGGACCGGGGCACAAACCCGTGTCCCCTGCATCAGCAGGCGGACTCTCAACCACTGCGCCACCAGGGAAGCCCAACAGCAGCTAGATTCTTGATAAACGTCCTCAAAAAGAAAGCTTGGCTTGGATTTTTCCTTTGTTATGTTCTATTCTTCTCCTGACAGGATGTCTGCAGAAATGGTCTCTGGCTGTTAGGTCGCTGGTGCACACTTGCACCTGTCCTGCTGTGAAGGGCAGGAACCCTGATTTATGGATTTTTTAAGCAGAGTTCAGCCAGTGGGTAGCCCTTCCCGAAATGCAGCTCCCAAAATATTTGCGGACATTCTTTCAAAATGCAGAAGGCACATCACAAAAGGTTCTTTCTGTAACACGGAAACAAAGTTTTTGGTATCAATGCAGCCTTTAAATTCTCTGTCTCAGAGGAGGATTCAGGGTGAGCTGCCACTGAGGGGTGGGACGGGGGTGGGTGTTACGATTTCTGCAACTCCTAAAATAGCTACACCTTTGAGAAAAGGCAGTTGTGAAAGTTTAATTACCTAAGAAGGGTAACACATCAAGTCATTGTTCAATATAACATCTGAATCCAAGAGAACTTGAGGGGAAATGAGACACAGGACAGCTAAACTTTGGTAGGAAAAAAAAGTCAAGTCCCAGAACTGGGGGCAAGGAAAATAAAGAAATAAAGAGGAAAACTCTTTGGGTGGAGTATCAAGGGAAAAAGAACGAAAGTAGGAAGACTGGAAAAACAAAACTAATTCATAGTTCTGCTGTGGCTGGACTTCCCAGTTGTAAAATTCTATTTCTGCGTTTGTTAAATGAAGTCAATAAAAGATCTATAACAAAATATATTCATTCCTTCTCTCCCTCTTCTAATTAAGGCATTTTTATGATGCTTACTTTCAGAGAACCCCAGAGGTTCCCCACGGAAACCCTAGGGGTTCCTTGACCAGACACACATCGTATGGGTCAACAGATGACAAGTTTCTCTGGCAGTAAACAGAGGCGGAAGTTGAGTATGCTGGCTTCCTGCTGGGGGGCTGAATACCTTTACCCAGGAGCTCAGACTGTGGACAGACGTTGGATCTTCACGTTCCATGCCGTATGTTTCTCCCCGTTTACACTTGGCCCTCCGCACCCATGAGTGCATCCACGAATATGGAGGGCCGCCTGTACTATGCCATTTTATATAAGGGACTTGAGCATCTGCAGATTTTTGTATGAGGTAGGAGAGTGTTCCTGGAACCAACGCCCTCCGGATACCGAGAGATGAGAATACAATTTCCCAAACAACTATTTCCATAACTGTATGCCCAAATCATTGTCCGTAATTGCTGCTGAGCACTGCTGTACATTATGGATGTACAATAACTTTATTTATTTATTTATTTATTTTGAGGTATGCGGGCCTCTCACTGTTGTGGCCTCTCCCGTTGCGGAGCACAGGCTCCGGATGCGCAGGCTCAGCGGCCATGGCTCATGGGCCCAGCCGCTCCGTGGCATGTGGGATCTTCCCGGACCGGGGCACAAACCCGTGTCCCCTTGCATCGGCAGGCGGACTCTCAACCACTGCGCCACCAGGGAAGCCCCCCGTAACTTTATTTAACCGAGTCCCTACTATGAGATACATAATTGTTCACTATTCTCAATAATATTTTCATGAATGTGGTAGTATCATTGTAACCTTGTCCATTATTTTGTTAGGGTAAATTTCTAGATCAGAAACTTACTGCCCTACAAAAATGGTTCCTCCCACCTGCACTGCAGGAGAAGGCCTGTTTCCCCTCCACCATGATCACACTAAGTAGGTTAAGATCACTACAAAAAAAAGAGATATCTCTAAAGTGTCATCTCACTGTTATTTTAATTGCACACCTTTGCTTACTAATGATGTGACCTCGAATATGTTTTCATAATCTAAATTGATCACTTATTTGGGCAAATTACTAACCTCTCTGTGCTTCAGTTTATTTATCTGTAATACAGGAATAATAATTGAACCTATATCTCATAGCATTGTTTTGAGAATTAAATGAGTTAATGCATGTAAAATGCTTAAAACAATTCATGGAACATTCAAAAAAGTTTATTATTATTATTATTTATACTTTTTAACTTATTTCTGGTAAGGAAGAAATCTTCCTTTGAAACAATAAAGTTCACCTTGGTGGTTACTTTTTCTGAACAGCACAGATGAAATTATTATCACTGGGTAACAAAGAACCACTGTATGTACCCACGTGTAATTCTATAGAAGTAGACCTCCGTCTCCTTCATTTAGTTATAATATCCACTAGACCAAGAATATTTTTCTGTAATATAAACAAAAGTACATTTGAATTAAATTTTAATAAGTTGTACATTCTTGGATTTACTTTTAATAAAATTCTGATTTTTCCAGAATTTTTAAAATTTTATAACAAAATTTTATAACAACAAAGAAATCCCAAAACAGAGCTTAGTTAAATAAATCACAATATATATATAATATATAGACTCTCAAGCATCAGTAAAAACAATGATATTTTATATGTATGTGTAAAACAGGATGATGCTCAGATGAAATAATAGGTAACAAAATAAGCATATGACAATTCTATTTCTGTTTGAAAACATACTTTTATCTGGAATAATACATATACCAAAATGTTAAAAGTAGTTATTAGCACTGCATGGTGGTATTAAAGGCAATTTAAATTTTCTTATTTTCTAAAGAAAACCATGTTTCCCTTAGTTTCTACAAAGAACACTTTATTTTTGAAATGAGAAATTTTAAGTATTAGTACAGGTGGGATTCCAATGCGGTGTGCAGTTTCTTGGACAGAGCAGAGCTGTCTGGCAAGACAAGTCCCTCTTGGATAACAAGGTTGTCTCCAGCAGGAACATTCTGTGGACAGACTGGGGAGTGGCATCTCATCAGGGCTCCTTGAGCTCCCAACCTGAGGTTCCCACCTCCCCACATCCTCCCGGACATGGGCAAAGGGCCCGAGCTGATTTTGTCTTTCTCCTGCTTACCACCCACCAATGATGCCCCAAGGCTTTCAAAACAAAGCTTCAAACTATCTGATAAGCACACAAGGCCCCTGCTTTTCCCCAGTGTCATCCCCTGCCACAAACCCACACACCCTTAATTCCAGGCAGCTCAACACTCTTGCAGTTCCCAGACTCTACACACACACTGAGTGTAAACCCTAGTTTACACTCAGCTCAACCTCATCTCCTGCAGGGGGGCTTCACGGTACCCCTGGCCCCATATCTAGACAGCATTCTGCACACTGGACCACAATCGTCGGCCCATTCCTGCCCACTTTCTTGACTGTGAGTGGATTGGGTGGGTTACAGCAGAGTGGTGGAGCCAGTAGACAAGTGGAGAGAGGGCTCCTTGAGGGAGAGTTAACATATAATAACTATAATGAACTGCACATATATAAATTACACAATTTGATAAGTTTTGATATATGTACACCCCTGTGAAACCATCACCACCATCAAGAAAATGAGCATATCCATCACTCCAAAAAGTTTCCTCATGCCCCTTTGTAGTCCACCCCTCTTGGCCCACCTCAACTTTATCCCCATCCCTGACCCCCAGACAACCACAGATCTGCTTTCTGTCAGTACAGATTAGTTTGTAACTTCTATATACGTGGAATCACTCAGCATGAACTCTTTTTCTGTCTGACTTCTTCACTCAGCATGATTATTTTGAGATTCACCCATGTTGCTGCATATAACAATAGTTGATTCTTTTTTTATTGCTGAGTAGTATTCAATTGTATGGATACAACTCAGTTTATGTATCCATTTACCTGTGATGGACATTTGAGCTGTTTACAGTTTAGGGCTACCACAAATAGGTCTGCTGTGAACATTTGTGTACAAGTTGCTGTGTGGATGTGTGCTTTCATTTCTCTTGGGTAAATGACTAAGAACACCTGGGTCATATCATAGGTCATATGGTAATTTTTTTTAAGAAACGGAACCATGGGACATTCTAATAAAATTTTAAAAAAACAAAAAACAATGAGCAGACAAGTACCCAAATGCACCAGGGGAATATCCTTTTTAAAGAAACATAATAAATCCTTTTATAAGGGATGAGTCATTTTACAGTGTGAATAATCATTCTCTGTGACTTTTAAAATTCAATCTTCACATACCAAGTTTTCTGAACATCAAATGAGTCATGCCTATATTAATTACAGTTACATAAAAATCTGTACTCCCTCCACTGCCCAATTCCCCCACGGCGAGCCTTGTTCTTTTCAGGATTTGGACGGCACCACTTAACTGCTTCTCTCTCTGGCATTCTCTACAGTGGTGTTGTGAGAAAGAGCATGATGTTGTGATTATATCAGTCTTGAAGAAGGATCCTTTCTTTGTATGTGCTCCAAGAAAAGACAGTAACCCGCTCATGTGACTTCGGGGGAGTTATACTAACTTTTTGTGTCTTTTGATAGCCACCCTATCAGCACCCAAAATTAGATGTGAGATTGAAAAGGCCTTCTGTTTAAGAGGTCTATTCAGCAGTAAATACGACATGGGCTGAAAAAAGAAAGCAATTCCACACGGAAATATTCTACCTTGACACTTAGGCTGGGACCCTCACCTCCGACTTAAACCTATTTAAATTCAGAACACATAAAAGCATACAGTTTACAGAATATGAGTAATCTGGAACATCGGAGAGATTATAAGAAAAGTGCTCTTTGGTTCTATCTAAACTTCAAAGGATTGGGTTTTCTGGTAAATACTGTATTCAATATTCTTGTAGATGCATTAAACTGCACATGATTTTCTAAACATAGTTTTAAAAGAATCTGTGTATAAAAGCATAATAGAGCTAAACAGAGTCTGACAGTTTTTACTATTTCTATTAACTTTTCTGCTCTAGTTTATACAAGCCAATAAATCTCATTCTTATTCCACATGAAAAGAAAGGAAATCCACCCAGTAGTCAATTACATTTCTACTGTAGGCTAGGAGTATCTTTGCTTGAGACATAAGACACATGTCCATGTGTCCTCAGCATGAAGACCACTGTGATTTACATAAATGTTCCAGAAGCAAACCTTTTAAGTAACAAAAACCAAATCCCATATAAAATGTTACCAGCCTGACTAAGTCTGAAGGCATCTGCCACAGCAGTCAGTCAGCCAACACAAGGGCAGTAAGTAAGACACCTGCAAGGAGGTCATTGGAACGCACAGCCTTAGAAACAGGTGTTAAATGAAACTCCTTAGATCCAGCAGTTCCCCTCTTAGGAATCTACAGGAAAAGGTGGCTTCGGAAAAAAATTTGAATTCAATGATGCTCTCATCGTTGTATTTTTTATAGCAGCAAAAATACTGAAGACAACTTAAATGCCCAGTAATAAGGGACTGTATGGGTACTTTACACAGCCACAAAAAAAGTTTTCAAAAAACAATTTTAACATGAATACAACACATAATGTAACAAAGTGAGGACAATTATATTAAAAAGTGTAATGTAAGGATGTGAGTGTATGTGTGTGTGCAACTGCAAATAAGCAAAACCAGGAAGAAGTATATCAAAATGTTAACAAGAGTTACCCTGGGATTACAGGACTGTATTACTCTCATAATCAGGAGTTATTTTCTTTAAGGGCCTATAAAAAAGGCTAATAGGAAAATCTGGATTTAGACAAGAGAAAAAAAAGAAGTAAATTACATAAAAGTGATTCTTCAAACCACAGATGTTTCAGAAAGATTAACTTAAATGATGCATATGGTTAGAAGGCACTTAAAATACAATGTTCAAAATTTTACTTCACATTCAACTCTTCAGGAATATACTGACTCCAAAAAATTATTCTTACATAATATGACCAGTAATTTCTGACCAGTTCTTCACCAAGAATGTTGACTACCAAAACACTTCAAATCTTAATAACCAGTGGGTAATGAAAAATTTTTTCTACCAAATTGTAATCAAAAGAGAACACATTTGAAAATTATACAGTCCTGTTAATAACGTGGGCAAATCTTCAACCTTTGAATATGGATTTGGAGACTCTTCACAATATATGACTATGTGGGAGAAAAAGTAAATCCTCACAGTGGTGGACCATGGTGCCCTAGGATGCAGTGTTTCCTGTCAGTCAGGTTCATTATTAGCAATTTCTCTGGATCCCCCCCAAAATTATGAACTATAACCTTGACTTTGGTTATAGCGTTTCTTGACTTAATTATTGCTTACTCTGCCATCACTATGCCCTACTGAAATTCACTCTCTTCCATACTGGAGCTCAAGTGAGCTTTGAAAAACACACAAACTTTCCTAAAATCTTTCACCACCCTCCCCCCCCTTCATCTTTTGGGTAAGGCTTCCTTTGAAGGGGTACACGCCATTACGCCTTGTTTCACTTCCCTTCATCCTCAACATGCTCCCTCTGTTCTGGCCATAACAGAACACTTCCCCCAAAGCACACCATCTTCTTCTCTCTCCCTGGCTTTGTACAGGTTGTTCACTCTGCTTGGGACGCTCCCACTCCCTAATCTTTCCAGCTAACACCATTCATTCTTCAAGAGTCATCTCAGGCATCATCCTTCTTCAGAAAGGTGTTCCTATCCCCTTGCAACCATCATCTATCTACCTGCCCACAGTTTACAGTAATCATGACAAGGACTTGTCACTGGTTCCCTGTTTCCTCCTCTGAACGCTAGCCCAGCGAGGGCAGAACTGTCTCATTTCTGTGCCCTGGTGCCCGCAGAGAGCTCAGCAATGGGAAGCACTCAACATTCTGACTGAAGCTCCACACCCATCGATGCTAGTGAGGCAGTGGTCCTACTTATTAGTCCAATAAAACACATCCGCTACTCAGGGGAAACCCAGACATGGTCACTCATCAAAGTATCCAGTTATTTTAAAATAACTTATTCTTAATCCAAAATTTCTGGAGAAACTGCCTTTTGAAAGAATGCTCTTTTCGCCATTTCAGTGTTGATTTCAAGATTGTTCAAATGTCCTCTTTTCCCTTTTTGGTGGACCCTTCCTGAACTTAGGACCCTACCTAAAGCATTACCAGAAAAGACCCTTTAAATACTTTCAGAATTAAAAAGATCTGTTTATAAAATCTCCAAAAAGTTGTTTTCTATCCTCTGCATCATCAACCCAGCAAAATTAAACAGACTTGGGGTGGCTCTGCGAGATCAGCATGAATGATTAAGAGTCAGGTGCTCTCCTATTGCTATGGAAACACACAGCTAGGATTAAAAATATTTTAGGCTCAAAGAACAGATCACAGGTCCACTCCTTGATCCAGAAAAATCCAACTAATTAAAAATCACAGTGAAAAGATCATTTCAAAGAACATTCTCTATAAATAACCCATATATATATACTCAGTGATATTTTGCAAAACATTCCCAATTAGGGATTTCTGTATGCATGCTCTTTGCAAAAGCTCTTAATCACCTGAAACTGATCAGCTCTCAAGTCAGAACTGTGATTTTAAAAATGAGTAACTTAGATCTGTAGAGTGCCATGTATTTTTCAAAGTACTTTCAATTACATCACTTTATTTGATCGCATTTTCAGCACTCACTTCTCAATGTCAAATCCAAGGATTAAAAGTTCTTTTTCTAAATTTTCTAAACCTAGAAAATTGGATTGTTATTTTAACATCTGGTGTTGAAGATGTAAAAGAGTAACAAATGATGTAAAGATGTAAGAGTAACAATTCTCTTAATCTTTGACAGTGGAATTAAATATTGTATACATCTGTGTGTGTTCAGTGCTTAGTCTCTTTACAAAATGAGCCCTTTGTAAGATTAATAGCTTCATTAAAATTGAAAGTAGGAAAATAATTCATTGAAAAGTGTGAAAAATTCTGTTATTTTTTCCCTATACAAAATGTACCATCTGGAGTTATTCTGCAGCCAAAAATATATCAGGAGATAGGACTCTTTTTTTTTTTTTTCTTTTTTTTTGCGGTACGCCGGCCTCTCACTGTTGTGGCCTCTCCCGCTGCAGAGCACAGGCTCCGGACGCCCAGGCTCAGCGGCCATGGCTCACGGGCCTAGCCGCTCTGCGGCATGTGGGATCTTCCCGGACCAGGGCACGAACCCATGTCCCCTGCATCGGCAGGCAGACTCTCAACCACTGCACCACCAGGGAAGCCCCGGGACTTTTTTTTTTAATGGTAAGAGGAAGAAAGAAACTGTAAATCACAAAGAAGCCACTAGGATGAGACAACACACAACACTGAAATCTGAGAAAAGAGGTCCCACAGATCACCCTCAAAGTTCACACAAGCTAGTGTGACCATACAGGACCTGTGACATGCCACCCTTTAAAATGAAGCAAAAAAAAAAAAAAAAAGGACTCTGGGAATGAAATGGGAGAAGTCAACAGAGCCAAAATTAAAAAATAAAATGAGTCAATTTCAGAAAGAAGACTAAAGAGTGAGGTAGACATCACATCTGTCTAAGGTGAAACCAGAGAGTTACTGATTCTCGAGGGGAGCAGGGAGGTGTGGACGACTTAGGCAGGTCCCTGGTCTAGTCCTCCTCTGGCTACCTTTAACGGTACCTCCCTAGTCCTCAGTTCTCATCTGAAAACTGAAGCAAGTAGTTCTCAAACTTGGCTACTCACCAAAATCACCTAGGAATTTTAAATACAGAATCCGGGACTCCATGCCTAGAAATTCTAATCCAACAGGGGTGTGATGTGGCTGGAACCTGTAATTCTAAAAAAGTCCCTCAGGTGGTTCTGATGTACATGTCTGGAAACCACCAAACAAGATGATCCCTAAAGTACCACCTCATCCTTTTCATTGCAATTTAACCTCACCATCGAGAACCCAGGTCTATTTATTTCTAGAGGATTTCTCTGTGTACTATACTCAAAACTGAAAGCTTATGGTATTTCAGAACACAGATTTTCAATGGCTTGAGTGTACGTTTTCTACTTGCCCTTTAAAATTCAATTCTATCAAGACCCCCAAAATCCACAAGCAATAGAGGACCAGCTGCACTCAAGTTACCAGGATTGCTCCCTACTACACAAGATATTATGAGTCAATGCTTGCTTTCCTATTATTCTCCTTAGCATTTCTTTTTGGCCTTTCCAATCTTCCATTTTCCTGCCTTTAAAAAAAAGTTAACATTTCCTATCTAGATCTCTGAGCTTGAGAAAAGAGAATATACAAAATCAGGCAAAATAAAAGTGTTCAACGTAATTCAATAAAGATGGGTATTAACAAAATGTATAAAAATTATTGACAATAGGAAGAAAAGAAAATATGCCTCTTCTCCAACAGTCAAAAGCAGAGTAGATACATGCACCACAATGTTCACTGCAGCACAATCTGCAATAGCGAAGACATGGAAGCAACCTAAATGTCCAACGACGGAGGAATGGATAAAGACGATGTGGTATATACTATACATACACACACACACACACAAAATGGAATGTTACTCAGCCATAAAAAAGAATGAAATAATGCCATCTGCAGCAACATGGATGGACCTAGAGATTATCATAAAAAGTGAAGTAAGCCAAAGACAAATATCATATGATATCACTTGTATGTGGAATATACTAAAAAAAGATACAAATGAACTTATTTACAAAACAGAAACAGACTCACAGACACAGAAAACAAATTTATGCTAATCAAATAGGAATGGGTAGGGAGGGATAAATTAGGATTTGGGGACTAAAATATGCACACTACTATATACAAAACAGATAACCAACAAGGATAGCACAGGGATACTGTATAGCACAAGGAACTATAATCAATATTTTATAATAACCTATAAGGGAAAAAAATCTGAAAAGAATATATACATAATATATATGTACATATATATATAACTGAATCACTTTGCCATACATCTGAAACGAACACAACACTGTAAATCAACTATACTTCTATAAAAATTAAAATTTTTTTTAAATTAAAAAAAGAAAAATATTAGGGAATTCCCTGGTGGTCCAGTGCTTAGGGCTCTGTGCTTCCACTGCTGGGAGCCTGGGTTCGATCCCTGGTCGGGGAACTAAGACCCTGAAAGCCGCACTGTGCAGCCAAAAAAATTAATTAATTTTTAAAAATAATAAAATAAAATATTAACCCCCCCCCCCAAAAAAAAGCAGACTGGAAGTAATGTGGGGAGGTCCTGATCACCTACTCCTCAGGGCAAAGCAGGCAGTGCCGTGTGGTTATTATTTGTCAGTACAGATATTTAGATACTACCCTGTTGAGAACACTTACTGGCCAAAAGTGTACCAAAATGAGAAAATGAGGCCTGCAACAGGCATTTACACTTCACCCGATTTAACAGCAGACAATGACAAAATAGGAAAAACCTCAAGTGACTCACAGACCCTGTTAAGCTGCTGGGACACACACACCCCTGGACCACTTGCATGCTTTTTTTTTTTTTTTTTTTTTTGCGATACGCGGGGCTCTCACTGTTGTGGCCTCTCCCGTTGCAGAGCACAGGCTCCGGACACACAGGCTCAGCGGCCATGGTTCACGGGCCCAGCCGCTCCACGGCACGTGGGATCTTCCCAGACCAGGGCACGAACCCGTGTCCCCTGCATCGGCAGGCGGACTCTCAACCACTGCGCCACCAGGGAAGCCCCCTTGCATGCTTTTGATTCACGCACTGTCAGAGCTCTTCCCACACTCTCCTTGTGCCCATGAACACTTCACATTTTCTTTTTGGTGGGCTCAGAGAAACCAATGGAACTCTGTTCCTGGGGAGGTGCTAATGTCCAGTGAAATGCGAGAGAGGGGGTTCAGCTGGAGGGTACAGACTCAAGTGCCAGCCTCATGACAGCCTCTCCACCTGTGGGTTTCTTACTCCTGCAAAGGACCTGAGGGGAATGTCCTTTAGAAAATCTACATCCTTTAGCATACTTCATTTTTCCTCTATCCTTCCTCTTTTCCATGACCTTACCCAACTTGGCTGCCTAAGTGAGATGTCTGAATAAAAATGATTTAGGGGCTTCCCTGGTGGCGCAGTGGTTGAGAATCTGCCTGCCAATGCAGGGGACACGGGTCGAGCCCTAGTCTGGAAGGATCCCACATGCCGCGGAGCAACTAGGCCCGTGAGCCACAACTACTGAGCCCGCGCGTCTGGAGCCTGTGCTCCGCAACAAGAGAGGCCGCGACCCGCGATGAAGAGTGGGCCCCGCTTGCCGCAACTAGAGAAAGCCCTCGCACAGAAACGAAGACCCAACACAGCAAAAATAAATAAATTAATTAATAAACTCCTACACCCAACATCTTCTTTAAAAAAAAAAAAAAGATTTAATTTGTTCCCATCCTCTCAACCCTATCTGCTCAACGCCCCAAGAACATAGGGGCCTACATGGAACTTTATTTCACTAGAAATATGTGCCAGCACCATCCTTCTCTCCCACACACTAGAGATGAGCCAGGAGAGGCAAATGACTGAGGCAGGTGTCTCCTCAACAGAAGGGACAGAATCTGCTCTACCTAGTTTCACCCCAAATCTCATGCTTCAGTCCCTAAAAGGGGATTCCTCAGCTCTGCAAGAATAAAGCTTAATTCTCCCTTCGCTGGCCCCGGACTCCCCGGGGTTCACATTCTCCTGCCCTCAGAGTTTACCACACCCCTTCAGGCTGGCCTGCTTTAAACGGGGCCTTTCAACAAGATGCGACACCTAATCCATCGCACCAGCTGCGGCAGAGCTTCTGGTGCCAAAAGACCATTGACAAAGAGGCTGCTAAAAATGTATGCGGCAATTTGGTACTGGCAAGTCCCATTGGATTAGCTCTATTCCAAGCCTGTCCTTCCTGTGTCAGACTTCTCAAGTGTTCACGGCTCCCCACCCTGTTCTGTTGACATCCTACAGACAGCCTAGATGTAGGCTGTCCACCAGAACTTTCTGCCATGTTGCAAACATTCTGTATCTGCAAAATCCAATACAGTAGGCCATGAGTCTTATGTAAGAACTGAGTATTTGAAATGTGGCTAGTGTGACTGAGGACCTCAGGTTTTAGTTTTCCTTAATTAATTTCAATATTAGTAGCCACATGGGGCTCCTAGCTTCCCCACCGAACAGCATAGGCTACAGCCATAGTTCTGAGTACACCAAAGGATAACGTGCAAACTTGGTTAGAATCACCTGGGGAGCTCTTCAAAGTCCCAGTGCCCATTTGGTACCCCAGATAATTAAATCAAATTCTCTGGGGGTGGGACCCACGTATCTGCATTTTTAAAATCTCCTCAAGTACTGCCAAGATAGAGAATCACTGCCCTAAAAGGTGAAAATTTCCACCATGAATGAATAGCCAATCCTCATCCAACCAGACATCTCCAAGTACTAAGCCATTTAAACAACTAGGCCAAATATTCCACCCACCATGCAAATCAATTCTATGACACTATGATAAACCTCAGGCTTGTGACAGCCTGAGGAGCAATTCATGTCCAAAGGCAAAGGGCCACCAAAGGAAGCAATGAGGAGACAAGGCGACCGCTCAGAAAGGAAGAGTTTTTTTGAAATAACTATCGGCATCCAAAGCCTGGCTAGCATGAGCCCTTACATATAAATGAGTTATTTTCTGGAAAGCCACCAGTTAACAACAAAATACACCTCAAAATCAGATACTCTGAACAAACAGCTCTAACCGGATTTTTTCCTTTGGCTAATCCACTCACACACTATCTGTGCCTCAGAGTAAGCTCTCACCATGCCCATTTTTCTTCAAAGGATAATCTGAAACCTGTGCTTTTTCACTGGGTACATTAAACTTCTTAAATGGCAGCAATTAAAAAGCCAGCATTGGTCCAAAACCCGCTCTCTCTGGCTCACTCTTCTCCAGCAGGCACAATGGCAACCTTCACTTGCCATTACTAATTTCCCCAAGTGTATCATTAACGGGGTGAAGCTTTTTCTCCAAGACTTGGCTTAACAGAGGTATCATACCCAGAGTGTAAGAAATGCAAACAGACACTCAGGTTTCCTGGCCTCTAATCTTCCAATCAGCATTTCCCAAAGGCATGCAGTGCCCTTCAGGCTGAATGCTGAAAGAGTTCCAAGACTGATGCAAAAACTTCACCAGCATTTTCTAAGCAGCACTACTGAAAGTCAAAAACAGGAAGAAGAGATTTTAATGGGAAGAGTATTTGAAGGTCACTCTTAATGACAGTAAAAGCTGTTGCCTCTATGTTGACAAGTGAAATATAAATCATCCAAAATTAAATCCCCTTCCCCAAATTATTACTAAAGTAATTCAATCTCAAACCAAGAACTGCCCGAGTCAGCCAAGACTTCAATAAGTCACCTTAACCAATAGACTCCCGTTCAGAGAGAAAGAGCTGGCTTGAGTCCATCCACACTCACAGACAAGAAGTTCTCATGGAGCAAATGTAAGCTCTGCTGCTGTGGCAACTGAAGACTGAAGCCCATTTTGTGTTGGCCTTAGTGGATACCCAGGAGCAGCTACACAGTAACAACTTCTCAACTGTCCATTGCAATGGTGGATAAAAAACGTGGACTTTTTAACAGGTAACACAGTACTTACAACAGGAACTGGACTATACTTTTGTATATACATCTGAATGTGGGTTATAGGATAAAAAGTCTCTTTCGACTATATAACTGAATTGCCAGATAAATACAAGATGCCAAGTTAAAGCTGAATTTCAGATAACAAACTTTTAGCAAAAGTAAACACCAAATACTGCATGAGACATACTTCCACTAAAAAAGATATGCTAAATTTCAGATAAGTATCTGAAATTCAAATTTAATGGAGTATTCTGGTTTCTTTGTTTTTCCTAAATCTGGCAACCCTACAAATCAGTATGCTAGGAAAATCCAATTTGAGAGAGGCAAGGAAGAAGTCTAGCAACCACCCAACCACTCCTGTATCTCAAGGTCAACTGTGAAAACTCTTCCCTCTAGTGTGGCTACTAATTAGCCATCATCTGATAAACAATAGCCCCAATGCCCATCCTTCTCTGGACCACAGATGCTAATTACATAACTCAGTGCCAGGGGTAAAGGGCTCAGATAAAGCAAGTAATTAAGTATGAGTAGGTACCCTAAACAGAAGTCATTAGTAAATGTTATTATTTATTCAATAAAATTAAAAGCAAAATTTGCTATGGAGAAACAATATGAAGACAACAGACAGTAAACTGAATATATAAGGGGTTATTATGTGAACTAAGCATCCTAAATAGTATTTTTTAAATAGTTAACTCTATTGAACAGTTACTATGTGCCAAATGACATTCCAAACACTTTACATGTTTTATTACACTTAATCCTAATCCCCTAAGAAGTGAGTACTACCATCATGCCCATTTAACAACGTGAAGAAACTGAGACACAGAGATTAGATAATCTGATAAGACTAGGGGGACCATATTTCCTGGTTTGCCTCAGACAGTCCCAGTTTATGCCTGTTGTCCTGGTACAATTATTAAAAGCACCCCCTTTCATCACGCTCATGAATTACCCAGTTTGGATGATAAATTACATGGTCACCTACCAAGGACCCACAGTCAATAACTAGCAGAGGCAGGGTTCCATCCAGGTAGTATGGTTCCAGAAACAGAAGCCAGTCACTGAAACATACTCCCTCCCAAGTCCTACATTCCAGGAAGAGGATTCCAAAAGGAGATGAGATTAACCTTTTTACTAGACATCCCGCAGGGTTACAAATCAAAGTGGGTTGAAGGCAGGGGGTAGGTGAGGGTCATGTTTTTCAGAACTGTCCTTTATCTCCCTTTAAATCATTGATAATACACAGCACAAATCATCTGTGAGCAGAGAGAATTCCTCAGCCAACCTATATCCACATCACTGGGTCTAAAAATTTTTAAACTTACTCGACTAATCAGAGTAATATTTAACTAGATCCTTTTCTATTTTGGAATGACCTTCATCTTCCTTCAGCCTGGTCTGGGCAGCCAGGACTTGTTTGTTGCTATTTATATTAAAACAAAGGTGGGCATGCTGTATGTGCTGGTTTTTAGTTCCATACACAATGAGCTTTCCTTCTTTCCCTATAATAAAAACTTCTCCTTTTTAAAAAAAATCTTTGGCAAAACACTATTTACCCAATAAATGTTTCCCAATAAACACTAATGCTAGTTTGACAGCAATGAAGACAGAGAACATAAGCATGAACTTGTAGGCTCTCCTCATATACATAATAATGAAATGCATCACAAGTGGTCCAAGAAGTAAGATGCCTCTCAAGGTTCAGCACAAGGAAATGGTCACAAGCAGACTAAGTGTTCCCACATATCTGCAAATGCTTCAGAAGAAACTGTCACCCACTTAACATGGTAATTTCAGCCCTTAACACTTGAGGCTGTGTGACTTTACCTGGTCTCTCTTAGCTTATCTCCTCCTTATAAGATGGAGTGGACGGACTAAGGTCTACAGGGTCCTGCCTGGCCCTGAAACTTCCAATTCTACATCCTCCCTACAGTCCTCCTGACCATGCACTGCAGCCTACAATGTGAAAACTCGGCTCCCCCACAAACCCTCCTAACATCTGGCTTCTCAGCTCGTTGGTCCACAAGGGTGGTCCACGAAAGGACACCACTACAGGTCCCCAAAGGTGAGGAAATCAATGCTCCTCTCTCAAAAGCAGACTTACACCAAAGCTACCTTTACTGAAAGCCAACACAAGCATCTGAGGTGGTTGAACACCTGAAAGACCTTTGAAAGACAACGGTCCTGTGACCTGGCCCAGAAGCAGCCCTGTGGTGAACAGTGATATTCTCATGTCTGTCAAACTCCTTGATATATTAAGTTTGACTCCTGTCATCCCCAGGCCATATGAAAAATGTTTTTACTGTTTATTTTTGTGATGGGTCATGAATGCTTCTTCTACAATGACACTAAAAGCAACAAAAAGGACAAAACTAGGAACCATGGCTCCAAAGAAGGTTTTTTCCTGCCTCAAATCCTCACAAGTCACCTTCACAAGGCCAAGTTTACTGCTGGTCAGGTCCTGATTATAAAAGCAGTGGGAAAGGGGCGGGATTGGGGCTGCTGATTTAACCGATAGCTTTAAAAGTATGTTTCCTGTCACGTAACAGCAATGGCCCTTCATGTCTTTTCGCTCACAAAGGAAAAAAACAAAACAGAAAATGAAAACTGAATTCTCAGCCTGGATTTCACATGATTTTTCACAGAAACTGAATTCATCATTTAACAAAAAAAGCCATAAGCTCAAAGGTCTGGGAGTTGGTCATGATAAAGTTCTACTCATGCATAGTTATGAAACAGGAGAAGCACCTTACCTTCTCACCTAAAGTTTTATTTTATTATTATTATTTTTTTAAGATTTTGGGGGTAGGAGTTTATTAATTAATTAATTAATTTTTGCTGTGTTGGGTCTTCGTTTCTGTGCGAGGGCTTTCTCTAGCTGTGGCAAGTGGGGGCCACTCTTCATCACGGTACGTGGGCCTGTCACTATCGCGGCCTCTCTTGTTGCGGAGCACGGGCTCCAGACGCGCAGGCTCAGAGGCCATGGCTCACAGGCCCAGCCACTCCGCGGCATGTGGGATCTTCCCGGACTGGGGCTCGAACCCGTGTTCCCTGCATCGGCAGGCAGATTCTCAACCACTGCGCCACCAGGGAATCCCTCACCTAAAGTTTTACTGCATGAAGTTTACAGCCACATTTCAGTGAAAACTTCCATATTGAGATTTGTTACATATGCAGGCATAAATCCCTGGCAACAAACATCACGTTTAAATCCAAAGCCTTCTGGCAGAGAAATAAGTAATACCTCTTGACAAAAGTTGTCCCTCTGCTTCTTATCAGAGCCCTCATTTCAGTAACGTCAAAACTTCTAGAAAATTTGTTATGGAAAGTCAGAGAGAATCAAGAAAAATGCAGAAACCAATAAACAATTATATGTGCTTGGGCCATCTGCTCAAACCAATTTAATCTTTTATCACCACAAAGATGTGCAGTCCTGGTTTGTTTACCTCTCTCTTTTCAGTGGTTAGTTTAGAACACAAAAGAACACTAAATGAAGACAAAATCCCATGGATTCAACACAGGCATGTAACCAATGACTAAAATTTTAAAACAACATTGCCTGCAATTTGATTCATAATCGCAGAAACCAGACTGTTCAAATAATCAATTCTTCTAGCAAACAATAAAAACAAAGCTTCTTCTCAGCATATGTAATAATTAAAACGTGATTCTAATAGTTTTGCTTTGTATGAGAACAAACTAGACTAGGGCATCCCAAAGCATATTCTATGAAACCCTGGCCTAAGAGAGGCTATGAAAAAAAAAAAAAAGAATTCCAAAGTCAGCTAAATTTGGGAGACAACATACATCACTCTCCCCTCTACAATGCCTATCAGCTTATAAAGGTTCTGAGAAGTCCCTCACTAAAAAACCTATTACATTTTACTTCACCTAGCATTCTTTTAAATAACACATGTTAACATACTGCAAAACTAGTACTTCAAAAAACTTGGTAAGAAATGCCAAGTTAGACCGTATTACCTATACCATGATCTACGTTTGGTCAGAAACTTCTAATGCTCATAATAGCCAGTCTCTTCTCTTTCCGGTCACATGGGTAGATTACACTTGCCTGCTCCCCCCTGCAGCTGGGCAAGGTCGTGTGACTAGTTCTGGCCACTGACTTATATGACCCATCAGCCAGAGTTCCTAAGGGAGAAAAACATGGGGGAGAGCCCCCTGCCATCCTATGATGGACATAAAATATGAATGAGGAATGAACTTCTGTGGGTTTAAGCCACTGAGATTTTGGAGATGTTTGTTACTGCAGCACCAGCCTAACCTGCTTGATATGCTATGGAGGTAAATTTTCTTAAATAAATCAATACAAATTGACTGAAGTGACAATATAAATTGAAGTGACAAAATAAATGTAGAGATAGAAATATCTGAAGGACAGGGCGATAAATAGTAGAATAAGCATACAACAAGAATGCATCTTTAAGAAGGCCACTTTGGTCTACAGAATCTTAAAGATCTAAAGATCAGTGAGCTAAAACTGAAATGCCATGGTATGGACTATTTGAAGTGGCCAAGTTTAGCCTGTTTGCAGTTTAGTTTGTTGGCACGGGTGGGCAGCAAGGGTAGCAACAACACTTACCGAGTGCCTATAATGTGCCAGACCCTGAGAAACAAAGTGTACAGATTGCTTTTAATCTTGACACTGTGATAGTTGGTAGATGATAACTGTTGGCATCATCTCCCTTTCACATGAGAAAACCAAAATTCTATTACATAATTCATCTAAGATCATACACTAATAAACAGCTTTCATATAACTATACCTGTCTACATTCTTTTTATTACACCATTAGTCTGAATTAGTAGAAACACCTGAACTATGAAATTTTTTAAAAAATAGTTTGGAATGTCATTACTCTAATGCACTTTGTAAGAATGTGAAAGTATTGTAGAATCAAAAGGGGGCAAACTTTGGCCAAATGGAAGACCTGGAGCTTTTAAAGAATAAACAGGATGTTCTTATAATTAACATACTAATTGCTTGCAAGGGATAACATTCACTTTTCCAAAAAAAGTTTATTTTTTCAAATTATAAAAGTAAGACGTACTGATTGTAGAACACTGGAAAATACAGAAAAGCATGGAGACAAAAATAAAAATCACAAGTAATCCTACCACTCTCTCCCAAAATTAATATTTGGAGTATTTTCTTATCTCTTTTTCTTTGTTCTTGTACATAGTTGAGATCATACCATTTATATAATCCTGTGTTCTGCTTTTTTCCCCTTATATTAAAAACTTTTCTATGTTATTAGGTTTTCAATAATAATAATATTTTTATCAGTATAATAATAACTAATAGTTATATATTTGCCAGGTATTAGACTAATCACTTTACTTACATTAACATGTTTAATCCTGACAATAACTCTCTAAGGCCTGTTTTACAATTGTGCCCATCTTACAGATGAGGAAACTGAGACAGAGTAGGGTTAATGACTTGCCCAAGGTCACAAAGTGAATCCATGGGAGAGTCGGGATCCAGACCCAGGCAGCCCCTGGGTGAGCACTCTTAACCACTATATTGTACTGCCTCCATAATATTCCTTCCTCTAACCTACCAATGATGGACATTTGGGTTATTACCAATTTTTTTCTATTATAATAATAATGTTAACAATAGACATCTTTATAGGCATCTGAGGCAATATTTTATCTAAACCTATTCAGACAGCCAAACTCTTACCATTTTAACAAGTTCAATTTATTTTCAGCTAGCTGACAACAGCTGTCGAAACATCTAAGACAGCTAGCATTTCATAAACCAACTCACTGCTCCACCTACCCCTGGTATGAACTTCCATGTGGTCCTCACCTGTCCACCCCACTGCCATCTGCAGCAGATTTCTGTAACGTTTCCATCTGCCTTCACACGGCACAAAGAGCCAATTAAAACCCTGGGTCTGTTCTGTGTGTCCCCCAACATATATAAGCAAATTCCGTAAATTTTTATGTCTGGAATATTTTAAATGCTAACCTTATTTGTTTCTAGTCTTATAAGCTTGTGGCAATACAAGGCATACAAAGAGAGATACTATGCTGTATGCATGTATAAAATTAAAATGAATGATCTTCTAATTTAGACAATAATCCAGAAAAGGGATATTCAAATATTTTACTTTTTGCCTGCTTTTCACTGCTTACACTGAATGACTGAACTCTCTTGCAAGATTAAAAGAATGGTCTAAGATGAAAATAACCCAAAATCAAGTTTCACAAGCAGATCAGATAATGGTGTGTTAAGTAAAAAGGGAACTTGGTTGGTGGCTCTGGCTCACAGTTCACACCTTCTGAATTCAACTTACCAACATGGCTATCCAAGAGTATGTTTTAAAAAACAGGGAATGTGTAAAAGAAGGGAAAGGCAAAAGCGTAATTTAAAAAGTTTAGAAATCATAAAGAAATTTTCCAATACATCAACCATACCACATAGAGAAGTCATGTGCCATTTAAGAATGAAAAAGATCAATACTTCTGAGAAGCTAAGTATCTCCACACTTTCTACAAAATATTTTTCATGTTGTAAAAAAAACAAAATGTTTTTTACAGATTCTGAAAACACACCTAGAAAAGTAACCTTAACTTTACTGACCAAAGACCTAATAATTATAAACTATAAATCTCTGTATGAGGCACTTACATAGAGCCAGAAATAATGTTTCCATACAAGGAGAAGCCCTCTGAAATATATGTAAGATACGAAAAGTGGCAAAGCAAAATTCAAAATATTATAGATCTGCAGACAGCAAAACAAAAGAAACAAAGCCATTTGCAGGGCACTCTAAAAAGCTATAAAATTATTGCAATTAGTCCAAGTCCAAACTTCTAATAGACTTTAAATTAGAGGGTAATTAAGGTATCTGTTAATACCAACTTTCAGAAAATTCTTACTAGGAACTTGGTTTGTATATAAGCGCTTTAAAAGTTCACTCGCTGTTTTCCTGTTATAGTTAACATCTAAATCCTCTGTTCTTATTTTAGTTCCACTCAGTAATCCACATACTGCATTTTTAAAGATTTCATCTTCTCAGAACCCAAACTCTTTGGATTACCCCCACAGGCAGACCCTGCCTCCACCCAGCCACCCAACCCACCAACCCCACCGGGGCTGTTCATGTCTCCATCAGGCTCCCAGCGCCCCGCACGGGACTCCTCCTAAAGACTGCACGGCCCCGCCCCCCGCCTTGTTTCTACCAGAAGCCTTGCAATTAAAAACAATTTTGAAAGACCACAGTCAGGAAGTAAACCAATTACACACAGGAATCAAGTACTGCAGACAAATGGCCAATGACAAGAAGTCAAAAAGTGAGTAAGCAAGGGGCTTCCTTGGTGGCGCGGTGGTTGGGAGTCTGTCTGTCAATGCAGGGGACGCAGGTTCGTGCCCCGGGTCCGGGAGGACCCCGCATCCCGCATGCCGCGGAGCGGCTGGGCCCGTGAGCCATGGCCGCTGGGCCTGCATGTCCGGAGCCTGTGCTCCGCAGCGGTGGGGGGGGGCCACAGCAGTGAGAGGCCCGCGTACCACAAAAAAAAAAAAAAAAAAAAAAAAGTGAGTAAGCGAAGAAAAAAATAAGATTTTGCATGACAGTAACCAAATGCCTTTTATTCTGCTTCTACAGTGTTTTGGCATCCAACCATCAATAATTCATATACAAATGACAGTCATATATAAAATATAGGACTTTTTTTTTAAACCTTCAGGGCCCTAATTTTCATTCAAACCACAAAGACTGCATATTTTGCAGTGAGTGGGGTAGGTGGGGCAGGGGAACCTCCACGTGAAGTCTGGGAGAACGTGTTACTCATTAGTCCAGGTAAAACCATGCAAGGTTTGATGTTACACAGAAGTGTTTTCCTCCATATAGTCACAAGATTTAAGATTACTAGAACAAAAAGATAAATAAATAAAAATAAACCTTGCTAAAGAGGAAAGCCACCACCTCTATTCCAATTCTTTGCTCAAGTGAAATGACAAGTTTCAAGATATTTTGTTAAACTGTAGCTATTTTAAGACAGGACAAAGCTGCATCGGTGCTTGTCACACAGCTTGCTCCCAATCTCTTGGCAGTTCTCCAACACATTCTAATTTTTTATGCACAGCCTTGCTGGAATCTCACCCCACTTATCTCTAAAGACACACTAAGTAAGATGTTGCCACATTACACAACCAACCTGCCATTTATTCCCATCCGTTCACTTTGAACAATGTCTGACTTAAAAAAAAAAAAAAATCAGAGCACCATCTGTGTGGATGCAGCTTAATCCAAATGATCCAATTCACATGGGTCCCCAAAACAAGTATCAGAATACTGTTCAAACTGGAAGGAAATGCTGTGTGTCAGTGCCCAGAGAAAGGCTGAATACTCAGCAACTAAGGAAGGAGAACTGATACAGAGGGAAAAAAACAAGATCAAATCCCGACTACAGATGCTAGACCCTAGTCATGCAGCCACTGCCTACACTTTGAGGCAGACTATTAATCAGGGTGTATTTCAAAGGATAATCTCAGGATTTAATGAGTCCCATTACCTCCGTGAAAAGAACGATTTAACATAGCATTACGTCCTCTAAGTCAATGTACTCTCTAATTGTTAATATTTGGCCCAAAAAAAAAGTCCTCTTCAAAAACAAACTGGAATGGTTAACCACATGCTGTTAAATTCCATTCTTGCTAAAAAAATATATTTAATTAGCACATTTGCGCCTCATGGTCTGCACAGCTGCACAACATTCCAGTAATGGGCCAGCTATCGATACACTCTTTACATTAAAAAACTACTGACTTCAAAAGTTGAGAAGACTGAGAAGCAGTTCTCAAGCATGACCCACTAAAGATATATTTATTTCATGTGAACAAGTTTCCTTTAACAAGGGTATAGTCCAAAGGAAAATATAATTAAGAATAAAATATTCATGCAAACATACACGAACAAAATCATTCTTCAGAACTGGAAATATATATATATATATTTATATATATCAATATATATAAAATTCAACTGACAGACAAGAACAGTCTTCCTCAGGAACAAGACAATAAATTAGCCTGCTAATTAAACTTTCACCCTTTCTGAATCAAAGATTTTTAGAACTAGGATGAAAGCTGATGTTCTTAATGTCAGGAACACATACTTAAAAAGCAAAACAAACCTTTCGAAATGAGAAGTCATCCTGATTATCAGGGAAATTCAGGAATTCTTCTGGCAGTAGGTGTTGATTTAAAAACAAACAGACCAAAAAAAAAAAACCCCAAAAAACAAAAAAACCTACCTTAAAGAATAAAACACGAAGTGTGCACTGATTTCTCTTCTGCTCAAATGGCACATAAATGTCTCTGCTCCAGGATCAGGGTGCTTCTTCGACTCCGCCCCAGGAGATAAGTCGGGTATTTAAAGACAGCTGGCAGCATAGAGTTGTCAACCTCGCTGTGAGAAGGACCAGGCCCCTTTCAGAGAAGTTACCCGACTGATACCTCTAACCACTTGCCTCCTAAAATAGAGACAGGTGTGCTCATCCAGTCAAAGGTCCAGATAAGGCTACGTTCAAGTCTCCTGCTCTTCCTAACCTGGGACACTGGGACCAGACTCTGGGCACTGCCTCTCCAGGTGCCAAGACTCAACGTTTGCAGCTGCCTGTAGGTCAAGCTGAGATCCCTCCCTACTCCAGGCTTCAGTCAGCCCAGGCACATTAACCATCAAACATTTCCCTTGATGGGTTTTGGCCACCCTCAAAGAGAATGACTCCCACCAGGTTGGGAGTTTCTGAACAATCCCTCATCTGGAGAGAGGAAGTCCACATAGTATACCTGAGCTCCATCACCCGACCCTGCTCCATCCATCACCCAGCCCAGCTCCATCCATCACCAGGCCCAGCTCAGATTTCCCCTCTAAACTGTGCAAGGAGCCACCACTGGCCTTAGTGTTTAAACCTGGGAAGAAGGTCATTTGCCATTTTTCCTTGTGGCCAACCAACCCAAGTGAGACCAGTAACAACCACAAAGTACCTCACAGAAATTGATGGCAAGGGCTTTCTTTCTCTTCCAAGGAAAGGGTATTTCTCCCCTCTTGCCACTCCCTCTTTCCCTCAACACATGAAGAAACCATTTTAGCACCTTCTTCAGGAATAGGCCAACTATACTAGAACTAAGGCAACAAAGAAGAGCCAGCAAGTCACCTGCATCACATCCAACCATCTGAGGTCCCACGGCTTAAGAAACTGGTTTGCATAATCAAATACGTATATTGCTTTTTCTCCTTGAAATAGATCCCGGATCCGAAGATAGAATTTTAAAGAGTTCAGCTGATACAAATACCCTAGGAAAGCTGAGCTATACTGTATGCTTTCAACAATTACAACCAAACCCAGCCCAGTAAAATTTATTACATTTAAAACCAAGATTATAATAACCACATCCATTCCATTTGCAACACTTTATAGGGTAGCTGGTTCCAAAGACTCTGAAATCTGAAGGCAAAAGTAAAATCAGATGTTGTCCAAAGCATACGGAGATGTCTCTCAAGGGAATTAATGCAACTCTGATGGGAATTCCTCTCAAAATAAACAGAAAGCACACGTTATCTAATGATAGCTTAATTTCTGGTACTTCTCCACTATAAAACAATTTTTTTAAAGAAGAGAAGTATTAATAAGCAAATTTGGGGTTCTCTCAATCTTTGCCGTTTTCCTTAACACCCCACCACTGAAACAACTCAGGGAAACCGACAGTATCCATAAGCCACAGTTTTAAATATGGCCAGTAGTAATGAGATACTATGTTCTGTCATGCTACTTGTACCAACTGGAAGGGAGATAAACATCGAGGGATTATTCAGACTGTGAAAACTTTACATCTTTAGCTTGAGATTTGAGGACTGACCCTTATTCATGAGACGAACAAATACGTACAGAGGGAAAAAAGGTTTAAAAGACAAACACCAAAATGATAACTGCATGTCTCTGGGGTCACTGAATGGGGTCAGTGACTTTAATTTTCTTTTTTGTGTTCATTTTTATTTTCCATATACTCTACAATATTTATTATTTTGGTTATAAATATTATTTTGAAATTGTTACGTTATTATGATTTTATGCTAATTTATACCTTTTTGAAAGTATATATTCTACATAAACTATTCAGAAAAAACCTAACATACTGTATATAGTAGCAGACACTGTCAAAAATTCAGGGATTCTAAAAGGTGAAGAAAATGAACATTTTAACTTTTAAGATGATTGTTCTCCCTACAAAAGCATTCCTATGCTACAGGTTAAAAAATACAATGGAAAATGTTTAAACATCACAGAGAAAAATAATAAGTATTGTCTTAGGGAAGAATCTAGGTTTTTCTTCCCCTTTAAATAAGATAAAAGGGGGTAGGAAGCCCTAGACCGTGATAAAAATATGCATTATCCCACCCCAAAGACTCTGTGCAGCTGGTGAAGAACATTCCAGAAAAATGTGTAGCCCTTGAACATTTAGATTTGGCCTTGAAGCAAACACACCAGGACAAAAATTATCCCTGGAACAGCCATCCAAGAGGGTAGGGAAACAACAAGAAATTTCATCCAGAACCAAAGGCAGTAGCCATTCGAGGCTGGTCTCCGCCCGGATGATGCTTCTGTCAGGCTCCCTTGTGGCCCAGTTTCTACATCTTTTCCCACACTCCACGGAAATGGCAAGGCTCTAACAAACTTCACATTTAAATGAGGAATGGAAAAATCTTTTCAAAACTTCGGCGTTCTTTACACCTTCAGTACTATTAATGCTGCCTTTCTGAAAGCCCTGGTAGAAAAAAACTGAACAGCAGAGGGTATGTTGAGCTGATTAATCATTTCACTCATTAGTTTTTTGTTTTTTTTTTTGCGGTACGCGGGCCTCTCACTGTTGTGGCCTCTCCCGTTGCGGAGCACAGGCTCCGGACGCGCAGGCTCAGCGGCCATGGCTCACGGGCCCAGCTGCTCCGCGGCATATGGGATCCTCCCGGACCGGGGCACGAACCCGTATCCCCTGCATCGGCAGGCGGACTCTCAACCACTGCGCCACCAGGGAGGCCCCACTCATTAGTTTTTATCCAGCTAAAATGACGTCTGTTATGGTGAGTGTTAGGATATTTTTAATAAAGATCAAAAGTTTATTGGTAAGTATTTTCAAAAAATTTGGAATATATGGAGAGATGAAATTAGAACTCCTCCACAATCCCATCACCCAGAGATAACCACTGTTAGGCTAATGAACTTAATAAGCAGAGACATATTTAATTATACAAATTAAACACTGAACATATATATTTCAAAAGAATAAATTCTATTTATATGTCATTCTAAATTTCATCCTATTTCATCTGTTGAGTAAACAATTCATAGTTATATTCTGATACAGATTTTACTGCCTAAGTAACGGCTTCAAGTTTATATGTTAAAGATCAGAACCAGCAAGGAGATGTCAAATGGTTCTTTAGAGTTCACTAAGAATGGAATTATGATGCCTATATACAAGGGCCAATTTTAAAGCAATCTTGAAGTTATAACATCTTACTTTCATATCTCAAAGCACACTTCACCTGAACCCCTCCTCAATCAACCATTTAAAGTTCATGGCAGAAAAAATACAAAATTCCTGAAAGTAAATTAGTTCATTTTTATAAGCTACATTTTACAAAGTACCAATACAGCTGAGGACGAGGACCATAAATCAGAAAGTACTATTTCCTCTCAAACATTTCTCTCACCGGCTAAGGACAAAGTGACTCATTCCTGGGATTCATCTTCCTTCAAAATACTATCTCTATAAAATTCCCCACTTAAAAAGTCTTAAAATAGCCCTTTGTCTCCCTTCATGGTGGAGCTTTCTCAATCACACACATCTCTCTCATTTATGTTATAGACAGATAAAATAGATATCATTATATACATACATAAATGTCACATATAACATATAAGAATTTTTCATAAGAAAAAAGGAAGGATATCATTAAAATTCATTCCTCCCACTCTTAGCCTGAATATTCCCAAATGCTGAGAAACCATTAATTGGAAGTAATCTAAATCTGGAGTCATTTTTATTTTAAAATTTTCACTCAGAATTTTTTTTTTAACATCTTCATTGGAGTATAATTGCTTTACAATGGTGTGTTAGTTTCTGCTGTATAACAAAGTGAATCAGCTATACATATACATATATCCCCATATCTCTTCCCTCTTGCGTCTTCCTCCCTCCCACCCTCCCTATCCCACCCCTCTAGGTGGTCACAAAGCACGGAGCTGATATCCCTGTGCTATTCGGCTGCTTCCCACTAGCTATCTATTTTACATTTGGTAGTATATATAAGTCCATGCCACTCTCTCACTTCGTCCCAGCTTACCCTTCCCGCTCTCCGTGTCCTCAAGTCCATTCTCTACGTCTCTGTCTTTATTCCTGTCCTGCCCCTAGGTTCTTCAGAAACTTTTTCTTTTTTTTTTAGATTCCATATATATGTGTTAGCATACAGTATTTCACTTGTAATTTTATCTACATTTCTGACCAACACCAATGAAACCTGATGGTCTAAGGGTTACAAAATTAGTTCCAGCAGCAGTGTTTGGGCTTCTACAAGTGAGTACAAATATGTCAAAGAATTCCACTGCTCTCATCACACAAGTGTGCAGTTTGGAAACAATAAAGAAACCTGTTCTTCCCCACTCTTTAAGCTGACCCAGATTAGTGGTGTCAAGCTATCATTCCATTACATCTGAATGCTCTACCCCTCTCAGACCCACACCCTTCAGAAGGTGACTTACAGATGCTGATGGTTTCCCACTGCTCTAGATAACTGCAGAGGACAGATATGACAACCCTTCAGAATCTTAAACCATCCCTAACAATAATCTACAATTGGCCAGGCTTACTTTTTTCATTTCTTTTTTAAAAACTAAATGGTTGATTGCTTTTTTTATTACTTAAAAAATGATCCTCATGGTAGTCTATTATATTATTTACTGTACTCTTCTCTATTTGTAAAAATCTCAAAACTCCAAATGAGAAACATTAAGTCATAGGAATTTCCTTTCATATAAGAAAGGAAATCACCCATCAACCCACCATCCAAAGCAAACCATTAATATTTTAATGTATTTCCTTCCAGTCTTTAATATAACAAAACCGGAGTTATACCATATTGTACAGCTTTGCATACAGATATTTCCACTGAATATTATATTGTTAGCATTTTCCCTTTTCAGTAATACTCTAACAAACCGTTATTTTAAGCAGTACATTGAATTCCATACTATGCCTGTGCCATAATTTATTTAACTATGCCACATTTGCTTTTCCACTATTAATATTGCTAAGAAAATCCCTGCTTAAAAGTCTGTCCTTATTTTTAATTCTTTCTTTAGATTACAGAACTACAAGGGGAATTTCAGCCCAAAAGGCATAAACATTTAAGCTTTCTGTTATATATATAGGACCCCCTGTTTTCCACTCAGTTTGTATTAATCCAAATATTCTCCCAACAGGTGATGCAGAGGCCCAATCTCACAGTATCCCAGAGAGCATTACCTACCAATTTAGGTGGAAAATTAATCTAAATGTTTTAGTTCTTATTTCATATTACTGGTGGGTTTGAACAACTGAATACAGTTATTGGCTTCTATACTATCTTCTTTTACAAACTATGTTCCTGTCCTTTCCCTAAGCACTAGGGTTTTAGCGTTTTCTTATTTATTAAAAATAAGTATTAATCATGTTTGCTTTTCCTAATAATTAGACATAGGGACAAGTTTAATATAGACTTAGCATTATTTATCTGCATGATGGTATTATTTACTGGAATGTATCTTTTCTGAATAAATCAAATTATTTGAAAGGAAGCATAAAGGTGAGACAAACTAAGCAAAAATTCCACGTTTTATGATAATTAAAACGTATTGTGGGCCGCCTGCTCGGCGCTGAAGTCGGAGGGTCTCTCGGGTAGAGGTGTTCACACGTGTCACCCGCTGGGTGGCCTTCTGTGCCCTTTTCTGTTCTGGGAGTTTGGGGGTTGACGGGAGCCTGGCGACAAGGGCAGCTTACAACTCCTCTCCCTACCATGCTTTCACCCTTTTTGTCGTACGTTTGACATCCGCTCTGCGCCCGGTCAGTGCTAGATGCCCAGTTTGCAACCTGAATGTAGAGTTGCAGGTTGTAAGCGCTGGGAAGGAAATGACCTGGGTGCCGAGATACAAGATAGGGGAGTCTGACGTGATCCTGAAGCCGAGACCTAGAGCGTGGCGAGAGGCAACCCTGATATCTGAAAGCCCAGGGAAAACTACTTTCCGCAGAGGCCGTAACTTGGGCTAAGTCCCTGAGGTGGAAGGGGGGGGCTGATGTTCGTGAGCTAGAAGTTCAGCCATATAAGATAAAGGGGTGAGAGGAGGTTCTGTAGGGCTTTGAAGGCCATGGTGGGAGTTTCGATTTTCTCTACAATGGAAAAATATTCGCATTATTAGAACACAGTGAAGGCTTATAAGCAAGGGAGAAACACAGTAGGCCCTGGTTCTTTTTGGAAAATGGATAATAATTTGGATTATTATTGATTATATAGTTGAATTATTGATGATGGTTTGAATTAGGGTGGTGGTACTGGAGATTGAAGTTGAAGGGTTTTTAAAGATTTGAGAAGAATTATTGAAAGATTGAATGTAGCAGACAAGGAAGAGTAAACTCTCACAGGTAAATCTTAGGTTTCTTGAGCAGTGGAGTGGATGCTGTGCCATTGCTGAAATGGGGAAGAATAGGGTGGGGGAAATTAGATGAGGATGTTATTGTTTGGGGGTGGTTTGCAGTGGTCATATAGTTAAAGAATTTTATTTTGGTTCTATTAAGTGTAAGGTGTTTGTTAGACACCTAAATGGAAGTTTCAGGTAGGCAGTTAGATACAGAAGCTTGGAGCCCAAGGAGATGTTCCTAATGGAGAGATAATTTGGGAGTCCAGCATAAAAAGCCATGGGTTTGCACGAGATCACCTAGGGAGAAGAGAGAGGGGAAGACTTGAGGAATGCCAGCATTTAGAAGTTGGGTATTGAATGGTCATTACTTTCAAAGTGCAATGCTGAGCCTGCTGAGAGGAGTCAAGATCAGTCTTGATCAGTCACGTGTCCCTCTATGTCTGGGAAGTCTCTGCTCTTTTCCTTCACGAGGCAGAATTGGGCTCTCTCAGCTCTGTGGCTCTCTGAACACTTTTTTTTTTTTTTTTTCGGTTCGCGGGCCTCTCACCGCTGTGGCCTCTCCCCTTGCGGAGCACAGGCTCCGGACGCGCAGGCTCAGCGGCCATGGCTCACGGGCCCAGCCGCTCCGTGGCATGTGGAAAAAAAAAAAAAAAAAAAGTATTGTGATGGCACTGGATTATCCCACTTAGCTTTCATAATCCTTTGTGACAGAAACTGTCATACCACCATTTTGCAGATGAAGATACTGAGGCTCACAGAGAGGTCAAGGCAGCTTGCCCAAGGTCAATTAGCCAGTGCATGGAGTGACAAGGTGGAGTAATTCCAGAGCCTAAGGCTCGGGACTCCTGCATCCAACAGCCTCTCCTCAGCCACCCTAGCCCTGACCTGTCTCCTTCAACTTCTTGAGCATTATCTCCACGAAGGGTTCTGCCAGAACCTCAAATTCAACATGTTTAAACACAAAACTGATTCTCTTCCCAACCAGATATCCACTCTTCCCCTTAACCTGTCTACTTCCGTCATCATGGTGACAACCATGCTCTTTGTCATTATTTGAACCTGAACCCTTTATTTTAGCTCCTCATCCACTCAGGACCACTCCCATCCAGTCACCCTGCAAATTGTCAGCAAAGGATTGGGTCTTCACAACCTTTCTCCCATCCATCCCCTCCTCCTCATTCTCTCAGCCTCCACCATCACTTGCTCCCTTAATCTCTGGACCTTCACCATCACCTCTTTCCTGTCTCCTTGCTTCTAGTTTCTTCCTGTTCCACTGTGTTTTGAACAACTGCCGAAGTGTTGTGTTACTCAAATACCATCACAGAATTTTAGGTGTACAGGATCTTGAAACCTAAGTGCCAGATCCGATCAGTTGGCAGTTCCTGACTCGAACACTGTATCGAGGGTGTTCCTGGGGCCCCATCTCAGCTCTGCAGAAAGAGTGCCCTGATTGGTTTTCTATGCCTCCCAGGGACACAGGGAGTGGTGCCCATGTGCCACGTTTTAACCCCCACTAGGATTTCATCTAAGTTTTTCATTTGATAAATTTAGATCTGAGACCAGAAAGATTAATGGCTTGCTGAAGTCACACACCTGGTCAGTAAAAGATCTTTATCTTCCGTGTACCTATAGAGAGTATATTCTATACATTAGGAGTATAAAGTCCTTGGATTCCGGAAATAATTCTTATTCAGCTTTAAGCCAGCCAACACCACCATCATCCTAACCCAATGACAAGCCTTGGCTACAGAAGGTACCCAATAGTTATTTACTGCATTAAAAACCATATTGCAGGGCTTCCCTGGTGGCGCAGTGGTTGAGAATCTGCCTGCCAATGCAGGGGACAGGGGTTCGAGCCCTGGTCTGGGAAGACCCCACATGCCGCGGAGCAACTAGCCCCGTGAGCCACAAATACTGAGCCTGTGCGTCTGGAGCCTGTGCTCCGCAACGAGAGGCCGCGATAGTGAGAGGCCCGTGCACCGCGATGAGGAGTGGCCCCCACTTGCCGCAACTAGAGAAAGCCCTCGCACAGAAACGAAGAGCCAACACAGCCATAAATAAATAAATAAATAAATAAATTAAAAAAAAAAAAAAAAAAAAAAAAAAACCATATTGCAAAGTAATCTTAGAGTAGCAGCAAAGGAATAATATTCATATAAATGTTTCTTGGTAAAAGAACTATAATTACACTACTTTCAAGAACAGGAAACTGAACTGACAAAGGGTTTCCACTAAGTGGTCTTGCGCAGCCTCTGTTAATCAATATAAAAATTCCATTGGTAACACAGAATTTTAAAAAATAAAAGAATAACAGCTCTTTTGACATAAAAATGTTAAGGTAGTTTTAAGAAAGCACTCCAAGAGGGGTCAGTGGCTTGTATAGCTTGGGTAGTCCAAAGAGAAAGGAATGGAACTGTTATCAGCTGAACGCCTACTATGTGCCTAGCACTGTACACTGCTATCTCACAACTGTATGAGGAAGTATTATTATTTCAACTTTACTGATGAGGAAATCGTGATTCCAAGAGTAATGAACTAACCCAAGGACCTAGATGTGATCACATCGCTGGTATACAATAGCATTAGGATTTGAGCCCAGATCTGTTTGACTCTAAAACCCAAGCTCTTTCCAAACTAAGGAAAAATTTTCTGCAACAACATAATCATCCTTACAGACCTTAAAGGACAAAAACTTGATTATGACTCTACTGAAATTACGAGTGACTGTTGATCAAAATAAACCACAAAGAGGGCCTCCCTGGTGGCGCAGTGGTTGAGAGTCCGCCTGCCGATGCAGGGGATACGGGTTCGTGCCCCGGTCTGGGAGGATCCCATGTGCCGCGGAGCGGCTGGGCCCGTGAGCCGTGGCCGCTGGGCCTGCGCGTCCGGAGCCTGTGCTCCGCAACGGGAGAGGCCACAACAGTGAGAGGCCCGCATACCGCAAAAAAAAATTAAAAAATTTTAAAAAATAAATAAATAAAAAAATAAACCACAAAGAGTTTAAAAAAAAAAAAAACCCACAAACTGGGAGGTAGTTTTTGCAACACATATAATCCACAAGGGATTATTAGGCAATCTACATTAAATCAATCAATAAGAAAAATATCTAAAAGACATACAGACAAAAGACTAAACAAGGACTTAACAAAAGAGGGAACCCAAAAGGTCAATACTATAAATATATACTTAACCTCAATAACCAGGGAAATTGCAAATAAAAAGCACAATGAGATAACATTTCACAAATATGACTGGACAACATTTTGAAGTCTGGCAAGGTTGTGGAAACACTATAACATCTGTACACTTCTAGTAGGAATATAATCAATACAATATCTTTGGCATTATCTAATAAGGTTTGGCATTATCTAGTAAGGTTGATGATGCATATACCCTATGAGCCAGCAAATTTCATTCCTGAGAGAGAGAAAAACAAATAATATGTTTGTGTGCATGTGCATGTATCCCCACATACATAATAAGAGACATGTAGAAGACCCATTCATAGCAGCTCTTTCATAATAGCAAAAAAAAAAAAAAAAAAACTAAAATCAATCCAAATCTCCATCTACAGTAGAAAGAATAAATAAGCCATGGTGGAATTCTACACAGCAGTGAAAATGAATGAACTACAGCAACAAAATGAATGAGTCTCAGGAATATGTTAATCTGAAAGGACAAGTCACAGAAAAATACGTAAAGTGTAATTTCATTTATATAAAGTTCTGAAACATAAAATAAATAAGAATTTTTAAAAGGATAACCCATAAAGAAGAGCAAGGGAATGATAAACACAAAATTCAGGACCGTGGTTGCTTCAGATGGGATGACAGAGGGGCACATAGGAGACTCCAAATGTATAATAGGTTCTTCTTCTTGAACTAAGTGGTGGCTGCCTGAGTGTCCATTGGTTTGTGATTCTGTAACATATCTTTTATGAGCATTATTTTGTATATACAAATCACTTAATAAAAAACAACTTTAAGGGAAAAAAAATGGACCAGAAGGTCAGGATATTGAATACACCAGGAAAAATAGCTGATGACAGAGAACAAGATGCCAGAAGAGAGCAGAGGTAGTAGAGGGGACCCTATGGTCAGGGGTTTAGCTTCCTGGACTCCAGTTCTGCTATCTCAAAACTAATGCCTTCTTCTGGGGGTGGTGGGGAGGCTGTTTTTTCAACTTTAGAGGTGTTTTCGAAAAGAACCTAAAAAAATGATTAATCTAAATAAACATAGTAAACAGAGCTCTTCCATCTAAAGATTATAGAACTTTAAATTAAATATTTATTTAATATTTCTGTATTAAATAAGTTACAATGCATGCATCAATTTCTTAGTGATGTAAGGGGAAAAATATGCTGATACTTCCGCAAAAGGCAAAAGATACTAGTAAGAACCTTTTGATACAGGGGTCTTTCAGCTGAAGGAGTAGAGCAGTTTCTCAATTTCATGTCCATACAGACCACTTAGGGGTCATGTGAAAATGCAAACTTTGATTGGAAAGGACTGAGCCTCTAAGAATTTACATATACAACAAGCTCCCGCTTCATAAGCGATCCTGTCCTGATGTTGCTGGTCCACGAACCTCACCTCACTATGGTAGCAAGAGACATCATGAAAGTGCCTTCTCTGGTGATGTTTAATAATAGAAATATGAGAGTATCTAATTGAGACCGTTTCATTTTCCCCCAAAGTAGAGATTGATGACGTTATTCCTACACTATAAAAACTTGGATACAGGACACTTGTTATCAGAAAAAAATCAAGAGTACTAAACTAGGTCTTTTGCAAAGAAAAGGTGCTTTGAGAAACAGCAAAGCCTGAAAAATTACAAGAGAACTCCAGGAGAGGTTTTACTCACCTGCACAGACCTAGAGAAATAGCTTTTCCAGCAGGGGTATTAGCCCTTTCCTTATGGAAGAACGGTTTATATTCCCAAAAGTCTCAAAGGAAGAAACCAGGACTACCATAAAGATATTCACAAAACATTAATTAAGGCCTGATTATCATGCAGATGTTGGTGGGGGGCCCCACATAATTAAAGGAGCATCCCATCACTGCATGTAAAAAATATATATGTTGGGCTTTAAAATTCTAAGAATATGCTGTTAAAATGAAAAGCTTATTATCTCAACAAAAACCACACCGAATAATTTCCACTCATCAGGCCTATGTTGTTTAGAAGTAGTAAAATCCTCCCATCTCAAAATAGTACTTCTACATGTAAAGTCATACTTTCATACAGCAAGACAAAATAACCACTCACATACTCTTCCAAGGAAACTCTGTCAATGCCAAGTCTCTGCTAAGGATGTGTCACTAGAGTGAGGTCTTGTCGCTGCTCCTGCAACATCACAGACAGTTGTTACTACTCTCATCCGAGAGATGCTCTTTACCGAAAGCCTGCACAGCAGACGTCCAAGTGACAGCAGTTTCTTCACTGCCCCAGTACTTCTCATTCATTCTCTCTGATGAAGGTTTTGGTCCATCCAGAGAAAACAGAGTTACAAAGAGCTTAACCTAACAGAATTCTGCACCTGCTAAGTCAGAACAGCTAAACCTCCTGTGACATCAACACAGGGTATTTTCTTACAACACAGTAAATCCAAAATGTCTGGATAATCCATGGAAGGAATACTCCCAAACATCATAATGCAACATGATTTTATACAACCAGCACAAAGGTTTAGCCCAAATCTAAAAAATTCTACATTTTAATGGCCCTCTATTAATGAAAATAATGCACATAAACCACACAATCTGCAGTCAATTCTATTCTGCAGAGACACATAAAATCAAATGCCACTAACTTGGGTTCATTAGACATTTAAAAAATAAAAGCAGACACACCTTGCTTTGAAGCACTGATCTTCCTTTCCAGTTAACATACTGAAATCCCCTTTTTCACCTATACATTCTAGAAGAGCCTGGGGTGAAATCTGAAATGTATCCCATTTGCCATCCCACATTGAATTGTAGAAGTGGCATTTAGAAGGGAAATTCCTCGGGTACTACCCCAGACTAAACAGATGAGGATGTTGGAACATCTCCTTTTGACCAGACACCAGCTCCACACGCCCTGGTGGTCTGCCCTTCACAATCCCCTCCCCGGCCACATCTGCAAAATATATGTATATAAAAAGTACACATACATATAAACAAACAAATGCAGTCAGTTACCACCACAATCCCATTATTCATGACTGGAGACTTAACTTGGCTATCAAAGCCAATCTGAATACCAATTTACCACCAGCCATGACACATTTACCAAATAATCCTTAATAAAGAATCCAAACATGTAATTGTATTCGATTACAGAAAACGCAAACGATGAAAACAAAGCAAATACAGGTTAAAGAAATCATTTACCAGCCATCAAAAACATATATAAGTTCTTTTTAAAACAATTTACTGAATGTTAATATTTTTTGAAATGTCTCAGGGACATATGAACTAAAATATATCAATGGTTTCATTTCAAAAAATGGTTTCCTACAGGAAAAATTCATACTCTTAGTATTGATCAAAGACAGAGGTACCGTAATGTCGTAGCTGTAAAGCACCAAATAAACATCAACTTTCACATATGATGAAACAGATGGAGAGTTGGGCTGTGGTTTACGGATTACGGGTGAAAAGACGCTGCGACTCCCAATACAGACTGCACCACTGCCTCCGCACACCACTGGGCCCAGTCATCCCGGCAGCCCCTCCCTACGGCTCAGGTCCCTCGGTCGGAGATCAGATTCTGGTCTGCAGCCGCAGGCCGACTCCCTCTGCCCGCATTAACACTGCAGGACACCCCTTCATCCCAGCACGGCCCAACAGGCCAGGCAGGAGGGGGTTACCCGAAGAGAAGACTCCCCCCCCTCACAACTAGGTGACCTGGTCCTCCCGACGCCACATCCAGCTGAAGCTGCATGACAAGGTAGAAGCAGCTCCGGGTCTTGGCCAAGGGCAGCCCTGGGCCTGGGTGGGGCCCGGCGGGGGCCGCAGGCGCCGAGTGGCCTTGCCAAGCCCCGCCAGCGAGAACCAGGGGAGGCTGCGATACTGCTGCATTGTGCTGCATCACGGCGAGGGCACCGTGAGCCATCCATCTTGCCAAAAAAATCACATCCCCGTCCAGATAAACCCCACCGAATCAATTTTTCTCCTCCGCCGAAGCACCCCCATACTCGCCCTCTCCCCACTTACTATCTGGCCCGGCTTTTGACTGGAAAAATAACGGACACGGTTTGTGTACCGATGCCCACAACACTCCCCCCTCCGCATCTGACGGCAGGCACTTGGCATCTTTCCTATCACAAAAACAAAGGGAAGCCTCCCCCCCAAAAGAGGGCCGCGGGCGTGGTGTGAGGGTTGATGACCAGAGGGGCTTCCAGCCCACTTCCCCAAAGGCAAGCCCGGAGGGTCCCCGTGCTGGCACAAACCTGTTGAAGAGAGGGTGGCAGGAGCTGAAGGGCGGGCGCAGCGGCGGCTCCGCGACCCGAGGAGGCTCCCGCCCAGCCCTGGGAGAGCGGGGACGGTAGGGAGGGCGGGGGGCGGGCGCGAGGATGGGCGGGGGTGGGGGCGCCGGGCCGCCGCCTCCGTTTCAGCTGCAGCGCGGCGCAGCCGGGACCACGCCTGGCCGCATCCCCCGTACCGTTACGCGCAGAGCCCGGCCCTGTCAACACCGCCCCCGCTCGCCACCAGCCGGGGCTAGAGAGAGGGCACCCGAAAATACACCCTCCCGTCTGCCCACTTCGCAACCACCCCCGCGCCGGGGGCCGCTGCGCCCGGCTGGAGGGAGGAGGCGGCGGAGGCGGGGAAGAAATCGGCCCCAATGCGTCCAGGGATGAGGCTGGGCGGCCGCGGTGCGCACGGCTGCTCTGCGACCGCCTCACTGCGGAGCCCGCCGCCCCCCGCCCCGCACCGCCCGCGTACTCAGAAGCCACTGGAGACCCGGCTCCCGCGCCACCCCCGCCCGGGCTCTACAGCTTCCCCGCCCCCACCCCGCTCCCTGGGCGCAGGGCAACTGCGGGACAGCCGCGTCCTCCCGGCCTGGGCCAGCGCCCCTCCTCCCGCCGCCCAGGAGCCAGCCCGGGAGACAGCCCCAGTGAGTTGGCATCTTCCTGCCTCAGGCCCCCTACCTACCTCCTGCGGATAGGGGGGTGGGGGCGCCGGGGTCCCGTCCTCCTCCCGCTCCTCGGCGGCCGGGCGGGTGGGCCGGGAGGCGACTCCGCGGGGCTGTCCGCGGCTGGGGCCGGGGCTCACAGGACGGGACCGGTGGGCGCTGCTGCGCGGGGCTGCGCGCTCGCTCCGGGCAGAGAGGCGGCCGAGGGAGGGACTGGAGGAATCCGCAGCCTGCTCGGCAACAGCTGCACTGATTCCGGGGGTTGGGCGGGAGCGCGGGGCGGGGGGAGGAGGGGAGGGAGCTGCAGGGAGGGGGCGAGGGGCGGGGAGAGGGAGAGCGCGGACGCGGGCAGGCGCCGGGTGCGCGCACACGCGCGCGCGCGCACACGCTCTCTCCCGCAGACCCTCCTCCGCTCTGCCGCGCTCCTCCCTCCTCGGTTTCCCTCTCCCGCCGGCCCTCCGCACTCGCCGTGAGACCCGCAGCCGCCCACCCGGCGCCTGCTCCGCGCGCGACCCGAACCTCGGGCGCGTCCACGCTTTCCCCGCGGAGCCTCTGCCCTGGCCCAGCGCCGACCTTGTCCCCTGCCGTGGGGACTGGCCGGGGCTGGCCTGGGCAGGATGGGCACCGCCGCCGCGCTGTCCGAGCCAAGGGACAAAGGGGGCTTTGTCCCCACAGCCGGCAAGGGCCAATTTCATGTTTAATTTGAGGCTAATTCGATTATCGCCATGGAAAAGGGCAGCCTAATTTTCTACGTGACTCTTGATGTTTGCGTTTGGAACGCAATGGAGAGAGCGTGTTATGTATGGGAGGCTTTGGAGAGTCGTTTGGCTGTTTAGTTTTAGTTCTAGGTGGTGATGCCTTATGGGTTCTGCCCAGCCTGATGAAGACCGGTGGTGACCTCTCCGTGGGAAACCTGGGCGATGGAGGGAAGGCGGTTGTTCCTCGGCGAAGTGAAGATTTTCCTCCTTTATGAGTGATTTTTCACCCTTTCCCTCGGGGTAGCTGGTAATAGGCCCTACAAGTGGTTCGTGCAACTCTTGCCTCTCTCGCCCTAACGCCGGCTCACTTTAGCCTGATTCGGGTGCCCTTCCCGAGCCACTCCTAGGAAGTGGGGAACGCGAGGGCCTGAGGGCTTGAGTTCTCCCCCTACCCATGTACCGTGAGATGGACACGGGACGTTTCCTCGAGACTTGGCAAGTGCTAGAGCCGATTCTCAACCAGCTTGCCTACCCTGGCAATACCCGAAGCTATGTAGAAATTCTGGAACCGCCACTGTTGAGGAGAAAAGATGGTGTCATCACCAGGACCACGAATAGAAACGCTCTTTAGAAAACAGCCTGGAGAAACTGACTTTCTCCGTGCTCTGTAAGTGCCCATGGCGGCACTGTAAGCCTTCAGAGGGAAGAGGGGCCTTCTCCGTTGTTAAAAAAAAAAAAAGCCCTAAGGCTTTTCTCCTAAAGATCTGACCCTCAATACCTGAATAAAAGTTTTTTCAAAAAAAAAAATAATGATAATAATAGTCAAATAGCTAGCATCGTGCTTATGTCTCAAATCAGTAGACATGATGGATTTATATTTTTGTATATATTTTTCATGAATATTTTAAAATAAAACTAAACAAAATCGTCTCCGCAAAGTGAAAATGATTCTTCCTTTTAGGCTTTCGCCATCAGTTTGAATGTTTGACCAAAGTTTATATTTGATCTATATGAAAAAAAATTGAGGAAGGCAAATGATTTAACATTTTTCTCACAAGGTTGATCAACACAGCCTGGTGAACTCTCAAAAGGCAGGGTTCTCTGTTCACTGCTTGTACATAGCAGGCATTTATAAGGTACTCAAAAAATATTTGTTGAATTAAACAGAATCAACATGTATGTGGCTGCCCTTATTAGGTAATGCTGGAAACCCACTAGAAATAAAAGTTGTTTCCCTTTCACTTATTTTGTGCCAGAGCTCCCAGCACCTCCCCACCTACAGTGTTAATGAAATACCAAAGAAAACAATGGCAGTACTGAGAAATGCCTGTTTGAGTTCTTTCAATGTTATTCTGCAATTGTGACTCTTAACTGCTTCCTTTATCACAGATAACAGTACTCGAATAAATCTGCATTTGATGCATCAGTCACCTCCCCTACCCCATTCCACTCCCACTTAGTTTTAAAATTTTCCTTCAGAAAGGAAAGCCACACATAACTTTAGCAAGATACTTTAGTAAAGTGGCAGTAAGTATTCCAAACATGTGAAAGACAAGGATTCAGAGTTTCACTATCAATACCTGACTAGCAATTTCAAATTCTTACCTTTTGGTGGTGGCGGGGGGGGGGGGGGGGGGGCGGGGAAGCATCACCCAGGAGAGCCCAGTGTATCACTGACCAAGAAAAATTAACAAGTCAAAAAAAAAGTCTAAACCTGGAGAGATTATTGGAGAAGACACATATCTCTGTGGAAAGAAAGAATCTAGAAAAAGAAAAAACTTTAGGCAATAATGATGGTAACTCAAAAGGATTATTCCCAAATGTCTCAGAAGCAACTTTGCTGAAGTTTATCCTCACATTAGAATCAAGGTTGATTTAAAGGAACCTTAAACTCCTCGGTTTCCTGTCTGTAACATTCTACTCTCCATTTTTAAAACCATGTGAGTATATATGGCTTTGTCTCCCATAGAAATAATAATTTATTACAAAATTTTTGAAATGTAAATAGTTATTTTAACTTCCCATTCAAAATGTAGGGGAAAATCTTGTCAACATACATTAGTCACTATAGACTGTTATGATAACACCATAGACTGTGTTACGAAAACACCTAGTTCCCAAATCTCAGTATAATATGCACTTTCCAAATCAACAAAAACTAATTTGTTGCTTATACAAAGTCAACTGTGGTTCCAAGAGACTCTCTGGGGAAGCTGTCTTCCAAGTGTCAGCTCAACATTCCAGAATACTTTAATACTATGGTACCTTCATGTCAATGGGTACTCCCACAATATCCATTGCAAGGGAAGAATGTAATGGAGGGTTAAGTACCAGCAACTAAATACTTCTGCCCAGAAATGACACAAGGTTTCCTCCACTCACATTTCATTTGCCAAAGCAAGTCGTGTGGCTACACTTGAAATCAGATATTAATGAGCAGTAGTGTTGTCTGCCACTACCTGTTTTATTTAGAAAAGACAGAATGGTACTTTAACTATTTCCTTGGTTATATTAACACAATTAATACCCATATACATGCAAACTATTATGTATAAAATAAGCTAAGGATATATTGTAGAACGTGGGGAGTATAGCCAATATTTTATAATAACTAAAATAATAATTCAGATTATAAATGCTAAGTTATGTATATTTTACCACAATAAAAATTAAGAAAAAAAAGAAAGCCCATCTTTTATTATAATAATAGTACTCTAAAATTTTTAAATCAGGACACATTTTGAAAACTTGAATAACTTTTTTCATTTCTAATATTCTTAAACCTGACTTCTTTTTAACCTTGAACTAGTCTGGGAAGTCTCCTCATATTAGAAATGTTCCATTTGGTGATTTACACATATTAATTTTGCACTGGGGAAACCTAAAGACTTACATATTTAAACTGTCATTACCATGAATGAATACTTTTTGAGCACCAATAACACACTTACTGCTGAATAAAATAATTCATTCTTTCAATTATTCAAGAAATATGTATGCCTTAATCTGTTCTAGGCTCTGAAATAGAGCAGTGGGCAAAACAGTAAAAAAATCACTGCCTTCATGAATCTTCCATTGTAGTAGAGGGTACAATCAATCAATAAGCAAGCAAAACATATGTATGATGATCAGACTATATGGTAATGTAACTATTTAGAAATAATATTTGTAACATGGTCTGAATAGTCTCAGCTTTCTATAAAGTTTCTTCAAATTTTTCTGTTAATAATAATGATCATAAGTAGCAACTATAAAAAGCTTAACAGTTTTTAAAGTGCTTTAGCAAATGCCATACTATCGTGTCCTTTTGTCAGTTCTGTGAGGTAGATATCAACCCCATTTTACAAATGAGAAAACTGAGACATGGGTAGGTTGAGTTGTCGAAGTTTACACAGCTACTAAGTGCCCATGATATCTACTTGGAAGCTAGTATATCAGAGCTGTGTGCCTGGACATTGCATATTAATTATTAAAAAGTAATTCTCTTTGCAAGATGAAAAAAAGTTCTAGGGATGGGTGGTGGTGATGGTTGCACAACAATGTGACTGCACTAATGCCATTGAACTGTACATTTTAAAATGGTTAAAATGGTAAATATAATGTATATGTTACCACAGGTTTTTTTTGTTTTTGTTTTTGTTTTTGTTTGTGGTACGCGGGCCTCTCACTGTTGTGGCCTCTCCCGTTGCGGAGCACAGGCTCCAGACGCGCAGGCTCAGCGGCCATGGCTCACGGGCCCAGCCACTCCGCGGCATGTGGGATCTTCCCGGACCCGGGCACGAACCCGTGTCCCCTGCGTCGGCAGGCGGACTCACAACCACTGCGCCACCAGGGAAGCCCTACCACAGGTTTTTTAAAGTTCTTAAAGTAATTCTGAATTTAAACCTCTGGAATAGTAGAGTAGACGTTCTCTTAATGATTCTTCACTTAGCCCACTTGTTGGATGACACTGTTCACTCGCTCTGTGTTGTAAGCACACTGATGTCTAAGGCACAACAAACATACTCTGCTGGTAGACTATTCTCTTCTACATCTGTGTATTTCAGCTCCTACCAGTTGTGTTATATATTTACCAAGGCAGATGTGTTTGTCCCCAAATTTGTTTATGCCAGTTATACTTATACCTAATAATTATACTTATTATAATTAATTACATTATAATTGTAATTAATTGTAATATAATTGGTGCATTACATACACCAATTAAATATGAGTATTTTTGAAATGTCTCAAGAAAGGCTAAAAATACTGCCATCAAATTACGCATGGTCAAGCTAACAGTAAAAAATTAGAAAGGGTGGAAATTATAAAAACCTTGAAATATTAGGAGACAGGTTGCCTTGCAGGTGTCTCTAAGTTCTTAATCAACTTAAAAGAAGACAAAAATGTGTATCAGGGGCTTCCCTGGTGGCGCAGTGGTTGAGAGTCCGCCTGCCGATGCAGGGGACACAGGTTCGTGCCCCGGTCTGGGAGGATCCCACATGCCGCGGAGCGGCTGGGCCCGTGAGCCATGGCCACTGAGCCTGCGCGTCCGGAGCCTGTGCTCTGCAATGGGAGAGGCCACAACAGTGAGAGGCCCCCGTAACACACACACACACAAAAAAAAATGTGTATCAAATAGCTGTGGCTTTTGCAAAAGAGAAGTGACCTTTCACTCAGTAAACATGTTCAGAGAAACACTTTGTTTTTCAACAGATTAACAGGTGAATATAAATTTACGTTTCAAGTAAAACAAAACTTTGTCTTTTTCCAGATATACAACTATAATTTTATTTTTCTTTTGAAATGTGCTCCAAGGATTAGGCAATGAATCATTAGATATGACACCAAAAACATGAACAACAGCAACAAAAATAGACAAATTGGACTTTATCAAAATTTAAAACTTTTGTCCATCAAAGGACAGTATCAAGAAAGTGAAAAAATATACAGAATAGGAGAAAATATTTGCAAATCATACATCTGATAAGGGTCTAGTATTCAGAATATATAAAGAACTCACAACTCAACAACAAAAAGACAAACAACCCCATTCAAAAATGGGCAAAAGAGTTGAATAGAATTTTCTCCAAAGAAGATATTCAAGTGATCAACAAACACGTGAAAATATGTTCAATATCATTAGTCATTAGGGAAATGCAACCCACTAGGATAGCTTTAATTAAAAAAAAAAAAAGTAAAACAAGAAAATGGAAGAGATCAGATTTGTGGTTACCAGAGATGTTGGGGGTGGAGGGGAGGGTGGACAACATAGTCAAGAGGTACAAATTTGCAGTTATAAGATAAATAATGAACAACACAAAGACAACAGTTAACACTGCTCTATGATATGTGAAAGTTGCTGAGACAGTAAATCCTAAGAGTTCTTATCATAAGGAAAAAAATTGTTTTTCTTTTATTTTGTATCTATAGGAGATGGTGGATGTTAACTAAACTTGTGGTAATCATTTCACAATAAATGTAAGTCAAATCATTATGCTGTATACCTTAAACCTATACAGTGCTGTATGTCAATTATATGTCAACAAAACTGGGGGAACAGCAGAAAATAACTAGTATTGGCAAGAATGTGGAGGAATTGGAATCCTCATGCACTGTTGGTGGGAATACAAAGTGGTACAGCTGCTGTGGAAAACAGTTTGGCAGCCCTTCAAAAAGTTAAATAGAATTACCATACAATACAGCAATTCCACTCCTAGCTATATTCCCAAAAGAACTGAAAACAGGTACTCAAAACACTTGTGCACAAATGTTCATAGTAGCACTCTTCACAATAGCCAAAAGGTGGAAACAACGCAAATGTCCATCAATGGATGGATAAACAAACTGTGATAGATATATACAATGGAATACTACTCAGCCATGAAAGGAACGAAGCACTGATACATTCTACAATGTATTAGTACATTGTACACTTAGCATATATACACAGCATAATGTGAAAAAAGCCAAACACAAAAGTCACATATTGTATGATTCCATTTATATGAAGTATCCAGAATGGGTAGATCCATAGAGATAGAAAACAGATTGTGGTTGCCAGGGGCTGGAGTGAGGGGCTGGGTGAGAATGGGGTATAACTGCTTAATGGGTATGGGGTTTTATTTCGGAGTCATGAAAATGTTTAGATAGAGGCGGTAATTTCATAACATATTGAATATATTAAATACCACTGAAATGGTTGCTTTAAAATGGATAACTTTTTTTTTTTTTCTTTTTGCAGTACGCGGGCCTCTCACTGTTGTGGCCTCTCCCATTGCAGAGCACAGGCTCCGGACTCGCAAGCTCAGCAGCCATGGCTCACGGGCCCAGCCGCTCCGCGGCATGTGGGATCTTCCCGGACCCGGGCACGAACCCGTGTTCCCTGCATCGGCAGGGGGACTCTCAACCACTGTGCCACCAGGGAAGCCCTGCATGTTCTTTAAAACTTTCCAGGACTTCCCTGGTGGTCCAATGGTAAAGAATCCGCCTTTCAATGCAGGAGACTCCGGTTCAATCCCTGTTCGGGGAACTAAGATCCCACATGCTGTGAGGCAACTAAGTCCGTGCGCCACAACTACTGAGATTGTGCGCCTCAACGAGAGAGCCCACGTGCCGCAAACTACAGAGCCCATGTGTCCTGGAGCCTGCGCTCCACAACTAGAGAGAAGCCCCAGCGCCTCAATGAAAGACCCCTCGTGCCTCAGCAAAGATCCCGCGTGCCGTAACTAAGACCCAGTGCAGCCGAAAAAATAAAGAAAATAAAGTTAAAAAAAAAAAGAACTTTCCTACATGCTCCCCTTGAGAAAGGGTTTACCACAATTTACCTCTCAGATATAAGATAATTATTCCACTTGCATATTTTCAGGCAGCTTGATTCTCATTATTCCACTACAGGAATATAAAAGTGATCTGAGTTCTTATAGTTGAAACCAAAGTAGAAATTTTTAAAAAGAATTTTCTGGAATCTCCCTTTGGTAAGTAGCAGCTGAGAATGAGGAGGGGAAAAGCTCAGAGTGTGATGGCTCTCCATATAACAACGTGTACTTTTCTTCGTCGTCCCAACCTGCACTGTCCAATACAGTAGCCACCAGGCCACATCTTGTAGTGAGCAGTTGAAATGTGGCTGGAGTGACAGAAAACCTGATATTTTAAGTTTAATTAACTTAAATTTTAAAATTGATTCTTGGTTTAGTTATTAGACAATTTCTAAGTATGTTTAGAACAACTTGGGTATTTGAAACTACTTGTTCTAACTGTAAATTTTATGAACTCTATATACACACCAAATTCAAAGACTTAGTTTAGAAAAAAAGAATGTGAAATATCTCAATTTGTAAAATGTCAATTATACATTGCAATGATATTATCTTGGGTATAATGGATTAAATAAAACATTTAAGAATTATTTTCACCATTTCTATTTTATTTTTTTCAAATAAAACTATTGCAAAATTTTAAAATTATGTCTGTGGCTCACCTTACAATTCTATTGGACAACCCTGTTTCTGACATTGTCAATGGGGACCTCAGTCATTGGCATTCTGACTATTTAGGTTTGCGAAAACAGAAGAAAAGCAACTAGAATTTGGAATATGCCACAAAGCAAGAACTCCAAAGTGAGGTCATTTCCAACCCCCAGGCTTCCCATAGTGCCTCCATCACAATGGCCTCGGTATCTGTGGGCAGCAAGCCAGATGCTTTTTGAGAGCAGAAGGCAGGCATGGCTAACGTTTTCATGACTGGTATCATTCTTTTGGAAGTCTAAAGACGACCTTGGCAATGACATCTTGCCATTGCCTCAAGATAAACCACCCACCCACCCCAATTTGACATACTTTGCTGGCCTATGTAAAGGATTCCAGAAGTGGGCTAGATTCATGCCTAGAATTCATTCAAGAAATTGCAAAAATTCATAGGCTGATGGGTGAGGAACAAAGAGAAACAGAGAGAAAAACCACTCCCTCACAGAGGTCAGAGAAGTTTAACATGTAGCTGGTCTGAAGAGAAACTCTTCTGTCTGGTTGAGTGATTGGATCTTGTCCTCTAATCATACTTCTGACATTGGGGTATCCTCATTTCCCATCCTCTGTCCTCAGATACTGAGTGGGTGGGGATGTGTGGTCACAGCACAAACTTCACACTGCATTCTCAGAGGATGACAAAAACACTAAGACTATCTTAGAGGCGATGAAATTCTGTCCTTGCTTGCTTCTCATGGTTTGCAGGCTGGTCTCTTCTCTTGGGTTCTTTCTTTTACACACAGGTTAGAGGAAGCAAGAGTTCAATTTTAATAATAAGCCTTTATTTAAGATTGAAATGTGGGCCCTTAAAGACTCACAAAAATGAGGAAATATTTGCTCAATTTCAGTTAATAAGCATTTTCCCCAAATGAGATGCAAGGTATAATAATTTTTGGTTATTGTTTTGACATTATTATTTTTACTACATATATATGTAGGCACTCTAAGTGCTTTACATGTATTTATTTAATCCTCACAGCTAATCTATGTGGTACATACCATAATTATCACCATTTTATTGATGAGGAAACTGGGGCAAAGAGATTGGGTCAGTTGCCTGAGGTCTTACAGGTCTTGAATTCTGATGAAAACAGAATTCAAACTCAGGTCCATCTAACACCAAAGCTGTTTCCAAAAGTTTGAAAAGGGAAATAGGATTTTAGTCATTTTACTACAAGCTTTAAAAGCAAACATAATGACTCGAGATGTGGTCAAAGGCACCCTTTTTTTTTTTAAACTGACATAGTTTTAATAAAACTTTAAAAAGACATTTTTCAGACCAGGGCTGTAAGGATGTGTCTAAGTTTGAAAAAATTTTAAGCACCTGGATTCTTAGGTGCTTATGTTTCAAAGTTCACCCAACTTGAAAGTCGTCTGCTCCTTAGTAAGTGCTGCCAATACGGGATAAGAAAAAATACTTTAAACAGAAAATCCCCCTGTGTTTGGTGAACAGAGCAGTATTGTTTGTTTTTCGAAAGGGACAGGAGATGGGGGTAGGGGTGGGAGTGTTTGTTTTTATGAGGTCTGCTTTGAAAAGCTCTTCTGAGGCCTTCCCAGGAGCAGCCAAGTGGGAGTGCTGGGGTTTGATACAATACCTGCTGGGTAAGTATGGGCCTGTCTCAGCTGCAAGCAATTTACACTCTCAGGACTCTCTCCAAAGAGGACCTTAGACCAAAGCAAGCTGAGAAAATCATATATTGGATTTCTAATTGCTACAGGGCTCTGGTAGGAACAAAAATATTTTTAGGTCTAAGTTTCTTAAGACAGTGGGCTAACTGAATCTGAGAAGAACTGGGGATTTTACCCGTTTGGTGGGAAGATTTATGCTATCTGAGGGGTAGATTCTAGGGAAGGCTGGGAAAATTATCCGAAAGCATTCTCTGAATTGTCTTAGCTATTGGCAATGTAGGTGCTACTCAGAGCCTTCTCCAGTCATTCTTCTGTTAATTTGCCCTCCAAGAGGATCTGAGAATTTGCTAGGCTGCCCCTGTCCTCCTCCTCAACTGAATTATCCCAGATCCTCCAGAAAGCATAAGGATGCTGATGCTGTAGTTGTGGGCCTTTCACACAATCACTGGCCACATCCCAGACAGATGGAGGCCTCTGGTTTCTGAGCACCTGTAACAGGTGGTATGAACTGGAGAATCAATGTGGCTGGCTTGAGAAGAAAACTCCAGGAATATCTCAACTGCCAAAGTTTCACCTTTCCAATGACAATATTGCCACAGGGATTCATACCCCAGTACAAAGCTGCAGCAATAAATTAGTAAATCATTCCTTAGTTCTTCCCTAGCCTCACTGAAAACTGAAAATCAACAAGTAAGGTATATATCTGTTTTTGTTTAAACATACTGTCACCATCAGAGGTTTCTCTTTTAACTTCAGCTTTTTCTTTGCGTAGGCAATATGTTCACATTCTTAAATAATCAAAATGGTATTGAAAGGTATGCATTGAAATTCTCACTCTCACCCTGTCCCCACTCACCTCATAGCCCCACCTCCATTCCCCATAGGTAACCACTTTTTAAATTTCTATGTACTCTAAAGGGGCACCTCTCTAAAAGAGATACCTGCCCAGTGTCTCTTTAGGCATGTATAAACAAAATCAAATACATAGTTTTATTATTTCTCTCCCTTTATTACACAACAGGTAGCATACTACAAACACTGTTCTGTATCTTGCCTTTTTTTTTTCACTTAATGCATCCTAAAGCTTTCTCCTTCTCAGCACATGGTAAGCTTCCTTATTCTATGTTGTTGTTGTTGTTACAGCTTCTTACTATTCCATTATATGCCACACTTTATTTATTTGGATTGTTCAGTCTTTTGCTTTTAAAAACAATGCAATCAAGGGTTTGTGACCAGATATTTCTGGATCAAACTTTGTTCCTCTATTCACTGGAAATCCCACAGGCATGTATATGGCAGTCCAAGGGGTGTACACTAGACTTACAGAAGGGTAGAGATAGAAGAGGCTTCGGATCTCATCTAATCCAACCCGCTGTTTTAAGAAAGAGGAAACCAAATCTCAATGAAGTGACTTACCCAAGATTACAGAGTGGTTGGTCTGGGACCAGAGCCCAGGTTTCCTGGTTCCCAGCCTGAAGTTTTCCCTGCTAGATCACACTGCTGGGTGCTGCGCGCGCACGCGTGTGTGTGTGTGTGTGTGTGTGTATTGCTCCTCCAGGAGTATAAAACTCATTGGATACAAAGTTGAACATGATAAGAGCCAGGAGAGAGCTACAAAGCCCTGAGGGGATTCCTTCAAAGAGGAAGATACCGGGCTTCCCTGGTGGCGCAGTGGTTGAGAGTCCGCCTGCCGATGCAGGGGACACGGGTTCGTGCCCCGGTCCGGGAAGATCCCACATGCCACGGAGTGGCTAGGCCCATGAGCCATGGTCGCTGAGCCTGCGCGCCCAGAGCCTGTGTTCCACACCGGGAGAGGCCACAACAGTGAGAGGCCCGCGTAGCGCAAAAACAAAAAAGAGGAAGATACCAGGTTAGGGGAAATCTGGAAAGGCTTCATCAAGAACGTAGCATTCATGGTTGGGCCTGGAAGAATGCATAGGATTTTACGAGGTTGAACAGGTGAAAAAGGACGTTCAGGTGAAGAGGTCAGCAAGAGCAAAGACATGGACATGGGAAAGCATCAGGTATCTTTGTGTAGCCAAGAGCCAAGTGTGTCTGGAGTATAGTGTATGATTAGAAAATAAAACTATTAGTAGCTTTAATGAGATTATTGAGCACTTACCTTATGCCAGATGTTATTCTGAGTGCTTTATCAATATTAACCTTTAATCTTCACAACCCTATGAAGCAGTTACCATTATTAGCCCCATTTTCCAGGTGGGAACACTTGGGCACAGAGAAGGTAGGTAACTGGGCTTAAGTCCCACAGCTAGTACGTTTACATTCTAGAGAGTCTGGCTTTAAAAGAGCGTTAGCACTTCTCCCTGGTACTGGGAGATGAGACTGGAAAAAGAAAGTGGTCACATTAGAGACGATGTTGGAACACTTGGTGAGACACAGAAAGATTTATACTACCATGGATTGCAAAGGGAAGGAGGCAAGTGTTTATTGAGTATATACAATGTCTTCAAAATATGATGAGAGATAGACTTATTTTCTCTTTTTAATTAAAGTTTTTATAAATTTTAAAAAGGGAAAGATCTTAGGGAGCCAGCAATGCTACAGAAACATAGGGTTAGAGGCCTACCTAGAGAAAGACCCTGGTACTGGCAGAGAGATATTGAGGGACTGTGAGTTTAAAGTCTGAGATCTAAAGAGAAAGAGTAGACTAGCCAGTGGTCACCCTCCCAGCCCCTGCTTGACATCTGCCTCAGTTCATTCCAGGAGGAAAGAGAAGGGCAGGGAGGTAGGGAGCATCTCAGCAAAGCCAGTTTCAGCTTTGGTAATCTCACCTACCGACCATATTTAAGGAGTTCCAGCTTAAGAGTTTAAAAGCATATGGCACCTAGGCTGTCATTCGGGAGAAGGGATCACATTCCAAGTCCAAGAAAACTCCTATCTCAGATCTGAGAGTGTTCAGGGCTTCAGCTGGGCTCCTCTGGCTAACGAGTAGTCACTTGGTCAGTCCTGCTGCCTTGACCCCATCTCCAGGAGGGGCTACAGCCAGAGAGGGTAGAGGGAGTCCAGCGCCCAAACCTTTTTTTTTTTTTTTTTTTTTTTGCGGTACGCGGGCCTCTCACTGTTGCGGCCTCTCCCGTTGCGGAGCACAGCCTCTGGATGCGCAGGCTCAGCGGCCATGGCTCACGGGCCCAGCCGCTCCGCGGCATGTGGGATCTTCCCGGACCGGGGCATGAGCCCGTGTCCCCTGCATAGGCAGGCAGACTCTCAACCACTGCGCCACCAGGGAAGCCCCGAGCGCCCAAACCTTTTGAGGCACTATTAGATAGGGAAAAGAGGGGCCCTGGGGTCACTGATTCTAGGAGGGAAACTGGTAGGAGCAGCATCTCTTCTGGGCTGGACAGAGTGACGCTTGGACATACAGCAGAACCATGCCTATTGGAGCTACAAGCCCCTAGAATTGCTCCACAGCCTGTCTTGGTTTCCCTTGAATCTGATCTGCTCCTGAACTGCACCTGTCATGGCCAGTCCATCTCCAACCCCCATCTCCCTAGAGCCAATGTGAGTCAGGTGGACAAAATTCATTGGTTCCCCAATCATGGCCCAGTCAAACCGCCTCCTCTTCTTCCTCAGCTGGGGTTTCCCTACTATGCAGCAGCCCAGTTTGTGCCAAAATTCACTCATCCCCTGCTGGTTACAGTTTCACTCTGCCTGAGGCCCCAGAGGCCTCTTACTCTGGTGCCTTGACCGCCCACTCCTCACTCCCCTCAGGTGTAACAGCATCCTAGGTTTACTCAGCTGGACAGGTATAGAGAAAGTAGAGTCTCTGGAGCCCTAAGCTGAGCAGTGAAGGTCAGCGTCTCAGACCCTGAGAGACTAGCAAGGTCAGAGAGTGGGGCGGGCAGGCAGGCACAAGATTATGTCTTCCACAGACTTGGAACCCTATTCTACTCCGGCATTGAGGCGACCGGCGGCAGCTGGTTGGGGGGGGGGTCCCACTTGGGGCCCACCAGTGTGGGCTTTCCAGGCTCACTCCTCGGCGGGGTGGTGAAGCCAAGGGCCTGCTGGCAGAGCTAGATTTCTTTTCTACATAATTCAGATGAGGAAACCAGGACTCTGAGAGAGTAAGTGACTTACCCAAATTCTCAAAGCTGTCAAGTGGCAAAGAAAGCCTTTGAGGACCTGTGTCTGAGCTAGTGTTCTTGCTTATCTAAATGTAGCTCACAGAATGCATGGCCTAGAGGGGAATGGAGTTCCGTGGTGAAGCTAGCTTGGGAAATGCTCAGATAATCCAAAACAGACCTTAATTTAATTGCAGATTTTCTCAGACTTTAATAGGCTACCATGCTTCATAAGGTGGACGTCTCACATTTCCAAAGCTAGTTTTACCACGATACCTCCTTTCCCACCACCCCTAAGCCCTTTGTTCGAGTCACATTCAGTGGAGAGAGTGCTGGGAGGATACTAGTTTGGGAAAGCCTACATAGACCATACTGGAGAAAGGAAGGAAAGGTGTGTTTCCTGATCACCTGGGTGTGTGGCCACTCTTTACAAATACAAACAAAGGGCACTTGAATCTTACTTCCTGAGAACTACACAGAAAAAACGTTATCTAAACTTCCACATCTCGGAAAGCTGGTGTGTTTTGTTTTTTGTTTTTGTCTTTGTTTAATTTTTGATTTGAATTTGATTTGAATTTTTTATTTGAAGACAAATAAATTGTCTTTGTTTTAGGGATCAGAATGGAAAATCCTGATTTGATTTCTATGGTAGAATCTCCCAATTCCTAGTCCAGTTCTTTCATACCCTAAGGTTAAGATGTTGGGATGTCAAAACCCCAAAATATATGTAGGTCATGCTTGATTGGATTATGCCTGTGGACTTAATTTGTATTTAGCTGGTGGTTTAATATATAATCCAGTGTTGTTATCATCTCACTATAAAAGACAGCATGTCCAAAAAAGAATACCTTTACCCTCTTCCTTCCGAAAATCGTCATAATGTGTAAAACTTATCCCTAGCATGACTGAACCAAGTAAAACCTTAGGCATTAAGAAAGGATTCTGGGGCTTCCCTGGTGGTGCAGTGGTTAAGAATCCGCCTGCCAACGCAGGCAACACAGGTTAGATCCCTGCGCCAGGAAGATCCCACATGCCGCAGAGCAACTAAGCCCATGAACCGCAGCTACTGAACCCACGTGCCACAACTACTGAAGCCCGCATGCTTAGAGCCAGAGCTCCGCAACAAAAGAAGCCACCTCAATGAAGAGTAGCCCCTGCTCGCCGCAACTAGAGAAAGCCTGCGTGCAGCAACGAAGACCCAACGCAGCCAAAAAATAAATTAAATTAAAAAAAAAAAGAAAGGATTCTGTACATCTTAAACACTATGTGAAAATAATACTCTTTGACTGGCTACAAATTCTGCCTGTCAAAGGACTTTTCTCAGGCAGTTTTTATTACATTTGGTAAGTTGGGTGGAACTTCCTTTTCAATTCTGGTAGTATTTTAAGGATTTGGGGGAGGATTATTGGAATGACCAGAAATGCTATTGGTGGTGGTTTTAATTACTCAATAAGATGACCTAATTTTAAGAATGAAAGGGCTGCTTAATAACACTTGCTCTTATTTAGAGCACCGGTGTGTGGGTGAAGCCTCCAAATTTTGCAAAAACTTCTAGAATCACTTGTAGTGTTATATCATAGTCTGGAGAATGTTCAGTAGTGATCCCTTTTAAGCAGATTGGAAAATAGAATATGAACATTGATGATAATGCTAATTGCAACAAAATACAGATCCATCCCTCAACTAATTAATTACCAATATAAATATCTTCTTTCTTTTGGACACCATATAATATGTACATATGCAATGGAATGTTTCTCAAGTATAGGAAATTGGGATCCCCAGCCCCCAAGAAACGTACCTGCCTTGTGAAAAGCTCCTCGTCTTAGGAATCATGGGAATTGGAATTCTGTCCAATTCTGGTGACTTCTCAGTTTATGGAGGTGGGTAGGAATTCTGTTTTCAAGTTCTTGGGTGAAAGGAAACTTGCAATGGGCATCCTGAATTGTAACCTCGCCCCCCCCCGCCTCCGTGAGCTCAGACAAATGGCTTCATCTCTTGTGCCTGTTTTTTTTTTTTTTTTAATCTCCCAATTTCTATTCTCGCTCTTTTGTATCCAGAGGTACATGTCATCTGAAGCCTTATGCACTTTGCATAGTAAATCAGGAACAAATCCAGGAGGGAGAATGAGACAGAGAGACAATTACCTGGTTAGTAGCACTAAGTTTCTGCATAAATTTTTTGCTAGGTTTTATGAACCTATGGTAATGTATGATGTTTCATGTGCTGCACCATGTCTTACACATTTATATATTTTCTCCTGGCCCTTGGGAAACTGAAGTCTCTGTGGAACATTCCATGAATGATCATCAGCGTTACATTCTACTAAAATAACTGGGACCTATTTATAAACCACAGGAAATTGTTCTTGCTCAGGATACAGTCTGAATAAGTAATTTAGAAAATGGAGGGGATTCCCTGGTGGCGCAGTGGTTGAGAGTCCGCCTGCCGATGCATTGGACATGGGTTCGTGCCCCGGTCTGGGAAGATCCCACATGCCGCAGAGCGGCTGGGCCCATGAGCCATGGCTGCTGAGCCTGCACGTCCGGAGCCTGTGCTCTGCAACGGGAGAGGCTGCAACAGGGAGAGGCCCGCGTACCGCAAAAAAAAGAAAATGGAAAACACTGTCAGTCATCCATATGTTTTCTCTATCTACTATTTTCTAAACTGGCCTTGAGTGTTCCTATCCCTATACCTTTGCTCATGCTGTTCTCAAAGCTAAGAATACCCTCCCCACTTTTCCAAATCCTCTTCTCCTTTAAGGTTCAACTCAAATGCCACTTTTTGGGTAGAAATTTCTGTACCTTTTTGACATGGCCCCTCACCGCCATAATCCAGGGATCTCTTTTTCCTTGCAATTGTGATTCACTTCTAGCCCCTAACACTTAGCACTTAAGTGCTCCCCTATTGTTCTCTCCTTTTTTAAAAAATAAATTTATATATTGATTGATTGATTTTTGGCTGCATTGGGTCTTCATAGCTACATGTGGGCTTTCTCTAGTTGTGGCGAGCGGGGGCTACTCCTGGTTGCGGTGCACAGGCTTCACTGTGGTGGCTTCTCTTGTTGCAGAGCACAGGTTCTAGGCATGTGGGCTTCAGTAGTTGTGGCACTCGGTCTCAGTAGTTATGGCTCACGGGGCTTAGTTGCTCTGCAGCATGTGGGATCTTCCCAGACCAGGGCTCGAACCCATGTCCCCTGCACTGGCAGGCGGATTCTTAACTACTGTGCCACCAGGGAAGTCCTGTTCTCTCCTTTTTGCCATTAGATAAAACTGGGATTTTCAGAGAGACTGTAAACTCCTTGAGAAGAGGGTCCTACATGAATAACCAAGAAAGCATCTAACACAGAGGTGAGAACATGGACAGCACTCAGTGCTGTTGGTATAAGGTGGTGGTTTTCAAGTGATCTAAAGCCAAGTGAAAGAAAATCACAGAAATCCTATGTGCAAAATAAACAAAGGTTGACCTACTGTGGTACAAGTTGTGGTAAAGGTAGGGACACTGGCATCCCATCAGCTGGACCCTACTCTCTACCCTCTTCTGAGCAGGCCCTGGAGCACCCCTAGGGTGCAGGCTCCCTTTGTCCCCTGCCCTGCTGGTGCCCTGTGTTCTCAGGCTTCCATGCTGGGTGTGTGCTAATGTTACCCACCCTCTCCAAAACAAGTGCATTCTCACAGTTTTTCTAAACAGAACACCTTGGCCTGACCCATGGATCCCCAACCAGTCAGTTGGAGAACTGGGTGTAGCTGATTATGGTGCAGTCCCTGTGGCCATATTCTCCCCTTCCTGCTGCTCCAGCAAATTCCAGTAGAAATGCCTGCAGGATTGAAATTCTGGGGTTCCTTTCAACTCAAACTTCCTCTCAACACAAACACACTCTTCCCCATAAGCAAACATTTCCTTGTTCCTTCATACTCCCAGTTAATTGCAGGGAAACAGAGTAAACAAATTTTTTGATAGAACTTTGGATGGCACAAGACACATCCTATTCAGAGCAGTAGGAACAGAATGCAAAGTGGCTGTACCATCCACTCTTTGACCCTGGCATCACTCCAACCCATCCCACCTCAGCACTGTGTGGACTCCTCCAAGATTGACCCCCTTGGCTGCCTGCTATCCTGGGCTTCATGCTTGCATTCTTGCTCCTCCCTTGATTTGATTATTGGGGCAACAATGCGTTTATCCTTGACTTTACATCCTGCTGACCTCCTTTTACGTGGGGATCCACTTTTCACTCCAGACTCTAATGCAGGCCCTGGTGCTCTTACTATTGTTCACTGACCAGTGGCTCTTCTGGGTCCACATGATCCTGTTTGCTTCAAGACACCAGGCCCTGACAGCCACAAATGGTGAGCTGTATATGCCAGCTAGAATCTGGGACTGTTTTCCAAGAGACCTTGCCTGGCTCTAAACTGTCTGTCCTACGAGCCCATTTCCATTCAGTCCCAAACTGAACAACCCCAATCTCAGTAGCCTCCTGACTTGACATCGTATGTGTTCTTCCAGCTATTTGACTTGGGCTTCCCTCAACAAACATCAGCCTTGTTCACCTTTGTGCTGTGTCCTCTAGAGCCCTTTGCCTGCCCCACCCCCAGTACCTGTCCCACTACAAGAAGTCACACTCTCACCGTCACCATTATAGGACATTCCACTGGCCCCTGGGGAATCAGCATGAGCCAGTCAGAGAAATCATTTTACAAACAGGGGGTTTTGATTTCCTTAAATTCACCGTGTAGGGCAGGAGTTATTCTCAGAAGGAAATATAAAATAGGGGATGTAAATCTGGAGTCTTAGTCCAGTCAAGAAGGAGGTACAGAACTTTTATAAAGGATAAACGATTTACTGTCTCTCCTACCATTCTACCAGATGGGGTGAGGCCTGCTGGGAATGTTGTGAGGGAGATGTTTATCAGGAGGATAGTAAAGGACTTAGGACTCTTTTGTTATCTACCTTCCATAAGCAGGCACTTTTCTCTTTTGTATTTCTTAGGGAGAAAAAAAGTGTTGGCTTGAACTCCTCTTGCTTTTTTTAAAAAAAATTTACTTATTTATGGCTGCATTGGATCTTTTTTTTTTTTTTTGCGATACGCGAGCTTTTCACCGTCCTGGCCTCTCCCGTTACGAAGCACAGGCTCCGGACGCGCATGCTCCCGACGCGCAGGCTCCCGACGCGCAGGCTCCCGACGCGCAGGCTCCCGACGCGCAGGCTCAGCGGCCATGACTCATGCGCCTAGCCGCTCCGCGGCATGTGGGATCTTCGCGGACCGGGGCACGAACCGGTGTCCCCCTGCATCGACAGGCGGACTCTCAACTACTGCGCCACCAGGGAAATCCTGCATTGAATCTTTGCAAAGATCTTTCTCTAGTTGCGGTGAGCGGGGGCTACTCTTCATTGCGGTGTGTGGGCTTCTCACTGCGGTGGCTTCTCTTGTTGCAGAGTTCAGGCTCTAGGCGAGTGGGCTTCAGTAGTTGTGGCACTCAGGGTCAGTAGTTGTGGTTCGCGGGCTCTAGGGTGCAGGCTCAGTAGTTGTGGCACTCAGGGTCAGTAGTTGTGGTTCGCGGGCTCTAGGGTGCAGGCTCAGTAGTTGTGGCACACAGGCTTAGTTGCTCCGCGGCATGTGGGATCTTCCCAGACCAGGGATCGAACCCGTGTCCCCTGCATTGGCAGGCAGATTCTCAACCACCGCACTACCAGGGATGTCCCCCTCATGCTTTCTTATGTAATAAAAAAGTCAAGCAAATGGCATGTCTTGGTTCGACCTGGACTCACAGCCTGCCTGCATTATCACAAGTGCTGAGGTGGAGGCTCTGTGTGCCTTGAGGATTATCATGCATTTTTTTCCCCAAGGGTTAAGCCTTTTTCCATGCAGGAGGGGCCCATCTCAGGGCAGGCCATTATGATGCCTAGTCCCTTGTTGATGTTTCAGCTAGTGTTAAATAAGTCTTTAGGGTACTAAATTTGAAGGCAAGATTTCCAAAACCAGTTTTCCTTTTAACTGACTATGGGTACATCATAGCCCAACTGGGTCCCTTTTGCTCATCTGTAAAATCATGAGGGTTGAGCCCATGCAACCTGAAAGAAACCCTCCAGCTCTGAAATTCCCCAACTTCAAATCCTAGTTGGCATCTAGGCACTAATTGGAAATCTATAACCAGCTAAGATACTCTAGAATTGAATCTATTGGTATTTCTCAGCAATAATAGTAATAATTAGAGTTTTAGCTCCAATAAGAAGTCATCTTCCTTTTTTAAGAGGTAATATATCCATGGGACCACCTAGCATCGATAGGCCATCAATACATTTCAGTTAAAGAGGCATTTCCTATACTAATATTTCCCAAAATATAATTCTAGAAATCCTATTCTTTCACCTAGATTCACCAAGGCAATTGTGTCCTACAAGGTCTTTTATAATGTTTTTTATGTGTGCAGGATCCAAAGATCACACATTGCTAGTTATTAGTTCTCTTTAGTTATTCTTAATCTAGAACAGTCTCTTCCCATTTTTCATAACATTGATAAATTTGAGGAGTCTGGGTTGATTGTACTGTAGAATATTATATAATCTGAATTTACAGGATTGTTTCCTCATGTTGAGATTCAGATCTAATATGTTTGTCAGAAAAACAACTTCAGTGATGTTCATACTGTTATTTTTTAAAACTATTTTTATTTTACCTTTAATATGTGATCAAATATTACAGAAATACATAAGGAGAAATGGAAGGTGCTCCAAAATGTCACTCCCAGAAATAATCAGTATTTACATTTTAGTATATATGCCATCAGATTTTTTTCATTTGCATATAACAAAAATGGAACCATTTTCTATATCATTTTTGTAACTTGCTGTTTTCACTTGTTGCCATAGCTTAGAACACTTTCTGTGTGAGTACATTTAGATCTACCTCATTTTTTTTAGTGGTTTGTTTCCAGTTTCTGGCTATTAGGAACTATGCTGCAATCATCATCTATGTAAATTTGTTTTTGTGTACTTACGTGTTTCTGGTTACCTTCCGGAGTAAAATTCCTGGATCAACTTTGATATTACAAACTTGCCACCACAAAAACATTACATCAGTCAATACATTCACCAACAATGCGTGAGAGTGACTTCCTCACATCTTATCCTGGTATTACTACTCTGTTTAATCTTTGCCAATTGGAAGTGAAAATTGCTATCTCATCATCATTTGAATTTTTAAACTATGAGCGAAGTTGAGTATATTTTGTATGTCTATTTCCTGTTTTTGTTCCTTTTTCTGAGCTATCTGTTTATATCCTTTGCCTATTTTCCTACAGGATTATCCTTTACTTACTGATATCTAAGACTCATTTTTATACTAAAGAAATTAACCATTTGTTTTATGTACTTGTAATTATTATTTTGTCCAGCTAATTAGAGCACCTAAGTAACATCCTGTGAAATGTGCTCCAAAGAATATGCCTAACTTAGGAAGAAGCCATGTTTAGACCCTCCTCTTTGAACTTTCCATATAGGGAAAAGAGCCAGAACACCTGCTTGACTTAAATCTCTAGTGTGAATAAAATATATGTATTCATACATACACATACACTGTATGTATAATTTGAAAGTGGTTGTTTTAAAAAATGTTTTCTCTGTGGTCATTTTCTTTCCAAAAAATAAACCACATTAAGATTCTTTAAAATTGGGCTGTGGTGGGTTATAAGGTAGAAGCAGAAATTGTTCTGAAGCTGGAAATAGGCTGTAGATTATTAAACCCAGTGTCTACAGGTGGCCAAATCTCCCTTCTCCCCCTCCGCAATGACTGGACATAGTGTGGAACCCATCACTCTGGAAGGTCTCAGGAAGCTCTGACAAGAAGAGCATCTTCGGAAGGTAGACTCTGTCCACTTAAGTTTCTCCCACCTTGAGCTGCGGGGTTTGGTTGCGTGGTGGCCCGCTAGCAGCCTGCAGATCGCGCTGTTAGGTGTACTGCAGGCCTAAGTTCACTCTTTAGAAATCTTTCCAAACAGAAAGGACTTGTGGGCCAAAGTTTCATTGTTTTCATTTTGCCTTTCCTATCCCAACCAAGTTGGATTCCTTTTCTCACAATTTGGACCATGTCTTTGCATTTCCTGTGAATAAGATTGTCAGCTTCAGAGACGTCTATATTTGGTGATAGGGAATTACGTTCAACAGTTTTACAACGTTCTCCCTAATCATCTCTACTGGTCCCTGGATGTGCTGGCTCTGTGCCCAGTACAAAAATGAAAGATTAGTTAACTGGATGCACTAGGTACATGGCCGCCAGCTGCATTTAGGATGCATGATTAACTCTCTTACTTCTCCTAAGTGCTGCCCGCACTCCTCTGCCCTAAAAGTAATGCAGTTCTTTCTTGTTCAATACTATTGACTCCTCTATAGAAAGAAACAGAGGGAAAAAAATCTCTAACTTTTGATAGCTCAGAGCTGGATCTGTCAGCAATCTGAAATACATTCAGTCTCTGATAATAAAACATTTTCGTATGTTGCTCAGAGGGAGTTAGAAGACATTACCTCGGAATTTGATTTCTCATATGTGAAATCATGAGGTTCATGAGGGCAAAAGTAAGATGTCAACACCCAGCCCCCCAAACAGCCATGAAATAGGAAATAGAGAAATAAACACAAGAAATAGAAAATAAGGAAACAGGCATACTTTCTGAGTGATAAACTCTGAAATCAACACATAATGGCACTGGGCAGAGATATGTAAAATCTCCTTAAAGGGGCAGAAATCAATCATCTAGCCTATGCCTTTAAGGCTTGAGTGCTGTCCACTCAAGCATAAACGCGTATTCAAAGAAAAAAAATGCACATTATTTGTAAAAGAAAACATAGAAACGTTACACGGCTGCTTTTTGGGTTGTTATATAACATGGATATATTAATTTTGTCTCGTCACGGCTATTCTTTCCAACTGCCTTTTTTCCCATGGGAGATACTCACTGGAATAAAAATATTTTTCCCTTTATTTTTTTTACTTGCTAACATAGTGGATCTGCTTGAGAGCTGTTATTAAACACACTCATCTGACTTGGTTGGGATAGAGCCATCAATACCTTCTGAATTTAAGCTACAGCTGAAATATTTTGATAAGAAAAACAGGAAATTGCTCTACAAATAAACCAAGGTACACTCAGGATTGAATCAAAACTTTTCCTTCATGGGAAATAACCTAGCGATATCTCTGTTTTCTTTTGAACAGAAAAGAACTGGCACAGTATATGGCTTATTGTACCACTGTTAAATTCGTTCAAATTTGGTCTTATGGATGAAACATACTGACGATCATATCCTTTGGTTGGACTCCTCAGCAGCTGTCCAATGAACTAGCTTCATAAACAGAACATTGAGAAAAATATTTCTGCTGTTTCATGGACACACCCGTAACACATTCATACAATGGTCTCCCCACGCCCTGGACTTACACACACTCTGTAGTACACAGCGAACAGTTAGCATTCAAAAATTATACATGTTGATTTGATTGTACCACAAGGATATTCATCCTAGCTAGTCATCTGTCAGGGATATTTATCTCCTAAAAACTTTTAATTGCTAGAGATTTTGACTGAATTTTTTTTTTTTTTTTTTTTTGTATTTTTAATGACTGAAACAAGAAAGACCTAAAACCGCAGCTTCTGAAAGAACCATTTGTTCTTGCCGGTCTTGTATCTCTCCTCAAACTTGACCTTGGCCTCTCGTCGGGCCTTGCGTTTGAGAGCAGGGTCTCTGAAGACATCCTTGTTGACAACAGTTTTGTCCAAGGGGATATCCACAGAGTACCTTGTGGGCATGAGGTGATTATAATTATAAACTCACGAAAGACTTGATCTTTGACCTCTTGGCAATTTTCTTCTTGCCCACGGCAGCTGTCACTTTGCAGGGATAGCAATCAATTCCAACCACCAGAGCATGGCTGTAGGGTCGGTCTGAGGTGCCATCATCAATGTTCTTCACGATGACCGCTTTGCATCCGGAGTAGCGACCGGCCAGGACCAGCACCACCTTCCCGGGTTTCATGAACTTGCCCATGTCTGCAGCGACCTCTTGGGACTACAGCCTTGACTGAATTTTGACAATCAGATTTGATGTTCCCCTACCACCTCACCCGTTAGAAGAAAGAAAAAAAAAAAAAAACTACTGCACTCCTCATCCTTCTGATTTGAGTGATTGTGCCATGATGACTTAATTTGCTTTTCATACTTTGCGGAGGAATTTAAATAGCTCAGATGCTTAACTCTTGAAAAAAGTGGTTACTAGTCACATCACACATAGCAACTACTTCCTTTAAGAAATGTCACAAAGATGTTTATAATTTATTGCTGGGCTTGTTCAGCATAGCATACAAATCAACTTACATATTTACATCCAGCATCAAATAGGATATTAAAGGCACTGCTCAAGCCAATCAAAGTAGGCACCCTTACTGGCAACCCCATGGCTCTGCTTTTCCTCACTCTAGCATTTTCTAGATGTTAAAATAATCCCATTCCTATGATGTAGGAGTGCACATGTGTGGTCAGAACCACAAAACACAAGTAAAAGGTGGCACAGGCACCATTCCATGAGTGTCCGTAGCACTCAAAGCTGTTGACCATAGGAGAAGGGAACTCCAAAGCAAAGGCCTCGCTGGAAACCATGGCCACGTGGATTTAGTGGTCACTGTTCATAGGCCCTGGGGAATAGTTGTATGACTGGCCCCAAACCACAGTGATGTCAGTGACCTTGTGGAGTTGATCCCTAATATCATACCTAAAAGCACAGGTAGAAAATTGTCTAGGCTGAGTAAATGGATCCTGAGATGAGAAGGACTTTGGAATAGGCTTACAGTTCCCGGGACTACCATCCTGATAAAAACCCTCTCTAACTGCTAAATGCTGTCTGAAATTGCCTTATTTCTTTGGCTTAGGGCTTTGATATGCCTTTTTAAAATGAAAATATTTGAGAGAGGTATAATACTGTATGCTGTTCTTAGTTACCCGTGTCTTAATACGAATAAAGAATAGCATGTTCCTAAGATAAGGTATCCACAGAGCTTGGAGATGTAGGAAGAACCTGTCTGCAATGAACCCTTGGGGAAAGGATGCTCCTGAAGGTAAGGAGCTAAGGGCTTGATGCTTGATGTTTTGCTAATGGCCTCCCTCGGAACCCTCGTAAGTTTCATTCCCATGAAGAGTGCTGGTGCCTAAGCTGCCTGTTGGTGATCCCGTACAAAGCTGAAGCAAACCGAGTGAGCTGCCTGGGTCCTGAGCAGAAGAGCTGCTGCTCCACAGAGGCAGTGTTGTGTAGCAGAAAGAGATGCGACTTGTGGATGGCAAACCCTTTTGTAGCTTTCTGTGGCTTATAGCTTCTTCCTGTATGATCAAGTCTCCTCCTATGGAAGATCAGCCCGCTCTAGATATTTACAAAATTAATATTTCAAGTTAATTCCCAAACCCAGCCCAGCCCTGAGAGCCTGCCAGTGCACAGGGCTGCAGAAACCCTTCCACAGCAAGGAACGGCAATCAGTGCATCTCAAGAGAAGGGCCAATGTCCCACCTGCATTCTTCACTCGTTGCCACCATTGTGTCTCTGCCCAGAGATTTAAGATTTATTTTGCACTTTTCTGAGTGAATCTCAAAGCCCTTTACAGACAAGAATAAGGGTTATCCCAGGACAGGACTCTTAGTCTGTATTCATCAGATTATACTTGGCCAAAGCAACAGTCGCAGTTGGAAACAGGAACAGCCTTCATGTTTCCTCAGAAGTCTGGTAGGGATTTTGAAATCACAGGATGAGTCTGGATGGAGTATGAGACAAGTCTCAAAGTAACTAAAGTATGTGGCAGGGGCGCGTTTCACTGTGACCTACACATTGCATATACTGTTTCCTTTAATCCGATTGGCCAGGTGGTGATAGTGGGCAGTGGATAATGATAACAACAGCAACAACTAACATTTACATAGCATTTACTATGCACCAGACACTGTTCTAAGACTTGCACGTGCATTAACCGATAACATCCTATAAGACAGGTACAATTTGTATCCTCCCACTTGACAGATGAAAAAACTGAGGCACAGAGAGTTTAAGTAACTTGCAAAGGGCATATAACGATAATTAAATTAATTACATTTTAAATTCTCAAAATAACTACTACTGATATTACCTTCATTTTGCAGAGAAGGAAGTTGAGGCTCAGAGGCAAGTAATGTATTGAAGGTCACACAGTGTTGAAGTGGTGGCATGGCCCACCCCTAACATTTGGGGGAGCTGGAGCAAGAGTACAGAGACCCATATTCCATGGCAAAACTTTTACATCAAGCTAAAGTTAAACAAAATGTGCTCTCTTCCGTTGTTTTGAAAAATAAACCTTTAAAACAACCTGGAAGACCAGATTCAAATTTAGAATTTTCAGACTTCTTGGTCTGAGCCAGAAGAGGTGAGGCACAGAGAGTCATACCCCAGTCCCTGGCCCAGTACCCTTCTCTTCTCACCCCTGAAACTCACATCCAGATACTCTAGTGTGCATGACCTACTCCTGTCCATACTCTCTACAAATAGCCGCCCTAAGCCACCCTGAAACCTAGGGTATGCATACCCCGGGGAGGACACACCTGGGAGTGGCCTGCACAGGTCCTGGAAGCAGGCTCAGGGCTACTGACAGGGGAATTCTGGTGTCTTATTATGGTCTAGGGGGAGGGATATGGGCTCTGGTGGGCATGTTTTTTGACCTGGTTTTTGACCTTCACTCCATGGGGTGGAGCACGCCTTGAGGAGGGCCGCAGTGGGACCCTCTGGAGCTCATGGCCCAGGGCAGAGGGACCAGTTGCCTGGCTCTGAGAGTGGCACTGGTCACAGTACCAGGGCTTCAAACATGTCTGCCTGAGTCCAATGTCCTTGCCCTACTCAACCACCATTAATGTCCCCCCTCTGCCTCTGACCCCAATTTGGAAATTGAAGCTGAAGAGGAATGCCGTGGGAAGGAAGGAACCCTAAGAGTAGGGGGCACAGAGATTTCCCTTCACCCACTCTCACACTTTCCCTTTTCCACTGGGTCCTGCCTCTAGCAGCTGGCCAGGCTGCATAAACACTGCCCAGAGCAAATCCAAATCCTGACCACACCCTTCCTTGTTTACAACACAAAGCAGGGAAGGAAAGAATAGGCACTGCCTCGAAAATGTTTCTTTTAAAATCTGTTAATTCTCTCTAACCCTGGAAGATAACACTTCTGAAAAAATAATTTACCTAGAGAAAGCCCTTTTTCTTTCTTCAGACTTTAGCACAGCAAAAAGGCCTGCCTGCCTAGCCAGTCCCTCTACTGCAGTTACTTCCTGGCACCTGGCATGGGCTATTTACATGGTTTTAGGAAGGAGCCTGTCAATCTGTCCAGGCTCCTAAATTTAGTTTCCATACATAAACGCAATTTCCTGTGTTGGTTATCATAATTAAAATTTTCCACAGGCTTAATTTTGTATTGTTGACACTCAAATATCATTCACGGTGTCTTGCTGTCTTTTTAAAGAACCACTTTAACACCCTGACACACCAGCAGCTTGCAAGCCCCGGCACTCAGAGCTAAAACCTCAGTGGGCAATGCCCGTGGATTTGGATTGCTGCAGGGCATTCCCACTCATCCGAGGGCCGGGCTCATTAGCACCCTCTCTCCTTTTCCAAAGGCACTGGGGGAGTGAAGACAGAGCTGCCCAAATACTAGAGCCCTTGTGTCCTAGTCCTGGAACCTCAGAAATCCGCCCAAAGCAACATGAACAAAACATGGTGTTTTGTCATAAAGAGCAGGCCAGACTTGAGCAGGAAATGTATCAGATCTTTCCAGAGGATTGGAAACAGAATTATGAAAGGCACCAGTAACTGATCTTTCTTCTTGCCAACCCCTCTCCCGCCACGATAGTTTATTGTATCTCTTCTTTCTCCCTGCAATCCACTTTTCTCTGCTTCCCCACTCCTCTGCGCCCCAAATAGCTGGGCAGGCAGCACTGTATGTCCTCTGGTTTGGAGCTCTGGTTTAACTGCAGCGCAATTCCAAATCCAGAGCATCTGATTGGTCTAGCCTGAGTCAGGTGCCCATGTCTGGTCCAATTGGCTGTGGCTAAAGAAGATGGATAGATTCTGGGACAGTACAAATAAACCTGCAGGTCACATCCTCGGAGTGGAGTGGGTGAGAAGTCCTCATGAAGAGGGGGTGGGCGAATGCTCTAAAGTAGTGGTCCCCAGCCTTTTGGGCACGAGGGGCTGGTTTTGTGGAAGACAATTTTTCCATGGACGGTGGGGGGCGGGGATGGTTTTGGGATGATTCAAGTGCATTACATTTATTGTGCACTTTATTTCTATTATTATTACATTGTAATATATAATGAAATAATTATACAACTCACTATAATGCAGAATCACAGGGAACCCTGAGCTTGTTTTCCTGCAACTAGATGGTCCCATCTGGGGGTGACGGGAGACAGTGACACCCAAAGTGTGTTGCTTATGTCCAGTCTACTCTGTAATCTCATTTCGGTTGCTGTCACTGCAGAAAACCCTGCTTCACAAAGATAGGATGCTGGAAATGGAAGCAGGCTTTTCGGTGCTTTTGTGGCAATCTCAGGATATTCCACCTTGACTTTAATCCAGAACGTATGGAGATTTGAAGTTGTCTCAAACATAATTTTAAGGCCACCGTCATTTGCGATCTCAAGCAGCTGATCCTCTTCTAGCACAGACAAGTTGATTCACCTGGCTTATTCACAAATGGGTCGTGGATCCGTTCCTTCCCATTTTGGGGGTCTTTTGTGGTTGGGAAATAATGCTCAAACTCTTTTGAAAGCTGAGATAGGTGATCATACACCAGCTGGGAGAAAGAAGGCCCTGGCTCTTTCAAAATCTCTGCTAATGTTTGAAACATGTCAAAAATCCCAATGTTCACTTGTCTCCCCCATAATTCCAGTTTGGCTTTGAATGCAGCCACTTTATCTGCCGACTTGAACGCAGTTGTTGTTCTCCCCTGAAGTGACAGATGGAGTTTGCTGATCAGGTTGAATATGTCACACAAGTAAGCAAGTTTTGCAGCCCATCCTGTGTTACTGAAATGTGCTGTCAGTGGTGACTGTTCTTCTAAAAGAAATCTCTAGGGTGCTCTCGTAATTCAAAAACCCTGGCCAGTGATCTACCTTTAGAAAGCCATCTCACTTCTGTGTATGAGAGAAGACGTGTGTGCTCTGGGTCCATCTCCTCACAGAGCTGCACAAACAGACGTGAGTTAAGGGCATGTACTTTAATGTGGTTGATTATATCAATCACATCCTGCAAAACGTTGTTAAGTTCAGGTGACGCTTATCGGCTAGCCAGCATTTCTCTATGGATGACACAGTGCATAGAGTCACATTCAGAAAGGACCTCTTTGACCTGAGTAGTGAAACCAGAAAGCCATCCAGTCATGGCAGCTGCTCTCTCCATGCATATACCGACACAAAATGACTAATTCAGTTTTCCTGATATGTAATCATTCAAAGACTTGAATAGTTCTGTAGCTGTGGTGTTGGTTGGCAACAAAAGTGCACATAACATATCCTCATGCACATCCTCCTGAAAAATATATCACACAAAAACAAGCATTGTTGCCTTGCTGTCAACATCGGTAGACTCGTCAACCTGGATTGTGTACCATGGTGACTCATTAATCCTCTCTAATAACTGTGCCTCAATATCTTCTGCTATTTCATCGATTCATGTAGTTATGGTGCTGCCAAAAGAGGAACGCGTGCCACCTTTTGAACTGCAGCCTCTCCTAAAAGTTCACGACAAATGTCCTTAGCAGCAGGCAGGATCAACTCTTCACCCATAGTAAAGGGCTTCTTAGGTTTAGCAATGTGGTTGGCCACTAAGAATGATGCTCTCAGTGCAGACACATTTGATGAAGTGGTGGCCTTCAACAATTGCTTCTGTTCTTCGTGTTTACATTTTTTTCTTTTGCAAAACTCCAGAGGCTTGTCTTTTAATGCAGGGTGCTTGGTCTCCATGTGGCGAAGCAGTTTTGAAGGTTTCATGGTTTCATTGGATAACCGCTCGCCACATGTTATACAAAGTGGGCTTGGAGGATGTGAATCACCTGTTGCAATGAACCTGTAATTTAAGGAGGACTCTTGGTATTTTCTTTTAAATGCAGCTTTCTTTTTGTTGGCAGTCGTAGAGTCTTCTGCTGCCTCATCATTGGGTCTTTCCTCCTTTTCAAAGAAGCTCCAGTGACATTTGTTTTTTACTCATTTTGGCTAGGGTTAGCATGTGGGCTTACCAAAACTGTGACTGAGACAAGTGTGCAGTGCAGAAAAGAGGCAAAGATGGAAGTGGTAAATAAAATAATGGGCAGGCCGCTCGCAGACTAAAATAAGTGTCAGATTCTGACTTAATGCCTGCTACCAGATGCAGCTGTACAACTGAAGTACATCAACTCACTTGCCACTATAAAGCCTGCCGCCAGATGCAGCTTAATTGTCACTTGCCACTCACGGATAGGGTTTTGGTATGAGTCTGCAAGCAATTGGTTTATTATGGTCTCTGTGCAGTCAAACCTCTCTGCTAATGATAATCTGTATTTGCAGCCCCTCCCCAGCGCTAGCGTCACTGCCTCAGCTCCACCTCAGACCATCAGGCATTAGATTCTTATAAGGAGCACGCAACCTAGATCCCTCGCATGTGCAGTTCACAGCAAGGTTCGCGCTCCGATGAGAATCTAAGGCTGCTGCAGCTCTGACAGGAGGTGGAGCTCAGGCGGTAATGAGAACAATGGGGAGTGGCTGTAAATACAGGTGAAGCTTCACTCACTCGCCCACTGCTCACCTCCTGCTGGGCGGCCCATTTCCTAACAGGCCACGGACTGGTAGTGGTCCGTGGCCCAGGGGATAGGGACCCCTGTTCCAAAGGTAGGCATAGGTTCACGACCCAGATTGTACACATATTTAAAATAATTAGACCACTACCTCTTTACCTTTGCCTTAACATTTTTGGATGATAAGCAGTTTGAGGTCAGGTTTCGCATCTGTGCTTGTTCTGTTGCACATTGTGTACCCTTATTTACCATGAATCATCATCATGGCGATATCCTCATCGTCCCACCTTTCATCATTAATACCTTTTCTGGCTTTCTATTATGGAGCCATATCTCTCACCCAAACTCAGAGTAGGAAGAAACATTGTTGAGAATTCAATATGATGACTGCTTAGCATTTTGCCTGGTTTAAGCCTACTTGAAACTTGCACAGAAAATGACTATTGTCAACTTGGTTCATTTTTTGGGCCCCCAGCCCAATCACAGCTTTTGCTGCATTTACTTGACTTGTCCAATATGTAAAACAATAGCCTATTCTACACTCTAAAATATCATAAACGTCTCAGTCCATAAATCCCAGACTGGGATATCTGAGGAATTTTTGGCAGTTTCACCAAGAAACATGGCCAATCTAGATGTTAGAAGAATTTCTTGAGTTTCAAGTGAAACAAGAACATTAACACTTCACCCATATTCCAGAGGAATGCAATCATTTTGTACAGTTGGATAGTCTTTAGGGAATGGGCAATATTACTATTACATATTTTAAGAAATGTGTATTTGCTTTTCCTGACATTAATGTTCAGGGGGAACAAAACACTCATTGCAAACGAAATTTGGGGTAAGGTATAATCTGTGCCGCCAAATTAGTTTTTCTCTCTCTCTCTCTCTTTTTTTTTTTTTTGTTAGAATGACTAAAGAAAAATTCTGTGCCAAAATCAGGATGCAAGTTGAATTTCATTAATCCCTTTATTAATTCATTTGCTGTTCACTGGGTATGTACTATGTGCTGGACACTACGTTAGATGATGCAAATGCAGAGGTAAAGGATACAGTCCTTGTCCTCATCACACTCACAGTCCAGCAGTGAAAACAGATGTATCAACCAAAAATGACAGTGTGATATACTAAGGGTATAAATACAATACATAGAATGTTGAAGGAGAACAGAGCAGGGACTCCTAACTCAGCCTGGGTTGAGTGGGGTGAGGAGAAACTTCCTGATGGAGAATGAGGTCTGAGCTGACTTTCACAGTTGAGAAAGGAGTTAAGCAGGTAGATGAAGTGAGGAGGGTATGCAGGCAGGGGAAGAGCATGAAAAGAGCAAAAGAGCCTGATGCATTGTGGGTATTGGTGATGGCTTGTTTTGGCTGGAGTTTAGGCCAGGAGTAGTACAGATAGGGCTGGAGAGGTTGGCTTGGGAATAGGTCACAGAGGACTTTAGGCCAGGCTAAAAGTATTGAAACTTTATTCTGGGTTGATATGGAGTCTTCAGAATATTTCTTTTTTAAGAAAAATTTTTACTGAAGTATAAAATATATGCAGGAATGTGCACATATGATAAGTGTTCAGCCAGATGAATTTTTATGACCTGATCATGGCTGTGTAGCCAGAAACTAGGTTATAATGTAACCAAAACCCCTGAAGACCCCTCTTGTTCCCTTCCAGTCACTACTCCCCTCTCGAAGGGGGACCACTGGCCTGACTTCTAACATGATAGATTTGTTTTGCCTGTTTTGAACATTATTTAAGTGGAATTGTAAAACAGGTAGTCTTCTGTGTCTTCTACCAGCCAGCACTATGTTTCTGAGCACCATCTATTCTGTCTCATGGAGATGTGGCTCATTCAATCTCACTGTTGTACAATATCCCATTGTATGAATTTGCCATAATTTATTTGTCCTTTCTATTATGTATTAACATTTGAGTTCTTCCCAGTTTGAGGCTATTATGAATACTGCTGCTGTGAATATTCTTGAACATGTCTTTTGGTAAGTATATGTGTACATTTCCACTGGCTAAAATACCCAGGTGTGGAATCTCTGGGTCATAAGCTGAGTATATATTCAGCTTTATTGGATTCTGCCAGTTTTACAAAGTGATTGGACTAATTTAAAACCCCAGCAGCAGTGTATAAGAGTACCAGCTGTTCCAGTTTCCAACAATTGATATTGTCTTTTTCATTTTAGCCGTTCCTGTGTGTGTGTGTGTGTGTGTGTGTGTGTACGTAATTGTTATGGGCTGAATTTTGCCTCACCCTGAAGCCCTAATCCCCCTTTCTGACTGTAGTTGGAGTTAGAACCTTTACAGAGGTAATTAAGGTTAAATTGGGTCATAAGAATGGGGCCCTAAACATAGGCAGAACACTTTATGACATAAATCACAGCAAGATCCTTTTGGACCCACCTCCTAGAGAAATGGAAATAAAAACAAAGATAAACAAATGGGACCTAATGAAACTTCAAAGCTTTTGCACAGCAAAGGAAACCATAAAGAAGACCAAAAGACAACCCTCAGAATGGGAGAAAATATTTGCAAATGAAGCAACTGACAAAGGATTAATCTCCAAAATTTATAAACAGCTCATGCAGCTCAATAGCAAAAAAACAAACAACCCAATCCAAAAATGGGCAGAAGACTTAAATAGGCATTTCTCCAAAGAAGATATACAGACTGCCAACAAACACATGAAAGAATGCTCAACATCATTAATCATTAGAGAAATGCAAATCAAAACTACAGTGAGATATCATCTCACACCCGTCAGAATGGCCGTCATCAAGAAATCTAGAAACAATAAATGCTGGAGAGGGTGTGGAGAAAAGGGAACACTCTTGCACTGCTGGTGGGAATGTGAATTGGTACAGCCACTATGGAGAACAGTTTGGAGGTTCCTTAAAAAACTAAAAATAGAACTACCATATGATCCAGCAATCCCACTACTAGGCATATACCCTGAGAAAACCATAATTCAAAAAGAGACATGTACCAAAATGTTCATTGCAGCTCTATTCACAATAGCCCGGAGCTGGAAACAACCTAAGTGTCCATCATCGGATGAATGGATAAAGAAGATGTGGCACATATATACAATGGAATATTACTCAGCCATAAAAAGAAACGAAACTGAGCTATTTGTAATGAGGTGGATAGACCTAGAGTCTGTCATACAGAGTGAAGTAAGTCAGAAAGAGAAAGACAAATACCGTATGCTAACACATATATATGGAATTAAAAAAAAATGTCATGAAGAACCTAGGGGTAAAACGGGAATAAAGACACAGACCTACTTGAGAATGGACTTGAGGATATGGGGAGGGGGAAGGGTAAGCTGTGACAAAACGAAAGAGAGGCATGGACATATATACACTACCAAACGTAAGGTAGGTAGATAGTGGGACGCAGCTGCATAGCACAGGGAGATCAGCTCGGTGCTTTGTGACCGCCTGGAGGGGTGGGATGGGGAGGGTGGGAGGGAGGGAGATGCATGAGGGAAGGGATGTGGGAACAGATGTATATGTATGACTGATTCACTTTGTTATAAAGCAGAAACTAATAAAAATAAATAAATAAATAAAAGAACAAAGAGAGGCAAAAAAAAAAAAAAAGAATGGGGCCCTAATCTATAGTAGGAGTAGTGTCCATATAAGAAGAGGAAGAGACACCAGAGACCTCTCTCTTTCTCTGCACACACACACACACACAGGAAAAGTCATGTGAAGATACAGTGAGAAGGCAGCTGACTGCAAGCCAGGAACAGAGCCCTCATAAGAAACAAACACTGCTGGAACCTTGATCTTGAACTTCCAGTCTCCTGAACTGGGAGGAAGCAAATGTCTGTTGTTTGAGCCATGCAGTCTGTGGTATCTTGTTACAGCAGGGCAAGCTGACTAATAGAGTTGTGGAATCACATTCCAGTTTTAATTTGTGTGTTATTCCTCATAGTCTTTTAAATAAGAGAGGGAAGTTATCAGATTTGTACTTTAGCTGCAGGACTAGAAATAAGGAAACGAATCAGAAAGCTAAAGGAATAATCTAGGCTAGAGTTTAAGAAAGCCTGAACAAATTCAGGGCCAGTGGGTTGGATAGGAGGGGTTAGGTCAATAAGTGAGAAAGAGGTAGAATTGGCAGATCAATGGGGAGTAAAGAGAGGGAGGTGCCAATTTAGCATTTCGTGTAAGAGAGGCGCTGGAGTCAGACTATGTGAACTCAAACACTGACCCCATCATTTACTAGCTGTGTGACCTTGAGTTTCACATTTTACCATACTAAATAAACTTCTATTACTTCACCTATAGATTAAAGAATTAATAAAAATAATAACTTCCTTCTAGAGTTACTGTGAGGACTAAATGAGATAATGAAAAGTACCTATTTGGAAAAAAATTAATATAAATCCCCAATATATTTGATTTAGCCTTGATTAAAGTTGAAACCAGAGGCTACAATTTCTTTATTATTAAAATGTATTTGTTTATTATTATTAAACTTGTAAGAATGAGGACATTTTTTAAAAGTCTGAGCACTTATTTTCCATTATTTTCTTTGTGAATACATATAGTTGTGCAATACATATAAATTTTGCATCCTATTCTAAATGTAATATTTTAGCAAATATGAAAATGTACTTTATTGAAGATGACAACAAGATTACATCATTCAGCTTTCTTTGCCCATATTTAGCTGATGAAAAGTATAGGTGAAAATACCCAGAAAGTCTATAAAGCTATAGTTAGTTCAGTCCAGGACAAGGAATTAGTAAATCAAAGGTACCATTAAATGACAAGTATTTTGTTTTGATTTAATCCTTATGAAATAATTTGACTAAATGTACATTTATCCTATATCATATCATAAAGTTGAGATTTTTTTATAAATAAAATGAAAGATTATTTTAATGAATAACTTTGAACACAATGCAGGATTTGTCTTTTCCTTGACATTAGCTCAGAGCAAGGTACGTGCTAGGCACTCAGTAAACCTTAGCTGCCATCATCACCCCCGCCACCAGCAGCACATTATCATTATGGAGGTATTTGGGATTACTTCTGTGGTAGATTACAAAAATCACTGCACTTCTCCATCACTCTGCGTGTACACACCACTTACAATTTGACTTTGCAGCTTCTTCAATCAAGAGCTGGTGTGTATTTCTCCATCCATTGAGCTTGGGCTGGCTTTGTGACTTCTGGCCAATAGAATGTAACGAAAGTGATAGTGTATTCATTCCCATCTCAGTCTTCCAGAACTCTTGAATGGTTTCTGCTTTATTTCTTGGAACTCTGCCCCTCTGCCACGTGAATAAACCTAGGCTAACTTGGTGGAGGGTGAGAGACCATATGTGCCCAGTTAGCCCAGTTGTCCCACCTGAGGCTCAGACATGAGAGCGCCCAGCCAGGATCAGCTGAGTCTGGCTCAGGTCAGCAGAAATGCCCAGCTGACTCATAGACTTGTGAGCAATAAAAAATGACTGTTATATTAAGCCACTATTGGGGGGTGATTTGTTAGGCAGCAGTAAATAACTGATACAACTTCCAAACAGAGACATAAACTGGGGGAGAGAATATAGGAGGGAAAGCCCATCTGAAGGTGGGAGACCTCTGTTTCAGACATATGGAGTTTAGTATAACTAAGAGACATAGCGTAGAGGTGTTGAGTACAGTCTGATCTGGAGGCAAAGATTTAAGAGAATTCAGTATTAGGTGGAAGCAGATGCCCCAGAAATGAGTTTCATTTTCCAGGAAGAGAGAAAAAAGATCTGAGGAAAGAAACCTGGGGAAAATAAACACTTAAGGGATGGGTAGAGGAAGAAGAATGTGAGAAGGAACAACCAGGATGTAAGAAGAAAGCCAGAAGAGGGTGGTATAATGGAAGAAAGCATGAGAGTTTTACCCTCATTTTTTTTCAATTTTTTAAAATTGAGGTAACATTGGTTTATAACATTATATGTTTCACATGTACAACACTATATTTCTACTTCTGTATACTCTACAGTGTGCTCACCACCAAAAATTTCATTTCCATCTGTCACCATACAGTTGATCCCCTTTACCCTCCCACTCACCACCCCTTCCCCTCTGGTAACCACTACTCTGCTCTCTGTATCTTCATGTTTGTTTTTCTTTGGTTTGACTTGTTCATTTATTTTGTTTGTTTGTTTGTTTTTTATATTCCACATGAGTGAAATCCTATAGTATTTGTCTTTCTCCAACTGACTTATTTCGCTTAGCATAATACCCTTAAGGTCCATCCATGTTGTTGCAAATGGCAAGATTTCATCTTTTTATGGCATATGTATATACTCCACATCTTTATCCATTCATCTGTTGATGGGCACTTAGGTTGCTTCTATATCTTGGCTATTGTAAATAATGCTGCACTGAACATAGGGGTGCATATATCTTTTCATATTAGTGTCTTGTGTTCTTTGGATAAATATCCAGAAGTGAGATAGCTGGATCATATGGTAGTTCTATTTTTAAGTTTTTGAGAATCTCCATGCTGTAGTGGCTGTACCAATGTGCATTCCTACCAACAATAAAAAGCATGAGAGTTTAAAACCACGTTATTAAGATAAAAAAAGAAGTAGGGAAAAGATTCAAAGCATCCTTCCATACCTAGCTGACTCTGTGTATTGGAGGTAAGAAGAGGGGAGAATGAGCTGAACCTAGAAAGATCATGAAGGATCTCATATACCATCCCAAGGGGTCTGGATTTCATCCTGAAGGATTTTTAGCAAAGGAGTGACTTGAACAAGTTTTTGTTTGAAGATCACTCTGTAGCAATGTGGTAGGTGGGCTGGTTGGAGGAAGCAAGGCAGAAACTGGGGAGACTAGCTGGGAGGCTCTCAGAGAAATCCACATGAGAAAGGATGAAGGCCTGAATTGAAGGAATGACTGTAAGCGTGAAAAGAAAAAAATGGATTCAAGAAAATGTGGGTGATGGCACTGACAGTGCTGTGTGACTGATTATCCAGGGTAGGTCAGGTAATACAGAATGACTCCTAGTTCTCAGGCTTAGGCATTGGGGTAAATGGTCTGATTTAGATGGAAATAAATGTAATCCAGATGGAATACCCTGGCCCCACTAGCCTGTGACCACGACAGAAAGTGATTCTTCCCTAGTCTACCTAAATTCTTATAGCACAGAGCCTGCACTGGAACTACTTGCTGGAAACCAGCTCCTGTCAGTGTCTGGTTTGTTAATTCTGACTGTATCTTAGAGCACCTGCGTCTCTGTTGAGTTACAGAGCAAGTTCCTTGGGTTCTTCCCCTCTAACCTAATCTTGCTGCTTCATTGCTGCTGCTACTGTTAATGCCATTCTGAGATCCCTGCTCTTGGGGATCAGATGACTTATGGGTATTGCTGCCTATGGACCCCCATTCCAGCCTCGGAAATGGGATGTGCCCTCTAGGGACTAACCAGGTCCACATTTGCTGCCTCAGTTTGGCATCTGCAGAGCTGCTTCCCACCCCCCACTCCAACCCCCACCCTTTCTTTCTTTTTTGGCCTTGCTTTTCCAGCCTCCATGTTGCTGCTAGATCAGAAACTTGGTGTTACCATTCACTGCCTCCATGTGATAGAAGCAGTTACTCTGCTAGTAGAACGACTCTAGGCTCCTCTGTAACTGAGGTTCAGACTCAGTTGGTCTTAGGCCCTAGACCTTTCTCTCCTCCTCCTGTTTAGGGCATCCCCCCCCCTCCGCCCCCACCCATTTCTGTCCCAAGAGAAACCACATCGCAGGACGACGGAGCAGAAATACCCATTCTCTGCTGGGAAAAACTCTATATCCGCCCACCAGCCTGTGGTCTTATTCTGTTGCTCAGAAGATGCATTCACACAACAGTTCAAGGTTAGCATATTTCCCACAGGCTGAGTAGATCACTCTTATCCATGGTTACTGTAAGAAACTGGGAATACAGGAAAAGGTGTATGGGAAGATCACGTGTCCATTTTGCCTTTGATGATGTTGAGAAGATATGACATTCAAGTAGATTTGAGTTTGGTGCGAATGAGAGAGAGAGAGAGAGAGAGAGAGAGAGGAGGAGGGATTTCAGCCTGTAGGTGGTAGAAGCAATGGTGGGTGCAGTGGTGTGCTGGCGTGGGCTTGGGCTCCTACAGCTGGTAAGGGCTGATTTTGTGCATCAGTTCCCAACTCCACAAGGATTGGTAGCTTGAAATCAACAGTGGTGAGAATATTACACCACAGAAATCAGCAAACATTACAAATCTGGGCTTTTTAATCCCCCTGGAAGAGCTGTTTGTTAACATTTACCACACACTTTTGTGGGTTGAGGGTGAAATCATCCAAAGAAGGCAAATACAGTAAGAGGAAAAGTTCTGAGGAGCGCTAAGGAACTAACATTTAGGGAGTGGGCAGAGAAAGACAAGTTGTAAAATAGAACAAGAAGAAGCATCCAGGATGCAGCAAAAATGTTGTGCTATAGGGGAGAGTTTACAAAATAACCCTGTGGGATATATGTCTCAAGATATCCATAAATGAGATCAGAGACCAAAGGATGGATGGATATTCTTATTTTTTAAAGCTATTTTAAGCAACCAAAAGGACTGCTTCATGGTCAAGCCAGTCAGTGTTAAGGTTGCTGAAATAATTAGCCAAGCATTTATTTTTTATTATTATTATTTTTTTGTGGTACGCGGGCCTCTCACTGTTGTTGCCTCTCCTATTGCAGAGCACGGGCTCCGGACGTGCAGGCTCCGGATGCTCAGGCTCAGCAGTTGTGGCACACAGGCCTAGCCGCTCCGCGGCATATGGGATCTTCCTGGACCGGAGCACGAACCCGTGTTCCCTGCATCGGCAGGCAGACTCTCAACCACTGTGCCACCTGGGAAGCCCCCAAGCATTTATTTTAATCTAGTTATCTTGGTCATTTCAAATAACTGAATGATATCACCAGTTTATTCTTGGGCAACAGACCTATTCTAACTTTGTGTCCAATCACACAGAGTTATAAATATCAAATCATATTATTTTGGAACTAGAAAGAAACTTAAAGATCATCAACACCCTAATTATCCAGCCAAGGAGATGAAAGTGCAGAGAAGGTAAGTGACCACCGCATGACCACCACCAACACACAGCTGGCCGCTGGAAGGTCCCGCGACACCTTCTCTCTCCTGCCATCCCCACCTCTTCACAGAGACTCTCCCTGTGAGTGAAAGACTAACCTGAGTTCAGCTGAGATGAATCTTGAAGCAAAAAATGATAGGAGTCTTTGTAAACTTTTTATTAATATTCAAATAAATCAGGGTCCCTGGGTCTATTCTCTTCTGCTTGGGAATGTATCTCCAACAGTATGCAGGATTTCAGCCCATGAAGGGCTCTGACTGCCGTAACCAAGGGAAACCAGAGGGTCTGGGAGCCATTTTGCTTTCAAGATGGTTCCAGGATGAGCGTGTCGGGTGGACGTTCTCTGGTCCAGGAAACTTGGTACCAAGTTTGTCCAGAGTACCAGTAAAAGGCTTGCCTGTTTGTTGCATCACAAGGTAAGATTTGGGGGCTTCCCTGGTGGCACAGTGGTTGAGAGTCTGCCTGCTGATGCAGGGGATGCGGGTTCGTGCCCTGGGCCGGGAGGATCCCACATGCCGCGGTGCGGCTGGGCCCGTGAGCCATGGCCACTGAGCCTGCGCATCCGGAGCCTGTGCTCCGCAACGGGAGAGGCCACAACAGTGAGAGGCCCGCGTACCGAAAAAAAAAAAAAAAAAAAGGTAAGATTTTGAATTTGATTCTAAATCACAAATGTAGCGCAGTGCTTATTTAAAATATGACAATTTCTACTAGAACTAAGTAGGAAGAATAGCTTTGGTTTTACTGGGAATTTGAATCTATCTACTAGTTAATCTCTTCAGGTGGTTCACAGCATCAGCTTACTGAACAGCCTCTTTTCCTGACTGTTGTTCAGAAGCTCAAAAGACACCCCTACAGCTTAGAGAGTGTGTGGGAGAAAATTTTACTCCTTTCCCTTATCAGAGGGGGTGGGGAGACAGCTGCTAATTGAGTTTTCTTACTTCTTGACTTGAGTGGATTATGTGGCTGCCCCCTGCAGAGCTAGAGTTCCAAATTGGAACCTTTATTCCTCTTATTATTGTTTCCTCTTATTATTGTTGTTTATCTAGAGAGCCAGACACCGAGTCCCTGTTTACTGCCCTCCAGGAGCCCGAAGGTTAATGAAATGACCAGAGCACTTTGTCCTTATTGTTATTTACTTATATGGATGACTACAGTCACCCAATGCTCCCCCTGAGCCCTGAATTATTAATTTCTTTCTTTTTTTTTTCTTTTTTGAGGTACGCGGGCCTCTCACTGTTGTGGCCTCTCCCGTTGCGGAGCACAGGCTCCGGACGCGCAGGCTCAGCGGCCATGGCTCACGGGCCCAGCTGCTCCGCGGCATGTGGGATCTTCCCGGACCGGGGCACGAACCCGTGTCCCCTGCATCGGCAGGTGGACTCTCAACCACTGCGCCACCAGGGAGGCCCTGAATTATTAATTTATTAAAATGGCATCTAATGGGCGGTGACGCATGTGTCAGCCAACCCTGCGTCTTTCACATACAGGCTGGCTGATGCCTCCTCTGCCCAGATCTTTCTCTCCTCCCTTTACAATTTGTTTCTACTCACTGTCATTTGTGTTCTGCGTATTCTCTGCAAGCAGATTTTTCTCTTTTCATATGAAGTAAGTCATCTGAGGAAATTATTCGCATTTCCATTTTCAAAATATATTCTCCTTCTCATGTGGGTGTTATTCCTGAAGAAATTGGTTCAGCAATCAATGTGAATAACCCTTGATGTCATCCGCCTCAGGTGGTTTTGTTTCTTAGTTTCCCCAAGAGACTACACATTTTTTTTCAGTTGTCTCTGTTATGTGTACCTTTTAATCTTATTCTTTTAAAAAATATTTATTTTTAAAACAATTTATCGTAAAGTGAAAGGAAATTCTATTTTGTATTTTATGTAATGTAACCATGATACGAGATATGTTGGTCATTATTTTCAGTAGGTACTACCGATCTTTTTTACATAATACAACTCTATTGAATATCCACCACCAGTTTCTTCCTTAGTGCATTATACGTACACATGCACACTCACCCATGCACGCACGCACAAGTATTCATTTATTTATTTCAAATATCTTACCTTTTTTTGTATGCCTTGCTTTATCATTGGTTAATGTATGAGAAAAATTCTAAGTAACATTTCAAAGTCAAGTTTCTGAGGACACGTGCACATTACAATACCCTAGAAGAGAATATCAGAGAGCTTTACTTGGCCATAGACATGTTGAGAAGTACAGACTTGGGAAACTTCCCAGTGATTGCCCATTGACCTTGAACTGTCATTTAAGTCAATGGTTTCTCACAGTGTCAGTCGTGACACTTCCAGAGGACCATAGAGCAATGAGAGAAATAAAGTCAGTATAGGATGTTTATATCAAACCAAGTTTATTCAGTTTGAAAAAACTGTGAAATTTACATCTTTTCTACTTTTTGGGAATTAAATGTTCTTTGTTTTATGATGGTGATGGTGACAGTAGGTGATAACTTTTCCCCTTAGTATTTTTACTTGGCAAAATAAAAATAAAATGATTATTCTATGTCAACCTCTTAGTTTTTCTGGACATTTAGGAATTATTGGAATCTCAAAGTCTGGAAAGTAAACAATTCACTTCCTTGTGTTCTTCTGTTTGCTCAGCCCTCCTCCCCCCACCCCTCCAAACCCCTACACACATCCTCTGTTCTCCTCACCATCCCAGTGGCATTTGCTAACCCTGAATCAATTTAGAAATTCAAGGTCATGCCTGCACTGGTATATTCTTCCTTCCCAGTCATCATGCCTGCTTTTTGTGATAATTACCCTTGGGTTATACAGGAAAACAGACCTCCAGAGATGCATTTGTGCATGTATGTACACATTCAATAACAATTTGCTGAGCGCCTAGGTGTTGATGGAATAGCAGAGACTAAGACATATGGTCCCAGCTCCTGCGAGGCTCATTTTCTGTTGGGGTGGGGGGCAGAACTGCGGGGTGGGGGTGACAGGAAACAGGCCAACACTTAAGTAATAGAATTCCATATAGTGATAAATATGAGGTTATGGAGCAGTTTCAGGTTATCTCCAAGACTGCTGAATGACTGGTGGTGCCGGGGAAGGGAGAGGCTGCTTCAGATGGGGGCTCAGGGGCAGCTCCATGAAGGAAGCGATGTTTGGACAAGATCTGAATGACAGTGAGGGGCCTTCCATGAAATGACTGGGTGAAGAGTGTTCCAGGCCCAGGGAAGAGCTTGTGCAAAGGCCCTAACCTGGAATTTGTTCTTTTAGGGGACAGAATCAAAACTCTGTTCTGAACATATTAATTTTAAGTTGATCATTGGCATCGGATGGGGATTTCACATATGCAACAGAATGTATTAGTTCTAAGTTCAGGCAAGAGGTTGAGGCTGTAGATAACACTTGGGGAGCATCAGTCTGTGGATGACTTTTAAATCAGGCAGGGATGAGAAGATAGGGCCAAGGAAGGAATGACTCTTGTGTGAGTTGACATTGAGGAATTAAGGGTGAACAATCAGGAGACTGAGAAGAAACAGCTAGAGAGATAGGAGGAAATCCAGGGAAATTTGGAGACGAAAGAATTGCACAAGTGAGCAGCCAACTGTGCCAAAATGCTGTGTTGGTAGAATTTTTAAAATACCAAAACCCATCTTTATTTATATAATTTTAATAAACCCACAGTTGTAGTAAATGTACACAGAGCTCCTTTCACTTGATTCAGGCACTGCTTCATTTAAATTAACCCTGGCTCCACAATCACCTGCCTAATGTTCTGCTCTGCTTGCTGCTTCTGCCTTACAGAATGGCTTGCTGGATTCTGAGCACCATGCTAGGTTTGGTTACTTTCCGCATTAAGGGCATTACAGCAAGTTCAGCCCACTGGAACAGGGATCACTATTAATTATCCCCTAATTCTGAAAGCTTACTTTCCTCTCATGCTGAGAAAAGAGAATATAAAATTTTCAGAGATGCTGAGTCTGCTCAAATTCCAAGATAGATTCAACCCAGTCTCCCTCTACCTAATCAATATAGATTAAGTTTATTTTGCATAGAATAGTTTTGATTTCCCATTAACTAGGTTAGTGAACTATTGGATTCCCCACCTCATCCCTTTTCTAGACCATTGCTGTCTTTACAGAGCGTTCTTTTCCCCTATGTGTTTGAAAAATATTTAGAGAAGCAGAACATTTTCAAAGCAGCTTCACGTGACGTTTCTTCCATACCTCTTTGAGTGATGGCTGTGTAGATAGCTGGGAAACTGCTGAAGCCTAAGAGAAGAAGAGGCCTTATATTCTTTATTGTTATTGTTCTATTTTCGTATATCATTTGTGCAAAGGCATAAGGTAGAATAAAAAATATGACACTGGAATTTGAGAAAACCAATTTCTGTTCCTAACTCTGGGCAACTTGAAATCTCTTTGAGTTTCAGAGTTCCTCAGGTAAATGGGGCAGGCCTATCTGTACTAGCTAATATGTTACAATATAAAAGGGTAAAATCACATCTCTCTGGCAAAAATAATATGAATACATGTCAAAGATTTTATTTATTGAGGGGAACATCAAGATGTTAAAACTGGCCCAAAGAGCATTAGAGATGTGTGTATATACAATTCAATTTAAAAAAATAAGATTGCCAACTTAAATACAAAACTGGTTAATGTCCCACAGGACAATAGACTGTAATCTTTGCACTTATCTGTTCTAGTAAACAGAAGTTATTTGCATCTTCACCAGACAAAAAGTTTCAAGTTAGCCTCTGCACAGTAGAAAATCAATCCCATTACTGCACTGAAAGAAGGCCCAGTAATCTTCTCTGCCTATTTTCAAATGTCAGATAATTTCTCTGACAAACGTGTATAACAATACTTGGCTAGCGTTTCTTAAGCACTGACACTGTGCTGAGCAACACTTGACATGTATTATCTCTTTGGAGGCTCACCACAACCCTATGAGATAGGCACTTTTATTCCATATGGTAGGAGAGAAGATTGAGGCACAGAATGGTTAATTAATCAGCCTACAGTCACACAGCTCACAAGTTTCAGGGATGACAATCAAACTGAGGTCTTATTCCAAAAATAGGTCTTCTGCCTATTATAATTGTTATTACTATGTTAAGGGTCAAAAGGAGTAATAAATGTGAAGGTGTTTTAAAGATTCTGAATTTGCTATAAAATGAAAAGCATTATTGTTAAATCAAGATTACTATTAAAGAATAGGCAGTAAGAGTTATTGCCAGCCCAGTGCAGAGGGAGACGTATTAATTATGGAAAAAGTCTGTTGTCCCAGGAATGCCTCTGAGACTTTATCTTCAATCTGTTCCCTTGAATAGATTTTACTAGCCTACTCTTTCCTTCCTCCTTTTTTTTGAGGGTGGATTTTATTGAGAGAGTTTCTTAGCTCATTTCTTATTACGTGCATGGAGAGGTATCTACTCTGAAACCTTTCCTCACTTCTCTTTGTGTTTTGTTTTCTCAGCCTAGTAGAGTGGAAAGAACACTGTCTCAGAACCGGATAGACCTGAGTCTGAATGCCAGCATCAGTGTAAGACTTTGGGCAAATTACTTAGCCCATCTTGTCGCAGAGCCTGTCCAATTGCACTGAAATCTCCTGGAGGAGAGGGGTATTGCTCATCCAATATACAGGAGAGGGTACCGAAGAATTTGAAATTTCAGGTCCTCATTAGTGAAAGAGCAGTATCAGCATTCTACCTTGGAGGTGATTTTGAGAAGTGATATCTAATAGGACATCAGAAATGTTAGTTCCTTTCTTCCCGTCTTCTCTCCAACGAAGTCTCATTCATTTGCCATTCTTCTCTCCTCCCGTCCCCTCCATATTTCTGTTCCCTCCCCTCCATTCCCTTCCTCTCCCCTCCTGTCCATCTGTCCCCTTCCCTCCTTCCCTTTCTCCTCTCATCCGCACCTGTTCCCTTCCCTCCCTCCCTTCCTCCCCTCCCTTCCCTTCTGTCCTTCCCCATCCCCTCTTGTCCCCTTCCCCTCCATCACCTCCTGAACTTCCCCTCCCTTCCTGTAAGGCCCCTCCTCTCTTGTTTCTTGCCCCCTACTCTCCTTCCCGTCCCCATTTTTTCTCTCACAAGGCCCTGAGACTAGACATCTCCTAAACAATGAGACCTGGTTCTTACCTTACTAATTTAGAGAAACTATGGAATTTCAATATAGTGGCAAGTGCTGGGGCCTCTTTCTACTCCAACCCTCACTTTGTCAATGAAGGAACCAAGAACAGAGAGGTTAATCCCAAACCCACCTGACTCCTGGTCAGTGCTCCTCCTAACCCATCACCAGGCTGCCTCTGCGTTTGCACTTGCGACACGATGTTTTAGTTCATCCCCATCTTCACTTCATAGTTACCAGGAGGCTGGGAGAAATGGGGTAATAAATTATTACTGTTATTTGTTTGTGAAGAGTAAGGTCTTCTAACCCCTGAGACCACCAAAGAAAATGTGCTGTGCTGACAAAAAAGTCAAACTTCACCATCAAATATGCAGTATCCTCTTTAACTGGTCAGGAAAACACGGTAAACACAAATTGCAAGGAAACTCACCTGCGGTCATTTCCATAGAGAACTAGAACTTTTACAGTCAATGTCTCCAAGAAAGGAATAAAACAGTGTCCTGCGGTAGATAAGGCTGGAGAAGAGAGTTAATCAACTTGGTGAAGGCAGCCAGAGGCCAAGTCACCACTTGAACCATGCCTTCTGCAAGTGCCATAGTCGAAAAGTGAAAATTCACCCCCAGGTTTCCTTTGCGTGTGTCAGCCCAGGACGGTGTGCTTCCTGCCTTGCCCTCATTTTCTCCTCACGCTTGATTTCACTGGTCCTCCTCTCTCGGCTCTCGATATATAAGAGGGAAGCTGTGGGGTGGGGGCTAAGATAGTGCTCACCTCAGGGAGGAGGGCCTCAGGTTAGCACGGTGACTTTGAGAGCCTCACAGAGCAAGTTACCTGTTCTGTAGCAGAGTCTCCAGTTTCACTTGAGTCTATGCTGAATTCCCTTGTGTTCTCTCTGAGCCTTTAATGGGTGGTGTTTACTTGCATTCAGTCAGCTACACTCTGGGGAGGGCCAGTAGCTACACTGGGGCCAGAGCATCGAATAGGTGTTGCCCCTGACTACCCAGGCCTGGGGAGGACAGCAGAGGTTTGGGAGGCTTCTCAAAGGGCAAGGTGTGAGGAATAGGCAAGTTTACAGACACAGGAGGAGGTTAGTGGTCGCCAAAGTCTGGGAGGAATGAGGAGTACCTGCTAATGCGTTCCTTTTTCAGGTGATGAAAATGTTCTGGAATTAGTGGTGATTTTTGCACAACTTCATGAATATATTATTAAGAGCACTGGCTTGTATGCTTTGAGTGAATTTTATAGCATGTGAATTATATTTCAGTTAAAAAAATTTGAGGGAAAAAGGGAGAAAGGGGAATTTTGGAGCAATGCTCAGGGTTGTTAAGGTCAGCTGCTCTTCCTCCAGGTATCCTGCCCGCAAAAAAATGTTTTTAAGTGTCATATTCTGTTTTTTAAAATTTATTTATTTATTTATTTATTAGCTGAGTTGGGTCTTTGTTGCCGCCTGCAGGCTTTCTCTAGTTGCGGTGAGTGGGGGCTACTCTTCGTTACGGTGCGCGGGCTTCTTTTGTTGTGGAGCACTGGCTCTAGGCACAGGCTTCAGTAGTTGTGATACGTGGGCTTAGTAGTTGTGGCACACGGGCTTAGTTGCTCCACGGCATGTGGGATCTTCCCGGACCAGGACTCGAGCCCACGTCCCCTGCACTGGCAGGCGGATCCTTAACCACTGCACCACCAGGGAAGTATATACTTTTCATAATTATCATTCTTATGGTGGAATAATGGTCCACTGTGTATCATAATTCATAGAGGTATTTCCAATGTTGGTGATTTAAGAATGTTCCATTTTTTTGCTATTATAGATGTCAAACAAGGGCAGTAAAATTCTTTTTCCACTCTGAGACAAATCTTGGTTTTCCACAAGCTTCCTCCTGGAATCCCTGTTCCCACAGTACCGGACACACATTGTCCCTGTTTTAACTCTCTGTGCCTCTTCGACTACAGTTTCACCTTGTCCCCTTCGTAAGCCTCCTGTCAACCTGCCTGCTCTCTGCTCACCTACCCCACACCCCCATCATAAAAGTCGAACTCATCTGACTGCATCTGTGGTTTTCTTGCTGAACTTACTGAACCATTCTGTAATGCGTTTATTTACCTACGTGACTCCTCTGCCAGATTGTGAGCCCCCTGAGGTCAGATACAGTGTCTTACTAATTTCTGAGTCCCTGTTGCCCCTTCTTGGCCAGTGGAAGGTGTAAAATATATGCTAATTGAATTTAATTGAATCGGCCAAGGCTCTGAAGAACGGTGCTGTGTCTCTTTGCTTCTGTCAAATTATTCTCCTTAGTGCTAATTACAAAAACTGGAATTACTGGGTCAAAAGGCACGAATGCTTCTCCATGTTGCCATAGTGCTTTCTCAAAGGCAGTACTAGTTTGCCGTGCCATCTGAAATGAATGAGTGTGCCAATATCACTGTCACCTTGCCAGCCCCTCATTTTTTAAAATGCTAATTTAGTAGGTGTCAAAGACATTTCAAGGTTGCTTTAATTTGCATTTCTTTGATTACTACCAGGGCCAAACATTTTCTCAGGTGTTTATTTACTGTTTCTTTTTCTCCTTGGGGGAATTGCTGCTTCATGTTCTTTGCCCATTTATCTATCAGAGTGAAGAAATACAGCTAATAAACTTAAATAAGCTCCTTTTTTTTTTTTTTCTGCAGTACGCAGGCCTCTCACTGTTGTGGCCTCTCCCGTTGCAGAGCACAGGATCCGGACGCACAGGCTCAGCGACCATGGCTCACGGGCCCAGCCGCTCCGTGGCATATGGGATCTTCCCGGACCGGGGCACGAACCCGTGTCCCCTTGCATCGGCAGGCGGACTCTCAACCACTGCGCCACCAGGGAAGGCCCCTAAATAAGCTCCTTTTATATTTTATTTATGACCCAATAGTCTGTAACATATGATATAGATTTTTTTCATATTCTGTTTTTGTTTTTTATGTTTTTACTATTTTTTATTGTATAGACGTTTAAAATTTATATGTGAATTTATCTTTTTCTTTCTTTACCATTCCTCATGAAGTTTTAAGGAAAAAAGTTCTTCCTCACAGGTTTGCCAATCTTTATTGAAATGAACTTTAGGTTGTAGATCTGGGACTTGCCTACCTACTTGTTGATCTAATCTCACCTGTGTCAGTTAGGCTGGGTTTGATTGCAGGTAGAAGAAAACTCAAGCCAAAACTGCCCTACACAAGAGAGGCTCACACCACTGAGGTTAGTTCGGCAGCTCTACCAGGTAATGAAGGGTTTAATTTCTTTTTAGCTCTTCACTCTGCTGGGCCACATACCCTTCCTGCTGAGGCTGGTGGTCCTTGTGGTGATCAGAGGGCCAACAGTCATGATTAAGCCTATGCACTTCCTTATTTATGTCCATTAAAGATACGGTTTCTTTTCTAGACCTTCCCGCATTTCTCCCCTTCTCTTTACCGCAACCTCTTTTTTCAGTCTTATTGGCTAAGCTTAGGTCCTCGCTCGCCCCTGAACCAATAACTGTGGCAAGGTCGGGTGGGTGGGGATGAAATTACGCTATTTAGCTTAGACTTGAGTGGGGGTTTGGAATTGTTCCCCCCAAGGCTTGTGGGCTTCATGTAGGAGGTACAAGTATCCCTCCACTCCAATTTCTACCACCAAATTAGAGCAGTTACCAAGGGTTGAACAACTGATGTTGCGAAGGCAACCATACGTCCACCACACTTTAGATGTTACTTTTCCCAGGACTCCTGAACGGCTTTCCTAAGTTCAAGTTCCAAGACTCTCTTTGTGATCCTCTAACACAGGGGATTAGACCACAGTAGATCTGCCTGTTTACTTGTGGGACCAGAAAAAAATAATGTATTTGTAATCCCCTGGCCATCTTATAAGGAAGTTTATCTTGCTAATGAGATGACCTTTATTTGATACCTGAGAGGTAAGACAAATAGTCTGCATAAGGAAGGAAGAGGCATAGAATGGCCTGCAGGGTGACCCTGGGCCAGGGGCCTGTCCCTGGGCTGGGAGCCTGGGGGTAGAGTAGGGTTGGGTGGCGAGGTTAAGGATTGAGCTGGTGGGAAAAACAAAGAGTTTATGGGGGACTTATGGATAGAAATTATGTGTGTTTTGAAGTGTAAATTCCTTCCCGTATGCATTCTTCAGTAAAACATCCTTTTCTTCCTTGCCTAATAGAATAGATTTATTTTAGGAGGATGAAGAGAAGGGCAGAGATTTGCATTCAAGGTGGCAGAGCAAGAATGGGGGTGAGCATTGGGACATGACGACGCTGGGTTTCACCTGACTGTACTCCCTATGCTCCGTGTCCTGTGAGGACAGGGACCAGGTCTGTCTTGTTCACCTCCTTGCCTAGCTCAGAGCCTGGTACACAGTAGCTTAGTTAGCATTTGTTAATGAATGAATGAATGAATGAATGAATGAATGAATAAGCTTGCTAAAATCAGAGAAACCTTTGTCAGATCCCAAATCTGCAACTTTCTGATCTGTGGAATGGGAAAAATGATAATCACCTTGTAACCTTGTTGTGAAATTTGTCTATTTTAATAAATGGCAACCATGATTATGATTATTAGCTCTTCCCAAATTCTACCAGCTCACCTACAAATACTAATAATAACAACTGTTAACATCTGTTGAACATCTTCTTTCAGCAAGACCCTTTAGTAAGCACTTCACATGTGTTATCTCCTTTAATGTTAATCCTTTCAACCACCTTGTAATTATCCATATATCATCTCTTCCTCCAGAACTTTCCACATGCCCAATATCTCTCGTCACTCACAGGCACCAAAATCTAAATAGGCAGAGAAGGAATCCTTTGCTTGTCTGTTATTTGCTATCCATTCTAGAGATGCTCTGCTCGGTTGCTCTAACAAGACCAGACAGAATGTAAGTAACTGGCAGTTTACCTGTAATCGTGAAATGTGGTGGATTCACGGTTGTTGTAGCAACAGAGACCCCACAACCTCAGAGGCAGGCAGAGGCTGAGCCTGAGGTCACTAGCGATGGGGAAAGTCGAGGTTGGATTTGTGAGCACCAGGAATCAGTGGGCTTTATTTTCTGACAGGGTCTATTCCTGGAACAGCTGAAAATTCTGAGGGCTAAATTCAGACTCCTGGATGAGACTCAAAGATTGCCTGGTGAGAAGGCAAAGGGAGAAAGGGACTTTGTTCTTGTTCATGTAGGTCCTCTGGGCCTGTTAACATTTGAGGATGTTAGTTTTCTCATTTCTAGAATAGGAATAGTAATATCTGATTCCTCATCCCTCATAGGAGTATTTAGGTGTTAAATGAAGTGATATTCAGAATTTCTCTACAGAAAAATGCTACAGAGACACAGATTCTTTCAATAACTAAATATATATGAGCTTCATGCGTACTCTGAAAAACTGAAGAAACGATAACACAGACTCATTTAAGATTAATTTCTGGGCTTCCCTGGTGGCGCAGTGGTTGAGAGTCTGCCTGCCAATGCAGGGAACACGGGTTCGTGCCCCGGTCTGGGAAGATACCACATGCCGTGGAGCGGCTGGGCCCATGAGCCATGGCTGCTGAGCCTGCGCGTCCGGAGCCTGTGCTCCGCAACGGGAGAGGCCACAATAGTGAGAGGCCTGCGTACCGCAAAAAAAAAAAGATTAATTTCTCTCTGAGTTTCAGATCTGTGTTGTGCACTGAAATCTCCATAATAATACACTTACAATTCTATATGCATATATTGAATATAATATTTAAAAATGTACTCATAATCATGGATCCTCTTAGATGCAGTCATGTGCTTCTTTCTGTTCTTAACTTCTTAGATTTCTGTCTTTTCAGAAAATATCAAGTGATCAATCTGACAATATTGTAACACTATCATATGAAGTCACTTGCTTTACAAGTCAAAGGGATAGCTCAAAGCTTAAAGCAGCTGGTAAAGAAATGAGGTAACAAGAAAAGCTGCCTTTCAGGATTTCAAATCTTTTAGACTAAAATAACTCCATTGTGCTGAAGTGTTTTAATCAAAAGCAGTAGAAGATTTTAATTAAGAGTGATAATGATGATGCTAATGATTGTTGGTAAGTTTCAGTGGTTAAAAAGAACAAGGTTCATTTACCTGAGAGATATTCCCTGGAATGGAATGTTCCGTTCTCTAATGATGAGCTTTACTCTAATTCTCAAGGATTTGCCATTTGGAGACCTGTGTTCTGGTGTGAGTCTTGCCACAAATTTGGTAGATGACCTTGAGAAAGTCACCTAATCTTGCTGGATCTCTGTTTTCTCATCTATCAAGTGAAGAGACTGGAGTAATTAATCCATACACTCCTTTCAGCTGTAAGGCGTTGTGATTACTTTCAATCATTTCCAGAAAACATAGTGTTTATCTTTGGAACACTGCTAAGCAACAGCCTGCAATGAGAGCTAAACATTAAATGAGACTCACTAGGGTTACAATAAGAGCTCACGCTGACATTGTTGAGTAATTACAATGTGCCAGACCTGGACCTCATACTTTGCATTTATTGCCTATTTAATCCTCAGAATAACCTCAGGAATGCCCAAGCATTCATCTCCGACAAGGAATTACAACAACTTGTGGAACTTCCAGCTACCAGCTGACTGGTCCTTACTTACGTAAAAACAGATCCAAATCCTGCCAGTGTCACTTTGGAAGCATCCACGGAGAGATGGTTGCTGGGATTGCTTTACATGCTTTTGATCCACCTTGGGCATCTGGAAGATTACCAAGTGCCAGAGCGTAAGAGATCAATGCTTAGTTTTCATCTTACTAGACTTTTTGGTAGCATTTGGCATGGTTAATTGAAACAGTTATTGAAACAATGTCTTCATCTGGCTTCCAGGACCCTGAACCCACCTGGTTCTCATCCCACCTCTCTGGCTACTCCTTAGTGACCTTGGCCGGATCCTCCTCAACTTCCCAGTCCCCACTTGACAAAGAGCTGCTTCTCTTCTCCACCTGTAGTCACTCCCTTGGTGATCCCATCCAGGCTCTTGGCTTTAAAGACTACCTATACCTGATGCTTCTAAAATTAAACCTCCAATCCCGATTTCTGCCTTGGACACCAAATAAATATATTCAATTGCCAACTCAACATCTTTACTTGAATACCTAATCTCAAACTTAAGAGAGCTGAACTTCTGATTTTCTCCTCTAAACCAGCCCTTTCCCCAGTGTTCCAAAATGCAGTACAAAGGACTACAGATTCACCTAGCCAAGAATGTAGAAGTCACACTGGTTTCCTCCTTTTCTCTCACAGGCCACATTTACTCCATCAGCAAATTCTGGCAACTCCATCCTGAAAAACTCTCCAGAGTCTGACAGCTGTTCTCTAGCTCCATCGCCTCCACCTCCGTCCAAACCCCTAGACTATTGCAATAAGTCTCAGGTTTCACTCTTGGCTTCACCATCCCCCGCCCCCAATCTAGTCTCCAGACAGCAACGTGTGGTTCCTTTAAAATGTAACTCTTTGCAAACCCAGCTACTTTTCTCATACTGGGAACACAATCTCAGATTCTTACCTTGGCCTATGAAAGCCTCCGGGATGTGGCTTCTGGGTTTCTCTCCAGTCACATCTCTTACCACTTTCTCCCTCACTTTACCCACCAGCCACACAGAACTTGTTCTTTTTTTGAACACTTCCAGTATGCTCAGGTCTTAGGACCTCTTTACTTTCTGTTTTCTCAGTCTGGAAAACCATTCGCTCAGATATTTGCATATCTTATTTCCTCTTTTCATCCACGTCTTATTCAAACGTCACCTCATCAGAGATGTCTTCTTGGACCTGCTCCATGAAAGAGGTCCCCTCTTCTCCCAGACACTCTCTATACCTTTATCCTTCTTTTCTGTTCTTTGTGACAGTTAATCTTCCTCTGTGGTTAGGGACTTGGTCTACTGTGTTTAATGCTGCATCCCAGTGCTTACCACAATGCTTGGTACATAGTGGGTGCTCAATAAATATTTGTGGAATGAATGACCATTATAATTACAAAGGCATGTTTTAGGATGTGAATAGGCAATTCACTCAAGAACAGTTAACAGTAAGAAGACACCTTGGCAGTAATCACAGATACAATCTGCTCTTTTTTCCACTGTCTAAAGGTCTGGTCTGTCTCCTGCTTTGCTTCAGGGGCTCATGAGAAGCAGCTGCCCCTAAGCCCTTGTTTTACCTTCCTGACTGCTCAGTTGGCATGCTGCTCCAGACTCCGTGGACTCCCCAAGCCTTGGCTGTATATCCGTCTGTGTATTCTTGTCTTAGGTTTACCATGTTCCGATGAGCTGTTTGGACCTTTTCTTTACTAACACACCTATGCCAGTACTATCAAAGTTCAACTCGTTGAAAGTAAAATAATATATTGTAATTGCTTTAGACTCATTATCAAAGTAATACCTCTTCAATATATGTATATATAATTAGAAAAAAACAAGGCAGAAAATAAAAATCAGACAAAATCTCCCTCACATACTTTTCTGAAAGATTCAAAAGATTATTAGCATTTTGGTTTAACTTAGCTCTGCATAAGAAACTATCTGGCCCCAACTGTAGTCATATAAGATCCTGCCTGGCTGGTTTAGTCCTCTGGTCTCCTTGCCAGGAGAAAGGAAAATAATGGAAATAAAATATAATGCAACATTTTATAGTTGGTGAATCAGCAAACAAGCAGACAAACGAACAAAAAAGCATCTAAATAATGATGGCACCATGCTAGTGAGGTTGTGATGAAATTTGCATGTATATATATGATTAGTAGTATTTTAAACTGCAACAGTCATTCTGATTGTATGAGATTATGACAATATTTTAAAAGTTATAAAAATATTCAGTTTTTTTGAGGTACAATTGACATATACCATTAGTTTCTGGTGTACAACATAGTAATTCTGTACTTGTATATACTGCAGAATGATCACCACAGTAAGTCTAGTTAACGTCTGTTTCCACACATAGTTAAAATTTTTTCTTCATGTGATGAGCACTTTTAAGATCTACTCTCTTAACAACTTTCAAATTTGCACTACAGTGTTATTAACTATAGTCACCATGCTGTACCTTACATCCCTATGACTTCATAATTTTTTTTGCACTTAATCTACTTGCACAGAAAACTTCCACACACAAAGATATTATTGTAGTATAATCTATTTTAGCCAAAAAATGGAAAATCAATTGAGTTCCCTAATAATAGGGAAATGGTTAAGTAAATTGTGATATATAAATCTTAATAAAAAATTATTTTTACATTAAAAGTTATAATTATGAAAAATATATAGGAAAAATAGGAAAATAATTATGATGTGATATTAAATGAAAAAATATAAAATTAATTTGTGAATAGGTAAAAAATGTTTATGAATATGGACTATGGACAGTGAATAGAAAACAATACACAAAAAAGAAATCTTTGTAATAGGGGTGGAATTATGGGTGATTTTTTTTCTTTTTTCAAAGTACTGTTTGAATATATTCACTGTTATTATTATTATTGTTTTTTTTATTTTATTTTTTTGGCGGTACGCAGGCCCCTCACTGTTGTGGCCTCTCCCGTTGCGGAGCACAGGCTCCGGACGCGCAGGCTCAGCGGCCATGGCTCACGGGCCCAGCCGCTCCGCGGCATGTGGGATCCTCCCGGACCGGGGCACGAATCCGTGTCCCCTGCATCGGCAGGCGGACTCTCAACCACTGCGCCACCAGGGAAGCCCTTCACTGTTATTATTGTTTTGATTTTTTTTTGTTGTTACAAAAGGACACAGAGAGCAAATAAAAGTATTGAATTGGTGATCTCTAAAAGTTTATATCTGTGGTAGATATTCACAGCCTACTCAGCAGCTGTTCCCAATGCCCTTCCTCTTTGCCTGTCTCTTACGCACAAGGTTGAAAATGCCATATTGGATTTCCCCGCCCCCTTTGCAGCCAGTGTTTGCCATGTGACCCATTCCTGGTCAGTGAAATCCAATAGCAAGCCTGTTGAGGTGCTGTTGTGAAGTTTCCTCCTTGATAAAGAAGTGAGACCCATAAAGAAAATCCTTTTTGCCTTTATCTTTTTGCTCTGTCTTTTGCTTATGAGGACTGATTCTGGAAGCTGTGGCAGCCATTTTGAGTCATCACCAGCTCTTTGAGGAGGGCAGAGTTGGATGACAGAAAGAGCCTTAGTACATGATGTTGTCTACAATGTCACCGAGTCACTGGACAAACTCCAGGACAGACTGTCTCAAGACTTCTTGATAACTAAACAGTAAATGTCCTTGTGGTTTGAACCACTATTAGGTTTTCTGTTACTTGAAACTCGGTGCATTCTAACTGATGCAGCCAGACAAAAATAAAACTTATTGGAGCTTCCCTGGTGGTGCAGTGGTTAAGAATCCACCTGTCAATGCAGGGGACACAGGTTCAATCCGTGGTCTGGGAAGATCCCACATGCTGCAGAGCAACTAAGCCCGTGCGCCACAACTACTGAGCCTGCACTCTAGAGCCCGCGAGCCACAACTACTGAGGCTGCGTACTACAACTACTGAAGCCTGCGCGCGTAGAGCCCGTGCTCCGCAACAAGGGAAGCCATTGCAATGAGAAGCCCGTGCACCACAACGAAGAGTAGCCCCCGCTCGCCGCAACTAGAGAAAGCCCACGTTCAGCAACAAAGACCCAATACAGCTAAAAATAAATAAATAAATAAATTCATAAACAAAACAAAACAAAAAACCCCAAAACTTATTGGCACACAGACCTAATGTATAGAAACCACAAAGTGACAGGAAACATCACAACAAATATACAGATTAATTTGAAAAGTGTTATACTCTTACAGAAGAAAGTGAAAAACCAATAACCCAATAAGAATTTATTTGTTGCAAGGCTCCTTGGATCTGTTCATATTTCCTGGTAGAGAAAAATATTACTTTATATTTCTGACTAAAATAAAACAAGCATCCAGACACTTTTGGCTTGTAATCTTTTTCAAGTTTGTATGTGTCAGGAAGCAGCCTATGAGGGTATGATATGGTGGTGGTTTTTCTCCCTCCCTATATCCTCTGACCTCTTTGACTAGCATAGAATACTACTCAATTATGTAAGATGGAGCTCCCTGGGATTTGAGGATGTACCACCTAGGGGGTGAGATATGATTTCTTTATTGATCTAGTATCGGGAATCTCTTCGACTCAGCCTCTGTCTCTACTCAATACAAATCTGGTTTTGAAGACAATAAGTTTTGGGGTTGGCTGAGAAAGGAATTGATTGTCTAAAAGCTGGAGACATTGGTGACAAAATAGCTTGTTATAAATGAACTCTTTATTAGAAACACATTTCTAACTTATATTTTCTTTTTCTTTTTATAATTTTTTTTCTATTTTTTCTAAATGGTAGATGACTTAGCAAGTTAACTGACCTTTAGATTAAACAAAAAAGCCAGGAGAATGGACTCTGTGATTATTGTCAGTGAGGTGGTGGCTTGGTATAGGCAGTGAGAGTGGAATTTAAATAGAGCATGGGTGATAAGAGTGAAGAAACTGGCTCTGCCCCACTGTGTAATTAAATGAGGATTGGGTAGGGGTGAAATGGCCATAACATGTTTCATCCCTGTGGTCTCTGGTGTTGGTTTGGGTGCTATGGCTGGCTGAGCGGTAGGGGGGAAGCGTGAGGAGCCTCCTTCCTCCTTTACTGCTTCACAAAATTCCTTCCTGAAGAAGCTGCCTGGGGAAACAGTTGCTATCAGTTCAGACTGCAATTATCTGCAAGTAACAGAAAACCCATCTCAGAGTGTCTTATACAAATGTCTTTCTATTTTGATTTTGTTTTCCCACTTAACAAGAAACCCAGAAGTAGTCTGATGCTTGTTTAACTCAGCTGATCAAAGTACCACCAGGCACCTAGTCTCTTTCTGTGTATCTGTTGCACCATGCTTAATGCGCCAGTTTTCATCCTCATCCTTGACTCTTCGTGATTGCAAGATGGCTATAAGTCCATCATTTCCAATCCAAGGAAGATGGGAGTGGGAGGGGAGGATACTACTACCTATATGTATTTTTAAAATTTGAAATATTTCACAGAAAAACTTAGGAGACTTCTGGTAATGTGTCATTGGTCCAAATTGTGTCACATGGCCACCCCTTGATGCAAAGGGGCTGGGGAAGAAAAGAGTTTGCTTGCTACATTGCCAACCTGAGTAAGATTGGGATTCTGTTAGCAAGATGCTGCCACTAAAGTATAAAAAGTATGGATATTCTCTCCTGCTTTGCTAAAGATTGTTGGGTTCCTTGACAGCTCCAGAAGCCATGGTGGAACCTGGTAGGAGACAGCAGCAGAGCTCCGGAAGGGCAGCAATGTCCAAGTGGAGGATCTTCCCCAGAACAACATCTTCATCTCCCTCCCCAACCCTTACTCCGTTTTCTGTATGAGAGGAGTAGTGATTTCTCTGATGGGGGATTTTGGTGGCAGGAACTGGGCACGCTCAGCTCATTCCTTTCCTCCCTCCACTCCCTTGGAGGCTCCTGACTCATCTGTTGCTGATCGTGCAGGAAGCTTAGTGGACAGCCCTTGACCCTGTGCTTGAGGGTGGAGGTTATCCAGCTGTGCCTGTGACCGGGGCAGCATGGAATAAGCCTACTGTTGCACAACTCAGCTGTGTCCTCTAACTTAGCCTTTCTCAGTTACAAAGCTGATAATTTTGATTGTTATTTTTCTGACACCTGTGTCTAGCTCTTAATTTTTATTGAACTCAGATGGGTAAAGATAGGTAGTATGTATGAACATCCTAATATCCCTAAATGCATGAACCCCTGTGTATCTCCAGCCTGGTATGGCCGGAGGACACTCAAGTTTCTAATGAACCACCCTATAAACTTGATTATGGAAGATAGCATCAAAAGGTGTAGTCTCCTTTGTTGGGGTAATGTTGGACTTCCATTTATGACGTTTTTCCTGCCAGGATCATGTAGTTGAACATGTATATGCCCAGCTGGACTGATTTTAGTCTTTTTTTCCCCCAACATCATAAACAATTTTATTTAATTTATTTTTTATTGAAGTATAGTTGATTTACAAGATTATATTAGTTTCAGGTATACAGCATAGTGATTCAGTATTTTTGCAGATTAGACTCCATTATAGGTTGTTACAAGATACTGTCTATAGTTCCCTGTGCTCTACAGTATATCCTTGTTACTTATCTGTTTTGTACATAGTAGTTTGTATCTGTTAATCCCATACCCCTAATTTCTCCCTCCCCACTTCCCTCTCCCCTTTGGTAACCACAAGTGGGTTTTCTGTATCTTTGAGTCTGTTTCTGTTTTGCATATAATTCATTTGTATTATTTTTTAGATTCTGCTTGTAAGTGATCATACAGCATTTGTCTTTCTCTTTCTGACTTACTTCGCTAAACATAATATGATTTTAGTCTTTTTGCTTGAACTTGTACAAAATGAATCCAGCATAATTTAGGTAAGGTGTAAAGATGATTAAGGCAGTAAAGCTACCCCCAAATTACTTCAAGGATGGATATTTGGAGTTAACAAAAAAATAAGTCTTCATTCTTGAATTGAGTGAAAAACAAACTCCAGGAGGAAAGAAAACAGATTTCTGAAAATATCTTTTCCTTCCCTTCATAAAAAGAACATTGGCAAGCAGCTGTGTTTGGAAACTGCTCTTATTCATCTAGATTTTGGATTATTTAAGATCCTGTACAAGTCATGACCCATATACTTAAGCAGATCCAAAAGAAACTCTCATGTTTATAAAAAAAGAAAAAAAAAGGCATTATATTCAAGAAAGTTCAGCCATGGGAACAATACTGAGAGTTTCCTAAAGTGTTTTCCAGATCCCACCAGCTCTCTGTGCATAAACATGCGTATAACCAAAATGTATTTCTGTGGCTTTGGGGCAACTCTCATAATTTAAAACATATCCTTTAAAATCAACAGACCCACCCATGTAGAAGAGTCAAATAAATTCTCATGGCTTGGTTACCCAAGAAGATTACATTTTTCCCTAAGAAGTCCTCTTCTTAACATATCCTGTGATGTGGGCAGGCTGACTGGGCAGATCAGAGGACCTCAGGGTGCCCTGAACTGCCCAGCCTCAGTGGAAGATTGGCAACAGGACACTCCCGAAGGCGAAGATTATACCCTGGCCACTCAGTGCTCCACTTACCCATCCTGGGGTTGTTCATGTCAGAGAACCTAAAGTAAAGTTGCTGACAAAAACCTTAAAATGCTCTGAGTACTAGAATTGAAGCTGATGACACTGTTGGTTCAAATTCCAGGTGTTTGACCCAAATAGAAATGTTTGTGTGACTGGGGATTTCCCATCCAGGTGAGGCTAAGGGACAGGTAACCTTGTCCTTAAGAGCTGTAGTCTAAGTCCTCTTTCCTTTATTCGCCAAAATACACCCAAGCAAGTAAAGTTAGTGTATACATCAAGGTTTTTTCAGAGAAGCACAACAACTAGGGGTGACATAATAATAAAGGATTCATTTTAGGGATTTGACTTTATTCAGTTGTGAAAGCTGGTTAAAATGTCTCTGTGAGGCTTTACTTCAGGGCTACTAGAACTTGAAGTTCAGGAAGGAAATAGGGGTGTGAAGTAAGGGAAGCACAGACACACTGGAACATGTGAGCATGAGGCAGAAACCATGAGAATGGCTGGACCTCGAATTGGACTCTCAACTACCTACAAGGCTCCAACTCTAGGATACAGGGGACCTGCAGGATAGGTTGGTACCTCTCTCCCACAAAGAAGCGTGGACCTGGCCCTGGAGTCAGAGAAGTTGACCCAGGAGACTTAGTAGGATCCGGAGGAGCTGTGGGCCAGGCTGCTGCCCCACACCAACCAGTGGAACCAGCAAATCCCCGATGACACCTGTGAGGGACGTCCACACCCCACACCAGCATCAACCATCAACCTGCTGAGCACAGAAAGAATTATGGCTGCTTCATTCCTGCCTTCTGAATCACAAACAAAATTTCTCCTCCGACCCAAGCCAGCTGTGTAAGGAGGAGAATTCTGGGAAATGTAGTCCAAGCTTAGCTAAATTGACACAATACACATTCATCACAGAGAAGAAAAAGGCAGCTGGGTAGACTGTAAAAATAGTAGCATCTCGCTTGTGTTTCTGAATGGAACACTGAAGGTGCTTTACAGTCAAGTAGCCAGATCAATTAATTGATGGTGGGAAAATGTGAGCATTTTCACATCACATGATAAAAAGAGTCTGAGATGGAGCATATAAAAACTAAAAGCCCAGCATAAATTTTTTGAAATATAAAAAGATACAGAGAAAATTAATAGACACCTTGAGTAGAATAAGAGTGCTAAAGGCATATGAACTGCCCCAGGGGAAAAAGGAGTTTCCTTGAGGGGTCTCTAGTAGCCAGAGCAATAACAGCTGCAGCTGAAAGGACACTTAGGTCTTCACTGACTTCTTTCTGAGTGAGGAGCAGGGATGTGCAGGAGATAAAACCAAGGAGTTCCTCTGCTTTAAAACTCCTGCTGAAGGAAAGTTCCCTATTGTTAAGCACTCCTGGGTCAGTTCTCAGTATATCTAGAGAAGGTGCCTCTGCTGAGTCATCCTAAGGGGTCAGGTGAAGTAATACACCATGATATGTGACCTGCCAGTATTAGCAACTTGGGGGTCCCAGTGGTGGGTTTACGATTGGGTTCCTGGAATTCGTCTGCCTCTCTCTCTCTCACACACACATTTTTCAACCCCATGATTTTGTCTAATGGGAAACTACAGCCTTGAGTCACATCCAGCCACTCGTGCAAAGAGATGTGGCAGTTCTTTAAAACCATCACTGTGATCACTGCTAATGACAGACATTCTGAAATGTTTTAGAGACATTTGGAAGATGTACATTTAGCTAGAGAGGCTTATGTTATTTGTAACTGTCACTTCTATATATCGTTAGGCTGTGCATCCTGCTAATTGCATACATACAATCACCCTCAAGTGCACTTATCCTTTACCTGCCCACTTTATAAGTATTTGAGATCCATACGCTCTTCTCATCTGAGATGACTGTGATTCATCCTCTCCTCCCTGAATTGCACACCAGGTTGCTCCTCACAACTTGAACAGAAAGCCAGAGAGCATTATATCTGATAATATTTTAAGGGGAGGAGAATTTTAATTTACATGAATGACAAAAATGTAAATAATGACTACACATTTGAAAAGGAAATTAATGTCTTGAAAATTTTAACTAGGAAAAAAATAAAGAAATACATGTTTTAATTGGTAAAAAGGACTCTTGTTGACTGTATAAAGAAACAAAATCTCTCCCTGGATATCCTGCACTACCTTCAGAATTTTTTTTTTTTTTTTTTTTTTTGCTGTACGTGGGCCTCTCACTGTTGTGGCCTCTCCCGTTGCAGAGCACAGGCTCCGGCTGCGCAGGCTCAGCGGCCATGGCTCACGGGCCCAGCCGCTCCGCGGCATGTGGGATCTTCCCAGACCGGGGCACGAACCCGTGTCCCCTGCATCGGCAGGCGGACTCTCAACCACTGCGCCACCAGGGAAGCCCCAGAATATTATTTTTAATGTTTGATAGAAGCTAGGCCTCTACACTTATAAGGTGTAAGTGCAACTTATATTGACTGTGAGTTCTGTAACTTCTGACCCCTGTGAACTGGAAACATCTTTTGAGCACAGAACATGTATTAATTATGGAACATCCCAGTTACAGAAAAAATATTGAAATAACATTAATATGTGGATTGTAGTGCTTAACCAAAGTATTCCATGGATTATTTCAGGATCTATATAGTTCAAATCAATTTCTACCCAGAGACACACATAGTGACCCTTCTAAGGTTTGAAAGTTTTGACACTAAAAATAGAATTTTAAATAAGAGCTCATAAGAAACAGAGCCTTAACTGCTTAAGGTCTCTAAATTGAAAGGGATTAAAATGTGGTGCATTTCATCCAAAATGGAAGGTCCCTGACAAAGTCCAAAGAGCCAAAAGACCTGCCATTTGGTATGGACGGCCCTCTCTTTAAGGACAGCTTCCTTTCAGGAGTCGAATGCTCACAGCCCCCTTGGTATGGAGGAGCCTAAAACACAGGTCAGCTTCAGAAAGAATCACTACCCAAAGGCTTCATTAAACTAAGTCAGTGGATAGGCGGACAGGTAAAGGCTGTAGGGAGTGGACATGGTCAGATGAGGGGATTACCCTTTCTCCAGAGGTAACTTCCTGGTGAACTTCTTTCTTAAAAAAAAATTCTTTTTTATTAGAACAGGCACATCTTCCTTCCCCTCCACTCTTGTGCTTCCTCCCTACAACCAAACAACAAAATAGCTATTGGAATGAAGGCTTTGAACACTTCCTCTCTCCCGTTAGACATTACCACCTGGATGGATGAGGCCCATTGTCCTTCCCCTCTTTTCCTAACTCCTCACTGAAAAAACATTGATACAGGTGCTGATAAATTATTCATGAGGATTCAATGGCCAGTCCTTAGTTTAACAGATTAGAACAGACTCCTCTCAGGGTAAAAGCAAGGCCTTTTCTGAGTTTGAGAGGGACTCAGCCTCTTTCCGGCAGGTACACTGAATCAGGAAAGGCATCTTGATGCCTCTGTGGGCTTGGATGGCAGTGGAGCCCGGAAAATCCATGCATGTATAGCCGGTATTCTCCAACAATCTGCTCTCTGTGCTACCCTTGGCCTTGAAGGGCTTGACTGAAGACCCTGGACTATTCCTGTGGCTGCCTTAGAGATGGTGGAAATAAAACATTCCCACCACCCCAGAAGGTTTCCTGGGGGCACCTGTTTCTCATTGGCTTAGGCACCATATGGATTCTTGATGGCCCTGAAATGACCAGAGGCCTCTAGTTTCAGAGAGGTTCACAACAAAACAGTGTGACACCTGCAGCCCCCATCCCCAACAGAGGACCACTAGCCACAGAAGCACGTTTCTTAAGCGTCCCCTCTCCCTCTCAAAAGCCCCCAACAAGTAAGCTAGGGCCTGAGAAGCAAGGGGCTGGCAGTCTCAGAGCCAAGTCCTATCCCCCAGGCCCAATACGTACACATACACACACACAAACACACACACACTCCAAGCCTACCCTGGGGAAGGAGAGAAGAACTTTGAATCCCTTATGAGATTAGTTTGGACAAATTTTAATAACTAAAAGTGACCTGAGAGATACCAAATCTGCCTACAATGACACTAAGTGATGGAAAGGACAGTTTGACAGGACACGGTTGAAAGCAATGATAGAAGTATGTATAAAGCCACTTTCTTATATATCCTTCTTCAGTTTAAGGCTCTTCAAATAAACTGGTTACCTAAAACGTTTAGCACATGGTTTCTGTAAATTTTAAGTAGAAATAAAATAACACCACGGCGAGAAAAAGAAACAGGCAAGAAGTTTCAACTTTTTCTAGTTTTCTCATCTGAGGATGTCTCACCTGTCCATAAAAAGGACAGCTTGGCAGCCTGGGGTCTCAGAGCACTGTGCAGGGGGTCATGGACCTGGGGGCCTTGGCTCCAGCAGTGGCACAGCTGCAGGCTCTGCGAAGCCCCACTGCTTCTCTAGTCTCGGTTTTCTTGCCCATCCGATGCTCCGCAGCACTGGCACCTCAGCTGCTCCCAATATCCCCTCAACTTGCTCATCAATAACTCATAACCTGATCTTTGTAGGGACCAGGGTATTTGAAACACATCAAACATAGGTTAAATACAAGTCAATTTCCCCTCATAAAACACCAATTATGTAAGTAAGGAGGGTCCTTAGCTCCAGGGTTTGTGTGTCCCTCTAGAAGTCAGATTAAATCTCTCCCACGTTCCAAAGTGGAGTTACTGAAGGGACTCAAGATGCAGCAAGAGCCTGGTGGGGTGACTATGGAGTGGGCCTTCTGGGAGCCCTGAAGTCTCCGTCCCCACCAGCAAGTGGGTCCTGGCAACCAGCTGCAGGTTCTTTACCACAGCTGTTTTGCCATCTCAGTACTAAAGGAAGAGAGAGTAAATACACCAAAACTCCTATTGAAGGAGATGCTCATGGCTTCTTTATCTTCCCCTTAGAAAGTCTTTTAAAAGTTAATTATTAGAAGAAAAATAATAAGAAAGAAAAAAATTTTAAGTTAATTATTATATATTTCAAATGTGTAATAAGATACAAATAAAACTATAACGGCACACATGTACCTATACCCAGGTGTTTGAATTAACATTTGGCCACATTTGCTTCAAATTAAAAAACAACAATAAGAAAAGGCAGGCAGGAAGGGAGGCAGGAAGAAGGGAGGGAGGGAGAGAAGGAAGGAAGGAAGGAAGAAGGAAGAGAAGGGAAACATCTTAGTGGCAGTTGAAATGCCTTGCCAATCTCAAGCGAGGAGATATTACCTCTCCCCAAAGGTAATAACTTCTTTTTTTTTTTTTTTTGCGGTACGTGGGCCTTTAACCGCCGCGGCCTCTCCTCCGGACGCGCAGGCTCAGCGGCCATGGCTCACGGGCCCAGCCGCTCCGCGGCATGTGGGATCTTCCCGGACGGGGGGCACGAACCCCTGTGCCCTGCATCGGCAGGCGGACTCTCAACCACTGCGCCACCAGGGAAGCCCGGTAATAATTTCTCTTACTTATTGTTCATGCACATTTTTCCTGCTCATGCTTTTATACTCTTTCTACATATTTGTTCATGAGTAGACATATTGTTTCTGTGTTTTAATATTTTACATAAAGGGTATCATACTGAAAATTACTTTGTGTAACTTGCACTTTTCATTCAACATTACTTTGTAGATTAATCTGTGTTGGAATATGTAAATGTTATTTATTCATTGTAACTGAGTATACTATTTCATCGTATAGTGATGAAACCACAGTTGTCTTCCACTTTTGGAGGGTATTAACCCTCCCAACCTATTCACATTACAAAGACTGCTGCAATGGACACCTTATGTTGTATCTCCTTCTGCGTCTGTCTGAGCAGCAAATACCTGAAAGGGAAATTGATTTCTTTTCTTTTTTTTTTTTTTTTGCGGTACGCAGGCCTCTTACTGTTGTGGCCTCTCCTGCTGCGGAGCACAGGCTCGAGACGCGCAGGCTCAGCAGCCATGGCTCACAGGCCCAGCCGCTCCGGGGCATGTGGGATCCTCCCAGACCGGGGCACGAACCCACGTCCCCTGTATCGGCAGGCGGACTCTCAACCACTGTGCCACCAGGGAAGCCCGGAAATTGATTTCTTGAAAGGTATGAGCATCTTCTACATTATTATTTAGCAGATATTGAAAAACTGCTCTTCTAAGTTGTGCAGATTTATACCCCAACAAGTAATATAGCAGAGTTCTTGTTCCTCAACATGCCTGCTAACCTTTGGCATTACCAAATGTTTGGATTTTAGTCATTCTGGTAAGTGTAAAGTGGTATCGATCTCATTTGTTATTATCATTGGCATTTCCCTGATTACTAATGAGATTGAAGATCTTTTCATATATTTATTAGCTTTTCAAGGCTACTCTTTTATTAGCTGTGTATACCCGTTGCTCACTTTTCCATTGGGTTGTTGCCTTTTTCTCATTGATTTGTATTTCCTTCTGTTTCGAGATACGAATCCTTTCTTCATTGAAAATATGAGCTGCAAATGTGCTTATTTTGCTTCTTGCTGGTGAATGTGGCTGTCCCTCTTGTTGTAGTGGTAACAACTCAGACTTGGGTTTGGATGTGGGGATGGAGAGCAAGAGTTAGCTTTTCATCTGGCTTTAGTTTTCGGCTATTCAGGTGTGTGCCACAGCATTCTTCTTTAGCTCCAGCCCAGCTCACTGCAGTGCTGCAGTGAGATTTGGGGCCGAAGCTGCTTGGTAAAGGGTTACTTGGTTTGTTTTTTTCTCTGTGTACTTCATAGGAAGGAGAGGGTTGTTTAGAAGGGCTTAGGATCCTAATGATCCTACACCTGTTTTTCATGGCTTCCTGCACATTCAAATCACCTGGGGAGGTTCTAAAAATAATATAGATAACCTGGCCTTACCACAGAACAATTAAATCAATTTCTGAGGGTAGATTCCAGGAATCAATGTTTTAAAACTCTCCATGTGATTCTAACTGTGCAGCCAGGGTGCTGAACCATTGCCTTGGACAAATATCATCTTCACCATGTCCCATGAGTATTTCCAACACTTTGAAGTTAAAGTCAAGACACCTGCCCTCATTAAGAATTATTAATTAGCTATGGGGAGAGGAGTTCTCTATGCAGATATAGAATAACTATTAACACATGTATTTTTAAAAGGCCAAGAGACTGATCATTATGTGATACAACAAAGCTTCCAAATCACATGCAGTGTCAAGGTCAGCAAGCTAGCGGGGTCTGTATTCTCACTCCCCACTCCCTCCATTATTTGATCTTTGTTTTGGTCTTCTTGAAAGACAAAGATGCTCAGTCTGTAACATTTTTGCAGCTGAAAGGGTGACCCCTGGAGCCTGAAGCCTTCATTTTATTCTGAGGTTTGCAATCGTGACCCCGAAAGATTTACAGTGTTTTTCTGTCCTGATTGCTACCTTCTCTATTTTCCAGTTGATCCCTCGACTCAAAATCCTCTCCACTATGTTGTGCTATGTTTTGGTTCCACAAAGGATTCTTTGGCTCTGACCACTTTAGATCCCATTCTCCAGGGCACCTGTGAACTTCCCTCAGCTGCAAAGCCTTTTTGAAAGTCAGGCCAAGATGCCTTCTGCACACGTCACAGGGGAGAAGGAAGGCTCTTGGGAGATGCTGGGTCTAAGTGGACAAACGTTTCCAGATTTGCCTTTTAGGCCATTGCATTCCTCTTTCCAGGGAAGAGGGATGAGATTTCCTTTTTGCATTGACAGACTGTTCAAATGCAAACCCAGGGTTCCTTGGGGTAACTGGACTGTTTTGAAAAGGACACGTGCCTAAGCTCTTGAAAGGAAATATCTGCTGAAAGGGACTACTAGGCACTCTCTCTGTACCATTAGAAACTCCCAGATCAATTATGGGAGTGTCATATGCAGTATCACATTGTCCCCTCCACCTACCTCCCAGGTCTGCTGACTTATAGTCCATTCTTCATTATTCCTCCCTCAACAGCATTAATTTAAAAATTCTTTTTTTTAAATTTAATTTTTTATACAGCAGATTCTTACTAGTTATCCATTTTATACATATTAGTGTATATATGTCAATCCCAATCTCCCAATTCATCCCACCACTGCCCCCCGCCACTTTCCCCCCTTGGTGTCCATATGTTTGTTCTCTACATCTGTGTCTCTATTTCTGCCCTGCAAACTGGTTCATCTGTACCATTTTTCTAGATTCCACATATATGTGTTAATATACGATATTTGTTTTTCTCTTTCTGACTTACTTCACTCTGTATGACAGTCTCTAGATCCACCCATGTCTCTACAAATGACCCAGTTTTGTTCCTTTTTATGGCTGAGTAATATTCCATTGTATATATGTACCACATCTTCTTTATCCATTAGTCTCAGCTATGCTATTGAGCCTCTTTCCATGCTGGAAGCATTTTCCTTTACCTTGTGTTCCACTTCATCTCTTAATTCTTTTCTTAACTTAAAAAAATGTCATTCTTTATCTCATGCTAATTGTTTGCTTTGAGACTTGGGTTTCCTTCAAAGGCTCTTTCTTGTACTCCTTTCGGAAGGCTTATCCCACTCTAACCATTGGTGTTACCTCGGAAGGATGGATCTAGAAGGGGACAACAAGATTTTTCACTTTTTCTTCATAAAACTTTCTTATCTTTACTTTCTTAAAATGGTCACATATTGCTTCAGCAATTAAAAATATTTAAAAAATAAATTCAGTCACAAATAAAACGTTAAAAAGTGCATCCTTGTTTGGAATTTATGCAACCCCACTGTATGTACATTTTATGATAAATGTACATATACATATATAAATACATATAAGTATGTTCATGTTTATAAAGCACTTAGGACACCTCTGAGCACACAGTAAATAAACAAAAACAAATACGTGTGTCACCATTTAACAAAAAAAAGGGTTTGCATTAAATCTGTAAGTGAAAGGAAATTCTGAGTTAGGGGTGAAAATACAGTGCTTAGCCCAGTGTGGAGCCTATTGTGCTGCTGATGGATACATTCTCATGTTTTCTTTGTTCTCATTTGAGAAACTGGAATGAGTTAAAAGTCAAGGGGCATGCTGAGGTTTAACTCATTCCATAGTTCCAAAGTGACACAAGGCATGATTTAAAGCCAGACGGCCTGCCCAGGTTTTTAGTTCTTAGTGGAAGTTGTCTGTCTTTGATTGATTACATGGGACTGGGGGTTCTGAACACCTATTGTGACTGACCCAGAGGGCTGAATGCAGCCAGACGGATGGTTTGCTGCATTTCCCATATTTTTCCTGGTTCCAGTCAAAATGCTTGGATTTGAGTAGCTATGAGGTTGATCCAGGACTCCTTGGCTGATCCTGGCCCCAGTATCCACTGCTATGGCCCCAAACGATCTAGGCTATTTCCAGGCCAGACCAGGGCATCCTGAACTTTGAGAATGACAGTAGGCTTTGGACCCTGACCAGAGCTTTGGTCGTGTACAGAGCTAGAGTTGGGCTCCAAGCTAAGATCCACTGGAGGTGGGAGGCAGGGTTAATCAGAAGCAGTCACAGGCGGGCTGATCTGAGACAGAGAGAATCCTACTCAGACTCCTGCCCAGCAGGGAGGTCAGGCTGGACCTGCTCTGCCCTCAGCTTGATGGGCTCACCCAACTCTGGGTCAGCTATTGTTTTGACCCAGTTGAATTGGTGTCGCTGCTGCTCTTCTAACTTAAAGTTTTCCTTGAAGGTAACCAAAAATAGGATAAAATTGTATTTGCAATATATTTTTTGCAAATAGATTTTTTCTGATCTTAATACTTTTTAGCTGCATTTCTTTTTTTATTATAAAAAAATTCTGAATTGTATTAAGTGGTTACTTGGGTTAGAAATTGTGCTCTTGCTAAATTAACAAAAAAAGTGTAACTTGCTTTTATTGGAATGAGAAATGCTACAGGGACTTGTGAAAAAGTACAGGGTCTTCTTTTGTGTTCTTAGGCACAAATTCAAAGAATTCAATTGTTCATGGGTCAATAATGCTACAACTATTACGACTTCTGCGAGAATTCATCCTGCTGGGGTTTCTTTAAGGGAGAATATTTTTATGAGGCTTGCGGTACGCGGGCCTCTCACTGTTGTGGCCTCTCCCGTTGCGGAGCACAGGCTCCGGACGCACAGGCTCAGCGACCATGGCTCACGGGCCCAGCCGCTCCGCGGCATGTGGGATCTTCCCGGACCAGGGCACGAACCCGTGTCCCCTGCATCGGCAGGCGGACTCTCAACCACTGCGCCACCAGGGAAGCCTTATGCGGCTTACTTTGATGTGGGAGAATTAAGTGTGGATTTATGATTGCTTAGGGAAGCATAGTTCAGGAACTTCCCTAATGACTCCATTTAGAGTGAGGAGACAAGTCCAGCCCCTGGGACCACACGGTCATGTCCTTCTGGCTATTCTAGCTGCAGAGGGAAGTCCAGGAGCACCACCTGTCCCAAGACAACTGGTTAGGGTGGGGACCAGTCAGAAATACAAAGCGAAAGTACCAGAAGCTCCTGCCATCCATGTCCCAGGCTTAAATTCTTACTTGGCTTGTTCAGCCTATTTTAGCCTCCCTGAATTGGTGCCCTTTGAGGATCTGGCTTTTCTAAAGGAATAGGAGTTTATTTTTAATAACTGCAGGACCAAATCAGTCATGCTGGAAATTAATCGTATGCACGTTTAATATATAAGATATTTAAGCATGTCAGTTTCATTTTCATTTCGTTTCAGTTCTTCAAAGACATATCTTGGCCAAAATATTGATTGTAATATTTTGACATGGCCTGGGTACTTCTAGTTTTTATTAAGAACAGATGCACTCCTAGTTGGAGTGTGATTTCCCTTATAAACTGTGTCTACCTGATAGCATAGCAGAGATTCAACAAATATTTGTTAAATAAATGAATAAAGAATAAAGGATAGATTCAGTTCTGTTTTGAAGAATTTATCAAGTGGCTTGTATGTGCATTTACTGAGTGCCTTGATCAGACACAAACAGCTGCCCCTAACTCTGGTCAATCTCAACCTCACGGTGTGTCATCCAGACAGGAGATCACCATCCTCCCCACCCCAATCTAATCAGTTATTCTGTGAGCACAACGTTAGGGTGAATTTCTACATATTAAACAGTGGAGTCATCATACCTATATCAGGGTTAGGACACACTTCCCTAGTTACGACAACAAAAACTGTTTCTAGATTGCCAAATGTCCTCTGGGGAAAAATCACCCTGAGTTGGAAACCATGAATCTATATAAAAGAGTAATATATATTTATGCCACCTTAAGCAATACTAAAATGACAGAAACCCCCAATAACCCACTTTTTTTTTTGTTGTTGTTGTTCAATGAAGGTGTTCTGTAACATTCTGCTGCAAGAAACACACACTGAAGGGACTTTTCTCTGAGAAGCAAGGCTTCTGTTTATGGGAATAATAAGTGTTGTTTTAGGGCAGAGATTTGTGGTTATAAAACTTACACGAAAGCATATTTGACTTCTTTTGAAACAAAGTAATAGAAAAATGAAGACCCAAAAGATCATAATCCTAACTCTGATGAACTCTAACATTAATAAAATAAATAATTAATACAATAAAGAAAGGAATACCAGAAGGTAAAAATAGAAAACAAATATTTCCCTCTTTCTGTTCCCCTCCCCCTTTCTCTTCCCAGAGCCCACCACTTTCAAGATTTTTCATTTCAGGAAAAAAAAAAGTTTACAGTAGGAAAATTTAAGCTTTGCTTTGGGAGAATTGGAATAGACAAAAGTGTCAACTAGTAGTGGAAACGGGGGGTGACTTGAAGCTCATGCCACTTCCGAACAAATCAGAAAGGAAGGCCTGGGCTTTGCTTTCATTAAAAGAGTTTGAGACTATTTATTACTTACTTACCCTCCCTAGGAATGGATAGTCTTCTTTTCCTCATGGTGCACTGGCTGCAGAGTTTGGAAATTTAGTTGGTTTTAGTTTAAATCTGATCAAGTCTTCTCTCAGAGAGCGAGCTAGCTGAGATGGGATTTTTGGCAAAGGGCTCTGTCCCGTCTTTGTCAAGGCTGACCTGTTGTGGCAGTGCCAGGGGCTCATTTACTGCCTTTTCCCTCAGTACACAGGGCGCCCACTCTTCCACTGCACTATTGAGTTGTTCTGGAGAGAACAATCCGGACTTTGTCCTGCTGCTGAGGTCCGTGAATGGACGCGGGTTTCTGGTGAAATGGGGGCCCAGCTGTACAGTAGTTACTGTCCTCTCCTTAAGATGTGCCTGTGGATTTCAGCCACTTTCCTTAATGAGTCTGCTCTTCAGAAAAGTTCTGAATGTGTTTGATGTCCTAAGCACTCGTGGCTCTTTATCTGAAAATGTAGACATTACGAAGAATTTCTTATCATTCTCTAAAGCATACTTTTCCTCCAGTGAATGAATCTCTTTATGTGTCCCAGCCACTAACACCCTGAAGTTCAGAGGCATACAAGCAAAAAGAGACATTTGTATGAGGAACAAAATATTTCAGGACAACAGAATTTTTTATTATTTGGGAACTTTCATGACATTTCCCCTCTTAACATATTACCATTTGTTTATTGACTTACTCATGCAGCTGCAGACATTAATTAAGCAATAATGGTATGCAAGAGACTTTGTTGGGCACAGTGTGAGATCCAGTGGTCCCTGGGAGGGAGGAGATCAGAGTGGCTAAGAGTTCAAATTTGGCAATCCGAACACTTGTCCGCTTTGCCCTTCTGGGCTATGTAATCTTGAGCAAGTCACTTAACCTCTCCCAGCCTCAGAGTCCACATCTGAAAAATGAGAATAATAACAGAATCTACTTTATAGGGCTATTGTGAGAATTAGTTGAGATATGCTGGCAAAGCACATACTACCAAGCATAAGCATCTTCTAATTGCTCATTTGATATTCATTTAAAAAAGAAAGCAATTTGTAGACCAGAATGGAAAAAAGACATTTATGCTCATAATTATATCATAGGTGGTAAAGAACCACACATGCTAGGAGAAGTAGAAAGGAGGGTGTATCCTCAGAATAAGTAATGCTAACTATTGTAACACACAAGCCCCAAGCCTGTGGTTTAACATGGTAGGCATGACTTTTGAGTTTACCTCTCCTCCAAGTGACTCAGGGATCCTTGCTCCTTCCATCTTGTAGCCTTCTAGAGCTTCAGTATCATTCACTTCAAAGTATGTAGGAAAAAGGACAAAGAAAGTAGGAAGGTGAGTAGGAAAAAGGAGGATGTGTGTGTGAAATACTGCTTGGGATGTTTTGTAGCTAGGCTTGTCTATTAGTTATCTATTGTTGTGTGACAAATTGCTCCAAACTTAAACAGCTTAAAACAACTCATAATCTCATTGGTCAGGAATTCTACAGCAGCATACCTGGGTGGTTCTAGCTTTGGGTCTCTCATGAAGCTGCAGTCAAGACTCGGCTGGGCTGCAGTCATCAGAAGACTTGAATGAGGTTGGAGGATCCTGTTCCGAGACAGCTTACTCACATGGCTGTTGGCAGAAGGTCTCAGTTCCTTGCCATGTGGACCTTTCCATTGGGCTGTCAGAGTGTTCGTACAACATGGCAGCTGGCTTCCCCCAGAGCCAGGGATCTGAGAGAGAACAAAAAGGAAGCCCTAATGCTTGTTATGATCTAGTCACAGGAGTCTCATGCTGCCATTTTTGCTATATTTGTTCACTAAGAGAGAATCACTCAGTCCAACCCACACTCAAGGGGAGAGGAATTAAGCTCCAATTCTTGAAAGGAGGAGTATTGAAGAATTTGTGGACCAAATATATAGAGAGCACAGAGCTCCTGAAACCCTTGGAATTTCCTAAGTGATGAGAGCAGAGAAAAGTGAAAGGAGTGTCTTTTGTTATTTATAAGAAGCCCCTTTCACCACACCTGAGCTTATTTTAATTTTTAATGTGGTGTTTTTTTGAAAGCCACTAAGGATGAGGGGTTGGTTGCCAGGGGAACCAACTTTCAGCCCCGTTCCTTACAACGTCCAGTTAAGGGAGAAGGGCTAGAGGCTGCGTTAATCACCAATCATGCCTATATGATAGAAGCCTCCATGAAAGTCCCTAAAGTATGGGGTTCAGAGAGCTTCCTGATTGGTGAACACATCCATGTACTAGGAGGGTGGTACTACCCAACTCCATGGGGACAGAAATTCTTATGCTTGGGACCCTTCCAGACCTTGCTCTATGTATCTCTTGATCTGGCTATTCGTCTATTTCATTTATAATATAATAAACTGGTAAATGTAAGTAAGTGTTTCCCTGAGTTCTATGAACCATTCTAGCAAATTATCAAACCCGAGGAGGGGGTCATGAGAACCCCAGTTTATAGCCAGTCAATCAGAAGTGCAGGTGATAACTGGGGACATGCATTGGTATCTGAAGTAAGAGGGCAGTTTGTGGGACTGAATGCTAACTCCAGGTGGATGGTGTCAGAACTGGTCAAATTGCACGATGCCCAGCTGTGTTGGAGAATTGGTTGGTGTGGGGATAAAACCCACACACATGGTCACAGACGTGAGTAAAGTAGAGGAAAACAAGTTTTCCTTTTACAGCTTCTAATTCCTTCTTTGCTCCTCAATAGTTGTGTATCTTCAGGCAATTTACTTAGTCCCTTTCAGTTTCAGTTTCTTCATCTGTATAATGGGAACAATTATATCCCTTTGAAAGGGTATTAAGAGGATTTGAGAAGACATGCATAAAATATTTAGGGCAGCAAATGGTAGCTCCAAATATCAATGGAGCCTCTTTATGGTGAAGGAAAAAACAGGCTGAGAGAATTTTTAACAACTTGCTCAAAGTAACATAGGAAATTATTGGGTTGGCCAAAAAGTTCATTCGGGTTCTTCTGTGAAGATGTTATGGAAAAACTCAAATGAAATTTTTGGCCAACCCAATAGTTAGGAAATGGATTAGAAACTCACATTAGAACCTCACAGGGGCTTCCCTGGTGGTGCAGTGGTTAAGAATCCATCTGCCAATGCAGGGGACATGGGTTCAAGCCCCGGTCCGGGGAGATCCCATATGCCATGGAGCAACTCAGCCCGTGCGCCACAACTACTGAGCCAGTGCTCTAGAGCCTCCGAGCCACAACTACTGAAGCCCGTATGCCACAACTACTGAAGCCCACGTGCCTAGAGCCCATGCTCTGCAACGAGAAGCCACCACAATGAGAAGCCCATGCACCGCAACGAAGAGTAGCCCCCGCTCGCCACAACTAGACAAAGCCTATACGCAGCAATGAAGACCCAACGCAGCCATAAATAAATAAATAGATAAATATAAAGAACCTCACATGAACAAAGGCATAGAGGTCAGAAATATCACCTGGGCCTGGACCAGAGGTGGCAGAGGAGGGTTTGGGCAGAGCAGGGCAGGGCAATAGCAGCCCTTGAAAGCAGGAGAGGAGCTGGAGATCGAAGCGCCTTAGTTCTCGGGCAGTGTGGTCGCTTATGCAAACATATTCTGAGATTTGGTTGCAAATAGGTGAATGATTAATACAATAGACTTTGAATCAGGACTAGGAATACGGTCATTCAGCCACCATGCTCAGTGGAGAAAGATCTACTAAAAAGCACCCGAGGATTTTCATCGTTCTCAATCTGTAGTCAGGGAAACAAGGAGACTAAAAAAGATATCACCAAAGAAACACTGTTTTGAAAATATCTATAAGGGAAAGAGGGGAACCAGCTACGTATTCTGTGCCCGCGTTCCCATGGCAGCACACATCTATAGGGGTGATTACACCCAGAGGCATGGGCATAATCGTGTGTGTGGGGGGGCAGGTGTGGATGACCCACACCTAGTTCACATGATGTTGCAGTTGGGAGGGAGGGTATAAGAACATGGTCCCATGTAGTATCCACAGGTGGATGAGGACTCCCCAGGAGCTTTCTTTTTATTCTGAAAACTCCCAAATTTACACTCAAGCCCACACTTCTTTTCTGAGCTTCAGATCTAAATCCGACCTGCTTAGCAGACATTTTTATTTGGATGTCACACAGACACCTCAAACTTCCCATCCAAATCCAAAATCATGATTAAGAACATTTTCCTTCTTAAACTGATTTAAAAAAAAATTTTTTATTGAAGTATAGTTGATTTACAATGTTGTATTAATTACTGCTGTGCGGAAAAGTGATTCAGTTATACATATATATGCACTCTTTTTTTAATATTCTTTTCCATTATGGTTTACCATAGGATATTGACTATAGTTCCCTGTGCTATACAGTAGGACCTTGTTGTTTATCCATTCTATATATAATAGCTTACATCTGCTAATCCCAACCTCCCACTCCACCCCTCCACCAACCGCCTTCCCCTTGGCAACCACCAGGCTGTTCTCTAAGTCTGTGATTCTCTTTCTGTTTCATAAATAGGTTCATTTGTGTCATATTTTAGATTCCACATGTAAGTGATATCATATGATATTTGTCTTTCTCTTTCTGACTTCACTTAGTGTGATAATCTCTAGTTGCATCCTTGTTGCTGCAAATGGCATTATTTCGTTTTTTTGGTTTTTTTTTTTTTTTTTTTTGCGGTATGCGGGCCTCTCACTGTTGTGGCCTCTCCCGTTGCGGAGCACAGGCTCTGACGTGCAGGCTCAGCAGCCATGGATCATGGGCCCAGCCACTCCGTGGCATGTGGGATCTTCCCGGACTGGGGCACCAACCCGTGTCCCCTGCATCGGCGGGCGGACTCTCAACCACTGCGCCACCTGGGAAGCCCCCTATTTCGTTCTTTTTTATGGCTGAGTTTAAACTGATTTTTAACTGAATCTTCAGCATCTTAGTAAGTGACACCACATCCATTCAGGTGTTAGTCTAAAGACCTGGACATTGTTTATGTTCCTCCTTCTGCTTCACCAAGTCCTGTGTTCTCATACCCTGGATGGAAGCAGCAGTCTTTTTATGACCTAATCTCAGAAGTGACATACCATCACTTCTGCTGTGTACTATTCATTAGAACTGAGTCAGTAAACCCAGACCACATTCAGGGAAAGGGGATTCCACATTTGGGGGCCATCTCAGAGGCTGCCCACAATACTCCACCACTGTTGAAGCAGGCTTGGTGATGACTGTTCTGATCCTTCTGCGGTGCTCCACGCCCTGCCAAGGTCTTCTCTCCTCACATATGCAAGGCTTAGTGGAATCCTGCTTCTTTTGGATTCCAATGCTTGGCAGACCTAACAATGTCCTGCTGAACTGAATTGAATTGTACTCTCTAAGCCATGGTCAGGATGTATAAACAGTGCTGATGGTTGGGACTAAACTGCAGAGCTTTTTGAGCTTTATCTCTTATGGCAAATGAGCTGTGGAGTAGCATCTCAGAGGTCATCTTGGGTCAATATAGGAAATAGTTGGACTCTGGGATCTTGAATGTGTGCATATGGAAGGTGTCCTGGGTGGGGGTGGAGTAGGCAGTGTGTTGTCATGGAAGGAACTGAGGACATGGGGTCAGATGGACTTTGGAATCCAGCCTTAGTACTAACTCGCTGTGGGGCCTTTGGCAATTTGTCTCATCAATACATTAGTGTCTGAGATTCATCACCAAAAGAAATGCTAAAATCTACCTTTAGTGGTGTTGCGAGAATCAAAGGAAGCATCTGGCATGTGGGAGACAGCGCATTTATTTCCCTTCCCTCTCTTCTCTCGTCAATAAGAGAGTCTCAAACTTTAGAGTAACATACGAGCCACCTGGGAGATGCAGGCCTTGCCTTACCTGCAAGAATCTGAGCCAGGAGCCTGCAAACAGGACCCAGAAATCAGCATATTTAAATAGGGCCACAGGTGATCCGATGAGTTGATCGGACAATCACAAATTGAAAAACATTGTCCTGGAGGACATTGGAACTAGAGAAGAAAATAGAAGTCAAAGGATAAGATCTCAGATGAACAGCAGGGGTCTTTTTCTGGCTATTTTATTATCCAGGTGGATGAAGAGGGGTTGTTAGGAGCAGCCAGACTACTTTCCAGAGATGTCGGTCAGAGTGGCCTGAGGCCAGTAAACCACATTTATAGCAAAATTCTGGTTTTTCAGCTGAATCAATGTAATCTTCTTGTGTAAGGCCAAGGAAACTGAGGGCCATGGAAATTGTGCTTTACCCAAATCCATAGATGTTCATTCATTTGTTGCTTGATTGGTTCACGTATTCATTCATGAAATGAATTGCCTGTTACATGAAGCTTACATAAAAGTACAGTACATGTTCTCTGCACTCAAAAACAGATGTTAAATATAACAATTTGAATCTCTACAAAGGATAACAGTACAGAATGGGAGGAAAGTATAAACTGGGCAGTAGAAGTAACAAGTTCTATAGCTGCAGGAATACAGGAGATGTGGGTCCAAAAAGGTTTACTGGAGCCCTTGGCAACCAGATTGGGACTTGAAAAGGGGGTTTGATTTCAATAGACAGAGCAAGAGGAGGGCATTCCAGCTTTCTACTTTCATTGAGTACCTCTTTTTTATGTATTGTTTTGTGAGTTATTGCATATCCTTTAGTCTGTTTTTAGACGTGTTACTACATTTTGTTGTTATTCAAACTTTATTGTTAATTATAATATATTCTATTTTGGGGGAAAGCTGGGCACTCCTTTATTTCTTCTTTCTAGACAATTTTTTTTGGTAATTTCACCTGCATATTTTCCCAAGTACATTTTAGAATGAATTTCTGATGTTCTAAAAAAAAAATCCATTAACATGTAAAAAGCATCTGATGTGATCAATTAATTAAGGAAGAATTAAGAGTGCTCTAATACATAGTTTTCCTGTTTAAAAACTTTTTAAACTGCTTTCAGGCTTGGCTAGGTGCAGGCCTAGCATGCTGGATAAGCTTGTGCAGCCACAAAGCATGTGAGGCTGAGATTTTTCTCAAGAATGAGTAGCACTGTTTATCCAACCTTGGTGACCCAGAGGAATATTATCACCACAAAGCCAGGAGAGTTCTATCTCTAGAATTTTCTGCCCCACAATGACAACCCTAATTGACAGGATTAAACTACGGACTGTTGCCAGGCACCAGAATGATAAAGTATGTCTCCCAGCCTAATCCTCAAATCAGGTAAAAAGAAAAAGAGAGCCAAGTTCAGCCTGTCTGTGTCCTGAGGCTGCCTGGCTCTGCAGGTCTCCCTAAAGTGCTCTGGTCAATTACCTGGGTATCCGTGGAGACGCTTGTTAAAGAGAAAAAGGATTGACATGTATTTATTTAGCTCCTGTTATGTGCCAAGTGTTTTACAAATGTCAGTCTTTAAACCTCACACCTGCTCTGTGTTTAGGTATACTCTCTACCTCCTTTTCCTCTTCTTCCAACAATCCCATAGGTAATACATATTATTAAATTAAGAGTTAAAGGTTAATTAAATTGCACATTGGCACAGAGCAGTTACTGATCTATTTGACTCCAGTGTCCATGCCTTTCTTCGTCTACTGCACTATTCAGCCCCAACACCAAGCCCAAGAAGATACAAATACAGACACACATCAATGTACAAACACCTGTCTACATATAAACAGACATATGTATTGTCCAAAACACTGGGAGATCTGAGCTCTCATTAAGGAAACAATGACTGTGAGTTTTCCAGGAGAAAGAATATGCATAAAATCTTGCAATGTGGTGGTCTCAGGAGTGTGCTGGAGCCTTCTTGTACTGGCTTGCACGCGTCGGTTGTTAAATTTTCAGGAATTTTGTGAGCTTGTTGTTAAGCCCAGCCATTATTAGAAATATATTTATATAAACTTACAATTAAATAAATTTTATTAAAACAAATGTCATTCTTACAACTCAGTGCTTCCTAATATTTTATTACACTTTACACTTTGAGGTAGAAATACTGTATAACAGTATGCTGCTGTGTACACTGCCTTCCAACTGATATTCAGTGACATTTTGTTGGTAGTTTGAGTTTGGCCATGGGAATTGTAGCCACACTGGGGAAATCAGTAAATATTACCAACCAGCGCATAGTTTCTCCAGGAGCTGGTTGTTATACATTCACCAACACACCACTGGGCAGTCCCCATACAGGTGTTGTCATGAAATAAGCAATCTGCAAGGACTAATGAATATCTTCCGTAAGCCCACTAGTGCCAGCCACTCAATAGAGACTTGGTTGGGAAGTCAGAAAAAACAGAAAGTCTGTTGGAATGTTGGTGAGCTGAGTAGTAAAGACTTGTTCTTTCACAAAATTGTGGCACAAAGACTCTTGTGTGAGCTTGACAGTGACCCTGAAAGGTAGAGCCTTTGCCCTCAAGGAAAACCAAGCCTAATTTCTTGTGCTTACAGTGACAGAAGCCCTGGAGTGTGTCTAATGCTTTTTCCAGAATACTCTTCTTCCTGGGCCTCAGTGCTAATGGCCAAGAGAGGGCAGCCTGGGCTGGTGAGGTGTGTGGACACACACTCACAGCAGGTTGTGGAACATGGTATCTGGCTGGCTTTCTTTAACTCACTCTGTATGATTCCTGATTCTGAGCACTGCCAGCCCATTGACCCAGTGCATGTACACTGTTTTATTGTAGGCAACCTTCACAAAAGGTCAGATTGACCTCCATGGGAATATGGTATCTGGAAATGAGTAATTCAGAATAATTGGGAAGAGGTTCAGAAACAAAACTCATGGCCTCAAATGTAAAATCATTCCTCTACTCTAGTGCCAAGAGAAGGAACCATAAAGTAAGTTTGAAATTTTGAGGTAAATATGGTCTTAGGGAATCTCAAACTTGGTGGGTCAATACCCATGACAGGAATATACGTAAGATTTCTTTGGATATTATTTCTCTTCTTCAATTATTTTTGTAGAAAAAAAAGAAATTAGAAAGTGACTCATGTCACTGTAAAAATTTTAAACAATATTCAAGATTATAAAGCTAAAAAGGGAGTTGCCTCTTTATCCCAACTTTCCTGGGATAATCACAATGATGTGTATCCTTCCAGAACTTTATCTACACACACACACACACACACACACACACACACACACACACACACTCATCTACATGATTTGAAGATTTTTAGGTAAAACTTTGGATCATACTATCTGTATAAATAGTTTGGTGACTTGTTCAGTTCACAACATATCTTAGAGATCTAACCCATGCTTTGGGTGTACATTAGAGAATTCAATTGTGTCAACGTACCATAATGTATTTAAACAGCTCTCTATTGAAGAACATTGAAGTTTTCTTCAATGATTTGCAACTAAAATAATATAGTACATAAGCATCCTTATAAATATGCTCCTGTTAACTTGTATAGATATGTCTGTAGGATAGCTACCAAGGAATAAAATTGTAGGGTAAAACTGTATGTGCATCTACACTTTTGATTTTGTCAAATTGCCCTTCAAAAGAGTTGTACCTATTTATACTCCCACAACCTTATAGTAAAGTACCTTTCCCCCCCACCATCCTTACCAACACTTTATATGAACAGTCTTAAATTTTGGCCTAACTCAGGTGAAAACTTGTATCTTGTTCTTATTTTATAATTATTTGACATTGTTTCACATTTTTTTGTATTTCTTCTTTGAATTTCCTGTTCATGCCCTTTGCCCATTTTCCTATTTATTCGAATGACTTTATTTTACTGATTTGTATGAGTTCTTTATATAGAACTTTTTAGATCTTTATATATTAGGGAATATATTAATATTTCATTATATGTTACAAATATTTTCTCTCTTCCATTTATCTTTTAACTTTATTAGAGCTATATTTTTGGCCATGTTAACATTCTTTTGTAGAAAAATCTGATCTGTTCCTTCTGGCTTCTGGGTTTGGGGGTCTTGTTTTGGATATATTTTAAAGGCTGATAAGGTAAGGGAAAGCCTTAAGGAGAAGCCTTGAAAGTCTGACTAATTAATGTCAAAAAATATTAACTAGCATTTACTTAATACTTTACTAGATATTCTATTATATGCAGAAGCAAAACCTCAAAAAATGATTTTCCAGTAAGATTAAGAAATGTATTTTCACAGATCAGGAAAGAAAATGATGCAGAGTAGAAAGCTGCTATAAACATGTATGGGAATGGAGTAAGGGAGGTAAATGGGAAATGGAAAGGGTGCCTTGATGTACACGTTTCATCGTTCGCTCTGGAGCCAAAATTTAGCACTGGCTTATTCTGCCTTTATCTGCCACATAAAAAGAAAAGAAAGAGAATTAGAAATCTGGCAAGCTCTCTGTGTTTGAAAAGTGACCACTATATTTAAGGCCAGGTCCATCCCAGTTTTCCCTTTCTAACACACGTTTAGAATAATGTGTATGACATTCCTCTAAAGGGACCAAAATGGGAGCTGGTTGATGCTTAAGTTCTTTAAATGGAAACAAACAATGCTGTTATTCTGGAAGGAATTAGTCATTCTCTGAGAAACCTAGGGCATGTTTATTGGTTCTCTAAGCATTATTTTGTCATTACTTAAAATATTAAAATCCGTATGCTCCTTTTGCCCTGAGATAGTTTTTCTTTTTACTTGAACTCCCATCAACGACCAAAGGAACTGTGAATGTACCAGCAATTATTAACTATCATTCCTCAACCAGATAACTCAAATCTAATTATTCAGAATACCTTGTTTTAAATAAGACTCCCAGTACATGGGTATATAATTGCTTGAAATATCTCATAATAGAACGAGAAAAAAGAAAAGAAGAAAAGACATTCATTTTCAACATTTTAGGATCCCATCTGTAAGAATTAGAGTGTAGGGCAATGAATGCTCAGACAAGACTGTAAAAGCAGTTACTATGGAGAGTATTGAGGATAAGAAAAAAAGAGCATTGCAGGAGGAATGCTGCATAGTAAAATACAAGTTAAGATAATTGGACAGGAAGCAAAAAAACCAATACTTCTGATGCCAGGTGTCTATATGCCATTGCTTAGGCAATGGGCAATAAAGAAAGTGAACTTGCTGTCTGGCACCCAGAATTTAGTATGACCTCATGGGCATTCCTGAGACTTGATGTGGAGACTCGATGACAGGAATGGAAGGATAAACGTTGTCCAAGAGACAGAGACTATTAGGAAGATAAATATATGAGTAGAAATTCAAAAACTGAGGTCAGGACCATGCTGGAGAATATCTGGGTACAGACAAGGGGAGAGAGAGTCAGAAACAGCCCAGAGGTAGGCACCACCCACCCAACTTATTGGGCAACTTGAACTGTTTGGCCATTATACTGAGTCTCCTCCAGCACATAGACATAGGTGTAGGTCATAGATGCCATACTAAGGAGTTCTGTCTCTACTCGGTGGAGAACCACCTAAATTTTTGAGGGGAAGGTGGCCTGTTGGGGGCTATATTTTAAGAAAACAGGGTGGAGATTATTCTCTGAATTAGGGCAGCAGCAGTGGATATCCTAGAAGCATTGATACATACATATTGTATGCCAGGCAGGCTGCACAGTAGGCCCTGGAGATGCATAGTGTAGAGACAAACAAACATCAAGTACATGCTACAAAGTGACACGCAAACTGGGAAACAATGGGATGTACAGGAAGGAACAGTTTGTTCTGCTGGGGGTTGGTTGAGGGGCTGCTTCAGAGAGGGTGATATCTGAGCTAGGCCTTGGAAGAATAAAAAAATGTTACAGATGTGGGGGAGGTGTGAAGGTGTGGGCGGTCCAGGTGGAGGGAACAGTGTGGATAAAGGCACAGAAGCATGAACATGCCTGGCATATTCTGGAAAGAGTGAGTAGCTCCAGGTGTGAGCACAGGGCACTGGGCTGGGGCCTGGGTGGCTGGAGAGAGGTGGCCTGGCTGTGAAGATCCTGTAAGGCGTTCTGGCAGCAGTGGGGAGCTTTTAGAGGGTTTTCAGCAAGGCTGAGACTGCTCAGACTTAGGTGAATCTGCAAAGACCAAATCTGGCCAGAGTGCAGAGAGTGCATGGGGTATGAGAAGTTAAAGGCAGGCAGGTCAGTTCAGAAAGCATTGCCTGTAGATGAGTGAGTGCTAAGTCCTGAGCTAAGTAAGGCAGAGGCAATGGAAATAGAAAACAGGAAACAGATGGATGAAATAGAACTTGGTGACTAACTAGAGATGGAACATGAAAGTTTCTGACCCATTGGGTAACCTATGATCCATTAACTTGAAGGCAGAAATAAGGGAGGGGGAACATAGGGGGCAGGGATGAGTCTGATCTGGGACATGATGAGTGTTCCAGTTATCTATCGCAGCACAATAAATGACTCCAAACGTAGTGGCAAAAGATAATGATCATTTTATTATACTGTGGACATGGCTCATGTCTGTTCCGTATCTGGGGCCTCCACTGGAGACTGGGGATGACTCAGGACAGGAAGTCTGGCACACCCTCCAGATGGCTGGGACAGGAAGAGCTAGAGTGGCAGGAGCTGCTTCCAAGATGAGTTTTTCATTCATGTATCTGGCACCTCAGTGGAGAAGACTGGAAGGCTGGGCTCAGCCCAGGCTGGTGGAATGCCCTCATGCAGCCTTCCCTGCACGGCAGCCTTGGGGAAGTCAAACTTCTTACATGGTGGCTTACTGTACCAGTGGACAATGGCCTTTTATGACCTAGCCTTAGAAGTCAGATGTCATCACTTCCACCTTGGTCTATTTGTCTAAGTAGTGAGAAGCCCACTAAGATTCAAGGCAAGGGGACACAGACTCCTCTCAATAGGAGGAGCATCAGAAAGTTTCAGGCCATGTGTTAAAACCAGCACAAGAAGTTTGAGAGAATAAAGAAACAAGAGGACAAATATGAGACACTAATAGACTATTCAGATCTCAGCAGCTGATGGAATATCAGGTTAAGGAGGAAGGAAGCCTCAAAGCTGAATATGCAGGTCGAAATTTCCTGCATTATAACGTTATTGCTAGGATCAGAGGGCAGACTTGGAATCAGACTACCTGGGTTTGAATACCAGCTCCAGTGCATATGAAGAGTTTGACCAGAGGCGAGTTACTTATCTCTGTGTCCCATGTGCCTTATCTATTATCCCATTTTAATGGGTTTAATCATAGTAACCTACTTCAAAGGGTTGGTGAGGATTCCAGTAAGACCTGTGAATAGTCCCAGGCACACAGCACCTTCAATACATGTTAGCAGTTATTATTGTTTACAAAGCATTCCACATGCATCATCTCATTTATTCCTCACTAGGACCATCTGATGTAGCTGTTTGCGTTATCATCATCTAACAGATAAAGGAATGAGAGGTTAGGTGACATTCTCAAGGTCACACAGCTGGAAGGTGACTGAGCTGGAACTCGGAAACCTGCTCTGCTGCTTCCCTAGACTCAGCTCTTCCCACGGCAGCCAGCACAGCTGCTCCCCAAGTAAGAGCTCACTCCCGCGCCCACCCACACTGTGGGATTAGCTTCCTGGCAAAGCCACTGTGTTTCTGGCACTGATGTCATCCTCCCGGGAGACGCCACCGTGGTACCTCGGCCCTCGCCCACCACTGGCATGTCTGAAATTTACTAGAGGCGAGAAGCTGACAACTGTGACAGCAGGTGTGGCTCCTGCAGGCACCAGGCCTCCCTGCTTGAAACCTCCAGACTGTCGCATTTGCTCTGGCATGGGGGTGGGGTGAAGCCAATAGGAACTGGGTATTGGATGCATCAGTGTACTCTCTGCTCCCTCCGGACCCAGCACCAGAGCAGATGCCAGGCCCAGATGTCCCTGACCCCTTTCCAAGCATAGATGGCTGTGGAGGTTAGGGGTGCTGAATAAGATAGGCCTGCCTTTCCCCTAAAATCCCAACATAAGCCAGCACCCTGGGGAAGGCTGGCAGCCCTCAGTGGTGGTCCCAGTTGGGTGGTACCTCTCCCTCCCTGGGGGCTGCGGCCCAGCTTATACTTTTCCCAGTCTCAACCCACCCCATCTTCCTATTTGGAGGGCTCAAAATCGGACAAGGAAATATTCTGAACAGTGAGGGGTTTTCTCTTCCTCCTTGAATAGCCTAAAGCATGGATGCATCTGTGAGAAAGTGAATCTCTCAGCCCAGCAGAGACCCTGAAACCGTGGGGAAAGGAATAACAATGTCCGCTGCTTTCTGTTAAAGGTCACCCTCTAGGCCCTGAGGAATTTTTCCTGAATTACAAAGGAGGAACAGATCAAATGCCTGTCATAACACACTTCGGAAAACAAGGAGCAACCAGAAGTTTCCATTCATCTAAGGAATCTTTGAAAATCCTGCCTTGGGTGGAGTGACATTTGGTAACAATAAAAACAGTTCCCTTGGCAGGCGGCCCTGGGTACGGCCAGAGCTGACCGGTGGACTGTCCCTCTAGGGATTGGGCCTCACCTCTCAAGGCTTTCAGGAAGTTCCCAAGAACGTCAGGAACCCTGTCTGGTCTTGGTGAGTCCCAGCCCACCCTCCACCCAGGCTTCCTCTCCACCCACATCACAAGGGAAGGGGCCTTTGAAACAGAACTGTTTTTCTTCTAAAGCCCAGTGGGGCTACTTCACCTTTCCCCACAGTTTAAGCTGCCTAGGAGGGGTCACCAGGCAGAACTCTTTCACAGATTTGTGTGTTTCCAACAAGTTACTTGGGTTCCAGCCCAATTCAGATTCTGAGAGGTGGAATCCTGGAGGGCAAAACCAGAAAATATCAGCTGTGCAGCAACAGGTCTGAGTTAATAAATTGCTACTCTTCTTTACATGGCTTTTTTTTAAAACAAAGCACTAAAATAACAACTAATATTTTAAAAAGAAATATGTACTTTTAAAGGAATATGCAAAGTTATTTTAATAATTAACCTCTCATGATTTCTACAACATTTTTGTACAGGTAGTAGGAAATTTTACCTCCTTTCCCTCTCCCTTCTCTGAAAATGTAATTTTGACTTTTTTTGATAGCTGGCAGCACTGAAATATAATATAGGACTAAAGTAGCAGAGAATTACCAGGTGTTTTTGTACTGAGTGAATTTACTGGTAATAATGTTAGAAGCAAGATGAAGAAAGGAACTTCCCACTCGACCATCCGGCAGCAGGACACCCCTCGTTGCTGTCACTGAATTCTTTTAGACTCTAGCAACTTAGGTGTGATTGGTGTGATGAGAAATGTCAGCATGACACTGACTTACAAACTACCCTGTGGCCTAGGAAGGAATGTGTTTCATATATATATGAAAATAAGTGCATTCAGTAGTATTCTTTTTTCTCCCTTTAAAACAGTGCTTCACTGTAATCAAGGAATTGTCCTAGTTATTTAAACAACCATTTTTATTTGCCTATTAAAATTTTCATAGAATCATGACTTCAAAGATGTCATGAAACCTCACATCTGTCTGATGCTTTACGAAATTTTTTTTTCTTTTTTTTTTTTCCTTTTGCGGTACGCGGGTCTCTCACTGTTGTGGCCTCTCCCGTTGCGGAGCACAGGCTCTGGACGCGCAGGCTCAGCGGCCATGGCTCACGGGCCCAGCCGCTCCACGGCATGTGAGATCTTCCCGGACCGGGGCACAAACCCGTGTCCCCTGCATCGGCAGGCGGACTCTCAACCACTGTGCCACCAGGGAAGCCCGCTTTACAAATTTTAAAGCACTTTCCAATCAATTTTTGTTTCCAGTTTCATCCTCAAGATCACCTTAGGCAGAGCTGAATATAATTGTTCTCACTTCATGGAATAGAAAACTGATATTTATATAGATGAGATAATCTGCTCCAAGACCTGCCTTGGTTAGAAATTTTCGGCATTTGGTTCAGGTTTGGTCCAAGCTGCCTCCCCAGAAATGTTCAGGATTTTTTTTTTTTTTAGCTTCCTGAGAAGGGATTACTGTCAGATGATTCTAGTCAAAGTGTCTGTAAGTCTAGGATCATTTCACTTCAGACACACACCACACAAATTCTTGAACATTTTGCCTGTGTCAATTTAATTTTATTTTTTGGTAAACTGAGGATGTAAGTGCTTATTATGAGAGGAGGAGTATTCTGCGAGCTGGTATGACAGTTGAAGTTTCTTGTGGCCAGTGGTGCTTCACGTGCCTGAGGTACGAGGCACCACAGGCCAATAAGGAACATGAGAGTGATTGGGAAGCTCCTGAGGAAGCTGGGACTTGGTTTTGAGAGGATTCAAGATTTCCAAGAAGATTAGAAGGATGGTTGGGCTAGATTTGATTGAGCCACCCTATTGCAGCTGGAATCAGTAATCCCAGGTGGGCAAGGGGGCAGCAAAGAAGGGAGTAATGTGACAGGGAGACACCTCAGGTTCACTCTTGGTGCTCTCCTGACCAGGTCCCACGTGTGGGAGACAAAGGGGATGACAGCCAAGAGGTGATGAGTCACTTCAGAGGGAAACCCCTCCCTCACCCCTTCCCAGTTGAGAGGCCAGAATCTCTAAGAGGGCTGGTGTGATGAGATGAAGACCTTCTTAGAGGATGCTTACTTGGGGCTTAAGTTTGAGTCTGTATTTTATTTAATGAGCCCTGTATATTTAATGTCTCTGCATTATATCTTTAGAAGGGGCCTGAACTCCAGAGCTTTCTGTAGATTTAAGCACTGCCTATTGTCTTTTTTTGTAATAACAACTTCATTGAGATATAATTCACATGCAATAAAAATGCACCTTTTTAAAACTGAAGTATAGGTGATTTACAATGTTGTATTAGTTTCAGAAGTACACCACAGTGATTCATATATATATGTGTGTGTATATACTTTTCCAGATTCTTTTTCCTTATACGTTATTACAAAATATTGAGTATAGTTCCCTGTGCTACACAGTAGGTCCTTGTTGGTTATCTATTTTATATATATTAGTGTGTATATGTTAAACCCAAACTCCTAATTTATCCCCGCCCACCCCCAATTCACCATGTTAAAGTGTAGAATTCAGTACTGTGCGTTGATCACCACTATCTAATTGCAGAACAGTTCATCACCTCAGAAAAAACCTCTTACCTTGCAGTCACTCCTCACTCCCTCTCTCCCACCCCCAGCCCCTGGCAACCACTAATCTCCTTTTTGTCTCTGTGGATTTGCCTATTTGGGACATTGCCTACAAATGGAATCATATAACTTGTGGCCTTTTCTGTCTGGCTTCTTTCACTTAGCATAATATTTTCAACATTTGTCCATGCCGTAACATGTATCTGTACTTCATTTCTTTTTATGGCTGATAAATTTTCCATCGGATGCGTATACAGATGGCCCCCAGCTTAAGCGTTTTTTGACTTTAGGTGGTGTGAAAGTGATACACATTCAGCAGAAACCATCAGCCACAGGATCACAAGGGTAAGCAACCAATACATGTACAGCCATTCTGTACCCATACACCCATTCTTTTTTTACTTTCAGTACAGCATTCAATAAATTACATGAGATATTCAACACTTTATTATAAAATAGGCTCTGTTAGATGATTTTGCCCAATTGTAGGCTAATGTAAATGTTCTGAGCCCCTTTAAGGTAGACTGGGCTATGATATTCAGTAGGTTAGGTTTATTAAGTGCATTTCGACTTTTATTTTCAACTTAAGATGGGTTTATTGAGACTTAACACCACTGTAAGTCAAGGAAGATCTGTACTGCATTTCGCTTATTCAAAAATTGATGGATATTTGGGTTGTTTCTGCCTTCTGCCTCATAAATAACACTGCCAGGAACATTTGTGTACACGTTTTTGTGTGGCCATGTTTTCAGTTTTCTTGGGTATATACCTACAAGTGGGATTGCTGGGTTGTATGATAACTCTGTGTTTAACTTTTTGACGAACTGCCAAACTGTTTTTACAGTGGCTGCACCATTTTATAAACCCACCGGCAATGAATGAGGTTTCCAATTTCTCCACATTCTCAACAGCACTTTTCTTCTTTTTGATTTTACCATCCTAGGGGGTATGGAGTGGCTTTTCGTTGTGGTTTTGATTTGCATTTCCCTAATGACCCAAGATGTTAAGAATCTTTTCATGTGTTTATTGGCCATTTATATAGCTTTCTTGGAGAAATAGTTATTCAAATCCTTTGCCCGTTTTTTTTTTAAATGGGCCTTTTTTTTTTATTGTTGAGTTTACGAATTGTTTATGTTTTGGATGAAAGTCTCTCATATGCTTTGCAAATATTTTCTCCAGTGGGTTGACTTTTTACTTTCTTGATGGTGCTCTTTGAAGCACAAATGCTTTAAATTTTGATAAAGTCTGACTTGTCTATGTTTTCTTTTGTTCCTTGTGTTTTTGGTGTTATATCTAAGAAACCATTGACTAATCCAAGGTGATAAAGATTTATACCTATGTTGTATTTTTACAAGTTTTATAGTTTTTGCTCTTACATTTAGATCAGTGCTCCATTTTGAACTGATTTTTGTTAGGTGTAAAAAAGAGGTCCAGCTTCATTCTTTTGCATGTGGTTATCTAGCTGTCTAGCACCATTTGTTGAAAAGACTATTCTTTCCCCTTTGAATTGTCTTGGCATCCTTCTTGAAAATCAATTGACCGTAGATGTATAAGTTTATTTCTGGAATCTCAGTTCTATTCCATGGGTCTATATGTCTATCCTTATCCTAGCACCACACCGTCTTGATTTACTGTAGCTTTGTGGTAAGTTTTGAAACTAGGAAGTGTGAGTACTCACTTTGTTCTTTTTTTCTTTTTTTTTTTTTTTGCGGTACGAGGGCCTCTTACTGTTGTGGCCTCTCCCGTTGCGGAGCACAGGCTCTGGACGCGCAGGCTCAGTGGCCATGGTTCACGGGCCCAGCCGCTCCGCAGCATGTGGGATCCTCCCGGACCAGGGCACGAACCCGTGTCCCCTGCATTGGTAGGCGGACTCTCAACCAGTGCGCCACCAGGGAAGCCCATTACTTTGTTCTTATTTTTCAACATTGTTTGGCTCTTCTGGGCCCCTTGCATTTCCATATGAATTTTGGGATCAGCTTTGATTTCTGCAAAAGAAGGCACCTGGGATTTTGAAAGGTACTGTGTTGACTCTGTAAACCAGTCTGGGGAGCATTGCATTTTAACAATATCAGTTGTACCAATCCATGAACATGCACATTCTTTCCACTTATTTAGATCCTCTAATTTCTTTCAACAATATTTTATAGTTTTCAGTTTAAAAGACTTGCAATTTTTTGATACACTTATTCCTAAGTGTTTTATTCTTTTTGAGAGTGGGATGGAAATAGAGCAAGTTAAAACACCACAAAGCTCACTGTTCTCACAGAGATTTAGTCATTTTTATTGAATGACTGCTCTTCCAGTTATTGTAAGCCTTTGATTAATTTTCAAAGTTTTGAAATGGTTGATTTTAACCACTTTTGCCAGTGTTCTCATTTCTTTCATAGAGGAATGGATTTTCTGAAGTCTTTTCTCTGACATACCAGAAATCAGAACTGTCTCTTTATACCTCTTTGGTGGTATAAGTGGTACCATTTATACCACTGCCTTATTTTGGTTTACCCGCCTGGTCTCTGAGGACATTTGAGGTATAGAGGCAGGTGACTCAAACAAAGAGGTATGATGCAGAAGTTCATTGGGTCACAGGACATTTTGGTGGTTGTCAAGGTTATATTAACAGACAGCTATATTGGGCTAAAATTCCCATTACTGAAGCCACAGATAGAGTGGTGTACCTGAGACGTGGTTTAACTAGAAGTTGTTCCTCAGTGAACTGAAATTGAGAGAGCCATCAAGTGTCCAATAATAAGGCATGGTTTTCACGTTTCTTGGTGGAGGCTCAAACCAAGAGGAATATAATCCCAAATCTAAGAATGACAAATGCATTTCAAATGTCAACTTTAATCAGTTCATAGTTACAACCTGGAGCTCAGTGCTGAGAAGATTCTGTGATCATATGTGATAGTGCCAATCACTGTATTAGTCTGGTCCAGCTAGATAATAATGGCCACTCAAACAGGGTGAATGTGGAGAATAAAGGGATTATTTAGGAAGCTGTGGGCAGAGTTGAAAGAAGTCAATAAGGAGGGTGCTGTACCATAGCCAGAAATAGTGACTACTACTTCAAGGCCTAAAGGACCTTTGATAGGATTGATTAAAGAAATGAGAGTTTTATCGACTCATGTAGAGTTCTTCTTTGTTTTGCCATTTCTTATACCATAATCGAGGTTAGTTGTAGTAATATCAATACTTTGTCCTTTAAAATTTCAGAATTTCTTGGTTGAAAATGCTTGGGAATATTTTTAGAGCTAAACAAATGCAATTTATTGTTAACTTCTTCTATCAATGATTCCAGCTCCATCTAATGTAGTGAGAGGTTCTACATTACTAAGAAGTTTCACTATAGACTTATCTTGTTTAATCCTCAGAACAAATAAATCAGCAATGCAATGTTTGAGAGCCCCCAAGACCACTTTCACTTCTGACACTAACTGCAAGTTCAACAGTCCCCAAGATCACCTTTAGGTTCAATAATTTGCTAGGAGTCACAGAACTCACTAAAAGCTCTTATACTCGCAGTTATAGTTTATTACAGTGAAAAGACACACGTTAAAATCAGCAGAGAAAAGAGGCACATAGGGCAGTGTCCAGGAGAGATCCAAGAATGAGCTTCCAGTTGTTGTCTCCTTGTGCAGTTGTGGATAGTGTTAACTTCTATCAGTACTGCGTGATAGACATACGAAATATTACCACCTAGGATGCTTACCTGAGTTTTGGTGTCCAGAGTTTTTATTGAGCTTGGTCATATAACCATTGTTAGTCGACTGCCTGCATGGCTGACCTTAGTCTCCAGCCCCTCCAGAGATCAAACTAATATTGCGTAGCCCAAGACACCCCTCAATAAATCACACTGTTGCGTAGACCATCTGGCATGGCCCAAGGTTCCCAGGTCAACAAAGGTACTCTTATCAGGCAGGATATTCCAAGGTCACTTAGAAGTGACCTTACAGGAGAGGCCAGTCCTATTTTTAGGCAAGGTTAATCCTTCACTACACAAACGTGTAGGGTTATAGAATCCTAATTTTAAAAAAACGGAATGAAGGAAACCCTTAAGGCAGGCAGACATCTGATAGGGATTTTCCATTTGTCCTTATAGCTCAGTGATACTTTAGTGTATATAAGAATTACTATACACAAAATTTTGTATACTAGACATCCTGGGCTACATGACGGACTTTCAAAGGGCTTTTTCCTTTACAGCTTAACTTTTAAAAATACCTTCTTGGGACTTCCCTGGTGGTCCAGTAGTTAAGAATCTGCCTTCTAGTGCAGGGGATGCGGGTTCAATCCCTGGTTGGGGAACTAAGATCCTACATGCTGCAGGGCAGCTAAGCCCATGTGCTCTAGAACCTGCATGCCACAACTACTGAGCCCATGTGCTGCAACTACTGAGCCTGCATGCTCTGGAGCCCACATGCCACAACTAGAGAGAAGCCCCATGCACTGCAACGAAAGATCCCACATGCCTAAATGAAGATCCCGCATGCTGTAACTAAGACCTGATGCAGCCAAATAAAGATATTTAAAAATAAATAAAAATACCTTTTCACTATACCCAGCTCCCACCACAATGAAATACATAAGCAGCTGCTACTATAAAGAAACAAACACAAAGGAAACAAAAACAACCTACATAATGAAATTGTTTTTACAGAAGAACTTAATCTGGAAACTCAACTTCTGTTAGGGCTACAATTAAGATTCTAGCCATAAAAACTCCATTAGGTCATACATCTCTTCAACACACTTGTTTATGATTGTGAAACAAAGAGCTAAGAACTCTTGGGACCATTTTGGGGACATCTCCTTCTAGTGTAAAGTTGACTAAAGAATGAGGAAATTGTGTGACTTATAAGGTTACTTAAGAGTAAAATATTAGGCATTCTTAATCTACAGAATTAAAAAAGATAGTTTACAGAGTCATTTGAAGAAAGTTTTATAATAAAGAAGTCAATCATTACAAGCAAGTAAAAAGTAACATGTTTTCTCTCTTCCTCACAAAATTCACTCTTTCAGAGATGTTTAGTGTGGTTATCCATCTCTGACTTTGTCGGGCATATAACAGCACTGGGCTCTGCCTTCCTGGCTGAAATATTATAGATCATCTTGAGATAATTTATCAACCAAAAGCATTCTCTCCATAAATCTTACTAAGTTAGCAATGAATTTCTGTGGTGGAAAGGGCTTTTTTTCCCCCTCTTTTACACTTTGATTTATAGCATGCCCTTTGCTGAGCTGTGTCTCTTAAGAGAACAGTGATTCTCTCTAATGGTTACATGTAGCCTGTCCTCCTTACACCATGAATTCAAATACTCAGCAAAGTATCCTCTTACCAATAAATATATTTGTTATATAACACATTAGTAATTAACTTGGATAATTCGCTTTTTAAAGAAACAAACCTTTGTTGCACAATAGGTTAAGCCAATAGTTTCCAGACTTTGTGATTTCACAGACTAGGAAAATTCCCAAAGGTTTTTTTGGGAGAACTAACATAGAGTTGTCAAATATTTTCTTTTGCCAAGTAAAGACACTACAAGGGAAAAAAATCCCACAGAATCTAGTATCAGAATTATTTTATAAAAGAATATTTTTGTAGTTAATATATGAGTTAATCAATATGATTTACTGATTTGTCTTATTTTTCTGCTTACATCCTACTTTTTCTGTCCAGGTTCAATATGTCTTTTAGTAGTAATTTCAGTGAAGGTCTGTGAGGAACAAACTGCATTACAGTAAGTGATTAAAACCATGGAATCTGGGGCAGAATGCCTGTGCTTGAATCCCCATTTGGCCACTGACTGGCTGTATGACCTTGGGCAAGTTACTTAACCTCCCTGTATTATTAGTTTCATCATCTCTAATAAGGTAATATTAATAATATCTCAAAGTGTTGCTGTGGGGATTACTGAGTAAAAATATATAAAGCTCTTAGTACAGTGCCTTGTAAATTTGTATTATATAGCACTTGCTATTATTATTAATCTGTATATGTCAAAAATGTCCATGTTTTGTCCTCATTCTTGAATTACAGTTTAGTTAAGCATGGGATCCTATGTTGACCATTATTTCCTTCAGTATTTTCAAGATATTACTCCACTATCTTCTTACATCTATAGTTGTGGATTGCCTTTCCTTTATAGGTGAGAATCTCTTTTCTCTACTTGCTTTAAAGCTTTTTCTCTTTACATTTGATATTTTGTGGTTTCACTATTATGTGTTCATGTGTGAATTTAACTTCATTTTTCTAGCTCAAAATTTTTTGCTCCTTCAAATTAAAAACTCACATCTTTCTTCAATCCTACAAAATTATCAATTATTGTGTAAATTAGGATAAGATTCTGCTGCAAGTGATAAAAACAAACAAACAAAAAACAGAAAAACTCCAAATCAGAGTGATTTACACAAGACAGAAGTTTCTTTTTCATATAAACTAGGCCTTCCAAGTGGTGTTTGATGATGTCAGGGTCTCAGGGACCCTTCTATTTTATTGTTCCACCATTCTCACCAAGGAGATTCTCTACTCGAACTTAAACCATAACATCTGCATTCCAGTTACTAGGAAGGAAAAAGTACAGAGAAGGGCCTACCTCCTCCCTCTAAGTATATTTCTGGAAGTTGTTTCTGCTGTTTTAGTTACATCTCAGAACACAGTTATATTGTCAATCCAGATACAAGGGAAGCCGGGAAATACTGTCTTTTGTCTGGGCAGCTAAATTCCCAGCTAAAAATGGGTGATTCTATGAATAAGGTGATTCTATGAATAAGGCAGAGAGGGAGATTGGTTGCTGGAAACAAGTAGTAGTCTCTATCATAGCCATTTTTTTGGTTGCAAATTTCTCTCGTATTCCCTCTATTATGTCCTTCTGGAACTCTTAGTAACATTCTATTCTCTTTGCCTCTTTCTTTTTAATATATTTTTATCTTTTTGTGTTATATTCTGTGAGACTTCTTCAGCTCTATCTTCCAATTTACTGATGTTCTTTTAAGCTATGTTTAGTCTACTGAGTTAAGCTTTTTAAAAATTATACATTTTGGGCTTCCCTCATGGCGCAGTGGTTGAGAGGCCGCCTGCCGATGCAGGGGACACGGGTTCGTGCCCCGGTCCAGGAAGATCCCACGTGCCGCAGAGCAGCTGGGCCCATGAGCCATGGCCGCTGAGCCTGCATGTCCGGAGCCTGTGCTCCGCAACGGGAGAGGCCACAACAGTGAGAAGCCCACATACCACGAAAAAAAAAAAATTATACATTTTTATTGAAGTATAGTTGATTTACCATATTATATTAATTTCAGGTATACAGCATAGTGATTCAGTATTTTTACAGATTATACTCCATTAAAAGTTATTACAAGATAACGACTATAGTTTCCTGTGCTATGCAATGTATCCTTGTTGTTTATCTATTTTGTACATAGTAGTTTGTATCTCTTAGTCCCATACCCCTCATTTGCCCCTCCCCGCTTCCCTCTCCTCTGGTAACAACTACTTGTTTTTGGTATCTGCGAGTCTGTTTCTGTTTTGCTATATACATTCATTTGCAGTATTTTTAAAAATTCCACATATAAGTGATATCATAAAGTGTTTGTCTGACTTATTTCACTAAGCATAATATTCTCTAGGTCCATCCACACTGCTGCAAAAAATGATATCTCTTTTATCTTTAGAATTTCTATAACTTTTTCCCTGAAATATGCCTCTTATTTTTTTATGCTCTTCTGTTGTTTTCATTCTTTCATGTCTCAAATCATTTAAGCATACTTACTTCATAGTCTCTTTGCTCTACTGTCTGTAATTCTTGGGGGATGAATTCTACTAACCCACAGAAGAGATATTTCTATATTTATATACATATACACACAAATATATATGTATGTAGGTGTATATATGTGTGTGTGTGTGTGTATTTTTATCTCATCTTGGGTATTTCTTTCCATGGTGTCTCATGTGTCCAGGATTGCAGAGGGTTATTATGGAACAGTTTTGTATTTGTCTCTACCAGCAGTCTTCAGGTTTCCCTGGTTCAAGCCAGCTTTTCTGTTGCTACCTCAGCTTGGGTTTCCTGCACTATTCATGAATGCACATTTGGCCCTCACTCTTGTGGACAGCTCAGTTTGGGAGGTATGTCATGTGGTGGTAATCAGTCTGCATTCTCCCCTAATTCTAAGGCTAATGGGAGCAGATATTCTAGAGTCCTTTTCACATCAGCAAAGCTCTTCTGGGATCCTACCTCTATGCTCAGCTCCAACGCCATTGCACTTGGAACCTCAACTCCCCTTTCAGCTTAGGTATTAAAATCCCAGCCCCTAAGTCAACTTCTGATTCCACTTCTTCAGTTGCCTGTTCAGCCTCACCTCTTGCTCACCACTTTTTAGTGTTCTCTTCATTTCTGGTATTTGAGGATTTTAATTTCTTAGTTTAGTGCTTAGTTGCGTATTTCAAATGTTTTTATCATATTTTATCGAGCATTTATCTGTGTAAGGAGTGATGAGTGCTTTCCACATCAACTTAGTCTGTCATAGTGATAAAAAGATAAAAAGTCTGGCAAAAAGAATTTTAAATCCCCCAAAGCAGAAGAATAAAAATCTCTCAATAAAAGTATCGAAATTATTTGCTTCAGTATACTAACCTTGTTTATTCATTTGTAATGGGCCAGCATTGCCCTGTGGATTGACATTTAGGAATTAATGGATAGAGCATTGAGTTGGTTCAGTTGGTTCAGGTCCTGGCTTTGTTGCCTGCTAATTGCAAACTTGAGGAAATTACTTAAGTTCTCTGAGCTTATGATTAGCCATAAAATTGGCATATTATTATTTACCCTGCTTCATATGATTATTGTAAGGATCAAATGAGATAATGGATTTGAAAATGCTTTATTTTTTTATTGAAGTATAGTTGATTTGCAATGTTGTGTTAGTTTCTGGTGTACAGCAAAGTGATTCAGATATATATATATATATATATTTTTTTTTTTCAGATTATTTTCCTTTATAGTTTATTACAAAATATTGAGGCTAGTTCCCTGTGGTATACAATAGGTCCTTGTTGATTATTTATTTTATAGTAGTGTGTATATGTTAATCCCAAACTCCTAATTTATCCCTCCCTCACCTTTTCCCCTTTGGTAACCATAAGCTTGTTTTCTATGTCTGCAAGTCTATTTCTGTTTTGTAAATAAGTTCATTCATAGCTCTTTTTTTTAGAGTCCACATGTAAGCGATATCATATGATATTTGTCTTTGGCTGGCTCCCTTTACTTGGTATGATAATCTCTAGGTCTAAGTTTGAAAATGCTTTAAAACTTAAAACACATCATACAAATTTATGGTATTATTAATAGCAACATCAAGGGTTAAAAACCATTAACACATTCATTAATATACTTTTCAAATACTATATGTAGTATTATGGGATTTTTGGTTTGGTTTGGTAAACTGTAAAAAAAAAAACCTGTATCCTGGTAAATGCTATCATTCTATGAAAATACCTAATAAGGGAACTACTTGGAAACATTCAAATTTTCTTGTGAAATTTAAGAGCAGCATTTGTACTGACAGGCAGTTATAACTTTAATAGACTATGGAATTCATTGTGGAGAGATATACTCTTAGCAGTTAAAAAACAGAGACTCGAACCTGGAAGTCGTCATTGCATTTTGTTATTATGTGTTTTCTCAAACAATGGATACTGAAAGTTCAATTAATATTTTGTGAGGAAACATAAACTCTTTATTTAATGCAGAAAAGATGTCCTCATATTTGAAAATGTTGAGAACTACCAACCTAGCCTACGGTAGTACTCCACTAACTGGCTCCAAACCCTCCTTGTCTCACTAAAACATATTCTCTAAGACAGAAGGATTGTATCAATCCTCCTTGACTATCAGTCAACTATGACATCTATTGCAGAGTATCTGTGATTTACTAATGGTTATAGTACTAAGTTTGCAAATAATTTACTTAAAAGAAAATGAAAGATTGACTCGAGATGGCAGACTGATCATACACCTCTACCATTTACTCTGTATTAAATCTCATAAAAATACAGGTAAATAGATATAGATAATAAAATACAGTTTAATAGCATTGGAAAACAGGGAAACTTCCTATCAGAAGAAATACTTTTTAAATAAATTCTGAAAGATATCACCAAGAACAAATGTTTGGAAAATGAAAATAAATGAAACAAAAGCCCAACACGTGTGGAGGTAATTGCTGGGGAGTTAAGTCTGATAGAATTACAAGCTTAGAGTCAGTGAATATTAAGAAGTGGAAAGGGCCCTGGTACATTTATCAATTTGGAAAATTAGGGAACTGCATGTGGAGCAGCAAATTAGTTATCCCCTCTTCTGTGTGCTAAGAAATGGGCAGCTGTGGTATGAACTGAATCATACACTGTAGCTAGAAAAGCAAGTGAGTGCCTAAGTAGCTATTAACACCCAGGGGGATCAAAGAGCCCATCAAACAAATCATGCTGGGGTACTATCTGACTGCATATCCCAGCCCTGTTCCAAAGTGAGGCTATAGTAGACAGAAACAGCTTATACTGATAGGGATTTGGAAATATCATGCATAAGACTGTACAATTAAGAGTCACCAAACATTTGAGAAAAAGTACAATACCAAGAAAGTGAGTCATCACACTAAACAAACAAAAATTAAGAAAGTGAACAAAAGACTTTAAGTATAAGTACAATATTCTAAGAGAGATAAGAGCAGCTTTTGTATCCATAATATAGGGAGAGTCTTATGTATTAAGGAAGCATGTATAGATCTTGGAAATTAAAAATACAGTCAAAAATTTAAAATTTCAGTAGATGACCTAGCATAACAATGGACTTGGCTGAAAAGCAAGTTAGTTAGTAGAAAGTTAGTGCCAAGGGATTCTTGCATTACTTAGTGGTAAAGTACGATGAGAAGGATAATGAGAGAAAAGTTAAAAGACCTAGATGATACATCCAAGTGTTCATTCTGTTAGTAGCTGTCCCAGAAGGAAAGAGAGAGAATGGAGGGGAGGGAAATAACATAAAAAGCTACAGGATAAAATTTTCCAGAATGGAAGAAAGATAAGAATCTTCAAACTGAAAGTATTTTAATTCTTTTCTCTCCAGTTGTGAGGTTTTAATCATTCTCTTTGTTGTACTGTTGTACTCTTGCTCAGTCTGATTTTCTTCTTTATGTGATTTGTAGTTTTTGTTTGTAACCTTGCCTTTATCAGGGACTGTTTCTTCTGTGGATTGTGGAAATATCTTTCCGGGGGTGGAGGGGGGTGTTGCATTTGCTTTTGTCAGGCACCTCAGTGGTATCACCAGCAGGATTATTTTTTATGTTAATTTTCTGTCATATGAGATGACCTGCATGTAAACTCATGTTTCAAATTGGAATGTGGTGCAAGCTTGAGGTTTTACTTTCTCACACAGATTTATTCATTATCTATAGCTCTAGGCAGAGGCAAACTTTCTTGCTAACAGTTAAGTGAGTGGAGTTCTTCTAGTCTGCCTTGTACCAAGATAGCAGCTATTCCAAAGTTCTAACCTTATGCAGGTTTCAATGCCATCTCTCTGTTTTGGAGGCCATAAATTTCCATCTCTGTTCCAATGTGAATTAAAATTCAAGTTCATAGTCTTTTTTTAAAATAGTGTACGCTTTAAAAAATATATTTTTTCAAGTCCCTAGCCTGTAAGACCTCTCTCCAGATCTGCTAGCAACCTCCATTCCCTTTCCCCACTCACATCAAAGCTTGTGTTCTTATTGCTCCAGTTATATAGTATATCTATACTATGGAAGACTATGCTGCTGTTAAAATAATGAGGTAGTCTACATGTGTTGACAAGAAGAGATCTTCAAGATATATATTGATACATAAAATAAGCAAGTTCTTTATTTTGAAACATGAGGGTTTCCCTGTTTTGTGAGCTGGGCTGCATGTTTATCTATTGTTCCATTTTATTCAGCATTTCAAGGTGTTTGTAATGAAAGGGGTTCACTATTCGCCTTAATCTGCCATGTTGTAAGGACCAGAAGTTCCCAATACACAAATATTTAATAATGGCATTCATTTGTTTGCAGTCTATTAAAATGTCTTTAGTGGAGGAATAAAGATACACCTGTAGTCTTACCAGTACTACAGATAATAGTGTACAATGGATATGTTCCCATGGAAATTCGTTGGGCATGTAAATACTCTTTGGGGCAGCAGAGGAATACTTCACCTACTTCCACTTGTGTGCAACATAACACAGCTTATAGTAGATACATTTTTGGCACACCAAAAGGTACCAACTAGAATAACTAGTAGAATTACCCGTACCAAACTCTGCCAAAAAGCAAAGGTTGAGTTAGTGCTAGAAATAATTTAAATAAAATAGAAATCAATTTAGGAAATATTTTGATATTCTATGTACTCATGCCTTTCAATTAAAAGTGTGTGTGTGTGTGTATCTTGTACTGGGAGAAAGGTTTTTAGTTTTTACACTCTTAATTGTATATAGAAGGGTTCAAAGTTTTAGAATAAGGAGGAGAATTCAAGGTTATAGGAGAATGTTATCCTTAAATTGAAATTTTAATTATAGTAATAGTGATAATGTGATTACATTGATCACTGATCAATGTGTGTGATCTCATGCTCAATATCCTTATGAAGTTACTATTATCCTAATTTTACAGATAGGAAACTGAACTCTAGAGAGGTTAAGTAATTTACCCAAAGTCACACAGCCTATATGTGGTGAAGCCAAAATTCCAGCCCCAGTTTGATTCTAGAGCCATGGCTAGCAACAGTCTAACACAGAAATATGTCTCATATCCATCACTCATTGGAGACCACACTTAAATTTTTAGTGTATTTTATTATCTTTTTTTCATTTTCCCATTTACATAAATTGTCATTTTTGAGGTTATTGATAACAGAAAAAGCAAATGTGAGGGCCTGTATGATGATTCTGAAATCGTCTACATTCTAAGGACTATGTTTTTATTTGAAGAAGGTAGTTTATCCTGATTTATCCTGACTTTTTATTGGTGGACTTAAAGAATCATGCCTGGTGAGAAGAGCATTTACTGCAGTTATTTGAAAGATGTCTGCAGTCTTCTCCCTTCTCTCAAGACTTCTGGGACATGTGTTGGCTGCCTCTCTGACGTCTGTTTCTGATAAGTGAGTTTTAGTCTCTAACAACTCCTGGGAATTTTGTCGGCAGAGACCGGGTGAGATCATTTTGCTTTCCGCTGAGTTTCCTTTCTCTGTTTTTTTGGACTGTTCTGATGAGCATGACCCTGGAGCATTCAGTAATACCTCTGTTCTCTTAGGAACTGTTGGCCTGCTCCCTGGTTTTATCTCTGTCTGCACAAAAACTCCATGTCGCTGGAAAGGAAAACAAAGTTGATGTTAACCAGGGCACACAAGTTGCTGGAAGATGCAGCTGTGACCTGAGTTCATGTATTAGCTCAAGTCCTGATTGAAGCAGGCACTTATTTCTCTGCCTCTTCATTGGCTGTCACCTTAGTTCCAAACTGAAGACGGAAGCATAATAAGTATCGGTGAACCATTTAAACAAATTATGAACAAGGGTGCACCAGAAAATGAACAGGAAGGGAAAAACAGAAAGTCAAAGGAGTGGCATCTCATTATCTCCCATTCTCAATTTTTCTGTCATTTGAATTGTATGAGACTATTCATATCCAATTTCATTTCTTGCTCTGCAGGTTGCTATGGATACGATAGAAACTGCAGTTCATAGACCTAAGGATTTATGATTGCGTCATAAACATCTATTACTTCCAACAACTAATAGTTGTTGTGAAATGTTTTTATTATTAACTATGGTGAAATATGAAAACAAACATCTGTAGTTGGGAAAAAATCCAGCAATTGACTATTACATTACTGTTCAATTTATAAAACTTATATGCATCCCCCTGCCACACACATACATAAGCATATCAAAAAATTTAGCAAGTTGCTTTGATATTACCTTAAGTGAATGATTTTAATAATTTGAACCAAATTCCAAAGACTGATCCAAAATTATGACATCATTCTTTAGTTTTGACTATGACATGTGGTTAAGATTTTATCCTCCTAATAACCATGTTAGTTTGTTTAAATCAACTTTGAGAAATATGATTATGACTTGAAAGGATTAGAGTTCTACCATAAATCTATCCCATCATAAAGTATTAAGTAATTGATCCTAAATACTGACTCACCTTTCCCTGGATGGGCTTATTGGGTGTTTTCCTGGCATCATATTGATGTGAAAAAGAGATGCGTTCTATAAAATTCTTTTGGAGTTCTGCTGATGCATCAGGAGAGGCAAGTGGAACTAAGGGGAAAAAAAGAGATTTTGTGAAGTCAGGATAAAAGATTTGTATATGGAAATGTAATCAGTATTTATAATATTTTTGCTTTATCAAAAATGTAAATGAAACTAAACTCTTTTAAGTATGAAAGGTTACCTAAACACATCTAAATAATACAATAATAGATTCATCATTCTTTCTCCATGAAAAGAACCAAATGAAAACAACCAAATTAGCCCCACATGTGGAATTGCTAGTAATTTTAAAAACTAATAATAATGTAATAATGGCTTTTAAAAATCAACTGTTAGATCTGCTTCTTGCACATATACTAACCAAAGTGTTAGGGAAAGCATAAGTACAATTTATTTCTCAACTTATTTTTACTACTGAAAAGGCTTTGAGAAATTTATGCGTAAGTTGCTCCCTGCTAGCACTGACAAATGAACTGGAAGATTCCAGGGCTACTGCACTTAGAGTTGAACACACAATTCTTTTCATTTCCCATTGACAAAGGCTCTGAAAATTTGTGAGAGTATTAAATTCTTTAAAAATCACTCTTAAAAATAATCTTTCAATCTGTGTAATAGCTATATAGGGGTTCATTATTTTGGTTTCTCTATGTTTAAAATTTTTAATAATTTAAAAAACTCACTTTAGTTTTGCTTTTAGCACACAACGTTATATAAGGAGTCAGAGTAACACCCAGTTTAGTGACATAAAATTCTGTCAAGGAAAAAATTTAAAATGTCTCCCTTTTATAGAAAAATATATACATAAGATAATATGTACACCTACCATATCTATGGAGTGATAACAAAAAACTGATAACAGTGGTTGTTGCAGGGGGAGAGAATTAGCTGGCTGGAGGACAGAGGTGGAGAAGGGTGGATTCACTTTCACTCTTTTCCCTATTGTACCATTTGAATTTTGTACTGTATGCCCGTATTAACTATTAAAAAATAAAATTTAAATTTGAAAAACCATGACTTTAAAATTAGGGAGGATATATAAGAAGGAAAAATATGTTAGTAAATTCACATTTATTAAGCATTCATGAATTTAATTCAATATTCAGACATTGATATAAACTAATTTTACTAGCTAGAATGATAATTATTCCAATATTTATATATTACATAATGTGAGATGGCAATCTTTTCTAGCTAGCAGGGAAAAACTCATTTTCTACTTAATCATTACCTTTCTTTTAGGATTTCCTAGCACACAAAAGAGAGCAGGTGCCAAAGATTCAACATAAATTTGTGGACAACTATTACATTGAGAAATTCTAACCATAAGTTATATTTTTCCACCAAGTCAGAAAAGACTATCAGTTTTGGGGTGAATGCCCTGGTCTGGCTCACAGAATGTTAGTGTTTCCAGGAACATAGTCTGGTAACTCTTTGAATAAAATGAAGCAGCTCTAAATTTAGGCATTAATCAGGTGGGGTTAATGGAGTATCCAAAGCATGGGCTTTGGGATAAGATAGACGTGCTTTCAAATTCCAGCTCTACTGCATTTCCTAGTTGTGTCACTTTGGACAATCACTTAACTTCACTGAGATTCAATTTCTTCTCTCTAAAATGGGGATAATAATAATTTGCTTTCAGAGCTGTGAGGATTAAAGACAATGTTTATAAAGTCTCTAGAATGCTGGGTCAAATTAGAAAGGGACTTCTAAGTTAGGCAAGGGGCAAGCTCTTTTGCATCCTGACAAAAGGGAAACCATGGAAGAGGAGAAGCATGAATGTGATGAACTATCAAAATGCTGGGAGAAAACCAAAGGGTTTAGTAAACTGCTATGAAGGGTTGGTGGCAGCTTGGGCTGGAGGGTAGGGAGATCAGATGTAGATAGTAGAGAATAGGTTGGGAGAGCTTTTAAAATCTGCTCTTGACTTTCTCCCACATTGCTTTGGGAAGATTACCGTTTGCCTCAGGGCGGCAGAAACTGGCAGCAACCGTCTAGCCATGTGTTGTCAACTTAGTAACATTGGAGCAGCACAGAAATCCCTCCAGGGTAAGGAGCTGATGAAAATGGATGCATGCAGCCCCTTGGGCATTTCCTTCTCCAGCACTCCCAGAGCAACTGTCAGTGCTGGTGGATTAAAAACATCAAGAGATTGCCTTCTCTCAGTGATGACTCTTTTTAGGAGTTTAAAGGGGAAAGGAGTGGAGCCCTGAGTAGAGGATTGGTCTCAAATAGGGACAACAAATGGAGATGGTCAAAACTGGTTTTGTCAGGCCTGACCCTCTCCAGCCTGACCTTCATCTTCTTTCCTTAAATTCATTGAGAGGTACACAAGCCAGACCCTGGTCTTTAGCCTTTGCCCACACAGGGCTGATAATTCCCCTTGGGGAATATGACCTAAGATAAACTAGAGGGACACTTTAAAAGAAAGACAATAAGATTTAAAACGTACATTATGTGAAGCAGAATTATTAGAACCTATGTACCAAGAGTAAAATAAGCATAACAAATATACTCAAAGATACAGGAGGTATCCTTAATATAAAGCAAGAATAAGAGGTCATAAGAAAGAATCATGTAAAATATTAGAAATAAAAATATAATAGTTGAAGTAGAAATGGTGAGATAAAAAGATTTATGAACTAGAAAATCAGACTGAGAAACTTTCCCAAAGGAATCTGGAAAGGATAAAGAAATAAAGATAGAAAAGCTAAGAGACATTGATGGTAGAAATACCAACACTAGAATCTAGGAAACCTAGAAAAAGAAACAGAGAAAAGAAAATGTTTAAAGAAATAAGGATGATAAATACATAAGAATTAAAGAAAGCCCAAAGACCTCAGATTGAAAGGGCTCATAGATTACCAAACAGGTAGCAGGGCCAGGAGTAAGATGAGGCAAGTGAGGCTCATGGGATGCAAAATGTAAGGAGGCACTTGCATGATCCTGGGAGTGAGTGCCTCCTTACAGTTTGCACCCTAGACCTCTCACTTGGCTCACTCTCCTCCCAGTCCTGCATGGTAGATAAGAAATAACTCACATGTAAGACACTTTATAGAGAAATTTAAGGTCATCTGAGACAAAGAAAAAATTCTAAATGTTTCAAAGAGGAGAGGTAGATTACCTACAAAGGAGTAAGAAGCAGATTTATACCAAATTTGACAACATTGGACACATAATAACTTATTAATATTTTTTAAATATTAAAGGGAAAAAAACTTTAAGCCTGGAATTTTAATATCCAACCAAACTGTCATTTAACCATGAAGCCAAAATTAAAATTAAAGAATACTGGGAGGCAAAGAAGGCCTCAGAATATTTCCCCATAAACAGACCACTTCAAAAAAATTTCTAGAGGAAGAACTCAAATAAGAATAGAAATAAATCAAGGAGGGTGCCTAAGGTATATGGAAGAAAATAACAAAATGTTTTGCCTCCTTAAAAAGACAATGACTAAAGAACAGAAAAATAAGTATTACACCTATAATAACTCAGAACTAAAATTCTACTGTTTAACATATTAATGGAGATTCTAGTGAATATTATAAAAAATGAAAAAAGTATAATGATTGCAAAGGAAAAGAAAAAACTGTCATTATTTGTAGGTAATATAATTACCTGAATAGAAAAAACACTAGAATCAATAATGAGAATAAGGGTGTAGCAAGGCAAGCAGATAAGTGTACAAAAATCAAAAGCATTTTGCTATAATAAAAATAACCTACTAGAAAACAAAAGGAAAAATAAGATACAGTCCCTGTAGCAATAAAACTATACAGTATAAAGTTTCTAGAAAGTAAGACTTCACAAGACCTCTATAGAGAAAAATTTTTAACTCAGAGACAAAAATTGAGCCGAATAGACTTTCCATTCCCTTAGATAGGACGGGATAGTATGTTACTGTAAAGGTGACAGTTTTTCCTAAATTAATCTATAATGTCAACACAACTCAATCAGAATTCTAGCTGGATATTTTGAGAAATGTCATAAATTCCAAAGTTGAAATGGAAAAATAAAGGTCCATAAATCGAGAGCTTAACTGCAAAAAGGAAGAGCAAAGAATGAAGAATTTCCCTATCAGATATTAAGACAAGCTAAAAATCTATATCATTAAAACATTTTAGTAATGATCCAAGGACTGAGTTCAGAGACAGACATACTCATATAGGAAACCCTAACATACAGTTAAGGAGGTCCCCCAAGTTAATGACAGAAGTGTAGATTGTTTAGTAGATGGTATCCAGAAAACTTGCTCACTGCATGGAGAAAAATGGAATAGGTTCCCTATTTAATACTGCACATAAAGCTAGGCTATAGAGTTAAATACATAATTATGGAAGGTAAAATGATAAAACCAAGAGAAGAAAATGTAGGAGAATATTTTTGTGACCTAAGGGTAGGAAAACTCGTCATAAACACCCAATGCACAAACCATAGGTGAAAACTTAATAAATTTGATTACATCAAAATTTATTTCTGTACACCATGAGCAAAGTTAACAGAGATGATAGGTTGGGAAAAAATATTTGTAGCATGAAAACTAAAAGGGATAGGACGTCAGTGGGAATGGCAGAGTAAAAACCTCCAAAAAAACTGCTTCTCCGTGAAAGCAATGAGAACATTGACAAAAATAATCAAAATCAACTTTTTCAGAACTTTGGAAATTAACCAAAGGCTTGCAACAATCTGAGAAGCATTTATTCAAGAAAAATGGCTTAATCTCTATAATAAAAGCAGGCCTTTGGCCCAGTTTTCATGCCCCTCTCCCCACCTTGTCATAAGCCTTGGAAACAAACAGCCCTGAATTTATGGTGAAAATCAGCAAGAAGCTTAGAAGCCACTGGAAAGAACCACTGGCTTTGGAACTTCCCACAAACATGAACTCAAAGAATTGTTATTTAACCTGGCTGGCAGTTCTTTGGAAACTCCATTCCTAGGGCTTGTCTTTATAGACAATGACTCAGCCTCTCTTAGTGTAAATAGCCTTTCCCCCAAAGGCATTTGTCAAAAACAATCAAGGGCAATTGTTTACCAGGGCAGCTGCCCTTAATGGCAATAATAGTTGGGGCAAACAAGAAGCTGACCCAAACTAGAAACTTTTATGCCTCCTACCTGCTTAGAATCCAATGCCAGCAATTTCCCACACAGGAACCTATCCTTGGACAACACAGGTCATATCTACCTACTATAAGGAAAACTTAAAGTATGATGAATTTAAGTTACCAAATTGATGTCTTCTTAGTGAGAGAAATGCATAGAGCAAAATCTCTATCATCATTAAAAGCCCTCTGTAATGATAACAAAAATACCTCACCATAAACTAGATTTAATACAAATAGTATATTGTATATTTTTCATATAGGGTAACAAATAAAGATTGGTCACAGGGTAACTTTTTTTCAAAACAAATACTTTAATACTTTACTAATATTCAAAACCAGTATTCTACCAACCAACACAGTTCTTCTAAAATAAATATTCAATAAGTCTTTTAATTTTGGGAAGGTTTGGGATTAAATGTAGAGATGATAAAGCAAATACAATTAAATCTATAATTTGTTATATAATATGTCAGAAGAAAATTTGATCTAATAGTTTTCTAGTGTTGCCAGTTTTAAAGAAATGATTAAGTTTATAAACAGGATTAAAATGTTTGACATATCTGTATTTACTATATTTATAGGTTTAATTTATTAGATTTACAAGAATTTTTTAATTGTTTGCGAAAGTTTTTTTTTAATTTAATTTTATGTATTTTTAAATTTTTTTTAATGTATCAGGGTCTTATTAATTCTTATTACAAGAATTTTTTAATTGTTTGGGAAGGTTTTGATTGTCAAAATTCTACATTTTCCTTGTTAGGTATTTAAAGTGTTAAGAGGAAAACAGAATATAATTAAATCAACAAATGCTGTTTAAAATATTAATGGAATTTAATTGACTATGTTTGTAAATAAGTCATTGTTAAGGAGTATTTCATTTGTTCAAGCTGAGTTAATTAAACATCAAAGAACAAGTGAAACTTACTATTCTAATATTATATAATATTTAAAAATTAAGGGCTTAAAGAAATATTTTTAAATTTATAATGTTAAAACTAGAAATATTAATTTAACCATAAATAAATATAAATAACTTTTCTGTATGCAAAGACTCCCATAGAACATAAAAAATCTTCTACTGAAACAAGTTACCTTCAAAGGATTAACAACTGGACTGCTTTCAGACCTGACATAACAATAGAATCCAGATGACAATGGAATAATACCTTCCTAGTGTAAAAGCTAAGTAACTATGAATCTAGAATTCTATACCCAGCTATACTTTCATCTATTAAAGAGTGAGGGCAATTTAAAGACCTTTTCAGACAAAGAAAAGTGAAGAGTTGGCCATTCCTAAACTCTCATGGAAAGGACTGTTTAAAGACATTGAAGTAAGGTGTTACATTGGTGGCCCCAGAGAATCAGGCCTCCCAGTATTCGCATCCTTGTACAGTCCCCTTGTGAATGTGCACTGGCCTTGTGATTAGCTTCAACCAATAGGATGTGGCAGAAGCAATACTATGCCAGTTCCATCTACCCTGCTGGAGAAACCACATGCAGAGACCAAACGGAGAAGGACAGGCCCAATCATTCCAGTGTCCCAGCTGAGTTCAGTTTCCAGACAACCTACCAACTAAATTCAGCCACTACTGCCCACCTGAGCCCAGCCCAGACTGCAGAATCATGAGCAAATAAAATGATTGTTTTAAGCAACTAAATGTTGGACTGACTTGTTATGCAGATAACAAACAAAGACTTCAGAGGAAGTCAATTAAAATGAATCATCTTTTATATAGTGATATAGAACCTCCCAGAATCTTGAAAATAATAACTTAAAAAAATATCTTCATGGGGACTAATAAAGGGGCAAGAAAGGTAATATAACTGTTAAGAAAGAAGTTCCTTACCCAGGCATTATACCCATTAAAAGTAGACATAAGGGGCTTCCCTGGTGGAGCAGTGGTTGAGAGTCCACCTGCCGATGCACAGGACATGGGTTCGTGCCCCAGTCCGGGAAGATCCCACATGCCGTGGAGTGACTGGGCCTGTGAGCCATGGCCGCTGAGCCTGCGCGTCCGGAGCCTGTGCTCCACAATGGGAGAGACCACAACAGTGAGAGGCCCGCATACCGCAAAAAAAAAAAAAAAAAAAAAGTAGACATAACTACCATGTTCATTTATGCAAATATATGTGATTTTTAAAGAAGCCCACAATAGTGAAGATCATCTAAGTGGGAAAACATCAAAGAAGATATTCAAGTTCTTAGTGGTTACTCTACTCAAGAATTCAAATCGGACCCAAAATAATTACTTAAAAGAAGCCTTGTTAGATGAGGCTTACAAAAAGTAAGCCAAAGTCTATGAAGAATGTTTGAAATCCACTCTCTGTTTCTTGGAAACTTCTAATTAAAATAGGAATTTTCCAAACAAGGATACACCAAACAAGTTGGTGTCTAGCCATCTATATTTTATCAACAAAGCCAGGATTTATTCAAACACACAACTTGCTCCTCATATTGATGCGGATTTAGCAGCTTTTGTTTTGAGAAATTTTCTTAACTTTTCATTTGTATCTACTTAAAAACATTCATTAGTATTATTTTTCTATTAGAAACCCCATTCTTCTAAGTAGTATTTATTTTCATCTTACATAAAAGGATTATTAATGTAAAAATAACAGTACAGATTTTCACAATACAGTGAAAAAGAGAAACTTGAATACAACTGTAGCAAGAAATCATTGTTATGTTATACCTGATGCAAAAGAAGCAACACAAACTAAAACCTATTTTAGAAAAATATTTTTAGCACCGTATCTGAATTCACAATTTTAAAGAATGTTAAAATATCAAGTAATTGATAAACAGCTGAAGTTTTATTTAAGTATGAAACACCTCCTTTACCAATTAGATCAGCTTTTCCAATTTATAAAGTTTTATTATATAAAACCTAAAGTGAACACTCATTCTTACAGGGACTCAGATATGATGGAGCATAGCCGTTTGTTGAACTGACCATGGATGGCAGCCAGGAAATTGTGTGGTGGTACAAGACATAAAAGGCACTTTCATTATCAGTACAAGATGACATTGCTGAAATGCCAAAAACCAGGCGTAATTAAGTGGGCTGATGGAACAGAATGACTATGAGATGACTTTTGCTATTAATGCATGTTTATATACACATTTTCTGTCTATATGCATATATGTATACACACACATATATATACATTAAAAATCTGGCATACACAGACTAGTTTATATACATATTTTTAAATGTTACATAAAATATTTTCTTTTAAATATCATTCTCATCTAGTACCCAAACACCATCTAAAATATGAATAAATTGCATGTTCATATTGTGGTGTGTATATTAGTTAAAATTACATTATGACTTTAATCTGTTAAATAATATGTAATTATCATTAAACTAATCAATAAATATTTGTTGAGTCTGGGCATAGTGGTAGGACCTGGAATATAATAATAATGATTTTGGCAATGAGAAATAGCAGTAAAAGAACAGAGACAGAGAGAGAGAGGAAGAAGATAGTACAATGATAGTAAAGAAATTAAAAGGGCTTAAAGCCTTAAGGAAAAAAGAGAACTAAATGCGAACAAAGATATTAACAAATTTGGAAGCTGGAAAGCAGATGGATAAGTGGCAATTGAGTTGAGTAGAGTCCAGTAAACTGGAAGCTAAGGGCTTGTGGAGGAGGAGGGGGGGTGAACATCAAGCCAATTCATGCCACAGCCTTCCAGTGAGGCTCGGGAATTGGAGGCATCAGACGCTTCTGAGGCAGGGAGCATGGGAACTGGTACAAATTGAAGCTGTAAACTGAAGATTGTTTGAGGGACTCCCAGATTTTCTGTCCTCCACTCCAGGCAGAGGCTTGGAGGATTCCTCTAAGGGAAAATTGACAGGCCTACAGACACTGATTATGGTTGTTTCCTTATGAAATGGCCGGGCCCTGCCTGATCATCCTAGAACAAAGCCTATCTTTCTGTCTCATCTTCCACCACATCCCTTATTGAACTAGAGAGGAAACAACTGCTCCTTATGAGAAAGTACTGAGACCTGACTGGTTAGTTAACAAAAAAGTCAGTTAAGGGAAAGAATCATAGAAAATTATGTAAACCATACTTATTTTCCTTTAACCAGTTCATTCACCAAAATTTTATTGAAGTGCAAAGGCATTTTCTTTGAGGAAGTGTCCGTTGGTTGGAATTCCACTTTGTATTTCTTGCACAAACCACACCCCTAATGTATCCTTTTCATTTTCCGTTTCTTTAACACAGAATGGAAACTTAAGGATGCATTTGAAGGAAAATGAGTACAGCGTCTTTCAAGATTTAAAAAATTCACTCTAGCTCTTCTTTTATAGTTATTTTACCCATGCTTAATTAGCATTTTTAAAGTTAGTGATTAACATTTTAGCAAGTCTTTGTAAAGTATTCAACTTTGAATGTTTTATGGAAACAACTGCTTTTTTTCTTACTCAGATTTTAATTTATAATATGTAATTAAGTTATAGAAATACAGTAACAAGTACACAGGCATAAACTGGTTCTGAAACAAGCATGACTTTCAGAGAGTATTCTCTACCTCCTTGGTCTGAGTTATGTGCCCCTTCTCTAAATCCCCATACCAAGCTATCAGGAGCAATAGGAGACTTAGGTAGATTTGGCACGTCAAATAGGACCATGTAGGCCATGGCAAAGAATTTGAAATTTACTCTACAAACAGTGAGAAGTAGCTAAAGCCTCCAAAGGGGAAGAGTGATGTCCTTCATGTTTTTAAAAGATCTGTCTGACGATGGTGTGGAAAACATTATGGAGGAGGAAGAAAGGAAGCAGGTTAGTAGTGGCTTCACTACATTGGTAAGATAATTTGGGATAGAATTTGGAGATAGAGGTGTCAAGATGGATTGGCTGTAGAGGGTAGGGAGTTTTAGAATGACTTCTAGGTATCAAAACTTGAGCATCTGGGGGAATAGAAATGACATTAATTGAGATGGGGGGATAGGTTTGGATGGGCAAAATGAAATGTTCTATTCTAGCCATGTTAAGCTTGAAAAGGAGATTAATTATCCAAGAAGAGATGTTAAGTAGTTGGTTGGATATGCAGGCTCAGGAAAGAAGCCAGGGCTGAAGAGAGAAATTGGTACTTGTATTAATTCCTTTGACTTCAGCCTTAATCTTCTATTCCGTGTTTCATCTATTTTGAGTAGTCTCTCTTGAGGACTCATATGTTAAATAGTGATATTAGCACCCTTCTCCTCTTCTACTTCCCATCTTCTGTCAACTGTATATTTATTTTTCTTCTTAAAGCTGATAACATAATTCTGATCTGTAACCATAATTACATTTTCCATATTGTGTCTATAGAATGACACTAAAAGTTAACTACTAAATAGCACTTAAAATATAATTATATGAATTTTGTTCACTTAAGAGCCAAATGTTGTGCTAGGACTACATTTCTTTCTCAGTGGGTCCAATGCCCAGTGCCACTTGGGGAAAAAAAAGGTTCTAGTGTACATGTCAAATAAATCCTCTTTTCTAGGTTAAAAATGATTTCCCCTGAGAACTTTGAAGACATTAACTCCATTGTGCTCTTCCGTCCGTGTTGCTTGATTCCATATACTTATTCCTTAGGTGGTGACTTAGTTTTCTTTTAATGGAAACTTCTGGAATCTTCTCTTTACAATTATTGTTTTGCAATTTCATAATGATGTATGGGTGTGTATCTTTTTTCCCTTCATACTTAGATACACTCAGTAGACCCTTTCAATGGCTCTTCTTTATGTTGGGAAACTATCTTCTTATTATTTTTCTAGAAGCTGTGTAGAGTACTGGTTATTTATACAGGTACTAGAGTCAGACTAAGTTCAAACACCAATTATTTGTTGTGTAGCCTTGGGCAAATTATTTAAACTCTGTGCTTGCTTTCTCATCTGAAAAATGAGAGTATTAATAGTATTACTATACTATTATATGCCATAGGGTTGGTGTGAGAATTGAATGAGTAAACATTTAGAAAGTTCCATAAAGTACCTGGCAAATAGTATATGCTTAATAGATGTTATGTGTGGATATAATTATCTCACCTTCATTTTTACTCTTTTCTGGAGCTCCAGAAAAGTTGGACCTCCAAGACTGATTCTCCATTTTGCTTTTATTCTCTCATATTTTCTAAGGTTTTGTTGTTGTTTTATGTTCTGTGATATTTCCTTGATTTTATCCTCCAGACCTAAAAAAATATATAATTTGGCATAATTCTAATCTTTGGTTGCCATTCATAAATTAAGAATAGGATAGGAGACCAGTTTGAAATACTAAAGTAACTAGTGTGGTAGTTGACATCTAGCTGAGACAATGGGCTCTAGCATTCTTAATGTTGGGAGAGGGTAGAGTGCTCATGACTGGAGCAGTTATTTAAGAAACAGACTTTCAACTAACCCTCTGATTCTCCCCTCCCGCATTTCTGTTATGCTTTGTCTGCTGACTGAGCCTTCAGATACTTTTTGTTTTGTTTTGTTTTGTTTTCAGGCAGATTGGCTCTTCTTCACTGAATCTCCTTCTGTATATTCTAGGCTATTGCTTCTTTGTTCTTTTTTATCCATCAACAGTCTTCCATTCCTTCTCAAAATCCAGAAAGCTCTTCCTTCCATTCTTTTCACCTTTATGGGCCCTTTATGGGTTGACTGCTTTGTTGCTATCATTCGATAGGGTCTTGGGAGGCAGGGGATTTAGATGTTTGTGCTCAGTCTACCATCTTGAATCAGAATTGGAAATTTTATTACCTTTCTAAAAGAGATGCCAATTGTTACAGACTATCTAATAGTTGGCCCTCCCTATTAATTACCACCCTTGAGGTGGAAATCATGTTAAATATGACCATTTTCTAATATCCTGACCTTCAATCTAGCTGCCCTTTGTATCCTTAACTAGACTGGCCAATCACAGAGGCCAGAAGGCTAAAACTGAGGGACTGTTGATGTCTAAAAGTAATCCTTCACTGCCTACTGTCGTGTTCAGAAAATTTGATGTTTATCTCGTGAACTTTTGTATGGGGTGAGAACAGAGCGGGTATTCAATAAATACATTTTTGTTTGGACTTGATCCTGCACTTCTTTAAGACTTGCTAAAAATTCTACTCCTGCAGTAGAGATGAGTAGTACTGGGTTAAGAAACAGATACAACTTGAATAAATGTGAAAAACCTAGATTATTGTAATGACATTGTCAGGTAAAACAAATTTTAGATCTCAAAATGTATGAATACTGTATAGAACAGTATTTCCTATATTACGTTTTGTGGGATACCAGTCATGTGAGATGATCTGAAAAAAGGTAAAGTTGTCAATATTGGGAAAACATAGCATTCTTTATTCCTCTTCTTGGAAATTCATTATGCTTATGCTTAGAATAAGGGTTTTAAGAGTTCTGTAGTAAAACACACACACACACACACACACACACACACAAAACTGTTTAACTTTATAAATTCAGTTTTTCCAAAACTTATTTGACTTCCCCTGTTTTTTGAGCAGTAGCTATAAACATCATAAAAACTAGTACCCCTCATCAGAAAATCTACAAACAACAAATGCTGGAGAGGGTGTGGAGAAAAGGAAACGCTCTTGCATTGTTGGTGGGAATGTAAATTGATACAGCCACTATGGAGAACAGTATGGAGGTTCCTTAAAAAACTAAAATTGAATTACCATATGACCCAGCAATCCCACTACTGGGCATATACCCAGAGAAAACCATAATTCAAAAAGACACATGTACCCCAATGTTCATTGCAGCACTGTTTACAATAGCCAGGTCATGGAAGCAACCTAAATGCCCATCGACAGACGAATGGATAAAGAAGATGTGGTAGATATATACAATGAAATATTACTCAGCCATTAAAGGGAACGAAATTGGGTCATTTGTAGAGACATGGATGGATCTAGAGACTGTCATACAGAGTGAAGTAAGTCAGAAAGAGAAAAACAAATACTGTATATTAACACATATATGTGGAACCTAGAAAAATGGCACAGATGAACCAGTTTGCAGGGCAGAAATAGAGACACAGATGTAGAGAACAAACATATGGACACCAAGGGGGGAAAGTGGGGTGGGGGTGGTGGTGGTGGTGGTGGGATGAACTGGGAGATTGGGATTGACATGTATACACTAATATGTATAAAATAGAGAACTAATAAGAACCTGCTGTATAAAAAAAATAAAATAAAATTCAAAAATTAAAAAACAAAAACAAACAACAAAAACCAGTGCCCCTCCATGCGCACTTTGAAAAATACTGCCCTATAGTGTTGCCTAACAGTTATAATTTTTCAAGTTTACTGGCAATAATGAGCAGAATGCTACTAAATTTCTGACTTGGAAGCTGGTGTTATCAATGAACATTACAATTTTTATTATGTTGTATTAAACATATGTGGAGCTAAGTTATCCACTAGGAAGGGATAAGGAACAAACTTGTCAAGGGCTGCACTTGCTGCATGTATATTTTCAACTCCTGTAGAGGACTAATTTTCCCAGGAGGTGCAAGCACATATAATACATCTTAATTTGATAGCAGTAACCTGAGACTGTGATGAACTGCTAACCTTACCTATTCCATAAGAAGGCATTTGCAACTTGCTGTATTTGACTGGAGAAACAAATGGACATGTTGGTTTTTTAAAGTCACTCCTCTGGGTGCTCTTAGTGTCATAAGGTGGTTGGAAGGGATTTTCCAGTCCTTTACCATGTGACCACCAGTCACCCTTCATGGAAAAAAAAAAATGGAAACACAAAATTGGATACTGTAGGACATTTTCATTTTCATGTGTTTGTTGCTCAGTAATTTGATTCAACAAGTTATTGGATTTTCTAGTACTAAAATAGAGTTCTGAAATCTAGGACTAAATATATTTTCATAAAGACTGTATTTCCTAAGAGGCACCTAAAAATGCATTATCATATAATTTTAGCTAAAATACAGCTGCTAATTTCTTAAACTACCTTCTATCAACAGATGGAATGGTAAAAATCAACAAAATAGTTATGTTTCTATGTTTTGTACTACCATTTATGTATATATAAATATGCATATGTACACACATATGCATATGTATATAGTAAACATGATTTAATCTAAAACTTATATTCTATACTTTTCATTATGGCAATACAAATAATGTATTATCATCTAAGATGGTGGTTTTCAAAGTTTTTAGTCCATGACCCACACCATGAAATACATTTTATGTCATGCAAGAATACCCACTGCATACATATACATAAAACTAGAGGTTTCACAAAACAATACTTATTCTTACTACACGCAGTGCACTTGGCTATTTTTCTATTATATTACTTTTCTATTTCATCTCATAATGCTGGTTGCAGTCCACATTGATTTATAACTCACTAATGATTCAGTTTGAGAAACTTTGTTCTAAGCAGAAATATCTCCAATGTTACTGAATTTCTGATAATAAAACCTGAACTAAGTATGCAGGAAATGAATCTTCTTCATTAGCACGTTTGATCTCTTAGAAGTTCAGAAAGCAGTGAGGTGAATTGTTACTCAACTTAGTACTGACTAAAAAAATTTTTTTTAATCTGGTTGATCAGGTAGAAGAGAACCTTGGGAAAAGGGAACTTGACACCTCAGAGTCCTTGGATATTAGAGAATGAAAGTAACCTTGGGTATGTTCTAACACCTACCTGGGGCTTTAAGGGAAGAGATCAGCCTTTTAAAAGATCAACTATGATTGCATTGTCAGAGACTTTAAAATATGATTCAAGGTGGATAAATATGAGATTCTAATAAGTTAAATTCTGAAAATACAATTGAAGCTCCATTGATATAAAAAGGAGGCGGCATCTAAAGAAACTTGTGTGGCTACATAGGCAGTTGGCTTTCAAATGAGCTTAGTTTTCAAGGAGACAGGTGTGTGTACAAGCAGTGCACAAAATCAGATTCAAAGGAGAAACACTTAAACGGAGTCAGCTTGTCAGGAGACTGTCAAGAAGCTTAGAAGAGATTCATGAAATATACCAAGCAGCAAAAATAGGGTGTTCTGTGGGAAAAAATTCTGTTGCAGCAAGAAATCAAGGAAAGGCTTAGAATTTGGAGAAGAGTACCCTGCTTAGAGCTGAAAGTCAGAGCTATTCAACTTTAGGTTCTTCATTAAGGGAAGTTATCTTCAAACTGAAAAAGATGGGATGGACATGAACCAAAGAGAGCACTAAGCCCTGCACAGATGAAGACAGAGTCAGAACTCACTTTGCAACTGGAAATGAGGGCCAGTTTCTAGGCTAATGACAACCTGTAACCAGGGGTAAAAATGAATGTTTGCAGAAATCAAGGAAATGTAGGAAGTGGGGAATTTTGGAGAGAAGGAAAGATCAGCCAATGCCTCGTTTTTCAGAATGGACTTAAAGGTGAATTACATCTACTTGATGTAGATCCTAGGAATTCTAGAACATATCACTACACAGATGGTGTCTTTTCACTCTCTGGCTCAAAATAGTCACGTCTTACTGTTGTCAGAGTGCCTGCTTCTTGCAGCTCTTCCCTACTCTGTGATTACCACGGTGCTTATTATGCTCCAAGGTCTAGGCCTTTTCTCACTTATTCTCATCACAATTCTATGAGGTGGGTACACCCACTGTACAGATGAGAAAACTGCTGGGAGATAAAGTAACTTCCCCAAGGTATATCACTAACAGGTAACAGAGCTGCCTCAATTCAGTCTGTCGTTTGTCTGGGCATGCCTCTAATTTCTGTGCTACATTGCTATGGGAAATCTGCTGTGGAAGGCAAAGCCAGATAAACACAAATTTATTTAAATTATTTCAAAAATAAAAATAAAGAGGCTCTAAGTAAATATCCTGAGAAATCCTCTATGACAAGGTTTTAAGGCATACTCTTTATATCTTCTTTTGTTGATCTGAAACTTATTTTGCTAACATCCAAGTTACTGGAGAAGTGACTCTGGAATAAGTGAACCACGATGTCTGGCAGACTTCAATTTTTTTCTTAAACAAGAGTGTAGTGCAAAAGCTACCTTAAAGCAGGGATAATTCACCTTTCAAGAAGACTTGAATTTAGAATTTTACCAAAATGGTCTCTTTGGTTTCACAAATACGTATAAAGGAAATAATAAGCAGTTTTTTCTGAAGTGTGATTGATGACTTCAAGACACTTATAGTTGGTGAGTGTTCTGATTAGTGTTGTCAATTGGATGAATCTTCACTTCAGGAGAATGAAATGCTACAGTTCAAAAACTGTTGTGTTTATCTTTTCTATTTCTGGATAGTCTGCTCTATGCCTGAAAAGTCTGGTTACTTCCTGGAAGAGAGTGTGTATGCACCCAGGCACATGTGCATGCCTTTTTGGTCCAAGCATTTGCTCAGAGAGATTATAAGACAAAAGGTAAAGGCAGAGGTTTATTTTTTTCCTTCACCTCGCACCGAAGAGAAAGACTAAGGATAAAAATTTACTGCTTTGTGTACCATCACTTACATTGGATTGAGAGGTGCATGTGGAATTATTTATGATTAAATAAACCAAACCGGGAAAGGTCCTCTATGTTATTGCTTTGCCTAGGTTTTGGGGGTCAGACCACATCTTGCAGATTGTAGAGGGGGTTCTGCCTACAGAAAGAGTTGTTCCCAAAACTTTGCACCCAGAGAGAGGATGAAGTCCTCCCTTCCAGGCCAAAGCCTGTCTCTTTTCCTGCCACAGGATGACTGTCACTGGGGCTCCATGGTAGGGAGGTGCCTGGTGATTCCTGATGACAAGGCTCCCTATAACCCTGGCTGCTGGAAGGCGTAAGAGCCATTGTGCTGTGGGCCCCTTAGCCACATTTGGAAACCACCGTGCGGCGCTCTCTATGTTATACTTCTGTCAGCCCTTTGCCTTCAGAAATGCATCAGTTAACATTACTTACTTCCATTCTTTGGGAAACTAAGGGAGAATCCTAGGGGAAATGTAGTAAAAAGTAAGTGGGGTATCCTGGAGGAACCAGTTAAGAGAATATAAGAGGTGGTGTGCCAAGCTCTGTGGCACCCTGGCCAAGATGGCTGCTGCTGCTCGTGGTGGTGTGGTGATCTGTGGACATCAAATTATACTTTATGGATTCCTAGGGAAATGTGGACTTTTGACAACACCTTACACATAGAGTATCATATTTTTTTTAGTAAAGCTCAGTGGCTTTAAAAAATTTGTTGTGTTATAGCAAACACTAGAGTTACACTGTATCTACGTTCCTCTATGTTTTGTTGTGGACCAGAAAGAATGCTGAAAAATACCTCTTTTTAAGCAATTCATAATAATAGTTCACAATAACAGTTATTCCTGCACTGTGTTCTGTGGAACACTGGTTCTGCAGCATATTAATATGTGTTATATAAAAGAGGTTTCCATAGTTAAAGAAATTTGACAAATACTGAGTTAAACAAGTTTACCACAGGATTTCTCAAGAACCTTTATCTACTAATGTGAATTGTGAAGCTATGAGAAGGGTGTATAAAAATACAGGTTTTCCAGAACATATCTGACTTCGGAACTTTATTTTATTGAGCACATTGGCAAGGACTAGTGCTCCAAAAAAATACATTTTGGAAAATACTGACCCAGTATAATCTTTATGAAATATCAATATTTACTAATATTTAAAAACACAGACAACCAAATTAGTTTTCATTGGAAATAACTGAGCTAAAGCTCCTTTTTATTTCTTCTAGCACCACCAATTTTATGTCCCTATGTAGAACTGTATAATTGATTATTTCATTTAAAAATCTTGTAAATAAATAAAACCGACCAATCTGGTATTCTAAAGATATTTTCTTAGCAAAATACATAAGACAACAGATATATGTCAATTGAAATATTTAGGCAACTTTATTTTCTTTACTTATATTTTAAAGCCAGTATTACTATAAGCCAGTTAATTTTTTTTCACTATACTATTTTTTTACTTTTTATTTTTATTATTTTATTATTTTACTTTATTGGAGTATAATTGCTTCACAATGGTGTATTAGTTTCTGCTTTATAACAAAGTGAATCAGTTATACATAAACATCTGTTCCCATATCCCTTCCCTCTTGCGTCTCCCTCCCTCCCACCCTCCCTATCCCACCCCTCCACTCGGTCACAAAGCACCGATCTGATCTCCCTGTGCTATGCGGCTGCTTTCCACTAGCTATCTACCTTATGCTTGGTAGTGTATATATGTCCAGGCCTCTCTCTCACTTTGTCACAGTTTACCCTTCCCCCTCCCCATATCCTCAAGTCCATTCTCGAGTAGGTCTTTGTATTTATTCCTGTCTTACCCCTAGGTTCTTCATGACATTTTTTTTCTTAAATTCTATATATATGTGTTAGCATACGGTATTTGTCTTTCTCTTTCTGACTTACTTCACTCTGTATGACAGACTCTAGGTCTATCCACCTCATTACAAATAGATCAATTTCGTTTCTTTTTATGGCTGAGTAATATTCCATTGTATATATGTGCCACATCTTCTTTATCCATTCATCCGATGATGGACACTTAGGTTGTTTCCATCTCCGGGCTATTGTAAATAGAGCTGCAATGAACATTTTGGTACATGTCTCTTTTTGAATTATGGTTTTCTCAGGGTATAGGCCCAGTAGTGGGATTGCTGGGTCATATGGTAGTTCTATTTGTAGTTTTTTAAGGAACCTCCAAACTGTTCTCCATAGTGGCTGTACCAATTCACATTCCCACCAGCAGTGCAAGAGTGTTCCCTTTTCTCCACACCCTCTCCAGCATTTATTGTTTCTAGATTTTTTGATGATGGCCATTCTGACGGGTGTGAGATGGTATCTCATTGTAGTTTTGATTTGCATTTCTCTAATGATTAATGATGTTGAGCATTCTTTCATGTGTTTGTTGGCAGTCTGTATATCTTCTGTGGAGAAATGTCTATTTAGGTCTTCTGCCCATTTTTGGATTGGGTTGTTTGTTTTTTTGCTATTGAGCTGCATGAGCTGTTTATAAATTTTGGAGATTAATCCTTTGTCAGTTGCTTCATTTGCAAATATTTTCTCCCATTCTGAGGGTTGTCTTTTGGTCTTGTTTATGGTTTCCTTTGCTGTGCAAAAGCTTTGAAGTTTCATTAGGTCCCATTTGTTTATTTTTGGTTTTATTTCCATTTCTCTAGGATGTGGGTCAAAAAGGATCTTGCTGTGATTTATGTCATAGAGTGTTCTGCCTATGTTTTCCTCCAAGAGTTTGATAGTTTCTGGCCTTACATTTAGGTCTTTACTCCATTTTGAGCTTATTTTTGTGTATGGTGTTAGGGAGTGATCTAATCTCATACTTTTACATGTACCTGTCCAGTTTTCCCAGCACCACTTATTGAAGAGGCTGTCCTTTCTCCACTGTACATTCCTGCCTCCTTTATCAAAGATAAGGTGACCATATGTGCGTGGGTTTATCTCTGGGCTAGATAGAAAGCCCAGTTAATTTTTTTAAACCAAGCTAACCCTTAAAAAGAAAACTGTCATCTTAAATAAAAGAACAAAGTTTACAACTATGTGAAATGAGCATTCTTTATTACTCCTTGGGTACTTGGAAATGAGTACATTTAAGGTTTTTTTGTTGTTGTTGGAGGGGGTAGGTTAGTTTTGTTTAAAAATGACCATTCCCTTCACTCCACGCCCAACGTGAACACTTAGCTCCGTGATGCATCTTTGATCTTTGTACCTCCTTGTTCAGCCCTCCTCGTTCAGCCACTGTGAACCTCTCTTACCTATCCTCTTACTTCATTTCAAACTCACTTTCACCACCTGTTTAAGGTCTTTGACTCATGGAGCTTTGAGCACTAATAAACAAAGATTCTACTGCTGCTATCACCCAGTCTTGTTGATAGAGCAAGCTACTAACACTTCTGTACATTTATTTTTTTCAAGACACCTACAAAGTAGGAACAAGAGAAAATTAGATTTATTTTTAAATTTCTTTGTTTCATATTTCTCTTCTCAAACCAGCTTCTTTTCCTTATGGGGTTCAGGATGGGTTAACAGTTTGGTTTAAACTTGGCCTTGAACTAGAGCTCAGGAGAGTCATTCATTAACTTTTGCAAGAATTATGAGGACTTCACTAAGCTGGATTTCTGTACCACATTTATTTCCCCCAGAGGCATGTTCTATCAATATCTTTTAAATGTTCAATAATTATTTGTTTATAAAACAAAATAGCCTTAAAACTGCCCTTGTAAGGGTTTACTACATGATATTAAAGCATATTTGACTACAGGAATTTCTGCCCCCAGAAGCTCTCACATTCACACACAGGGCCATGGTGTGCTGTTTCGTGACAAGAACAGTTGATGTTATCAGTGTAAAGAGAGCTCAGGAAAAGCAATCTCCATTTAAATGTTGAGTTAAATCACAACTACATCTAAACTTACATGGCAAAAGGGACTTTGCAGCTGTGATTAAGTTAAGGATCTTGATAAGGAGAGATTATCCCAGACTCTCTTCTTCTGAGGACCCCAATATAATAACAAGGGTCCTTAGAAGAAGGAGGCAGGGAAGTCCGTCATAGATTTGAAGAAGTATGTTGCTGGCTTTGAAGAAGGGGCCATGAGCCAAGGCAGGCAACCTCTAGAAGGAGGAAAAGGCAAGGAAATGGATTCTTCCTTAGAGCCTCCCGAAGGAACCAGCTCTCCCAATAGACAATGAGATTGATTACGTACTTTTGAGCTTCAGAACTGTTGAGAATAAATTTGTGTTGCTTTAAGCCATTGTTTAAGTTTGTGGTAATTTGTAACAGAAACATAGGAAATTAATACAATAAATTATACCTCAACGAACCTGATTCTAAAAAAAAGAATGGAATATATTTAATATGATAGTGAATAAAAGTGTGACTTGTCTAAACCAACAGTCCTGGATCAGAAACATGACTGTGACATTTGCTTACTATGTAATCTCAGGTATGTTAATTTACTATATTAGAGCATGTTATCATCTAAACTATTTCCAATAATACCTCCTAGAAGTTGTGCAGGTTAAAGGATATAACTTATACAAAACACTTATCTCATTCCTAGCACTTCATACACTTTAATAAACGGTAGCTATTTTATAGAAAGTATCTGAATTACTGAGTATCATGGGAAATTTTTATATTATCTGTCACAAATACAATATTAGAGATTTCTTCAATAACCCCTCCTGGGGCTTCCCTGGTGGCGCAGTGGTTGAGAGTCCGCCTGCCGATGCAGGGGACACGGGTTCATGTCCCGATCCGGAAAGATCCCACGTGCCGCGGAGCGACTGGGCCCGTGAGCCATGGCCGCTGAGCCTGCGCGCCCGGAGCCTGTGCTCTGCAACGGGAGAGGCCACAACAGTGAGAGGCCCGCGTACCGCAAAAAAAAAAAACAAAAAAAAAAAACAAAAAAACCCCTCCTACCCACAAGCACCGCTGAGTGACTATAATCTGACCCGATCTAGAAAAACAATTATTTGGATTCCTTCCCTATATATATAGTTTGTATGCGAAATTATCAGTGAGGATACTTCCAGCTTACTGCTTTTAACTATTGGATTATAAAAAATATTAGTCTGAGATCTGTCACATCCTTTAAGTAGTTTGTGACAAAATTATCCTGCAAAACACTTCTGAACCTAAATGTATATTTGTAAATAATGAACATCAATCCAACCTGATCATCTGGCTCGTTTTTGGGATCTATGTAGGGAACTGGTTCATTGCATGTTCTTACATTTGTGTTAATGAATTTAGCATAATATACACGTCCTCTCCCAACACATGGTTTTGAATGTTGAATACTTTTTCCAGGCTTTTTTTCATGTTTCGTTTCTTCTTTTTTTTCAGTTACATACAGTATACCAACATCTTCTATTTCATGCTGTCTGAAAAACAGAATTAAATAGTATATCATTTTTCCAATGAGCATTTCAGTGCTGAGTCATAATTACATAAAATTAGATTTAAATATATTTCAAGTGTCAAGACAATTTAGACTTTATTAATAACTATTAGGGGCTGGTGCAATTAAAATTTGGGAGGGTATCCTCTCATTCAAAATTATATAAAAGATAAAGAGATTTGTGTTAATAGTGATTATTTATTACCATATACCAATGTAGTGTACAGATTCATTTGCTTGGAGTTAAGAAAGAGTAGTGATTTAATCATTCTTACAAATTATGTTTACAGTATTTGTTCATGTGCCTAAGTTACATGCTAATCTTAACTCATCTTCTTTAAGACTTAGTTACCTAGTATATTTAGCTATCTGGACAAGGTTAACTATTTAATTTTAAAGGCTCACCTGGCAAACTTATAAAAGCTAACAAATGAGCACTATTATTTATCTTTTCAGGAAAAGACCACTGTGTAGACATCAGAACAGCTAATTCAATTTCATCATTTTTTGCTTCTAATAACTACCCTGGAACAAAAATAAAAATTATTGAAATTTTTAAATGTTAAAAAATATTTTAAAAGGAATAGTTTATAAATTTTTCTCCTTTTAAATAAGGAGTAATAGGAGTATTTTAAAATCTTGCATACTTGAAAAGTAAAGGCAAGAACAAAATATTTGAATTTAGATTCTTTTTACATAGAAATTTTAAAAAATCAAAGTCCTGACCCATGGAAGGTGAGTGAATAAGATTCGAAATTTATAGAGAAAGTGATTAGTTCTGTTTAGCTTTGTCCATGGCCCTACCTTACTTCAAACCAAAGCAGGTCCATCTCTTCTACCCCATGTCATTTTTTTCAATTAAAAGACTCCAGTGGCTTTCTACTGCATTTACAATAAAACACTTCCTCCTTATCGCAGTTCTGAGGCCCTGTGTGGCCCTGCTCCAGCTAATCTCTTCAACCACTCAAGCCTCTCTCCCTTCCCTTCTCCAGCCAGCCTGCCTACTCGCAGTTCCTGGAACACACCAGCCTCCTCTCCCCTCAGGGCATCTGCTCTTCCCCAGCTCCCTGAACAGCTGGCTCATTACCATTTAGGTCTCAGCTGAAGTCATCTCCTCAGAAACGTTTCCTAGATTTCCCCCTCCCCACTCCATGTATTCTCTATTTTAGTACTTTTTTCATTTCTTTCATAACAAACTACGATTTATCATTTATGTACCTACTTTTTGTTTACGTGTTCTAGTAAGCACTACAAATAATCCTGTACAAGCCCGTAAGTTCCATTAAGGTGACGATCGGGTTTCATTCATCATTATGTACCCAACATCTGGACAAGTGTCCTGATTGTTGCAGGTAAACAGATTGGCATTATACTATTTACACATTCCTGGTGAATCTGCTGGACTAGTTTTTCACTCTGGCTTTGTGTTAGCTGTGCACACCCAACCCTCATCCAAAACACACACGACATTCAGTACCCTTGGATTCCAGTTCTCTCCATCCCAGCAAAAGTTGCTCTCTGCAAGGGATTTGGAAAAAATGATTACTGGTAAAGTGTAAATTACTTTGAAGGTTTTTCTGTTATCTTTCCAGAGATGAATTTTTTAAAAGGCCTTAATTGATTTATCACTGTAGACTTCTGGCATAAGTTTTTTCCATCTGCTTCTCATAGTTGTAACCCAACAATAAATTTGTACTAGAATCAGGCCTTAAGGAAAGGACCGTAGCTATTTGTTCACATACTGATGCATTCATGTGATGAAGGATTTGTGGTGTGAGTGGCTACAGATTGACTCATAAATGTGAAATACAGGGTTCTGTAGTAATCTCTTACTAGAAGGGAAGCACAGTTAAAAATACTAACGGGCTCTGAAATAAGTCAGACCTGGGTTGGAATCCCAGCTCTGCCATTTACTATCTGAGCCTTGGTTTCCAATCTTTTGCATGATAAGGACAATAATACCTATGGTGAGACATGTGAGAATAACATTAAATAATTCATTCTTTCAATAAATAAATATTTATTTATTCATTCATTCATTCTTTCAATAAATATTTACTATGTGTCCAGTGCTGTCTGAGGCACTGAGGATAAGGAGTAACAAAAGAAACAGCGCCTACATTCTAGGGGGTAAAGGCAGCTGAGAAATAAAAAGTAAAATATATAGTTTGTTAGATGGTGTTAAGTACTAAGGACAAACTTAAAGCAGGGAATAGGGGAAAGAAGTGAATGTATATGGGAGGTAGGTGGCATTTTTAGATAAGGTGGAGGCTGAGTTATGAAGGTGGCAACTGAAAAAAGACAGGAAAGAGGGGAGAGAGCTAAGTGGATATCAAAGGAAGCACATCCCAGCAGAGGGAAGTGTAAATGCCAAAGCCTGGAAGCAGAAGCACCTGACCTCAGGACGGTGCTTCTCCAAGCGTAGTTCCTGGAGTAGCAGCCCTGGCATCAATTGTCAGCTTGTCAGAAATACATATTCACAAGTCCCATTCCCAGCCTACTAAATCATAATCTCTGGGGAAGGTTCCCAGGAAACTGTTTTAACCAGCTCTCTAGGTGATTTTCATGTATGTTAAAATTTGAGAACCACTGTTTTAGTGACAAAAATACAGGTTTGGAAGCACATACCCCTGGCTCCACACCATTAACAAGCTGTAACAAGCTGCTTGATTTAATAGTTCTCAAAATTTAGGGTACATCAGAATCACCTGGAGGTCTTGTTAAAACTCAATGATCATGCCCTTCTTCTAGAGTTTCTGATTTGGTATGCCTGTGGAGGGAAGCCCCTGAGAACTGCATTTCAAATAAGCGCCCAGGTGATGCTGATGCTGTTCTGGGGACCACATATTGAAAACCACTGCAGATGTTGCAGGGAGTCAGTGCTGGAGGAGAGGGGGGCAAGGAGCAGACAAGACCGAGTGAGGCAAAGGCGCACATTGTGTAGGCCCCATTGGCCGCTGTAAGAGCCTTAGCTTTTCCTCTGCAATGGCCAAGGGAGAACGTGATCTAACTTTATGTTGTAAAATGACCACTCAGAAGACTGCATTGAGGAGGCTGCAGAGGGGCGAGGGGAGCAGCAAAGACTTCTGCAGGGTACAGGTAAGAGACGCTGGTCCTTGGGCCAGGGTGGTAATGATGGTGGAAGTGATGAATTGTGGTGTATTCTGGATATATTTTAAAGGTAAAGCCTACAGAATTTGCTAATAAATTACATGTGGGGTGTGAGAAGTAGTGGATGATTTAAGATGACGTCAAGAATTTTAGGCCAAGGGCTTCCCTGGTGGCGCAGTGGTTGAGAGCCTGCCTGCCGATGCAGGGGACACGGGTTCGTGCCCCGGTCCGGGAAGATCCCACATGCCGCGGAGCGGCTGGGCCCGTGAGCCATGGCCGCTGAGCCTGCGCATCCGGAGCCTGTGCTCCGCAACGGGAGAGGCCACAACAGTGAGAGGCCCGCGTACCACAAAAAAAAAAAAAAAAAGAATTTTAGGCCAAGCTATGCATGTAAAGTGCCTGATACATAGTAGGTGCCCAGTAAACAGTGCGTTTGAAAAAGTATTATTGCTCTCAATACTAGAAATGAGAGGTAGGAAGGGGATTGGCAGAAGAAAAGCCCTGATGGCCCGAAGACTCACCTTTCGGATCTCACTTAACCCTCCAAGTAGGAAAACATTTTTCGGAAGGGGAAATAGAAAAACAAACCCCAGCACTTACTGCTGCTGCGTATCCTCCTTTCCCTCCATGGGCTCCTACGGCCTGCCACGAGGCAATGAGGAGCCTCACGGGAAGACCAGGGAGTAAGCCCTGACAAGAAAGGGGCGCGCGGAAAACCGCGGCAGTGACTTATGCGTTGCTAAGCGACAGCGGACTGGGCACTAGGCCTCGGAAAGCTTCTGGGGGTGGGGGGGCAGGACCCGGAGCGCGCAGGCGTAGTAAGCCGGTCAGGTCCACAGCGAGCGCGCGCGGCTGGCGGGGCGTGGGTGGCAGACAGGGTCTACTTGCCGGACCCGCCCAAGACTCACCCTGCGTTTGAACTTGTCCTTCCCGTATCCGGCCGGGCGGAGTATTTATCAGGGCCCACTGGATCCTTGGGGATCAGCAAGGGGCGATTCCGGAGCCTCCTCCGCGGCCTTGGCTCTGGTGCCGGGGGCTGAGCTGCTCACATCCCTGCCTCGCCAGCCCTCCAGAGCCCCGCAGGACGCCGCCCCGGTTTAGCCCACGTCTGCCGGAGCTGGCTCCAGAAGGGCGGGCAGGCAGGGGAGAAACTTGTTTTCCCATGAACCATTAAATACTGTGCAAGTCATCATTTGCTGCTCCTGGGCTGCTTAGTCTTTGCATGAGAAAGCTTGGCTGTCGCTGTTCTCCACCATTTCTGACACATCCTCTTTCCCCAGCCTGGGAGCAAGCCTTAAAATAAAACAAGGGAACACTCATCTCCTACAAATGAGGCTCCCTGCGGTGTGTGCATCTGCTCCAGCCTGCGCGGGGTTCAGAGTTGGGTAGAGGGGACTGAAGGCTATGGCAGCAGGTTGGGGCTTGTACGTGGAGCACTTCTCCAAAAAGAGCAAGCTCCTGGGAAAAGCAGTTGATGACTTGCGTCCACCTTCTGGCCCTGGAATTTCTTACCTCATTTCACCATTGCTTCCCAGTTTCCACTGCCAGAGCCAAATGTCTTTGGCATCTGTTATGGTAACTCATGCATCTCCCTGGATAATGGGAAAAGAAAGTTCCTTCTTGAATTGAATTCTGTTATGTATCGGGCTACGCACGTGCATATATTTTGTAACCTAGAGTCAGTCTTAACATGTGTTTACATTTACCTGGAGAAATGTGAGAGAGCAGAGGTTGGTCCTAGGATTCATTGTACATAAGTGAGCTTAAGTCCCATGAGGAAAAAGAGTATATGAATAGAAATTTGATAACTAGGTATCAAACCTAGATCCCTGAGGGTGGACCTTGTTGGTAAAAAGACTGGAGTGTGTGTGAATATGTGGTTATGTGTATGTGTTCTTGGGAGTAAGGAGTGGCTGGGTAAATAAATATGGGGAGAGTGACTTGAAACCAAAAGCAGGGCATTAACATTAATGAGCTCCTTCTTGGGAGCCAGGCATTTGCTCTGCAGTGTGTTAAATGCCTCCTACTTATCTGGTTTTATCCTAACTATCAAACTGTGATTAGGAGCATAGGCCTCTGGGGCAGTCAGTGTTTGAATCCTGATTCCACCACTAAGTAGCTGGTTCAGCAGGGCAAATGTTCTAACTTCTCTGAGCCTCAATTTCTTCATCCACAAAATGGGGGAAAGAATACCTAAGGTTGTGCAAGGTGTAGATGATGTAACACAGGTAGAGTAGAGAGAGGACTGCCAAACATGTAGTAAGTCCCTGCTTATTATTAGCTATTATTTTTATTGAGCAACTTGATCTGCATATGCTACCAGATGTCTTAAGTCTCAGTCAACTCTCTCATCATTCCCTCTAATTTCTATTCCAACCTTCACCAACCTCTTCAAGGCTCCTAGAACCCCTCACCCTCAGGGACAATCCCAACTGCTTGGTAGGAAAAAATGAGAAATTTTCTCAAGTTTCTCCCTCTCAAAAAAACCTATTCACCTGCATTCAAACAGGATGACAGTTGTTTGATTCTGAGTCATATAGTATTACTCTAAAATATAAATATATTTATTTCAATCTCTTTCCAGCTGTTAACCAGTGTATGTGTAGGTTTATTAAGGGATATAAGAAACACTTTTAATTTTATTTATTTATTTATTTAATTTTTGGCTGTGTTGGGTCTTAGTTTCTGTGCGACGGCTTTCTCTAGTTGCGGCGAGCGGGGGCCACTCCTCATCGCGGTGCGCGGGCCTCTCACTGTCGCGGCCTCTCTTGTTGCGGAGCACAGGCTCCAGACGCGCAGACTCAGTAGTGTGGCTCACGGGTCTAGTTGCTCCGCGGCATGTGGGACCTTCCCAGACAAGGGCTCGAACCCGTGTCCCCTGCATTGGCAGGCAGATTCTCAACCACTGCGCCACCTGGGAAGCCCAAGAAACACTTTTAAAAAAGAAATTGTGTCTATCAGAAGGAAGTCACAATCTAGTTAGAATATAGGAAAAAATTTTGAACAGCAATGATACTTAAGAGCATTATATAACTGATAGTCACAAGTTTTCAATTTCAGTACTGATAATAATACAGTATTACAAAAATGTGCCCATCATTTATTATTGCAACATCCCCTGTAGGGTACTGCAAAATGATATGGATTTTTTAAAATAACTATTGACTTTTTTATGTAGAAAAAGCACTGGACTGCCGTTAGTTTTTTCTACTACTAACTGGCTAATCTGACCTAGCAGAGACACCTAAACCTCTCTGCTGTAAATCTCACTTGTAAAGAGAGGTAGTCAGATTAGATCATCTTTATGATCACTTTCAGCTGTAAAATACAGTGATTCTACTGGAAAATTTATGTCTGAAAACTCAGTGAACACACAGGCCTAAATAATACATGAAATTTTCTCATTTGTGTTAGGTAATTTGGATACTTGTCAGCGAAGAAGAAGTCAAAGTGGTGTACTAATATTGGGCAAGTTAAAAATACCAGCGTTATTTGAGCTAGAACACCATATGTGAGGAAACACAATAGGATGGAAATTGCTCATCCAAAATGTTATAGATGCAGAAAATTGTCAACACTTTTTTTCGAACCATAGGAAAATGCCAAAAATAATGAAGGTACAGTTGTATAACCTGCTAGGAAAGCTGAGGCTCAGGAAGATCCAGCTTCTCAGTTCTTTCTTCAGTGATGGGATACAGGTGAGGCTCTCTAGAATATGGCAAAAGAACAAAGCTCTCTCTAATCTTATTTATTGTTTTAAAGATAGGTTTTTTTTTTCTTTGCCTCATATACATGTGTTGTAGGGATTAAATGACAAAATGCATGCAGAGAACTTATCCTAGCACATAGTAAGCACTCATTAAAAGTTGGTATTAGTATTCTTCCTATTCGTATAATTAGTAGGATAGAAAGTTCATCAAGTACATGCATTACATTGTCTTTATCTCATTACCTTAGACTAAGAATTTTATTAAGCCAAAATATACATTAATTTGAGGGCAATGGGAATGAGAAATATTAGTGTTAGGTTTGTTCATCTTTGAGGATGGATAGGTTCAAATGAATTACAGATATGAAAGGGACTCTGAACTTTCCTCTGGTCTAAGTTCAAAGCTAATTGATTTATATCTCACTTTTAAGAGAGAAGGATTACTTTATACCTAACTTTTAAGAGAGAGGGATTACAAAACAAGTATGACATGTTACATCTCTTAAAAAGTAAAAATCTCTAGTATAAATCATATAGAGTACTCTGATATAAGTGATCCTGGATGTATACATGGGTATGTTCATATTCATAGAGATGTATAAATTAAAATCTTAAAAATTTTATGAAATTTCTTGAAATTTAAACAGTTACAGCTTGGGTTACTCCAAAATTATTGTTAGAGATCATTAGTTAGGAAATTCACCTGATTGAAGGAAGAAGACTGTATTTTATGAATTTGGAGGGTTCTAACCACCTCTATAATTGCATGATTCAAGGTTCATTTTGAAACAGTCCAACTATGCTCACGTACATAGAGGCTGTATAACCAAAGGATGAATGAAAAGCTGGTCTTGGGTGGCTAAAACAGTAGAGGGCCATTTTGGTACTATACAGGTTTTTTGTTTTTTGTTTTTAAATATTTATTTATTTATTTATTGGCTGCATTGGGTCTTTCATTGTAGGATCTTTGCAGCATGCAGGATCTTTCATTGTGGCACGCGGGCTCCTCCCTTCACTGTGGTGTGTGGGCTTCTCTCTTTTTGTGTCATGCGGTCTTCTCTCTCTAGTTGTGGTGCGTGGGCTCTGTAGTTGTGGTACGCTGGCTTAGTTGCCCTGAGGCATGTGGGATCTTATTTCCCCGACCATGGATTGAACTGGCGTCCCCTGCATTGCAAGATGGATTCTTAACCACTGGACCATCAGGGAGGTCTCTATAGTGGTGTAAGTAGAGTGATTGTGTAGTAAAGATTTGTGAATAGCTATGGACATATAACTTCTTGAGGAAGGAACAATGCAAAATGAAACATGGTTGGGGTGTTACCATTATCAAAAAGTAAGGACGCTAGTCTAAGCTCTCTACTTTTGATGGTTTTTGATGTCTTCTAGCTTCTTTTCTAGGCTATTTCCCTTGTTTTATTTGAAGACTTCCAGAGATGTAATCATCTTCCTGGAAGGTTGTTACCACATCTTATCTAATTATTGAACAATCCAATATGTACTGAGCACCTGTATGTTCTGGCCTATTCTCACTGGGCCATGGATTTTAGTTTATTCATTTGAGATTCTCAGCACCTAGAAAAGTACCTTGCAAACAATATGCCTTATGAACAAGATTGTCCCAGAAAAATTCTTCTTTATATCCTACAAAACATATATTACTTTTCATTTTTAAGTGTTTTTTATGGACACAGTCAGTCATTGTCCAACAAATTCCTTAGAGAAGCTCCACATTTTAAAAATGGTAATTAAAACTACCTTTAAATTAAAAAGAATTTTTTTATTGAAGTATAGTTGATTTCTAATGTTTAAAACTACTTATTAAGCTAAGCAACTTAGATTCTTCAACTTCTGCCTGTAAAAATCTACCTTTGATGCCTTTGATACAAATTGCTATTCTCTGTTTTTTCCCTTGGGAAAAAGAACTAATATTTATTGAACTTCAGAGTTAGGAGACCTGAGTTTAAGTCCTAGCTCTGTGATTAAAGTTCTGTGACTCTGGGCAAGTTATTTAAATTCTTTGAGCTTTAGATTTTGAATATGTCTCTTGTTAATCTTTAAAAAATAAATGAATAAGAAAAGACCCCAAAAGAGTAGAGATAAGAACTTCTCTTGTAGGGTTGTTATGTTAAATAAGATACGTGTAAAGCACCTGGCACAAAGTGGGTACTCAATAGGTATCATTTCCCACCACTCTTCCCCATCTTTACCCCTTGTGGAAGTCACCCAGCTAGAAAGTGATATAGCTAGGATTGGGGTTTAGATCAGTCTCTCTTTTTTATACCTCATTGCCTCCACATCTAGTTTCTCTACCTCTTGCTTTAAACCATGGCAATAAAAATTGAACATAAAACTCTAAATAAGATCTTCCTCATTTCACTATGGTATTATGAGAGTGGGTAAAAGTAACTAGAAAGAGTAATATTGGCCAGTGTTATAGGAGTGGAAGCCTTCTAGACAGGAAGGTGTGCTAGGGGAGGAGACCATGATAACCATTCAGTGATAGGGGGAGGGGGTTGTGAAAAGTGAAAGTTTGCACTATCTATTTGTAAAATGTCACCATACACAATGCATTCTGACAAATGTGCAGCAGTTAGAGCTGATGTTTAGGTGCCATAGTTGGTAAAACGAACAATAACAATCCAAGGAAAAGTACACAATCACAAATCACCACCACTCCATGTAAAGTCATGACTTTACAGGGCGCCACAATTTCAGACTATGCCAATGAACTGCTAGACAATAGTAATCATTTTGATATGGATGGTTTGTCTACCATATAGAGCTACAATAAATTAAAAATTTCTTTCCTTCTCTAACAAAAGTGAAGAGTTAGGAGCTAACTTATCGCGTCCATTTAAAGAAAAATGAAGACAGAATATACCTCAAAAGAAATCACAGTTGAGGTTTTAAATAGAAAAGTACAACACTTTTTTTTTTTTTTTTTTTTTTTTTGTGGTACGCGGGCCTCTCACTGCCGTGGCCTCTCCCGTTGCGGAGCACAGGCTCCGGACGCGCAGGCTCAGCGGCCATGGCTCACGGGCCCAGCCACTCCGCGGCATGTGGGATCCTCCCGGACCGGGGCACGAACCCGTGTCCCCTCCATCGGCAGGCGGACTCTCAACAACTGCGCCACCAGAGAAGCCCAGAAAAGTACAACACTTTTAATTAATAAGCTTTAGTTTAGTTTACCTCAAATACCTCCTAGACCTCTATCATTCCTTTCAAAATGGTATGGCGAATGAACATTTCACAAGTCGTCACTGTTAAACTATTATTCTAAAATATCCTTTTCCCTGTATGTAATTATAATGGTATTATGTGCTTCAAGCTATATTTAATTATTTTGGTATTTATAAGATTTGCAAGAGTTTGGAAATTTAGCCATGTTTTTTATCCTCTTATAGTAAGCCTGGAAGCAAACTATTTACCTATTTACCTGATTTAAGTCTTTATTTTCTTCATCCCTTCCTTCCTCCCTCCCTTTCTTTCTTTCTTTCTTTCTTTTGTCTTCCTATCTTTCTTTTCTTTTCTTTTCTTTTCTTTTCTTTTCTTTTCTTTCTTTCTTTCTTTCTTTCTTTTCTTTCTTTCTTTCTTTCTTTCTTTCTTTCTTTCTTTTCTTTTCTTTCTTTCTTTCTTTCTTTCTTTCTTTCTTTCTTTCTTTCTTTCTTTCTTTCTTTCTTTCTTTCTTTCTTTCTTTCGTCTTCCTTCCTTCCTTCCTTCCTTCCTTCCTTCCTTCCTCTGCCAACCTCTGAGGCTTTAATAATGGGTTGTAAGATTCAGGAAAAGAAATCTTACAGGATTTTCCTATATTTTAAGAGAACATAGGCAACATTAGAAAGAAACCTGGCATTTCTGCAAATTTTTTGCCAGGTAGAGAATAGATATGGGAACTATCACAGTCTTTACTTTATTTGGATAATGGCTAGTCAACCCTGTGAGGACTGCAGGGAAGACTTTGAGCCATTGTTGAAGGTAATGAGTTACCACAATGAACAAGGGCCTGGGCTTCCTTGTTGGAAACAAAGATTGGTCCAGTGTGACCTTTCTGAGCCTCTGTGCCTTTGGCTGTACGCTTAGCTACTAACATCTACCCTACCTGCAGCAACAAGGTTAAAGGAGCAGTTACACACAAAAGAGCTTTGTTAAACTGCCCTTTATTAAATGCATCAGTTGGGCCATAGCAGTGTCCTAACCTCACCCTCTTGGGGTTAGTTTCACAGGACAAGGCAACTCCCTGTGTGTTAAGTACAGTTTGTCTCAGCATGTACTTTGGCAACAGCCTCTCCTGCAAAACTTGCATTTGCTTTTGCTTTTTGTTTATATTTTAGGTTCTGCTTGTTTGTTGAGCCTGCTGATAATCCTCAGTTTAAGCCATATTTTATCTGTGTGAGAATATTTGGCTGAGAAGCTCATATGCAAGATAATCTGCTCCAAACTCATACTTCTCTCACTAAAGACAGGACAGAATAGTATAGAAGATAGGACCAAATAATTACCTTTAGATTTTTGTTTTAACTGGAATATGGGTTAATTAGATTGGATGAGAGCAGAAAGTCTCACCCATGGGAAAATATAATGATTCTAAGTATGTTATTTCCCTAGTGAATTGTTGAGGTTACATAAAATAAAATATATAGAAACCATATAATTTTATCTTGGGTGTACTTCATGGGGTTATATCCCAAACTTATCGTTTTCTTTCTATCACTTTCTATTCATATATAGTAATATGAGACTTGTGATTTTTTCTTCTTAAACATTTTATTTTAACCTTCTCTAAGAATTTTTTATACTTTTTTACTTAGATCCATTACAGTCTTTTTTTCTGAACTGAATATACGTAGGCCTGAAATTCTACTTCCTATTTTTAATATTCTCTTTGCTTCTCATTCAGTATTTCAAGGAATATAGCACAGTGGTCACAAACTGTGCCCTGGAGTTGGACCACCTGTTAGCAACATGACTTTGAGCAAGTTTATCTTTCTGAACCTTAATTTCCTCATAGTAAAGTGGTAATAATGACCGTACCTGCCTTCCTCATAGGCTAAAATAAGATGGTCCATAATACACTGCCTGCCACATGCTCGGTGCTCAGACACTTGTTCTCTATCAACATTACCATCAGGATATCAATGTCTTCAAAGTTGAAATTGTCTCATCTTCTTCCTCTCTGTACACCCAGCCCCAGGCACAGTGCTTGTCGTCTGGCACATTCTAAGTAAATGCTCCAGAATAAATGGCAAAAATATCCAGTATGTTTTATACAGTCCCTGCTCTTTCTCTGCCAGCCCACTGGTTTCTCCGTGCTTCTGGAATTTTTCACTGAGAGTTATGGGTACCAGAAATTGAACTCTTGGAGTATCCTAAGACCTTCATTTTTTTTTGAGGTACATTGATGTACAATATTATATAAGTTTTAGGTGTACAACATAGTGATTCACAATTTTTAAAGGTTATGCTCCATTTATGGTTATTATAAAATATTGGCTATATTCCCTGTGTTGTACAATATATCACTGTAGCTTATTTATTTTATACATAGTAGTTTGTACCTCTTAATCCCTTACCCCTTCTCTTTCCCCTCCCCAATTCCCTCTCCCCACTGGTAACCTCTAGTTTGTTCTCTATATCTGTGCATCTTGTTCTGTCGTCGTTTTATACTCACTAGTTTGTTTTATTTTTCAGATTCCACATATAAGTGATATCATACAGTATTTGAGTATTTGCCTTTCTGTCTGACTTATTTCACTAAGCATAATACCCTCCAAGTTGATCCATGTTGTTGCAAATGGCAAAATTTCATTCTTTTTTATGACTATTTGTGTGTGTGTGTGTGTGTGTGTGTGTGTAGCATCTTCTTTATTCATTCATCTGTTGATGGACACTTAGGTTGCTTCCATATTTTGGCTATTGTAAAGAAAGTTTTTATTGTTTTGATCAGACTGCATATTTTTCCTTGGGTGTTATTTCAGCTGTCTTTTCCTTTGGACTTCTCACTCTCAGGAGGCATGAATCTTCGTCTCAGCACTGGCCCCAGGTGTCTCACAGCTCCTCAATTTTGATCCTCTGGTCCAAACAGTGTATTCTTTTACCACAAGCCATCCTAATTTCTGCTTTTCTCTGTTTGTGGATATAGTTATACTTATCTGGACTGCTTTCCCTTCTTTTGGGGGTAAGGAATTTATTTTCACCTTTATTTATAGGTTAGAAGGAAACTGTTGCTCCATTTCTGGCCCCCCTCTCTCTACCCACTTTCATTGCCCTGGAGAACAGATTTGCTCCACAGACTGTCAGAACAGGACCTTGACTGGGACTATTTTACTAGAGGGCGGGATCACTGAATAAAGGTCAGTGCTCAGAGGTGGTGCACACCCTTGCCCTCTCTTGTACTTCCTATCTCCAGTAGTTGGACAAACCAGACAGGGTCTGTCTCAGCTGGCCTGGCCAGCTCAACCCTCTCTCTTCTACCTGCAGCTGGATGGAGCTGATGGACCAATCATCCATAACCGTGCAGCTATTAGGAGAGGGTATAGAATTCAAGGGAAGGGGCATAGGAAGAAAGAGGGCTCACTTTGGCTGCCGACTCTAAATGAGTTTCTGTAATCCAGCTTTTACTTGTAAGCCACTTTTACTCCTTTGTTTAACTGCGCCCTTGTCCAGTTAATGAAATCAGTACTTTGTTATTTGGCTGTTGTTTCTTGTCTACCTGTTCCTTCAGCAGAGAATTCCAGAAATGAGACCAAAGCCACAGGCACAACCAAATTCTCAACACCATTCTCCATCCAGAATAACCTACTTCACAAAACCTTTTTAGACAGCCATTGTAAGGATCTTTTTTCTAAAACCAGATCTTTTACAATACTAAGGTTCACAGCCTGTTCCAATCACCTCCTATTCACCTTGCTCACGAAGGAGAGGTTTGTGCCCTGGGGTTACTTGGGTGGCTGAACCCATGACACCTGACACTGGACAGGACAGATGAGACTGGCAGCAGTTTATCAGGCATGTGTGCTCACAGCCGAGGAGACAGGACGCCATGCCACACAGAGCCACATGGGAGCTGCACTCCACAAAAGAGTGGACAGCCAGGGGCTCTGGGAGGCTGGTTTGGAGGGTCAAGAGGATGAGGTCACCCTGGTTCCCACCAGGGGATGTGATTGGCTTGTTTGAATAATTTTGCAGGCTGGCAGGGAACTGAAACTTGGTACCCCGGGATCAGCAGGAAGTGCATCTGGCCTCTTGTAAGGAGGGTTGTTTGGCTACAGGACCCTTTCCCTGGGAGCAGCCTGGCAAAGAGAACTTGTAGTTATAGGCCATTTGAGACCCTCCCGATGTCATCAGATATCAAGGAAGCACACAACAACAGACCTTAATTCTAGGACTTACATCACACAGATTATAGTACCATGACATCATTTGTTTATTACCTTGGAATTTTACTCTAGGTGTGTGTTTGTGAATGTTTTGTTTTCTATTGAAATTGTGAGCTACTCAGGGACAACCAGCACTTCAAAAACAATGCACGTTATGGTTTGGGAAAATATTTACATTAAAATGATCTCTTCTTTCACATCTCAGCGATATTTTCAAATTTACTCATGTGAATACTGTTTAATACACCCAAGCTTTGTCTTAAAAATGGTTAGTTTTTTTAATGCAGTCAAACTTTTAGTAGTGAAGGATATGCTAGGTAGAATTTAAACTTGTATTAGTAAAGAGTTTGAACTCATGGCTGGCAACAATGCCTACGTATACACAGGCTGCTGAATTCAAGACATGTGATGTGCCATGGATTGACAGCTCTAAACATTTAGAGTTACCCACGTTTGCTGACATTTCAGAAGAGCTAATGGGTTTTTTTCCCACTCTCTTTTCAAACAATGAACGAAACAATAAAATGAATGGGGCATTGGCATTCTTTTAAAAATCAGAGTTAAGCTACAGCCTAAACACCAGAATGCTGATGTCTCAAATGTATTATTCAGACTGCATATTGTAGGCACTAATGGGGCCAATTAAGAGGTTTTATTGTTGCTAAATTGAAGCAAATTGGTATGAAGGAGGGAATGTAAGGAGGTCATAGACAGATTGGAAGAATTTACAGTATTTCCCCTCAACTTTCTAAAAAAAATCTAATATTAAATCTAATATTAATTTTAATTCATCTCAATTTAGGTCCATTAAACTAATTTTATTTTCTATAATTATTAAAATATTTGTTAAATTTTATGCAACTGAAGTGCAAATTCTTTCCCTTTTAGTTATGATATACAATTAGACAAATGACTGAAAGTTTCAACATTTAACAGATTTTTATATTGTCAGAGAATTCCATTATGTCTCTGAGATAGAATGCCTTTTCTTGTATTTCTTACAAATAATCCTATCGAGATCCATCGCTGTGCAGACAAAATATTGTTGTTGTAAAGAAACTACTGATTTCACTTTAACATGAAAACTTAAAACTGATTTCCTTAAAGTAAAACGAGATTTCCATTGCTAAACTCTGTTGGCATAGGAATTTCTATCCAGAGAAAGACACTACTTTTAAGGATTAAGTGCTAATTCAATTTTTATACTATTATAGTTTAATTCTAAAAATTTTCTGGTGAAATCACCACTTATCAGTCCAAATTAGGTATTAGGAATTTAATGTATACATTTTTAAATAGGTTTTTTTTCTCATATTATAAAAGGGATAAATACTTATTCTAGAAAAATTTGGTAAACATAGATATAAATAAAGCAAAATCTTACCAGCTGGAGATAACCACTGTCCAATTTCAGTGGATTTATTTCCATTTTCCCCCATCAATCTAGGGTTGTGCTCTCCAATATGGTAGCCACTAGCCACATGTAATCTAGCCTCCATCCTCTGTCTCTGCTCTTTAGCAAGGCGTCCAGGTGCTGTTTGGATTTTCCCTTCCTGCTCTTGCAGTCTGGAAATCACCTTTAGGTGGAAAATTGTGGCAATTTCAGGACTCACTTCATTTGCTCCCCTTTTCTCAGGGATCACGGCCCTGCACTGCCTGTTGTGCACTGTCTGAAAACAGTTGTTCCATGTATTTTGTCCAGTGTTCTGGTTGTTTACAAGGGGAGATTAAATCCATCACTATATTGTGGGTAATAATGGAAGTTTTTGTCACCTTATTCTATATCTATTCTATGTGTCTATGCTTGGCTTATGTGAGGAATTGTTATAGAGGAATTTAACCTATTTTTTATATATTATCATGAATATGCAGTCTTACCTCTGTCATCTTACAATAGTTTAAGCCCTTGGAGGAATATTTCTTTTCCTGTATTTAACTCAACAAATACTATTGGGCACTTATTATGGCCATGCATTATTGTAGATGCTACAGATACAGCAGGGTACAAACTTACACAAATTCCTTCCCTAATGTAGCTTACATTGGGATGAAAGAAAATAAGTAAAATATGGAATATTAGTTAGATGGTAATAACCAACATGGAGAAAGTAAAGGAGAGAAGTAAATAGGGAGTTTGGGGAGTGAGTGTTTGACAATTTAAATAGGGTGGCCAGGGAAGGACTCATTGATAAAGTGACATTTACTCAAAGAGCAAAAGGAAGTGATATCTGCGGATGTCTGGGAGAAGAGTATTCAAGTCAGAGAATATAGTAAGTGGAAAGGGCTGGGCACAGAGGGTGCCTGGGGCATTCAAGAAACAGCAAGGAGTCCCTTGTAGCTGGAGCCGAGGGAGCAAGGGAGAGAGCAGCAGGAGGTAAGGTCAACAGAACAAGGGGAGGCCACATTGTTTAGGGCCCAGGAATGATCTGGGCTTTTACTGAGAGTAAAATAGATTTCTATCAGAGGGTTTCGAGCTGAGGAGTGACGTGATCTGACTTCCTCTTTAACAGTATCCCTCAATGCTGTGTTGAGTATAGACTGAAGAAGGGAAAAGGCAGAAGCAGGGAGTTCAATTAGGAGGCTATTACATGATGACTGAGATCAAGGGCGTTGCCTTAGAGTTAGTGAGAGATGCTCAGATTTGAGCATATATTTTTAAACTTTTTACTATGGAAAATATAAACAAACAAAAAGAGAGGGAATGCTCTAGGGAACCTCTATGAGCCACAAAGTGGCTGTCAACTCATGTTTAATCTTGTCTTATCTATACCTCCATCCACTCTCTGGCCCTCCCTTCTTCCTACTGGATTATTTTTAAACAGATTATGGACATTTGAATACAGAGACAACAGGGGAAATGAACAACAGAGAAAAGTCAATGATGAATTTTTTTAGCCCTGAGTTTTTGCCTTAAGCATCTCAAAATGAGGTGTTGCCACCATCTGCAAAGGTGTAGAGTTTGTAGGAGGAGCCATCAGCTGAGGTGAAGTAAGTCTGTGAGAGGAGCAAATTAGGAACTCATTTTGGGACATAAACATTTGAGATGCCTAATAGAAGTCCAATTGGAAATGGACTAGGCTGTGGGTTAGATGAACCTGGATTTGAGAGAATAAGCCTGAATGGGAGATGTAAATTTTGGAGTTGTCAACATGTACATAATATTTAAATTTACGAGACTGGATAATATTACCAGAGGGATGAGTACAGATTAAGAAGAGAAGATGTCCAGGGCCTGAGCTCTCAGATCCTCCAAATTTGAGATTATAGAAATGAGGAGGAATCACACAAAAGAAGACTGAAAAGGTGTGAATAATGAGGTAAAAGGAAAATCAAGAAAGTGTGATGTCCAGGAAGCCAAGTGAAAACAAGTACTGATGGGTCAAAGTAAAGAGGAGGACAGAGGGCTTCCCTGGTGGTGCAGTGGTTGAGAGTCCGCCTGCTGATGCAGGGGACACGGGTTCGTGCCCCGGTCCTGGAAGATCCCGCATGCCGCAGAGTGGCTGGGCCCGTGAGCCATGGCCGCTGAGCCTGTGCGTCCGGAGCCTGTGCTCCGCAACGGGAGAGGCCACAACAGTGAGAGGCCCGTGTACCGCAAAAAAAAAAAAGATGAGGACAGAGAACTGCCCAGTGGAGTTAGAAATGCTGAACTGAAATCATTAGGGGTAATAAGAGTGTTAACAGGTGGGGGAGCAAAAGCATGACGGAAACAGATTTGAGAGTGGAGGGATTGGATTCCAGCAAGTGTAGGCAACTATTTTCCAGGAGTTTATCCATAAATGGAAGAGGTATGTGGCCGTAGTTGGAAGAGTCAAGAGAGGAACAAATAACAGCATGTGTGTAGATGGGTAGGAGAGACTCATTCAATAGGAAACAGAAATTGATGGTGCGGAAGTGAGAATGGCAGGAGAAGCATCCTTGCGGGTATGGCATCCAGGTGTCCAGACAATTCGCCTATGGTAACAGGCAGGAAGGTAGAGGAAGTACTTGGGCACAAATGTGGGTAGGTAGGTAAATGCAATGGTAGAAGCTTGGGGGAAGTTCTCTTCTGCTGGAAATAGAAATCACAGCCAAGGCTGAGTGAGGAGTAGGTGTGAAATGGTTGTCTAGGAAGGTGGGAGAGTGAATGGGTTAGAGAAACAGAACAGTTACTGGGCAGCAATTAGGTCCTTGTTAAAGTGAGTGCTAGAGGCTTTTTGTTTATCTTAATAATTAATTTTTTTTTTTTTTTTTTTTTTTGTGGTACATGGGCTTCTCACTGTTGTGGCCTCTCCCGTTGTGGAGCACAGGCTCCGGATGCGCAGGCTCAGTGGCCGTGGCTCACGGGCCCAGCCGCTCCGCGGCATGTGGGATCTTCCCGGACCGGGGCACGAACCTGCGTTCTCTGCATCGGCGGGCGGACTCTCAACCACTGCGCCACCAGGGAAGCCCAATAATTAATTTTTTAGCCATGCTTTATGTATGGGCCCATTTTCAGTAATTTTTGCTTAAAACCTAAGTTGTTCCTAACTGTATAACTTTATACTGTATAGGTTATAGTTATATATGTTAAGAGAGTTTTCTTCTATCATAACTGATTTTTCCTTCTCTTTCAATTATTCTGCTTTTTCCCGATGAATTTCTATCATTGATTTATTGATGGGTTAGATAAGTGCTCTCTTCTAAATTAATAATTTTCTTTTTCACATTTTCATCTCTTTTTCCTGATGAACTTTTTAGATTATTCTCTTTACAGTGTTTCCTAAAACTGCCAGACTGTCAAAATTACCTGGGGACATTTTTAAACTTGCGGATTCAGGGACAAAACCCTTGGAAGATCCTGATTCATTAGGTATGGGGTGGAGCCTAGTAATAAGTCTATTTAAAATGCTCCCGAGGTAATTCTGATAATCAGCTGGGTTTGACAATCACAGCTCTGTATCACTTGAAATTTGCCAGTTACTAATTCCAGAATGGAATTTTATATTTCAACTAATTTTCCTTAATCCATATATTTTATTTTAATCTGAACATCTTCTCCCCAGTGGCTCCCTGCTCTTCTTTCAAAGATCAACCTTCATTATACGCTATTGAGGACATACGCAGATGTTTCCTGAAATTTTATTTTTTCCTATAATAAATAACTTGTAGAGATAGGTACTTCCTCTGATTCTAAGGGGTATTATTCCATTTACCTTGGCTGCAGTGCTCTTTTGAATTTCATGATTGATTTTTTCCCCATTTATTTATGTTTTAATGAGGAGAGTTTGGTTATATACACTGGCATTTGCCAATAGTTTATCCTTCTCAGCTCTAAAACCTTAGAATGGTTGATCTGCCCTAATCCAGTATTTTGCTGTTGTATTGTTATGAGATTTTCAGGAACCTTAAATTTTTTAAAAAAATTATGAAATACATCATAGATATAGGATATATAAAATAACATATAAAGTATGAATAATTATAAAAGGAACACTTACAGAGCTACTTTGCCTTGGCTTCCATGCTTTAAGTAAAAGGACTACCCAATTGGCTACTACCTGTTCCCTCTCTCCCCTGTGTGCTGTGATTTAGTTTTATTATCCCAATCAGTGGAGAAAGAATAGTAGTTGGGATCAGAGAAGGGAGAGATGGGTTGATTCTTCTTTTACTACCCTGGAAAATAATACCTGAGGAGAAGGATTTCTGTCTCATCTTTTTCTTATTGTTGTAGATACTGCATCTCAGAAATAATGGTACATACCATCTACCCACTTTATGCCAATTTCCTGGTTAAATGTTGCAGGCATGTTCTTAATCCAGATTAATATGCACTGAATTCAGTGGAAATTCTGCTTTAATACTTGCAAATGATCAAATGACTGACTATGATCCTTGATCTTTAGAACTGTTTTGAAACAGACACCACACTTCCAATACAATGAATTTCCTGCATCTTCTCTTTCTCTATATGTCTTCTAGTATTTGTAAAAAACTAGAAGAAAAAAAAAAGATACCACATTGGAAACCTGTATTCACTGATTCTTGCACAGTTCATTGTGGCAACATGGAAAATAAAACTAATGAAAGAAAAATGTAGTTTAAGGATGAAAGAAGTATCTTAGACATCCAACCAAGAATGTGTACTGTCCTTTCAGCGGAGGAGAAAGCATAAATCTTGCTCTCTAGAAGAGGGAAGAACCCACTTTCTGCAGAAAAATCTGCTAATGAGATCACACAGTAACTAGACTTTTTAATTCTAAAATTTTAAATTTTCATCAGACTTTGGTTTTATTCAAAACTACTTGAACCTATTAAGAAGAGGAAAATTACCTTTTACACATAATTCTAAATGTTCAGTTAAAATCTTCAAGATATGCTTATAAAACACTTTTTAATTAAGCCATTAATTATATATTTGTATTTTCTCTTGCATATTTTTAAAATTTTGGTAACATCAAAATAGAAACAAAAGACAACAGAAAATCACTTTCAGAAATATTTTAGTTATCATGGACCTTTATGGAGGCTACTATGAAAAAGAAAAATTTATTTTCAATTCTCAGTTGTCACAAAAGTGGAAATGGCTACAGGTAAAGTATATCTACCACACTGGCTTGACAAAAGTAATCAAGAGAATGGGCAATGCATTTGAGTTTAGCATTTATAAAAATTTAGAAAAGACCCTGGATGCTAAATTCAGTGTCTTTGTTGTTTTTGTTTCTTTTCAGTTTTTTGTTTGAGGCAGACTTCTTCTCAAAATACGTCTTATGGAGGATACTAATATAGGAAAGAGATGAGAGTAGGACTGCTCTGATTGGGACTCTTGGCTGCCCAGCTTCCTCATTGCCTTTCTGTAGTTCTCCTGGTACCACTTCCTGGGAGGTCTCTGTCTTACTGGAATCCTGGGAGAAGTCCCAATTCTTGACTTTGCCATTGAGGGCACCTAGGCACACAGCTAATTAATGGGTGGGCTGGGCCCAGAATGCAGGTGTTCTGATTCCTAGAGCAGAATATCCTCTACCATACCACACTGCCTATATTCAGTTCCCAAAATTAGTTCCAGACATGAAAATCTTGTCCTTTTAACAAGTAGCGAACATTCTTTGATATCTGTATTAATGGAGGCCAGGGAGAAGTACTATGTGAAAAATATTTGTGGACTATATATTCCCAAATACAAGCTAAATTTTGGAATTGGATTGCTTTTTCTGTTGTCTTTTTTTTTAAAATAAATTTATTTATTTTTATTTTTTGGGTCTTCGCTGCTGCATGCGGGCTTTCTCCAGTTGCGGCGAGTGGAGGCCACTCTTCGTTGCGGTGTGGGCTTCTCATTGCAGTGGCTTCTCTTGTTGCGGAGCACTAGCTCTAGGCACGTGGGCTTCAGTAGCTGTGGCACGCGGGCTCAGTAGTTGTGACTCACAGGCTCTAGAGCGCAGGCTCCGTAGTTGTGGGGCACCGGCTTAGCTGCTCCGTGGCATGTGGGATCCTCCCGGACCAGGGCCCGAACCCATGTCCCCTGCATTGGCAGGCGGACTCCCAACCACTGCGCCACCAGGGAAGCCCTTTTCTGTTGTCTTTATGAGTTTAGAGACAGATGCTTCTGAAAGGTTCCTTCGATAGACAAAGTTGAAAATATTTCATTGTGAAAATGGTGACCAACTTCCAGAAAAGTCAAACTAGTGGGTGTTGTGGCCATATCCACCCTGCACCTTAGTTCCCCCTTCAGTGCTTCTGTGCTCTTTGTTAACATAAGCACCTACTTTTGAAGCACAAGCCTTCTTCAGGCTGCAGGGAATTCCCCTGTACCTAGAGATTTCCAGTCTCACATGAAAGTTGAATTGCTTCTCCTCAAGCTTAAAAGCCCACAACCTTCTTAATAGAAAAATCTCCTGTTTCTACTACACCCCTGTTGCTTCTATGCACCCAGGCTGCTAAAGAGTCTGTCTTTTGCATCTTCCCTCCAGCCAAGTGCTTTACTTCTTGAGTTAACTTTTTAAAAAGATAGGCATTTTTTATTTATTTATTTATTTTTTTTGCGGTACGCGGGCTTCTCACTGTTGTGGCCTCTGCCGTTGCAGAGCACAGGCTCTGGACGTGCAGGCTCAGCGGCCATGGCTCACGGGCCTAGCCGCTCCGCGGCATGTGGGATCTTCCCGGACCGGGGCACGAACCCATGTCCTCTGCATCGGCAGGCGGACTCTCAACCACTGCGCCACCAGGGAAGCCCGGCATGTTTTAATAAATATGAAAAATAGTTACATGCTTTAACAAATCATACACCCCTAATTCTGATGTGTTGTTTCTTGAGGAGGTTGTGGGCATGTGGAGTGTTGAGACTCCTGGCTGACAGTCATTGAAGCAGAGACCCATCTTTTGCTTAGTTGTTTTTTTTTTTCCTTGTTTTTTAAAATGCCTAATTCTGGCAAAATTAAACTTATCAAGGTTTGTCATTATCTAAAATATGATATGTAAATTTAAAAGTCCCTGTGTAAGTTCAATATGAAATATGACACATTAAGTTTACTGTTAAGATGTGCTATCTGGTCTCAACACATTTTTGAGATTGCTTTACCTTTTTTATCTCTTGCTTTCTATCCATTTATGAACACCCATTTTTAATCATTATTTACAATATTTTTCATCCTGTAATAGAACTTAGTTATGTATTAATCATTAAGCAACCTTGACTAATGTGATTCACTTTGTGCAGCTAGAAGATTGTGCCAGTAAAGTGTGATTTTCTTATAAAGAGATTGGGGAAGGGAACTACCAGAGGAAATCAGGGTAATAAAGTGACATATTGGTGTCACTTCTGAGGTCGTATTTTTCTAAGATCATTTGGCCTTCCTATGTGTAGAGATATAGATTTTATTTTCAACTTGGCTGTGCAAGAAATTATTTATTTTCCCTAAGTCAAATTGAGCCTGCTTCAAGTCCCATCCTGCCTAGGAGGTGAGAAGTTAAATTTTTCATCCCTGGTGCTTTGTGCCCTCTCTCAAAAGGATCATGTAAAGGGCCTAATGTAGAGAGAACATTCAGGAAAGAGTTCTCTAGTCTCTTGTCCATACCAGTTACCATGACTACCATCCAAGCCACCATGGTCCCTTGTAGTCAGGATGCTTTGGGGATAGGAATCTTTCTAGGACTGGAAGCCCCTGGGCCTGGGATCTAGCTTCTCTGGGTGGACCACAGCTGTTTCCTTCTCAGATTTGGCCATCCCCCAGAGGTGCTGTTGGGGAGAAAGGCGCAGGTCTCCATCTCTTGGGAAATGCATTGCCTTTGGTCCCTTTCCAAAGTCTTGGATAATCTCGTTGTCCCCTTGGCTCTTGCCACTTCTGCTTCTCTTTTACCTGCTAAAGGCATAGTGTTTGTTTTTCTCCTCAACTCACAGCATAATGCCCCCTTTAAAATGAAACCTTGGAGAAAGTCGTCTTCAGGGAATCTGGCACCAAAACCCTCCTTGAAGTAAAGGAGCTAAAGACTTGTCGACCTTCCTTGAATCAGGAGTGGGGAAATACAGGGAGAGGAAAACCCAAACGAATAACACAGTAGAGTCTCCTTTACATAGTGATGGTATTAAAAAAGTAGGAAAGTTCTTTACTCCTTTAAGTGTATTTGGAAAGTTTAAAAAAAAATGTCATTCCCTAAAGTTGTATTGTCTGCTTATATACATTTGGTATCAGTATTATCATCGAATTAACCATTCAAGTGAACAAAAGTCAGCCCATGCTTCATCTCCTTAATTTGAATCTTGCAGCAGGTAGAGAAGAGAGGCCTGAATTCTTTCTCTATGTCATGGAGTGTAGCAATAGAGATTTGCTCCATAGATACAGAATGGTGGTTTCTAGCTTGTATTCCCAAGGCATTTGAAATTATTGGACAATTGCTGAGGACAGGATGCAGGAGGGAAAATTGAGACCAAGTGTGCAGGGCTCCATGGGCCCCCATTTCAATCATACTAGTCCTTTTCCACTTGCTTTATGTATAAAATTCCATGTAAACCTTTGTTTTAATGGATTCCATTGTTATAAAAACTTGTAAGTCATTGAAGGAATATGTAAGTATATACCTACAACATTTGAAATTCCCCAGTATTTTGAGTTAAAGGTCTCCCATTTGCCAGAGTATAATTCTGTAGTATAGAAATAAACCTTCCCCTTAAAATACTATGTTGCTTAATTATCAACTGTATGTGAAAATCCCCAGATGTTAGGCCAAGTTTGGGGGATAGTATGATTTAGTTTTAGACTCTCAGTTCCTTTTCTGGTTCATAGGCCATCCATTGTGGGTGGTTGTGGATATAAACCTTGCAGCTTGCTACACTACCAGTGTGGGTTCTTCACTCATCTGTTCACTATACAGAACAATATAGTTCCTAGAAAGCATTAAGTACTTCCAACCGAAGTATTGAATCATGTTCTCATTTAACCAGAGTTTTTGAAACTATTGATTTTAGGGCTATGCTGATCATCATATACATTTATATCTAACTACTGGTTATTTTGTTGTTGTTGTTATTAAACAAATTATTCAATTTTAACAACAAATTATTATTCAGAGGTTTTAGAATGCAATTCAGACAACAATACCTAAAAATAATTTTTACATGGTTAACTTTATTTTATGTCCAGCCAAATAACATGTATGCCATAATATTAGAATTAAAGATTCCAAGAGACAAGTTTAAATACAGTAAAATATTCATATTAAATATTTTGTTATGACATTTTAAATTTTAGAATGCTAAGTTTTGGCTTGTTAAAAACATATTTGAGTAAAACTATTTCAGTGTCAGACACTTTAGTAACATATAATGTTGTAGCTTTCAGAACAGAAAGTTCCTTTTTTTTTACCCTACTCTGCTACTATCATTGTAGTATATAGACTTAAGAATACATAGTGTCTTTTGTGCAGTATAAGTGTTACAATTCTAATTTTTCTCCTATTAGTATCGAATATTAAAATTAGAGTATTCAAGTTTAGAGATGGTTTTTTCATTGGAAAAGTTTGTACGATCAATGCGAGAACTAGGACTTCCAACATTGCTCAGCCAGGACTTCCTACAAAAAATAAACAAATAAATAAAAATTAGCATTTAAGTATATATGGACTAGCTAAAATAATCCCACGATGAGTAATAATGGGAGTTTACATTTACTAAGTAACTTTTGCATATAATGTGAAATATATACATGATTTGTACAACGTAAAAATTTTATATCAGAATACCACCGAGTTTAACATATAATTAAATGTGGACAAAGAAAAGCTAATGACAAATTAAGCACAGTCAACTCTGGATGATTTCATGTTGGGGTTACTTCCCTCCTCTTAAAACATCCGATGCCATTGCTACCTAGCTCTTGTATGCAAAAGGATGGGTTTTTCTCCTTACCCAGCACATGGTAGATTATATATATGTATGTGCAGAATGAGAGAGAGAGAGAGAAAGAATGAAAGAATATGGAAAAATCACATTTATTCTTTATTTAAACATTAAAATAAAATTAGATGAATATTTTTCTTATCTATTCAAAAACCATTTCTTACCACATATATTAGCAAAGTGCATTAAAGAGACAGAGTAAATGTTCTGAAACTTTTTCTGCTTATATAGTGTTTTTTATTAGTGATATCATGTGTCTAATTTATACATGATATCACTAATAAATGATAATTTATACATTTGGTACTTACCTGAGATGCTTCATATAAATTCCAAGATTACTGTAATACTGCTAACACCTCAGATATTGTTAAGGATTTTCCAGAATCTTTCTACCTACTAATAATTAGTTGGGGTGACAGATTAAGTGGGACTACAGGTTAATAATAATAGGAGGCAGTTTTATACAAATGATGGCTGTTATCCCAGTTGTAGAAACAGTCTAAAAGTTTCCTCGTATCCCCAAAAGTCTTTGAGGTTGTGAAGCTAGTGCTATGTACAGCTGTGCAGTATCATATGTAACAATCTCACATAACCTTGAATTAAGAATATTTTCTAAGCTAAAGTTGTCTGACTAGCTGAAAATTACTCTTAATCAGGCTGGAGAAGAATGACAATGATTCAAAATTGCCCTTGTGTTATTTAACTCTATTATTGGCATATAGTGGATTTACAATATTATATTAGTTTCAGGTGTACAACATAGTGATTCAATATTTTTATAGATTACACTCCACTTAAAGTTTTTATAAAATATTGTCTATGTTCCCTGTGCTGTACATTAATTACATCCTTGTATCTTATTTATTTTACAAATAGTAGTTTGTTTTAACCCTCTTTTTGATTCTTATTTGTGATAATTTTTCTGGGTAAGGTGAACTTTTACTTTTGTTCTTTTTCATAAGCTAAGCCATCAGCACAGCAACATTTTTTCTTCAACTCATTTAGCTGAAATCTTAAAAATCAAAATTGCATATGTTGAAGAATGAAGTTCAGTTATTATGAAAAGGGCTGATGGCTTCAACATTACCAGTCAAATCTCCTTGAAACCTTCTAGAAAAGAAAGGCCAATAGTAATAAAAGCTAACATTTATGAAGCACTACCTGTTTGCTCAGCACTGTGCTAAATTCTTTACATACACTATTTCCTTTAATCCACACATCAACCCTGTAAGCTATAGTCCATTAGTCCTCCTAAGTTACTGATGAGGAAAGAGACACAGAAGAGTTAAGTAACTTGCCCAGGGTGGGAGCAGTGATGGTGGTGACAGTGATCAGATTCTGGATATACTGTGAAGGTATAGTCAATGGATTTGCTGACAGATTGCATATGGGTGTGAGAAAAAGAGGAGACTGAAGGATGATACTGGGGTTATTGGTTTGAAAAACTACAATTGGTTTGAAAAACTACAGGATGGAATTGTCATTTACTGAAATGGAGAGACTGTGAGAAGAGAAGATTTGGGGGAAAGATCAGAAGTTCAGTTATGGAATGTTAAATTTGAGATGTCTGTTAAACATCTAAATGAGATGTTGAGTAGGCAGCTGGATCTATGAATCTGGCTGGAGAGATGAAATTTGGAATTTGTCTGTAGATAGACAGCATTGAAAGCCACAAGAATGGATGGGATCACCAAGAAAATGAATGTAGATAAAAAAGGAAAGAGGTCCACAGACTGCACTGTAGGGCATCTCAATGTTAGGAGCTCAGGAAGTAGAAGAAGAACCAGCAAAGGAAGAGAAAGCATCCAGTGAGGTAGGAGAAAAACTGGGAGAGCATTGTGTCCTGAGAGTCAAATGAAGCCCTCTGGGAACAGGGAGAGATCAACTGGGGCAACACTGCCGGCAGGTCAAGTAAGGTGAGGACTGAGAATTGACCATTGTGTTTAGCAACACAGGGGTCACTGATGACCTTGACAACAGTTTTGGTGGAGTGAAAGCCATATTTGAATGGGCTCCAGAGAGAATAAGAGAGCAACTGGAGCCAGTGAGTCCAGGACTTGGACTAGTGGGCATCAAATCTGTAATGACTAATCCACCTGAGCTCTGTGTATTTAACTAGTTGAGAGCTTGACTATTTACCTGTAGTTGATCTTCAACACCACCAAGAACTTCTTCACTGGCTAGACCTATGGCCAAGGAGGAATTTACACCACTGGTAGGAGCAGAATGGTCATGCTGTTAGCTGAGTCAGCTCTGTTTACACTGTGTGTGTGTGTGTATGTATGTCAGGGGGAGGGCCACTGTGTGCCATGGCTCCACACATGCCATCCATGTTGCTAGGAACTGTCTTGCCTGACCTGCCTACTCACCTAGAAGTATTCTGGTCATCTGTCACTTGGCAAGCCCTAAAACCTCACTCTTCATGTGCTGCCTTTGCTCTTGATAGGGGTGGTTCAGGTCTGGAGATGGCAGACATAAGAGTTCTCCAAGCCAAAAAATAACTAGTCACAAATTTTTACACAAACTTATATCTAATTAGTGAGGGTGTGATTGGAATGGGATATATATTTTTTCCCACTCCCCCTTAATGTGTAAAAGAACCACATAATCCAATAGTACCTATTAATTCAATTCAATAAGTATTTAAGTAGCACTGTATGCAAGGTATATTCTAGATACTGGAGTGCATACATAGGCATTTAAAATGAGGTTCTTTCCTCAATCTAACCTTACATCTAAAGCAACTAGAGAAAGAAGAACAAACAAAACCCAAAGTTAGTAAAAGGAAAGGAATCATAAAGATCAGAACAGAAATAAATGAAATAGAGACAAAGAAAAAAATAGAAAAGATCAATGAAACTAAAATCTAGTTCTTTGAAAAGATAAACAAAATTGATAAAACTTTAGCCTGACTCATCAAGAAAAAAAGAGAGGACTCAAATCAATAAATTAGAAATGAAAAAGGAGAAGTTACAATGGACACCACAGAAATACAAAGGATCGTAAGAAGCAACTATATGCCAATAAAATGGACAATGTAGAAGAAATGGATAAATTGTTAGAAAGGTACAATCTCCCAAGACTGAACCAGGAAGAAATAGAAAATATGAACAGACCAATCACAAGTACTGAAATTGAAACCATGATTTAAAAACTCCCAACAAACAAAAGTCCAGGACTAGATGGCTTCACAGGTGAATTCTGTCAAACATTCAGAGAAAAGTTAATGCCTATCCTTTTCAAACTATTCCAAAAAATTGCAGAGGAAGGAACACTCCCACTCATTCTGAGGCCATCATCACCCTTATACCAAAACCAGACAAAGATATCAGAAAAAAAGAAAATTACAGACCAATACCACTGATGAACATAGATGCAAAAATTATCAACAAAAGTACTAGCAAACTGAATGTAACAATACATTAAAAGGATCATACACCATGATCAAGTGGGATTTATCCCAGGGATGCAAGGATTTTTCAATATCTGCAAATCAGTGTGATACATCACATCAACAAATTGAAGAATAAAAACCATATGATCATCTCAATAGATGCAGAAAAAGCTTTTGACAAAATTCAACACACATTTATGATAAAAACTCTCCTGAAAGTGGGCATAGAGGGAACATATATCAACATAATAAAGGCCATATATGACAAACCCACAGCTAACATCATTCTCAGTGGTGAAAAGATGAAAGCATTTCCTCTAAGATCAGGAACAATACAAGGATGTACACTTTCACCACTTTTATTCAACATAGTTTTGGAAGTCCTAGCCATGGCAATCAGAGGAGAAAAAGAAATAAAAGGAATCCAAATCGGAAAAGATGTAAAACTGTCACTGTTTGCAGACAACATGATACTATACATAGAAAATCCTAAAGATGATACCAGAAAACTACTAGAGCTCATCAATGAATTCGGTAAAGTTGCAGGATACAAAATTAATGCACAGAAATCTCTTGCATTCCTATACACTAACAACGAAAGATCAGAAAGAGAAATTAAAGAAACACTCCCATTTACCATCACCTCAAAAAGAATAAAATACCTAGGAATAAACTACCTAAGGAGGCAAAAGTCCTGTTCTCCAAAAACTATAAGACACTAATGAAAGAAATCAAAGATGACACAAACAGATGGAAAGATATACCATTTCTTGGATTGGAAGAATCAATATTGTCAAAATGACTTTACTACCCACGGCAATCTAAAGATTCAGTGCAAACCCTATCAAATTACCAATGGCATTTTTCACAGAACTAGAACAAAAAAATCTTAATTTGTATGGAGACACAAAAAACCCCAAATAGCCAAAGCAATCTTGAGAAAGAAAAATGGAGCCAGAGGAATCAGGCTCCCTGACTTCAGACTATACTACAAGGATACAGCCATCAAGACAGTATGGTACTGGCACAAAAACAGAAATATAGATCAATGGAACAGGATAGAAAGCCCAGAAATAAACCCACACACCTATGGTCAATTAATCTACAATAAAGGAGGCAAGATTGTACAATGGAGGAAAGACAGTCTCTTCAATAAGTGGTGCTGGGAAAACTGGACAGCTACATGTAAAAAAATGAAATTAGAACATTCTTTAACACCATACACAAAAATAAACTCAAAATGGATTAAAGACCTAAATGTAAGAACTGATACTATAAAACTCTTAGAGGAAAACATAGGAAAAGCAGTCTTTGACATAAATCATAGCAATATCTTTTTTGATACATCTCCTAGAGTAATGGAAATAAAATCAAAGATAAACAAATGGAACCTAATTAAACTCAAAAGCTTTTGCACAGCAAAGGAAACCATAAACAAAATGAAAAGACAACCCACGGAATGTGAGAAAATATTTGAAAATGATGCAACTGACAAGGGATTAATCTCCAAAATCTGCAAACAGCTCATGCAGCTCAATATCAAAAAAAACAAACAACCCAATCAAAAAATAGGCAGAAGATCTGAATAGACATTTCTCCAAAGAAGACATACAGATGAACGAAAGGCACATGAAAAGATGCTCAACATCGCTAATTATTAGAGAAATGAAAATCAAAACTATAATGAGATATCACCTCACATCGGTGAGAATGGACATCATCAAAAAGTCTACAAACAATAAACGCTGGAGAAGTTGTGGGGAAAAGTGAGGTTCACTGTTGGTGGGAATGTAAATCGGTACATCCACTATGGAGAACAGTATGGACGTTCCTTAAAAAACTAAAGATAGAGCTACCATATGATCCAGCAATCCCCCTCCTGGGTATATATCCAGAGACAAACATGGTTTGAAAGGATACATGCACTCCAATGTTCATTGCAGCGCTGTCCATGATAGCCAAGACATGGAAGTAACCTAAATGTCCATCAGCAGATGAATAGATAAAGAAGATGTGGTACAATGTATACAACGGAATATTATTCAGCCATTAAAAGAATGAAATAATGCATTTGCAGTAACATGGTTGGACCTGGAGATTATCATACTAAGTGAAGTAAATGAGACAGAGAAAGATAAATATCATATGATATCACTTTTATGTGGAATCTAAAAAAAAATGATACAAATGAACTTACTTACAAAATAGAAATAGACTCACAGACTTAGAAAACAAACTTATGGTTACCAAAGGGAAAAGGTGGCTGGCGGGGGGGAAGGAGGGATAAACTGGGAGGTTGGGATTGACATATACACACTGCTATATTTAAAATAGATGACCAACAAGGGCCTACTGTATAGCATAGGGAACTCTGCTCAGTCTTCTGTAATAACCTAAATGGGAAAAAAATTTGAAAAAGGATACATGTATATGTACAACTGAATCACTTTGCTGTGCACCTGAAACTAACACAACATTGTTAACTCTACTCCAATATAAAATAAAAATTTTAAAATAATTTTAAAGTTATATGTATTTAAATTATTCAATATTGCTTTTACTTTTACATTAATATGTATGAATAAAAAGTATTTATGAATAGAGTATTGATTATGAATAAAGTCAATAATTAAATAATTTTAATTTATTTCTCACAAAGAATTGGGTGATTTGATACTCCTTTTCAAAGAAGCAGTATTCTGATTAGTATTTCTCATAAAGCAAGACAAAAAAGAAATCTATGTAAATTATTTTTAAAAACCCACTTAGAAACCAATTACAGTGAATTAAACCAAACTATGTCTTTTGTGAAAAAAGGAGTACATTCTCTTGACTGATCTTCTTGAATTACTTTGAAAAATTATTAAACTTCAAGAAACCTGTATTTAAAAAAAGTAACAATTTTGTCTACTTTTGTTCAAGTCTTTATGTTCCTCATTAAAATTTTGTTTGCTTAAATTCAGGTCCTGTATATTTCTTGGTAAGTTTATACTTAGATATGTTCTATTTTTCTTGCTGTTTTGAACAAGATGCTTTTTAATCATCATGTTTTTAAACTGATATACAGCGAAACTAGTGATTTCTCATATTGTAATCAGATGGCTTACTGAACTTCCTTGGTGATATAATAGTTTCTATTTTCTTTTCTTTGTGGTTGCCTAGGTAAACCACCCCATGTATTTTTCCAGAATCCATTCTGTTAGTCAATTTTTAACACAGTGGATAATTTCAAATTGCTCTTTATTTTAGCTTCTCTAGCCCCATTTTGGCTACCTACACGCCTTTCAGAGAATTGCTACAGTAACTATGCAGAGAAAGATTGAATCATGAACTGTGTGTGCCCAACACGATCATAATACACTAATACATGCTCTTAACTCCAGTATATTTTACCTATCAGTTTCATAGACTCAATAAATATTGAATGGATGGCTGGATGGATGGGTGAATTATATTTTCTCGAACAAGACTCAAGTCCATTATTTCTGCTGTAAATCTGAGTCTGCTTTGTGTGCATATATATTTCAGGTATTTTTATTTAAGCAACATGATCCACTGGTAGGCTTTAAAAAACAATAAGAAGGTTCAATGAATAAAAATGAAAGAATGAGAATGTAAACTGGAAAATTCTATTGACAGAAGTCATGTTACTTGATAACCATGTCCTCCCTTCACTCTAATATAAATGCCTTATGTAGAAATTTTGAAAATAAAACTAATTTTTGTAAAGTTTAATTCTCTTACCAAAATCATGTTGCCATTAACAATTATAAAGAAATAACAGAAACAGGAATTCCATTATGGATACATTTCTTACATGGTTGATGAGAACAGTACACAGTTGTGAAAACAATTTTTTATGGAATGGCAAAGGACAATGATCTTGTACATATTACTTTTAAGTATTCTTCAGGCCATCTTTGCATTAAAGAGAAATGAATAAAACACAGTGCTGATAAATGTTAAGTGACCAAGGAAAAATCTCTTCATTTAATAAATTGTGTTCTGTTTTTCTGTTCCTGTTCAGAGAATCACCAACTATTGGTCCCCTCAGGGTTTCCACAGCATTGTCTCTAATTCGTGGGTGCTGATGGCACACATTTAGCTGTCAAGTACAGTAAGTGCCACACATTTATGGCCTTGGCAGCCAGCAAAGAGGCCAGCTCTGGCCTTCTAAAATGCACTGAGGTTTTTGCCCTCTCAGAGACCTTACATTGACTGTCCCTATCTAAAAAGGGCCCCACTCCTATGCTATTGTGTGTATCATGGGAATTGCCACATTCTATAATTGCTATGTTTATATGATTGTTTATGTATTCACTACGTGCCTCCTCCACATTAGAATGCAAATTCTAAGAAGGCAGGGTCAGAGTCTTACTCACTATTGTATCCCCAACATCTAGCATGATGCCCAGTGACAATGGGCACTCAATACATATTTACTAAATGAATGGAGTCTTTGTCACCTGCCTGCCCTCCTCAGGTCTGTAGCTTCCATGCATGAGAGGAAGGGGCATAGACTGTGTAGGGTCTACACAGTCCACACACAGAAAGGAACCCTGAGCACGACCTGTTAACTCTTTGATTTTTACCTCACACAAAACAAAACCCTCCTGCTTTTTTTCCCCCACTCTTTGAAAGGTAAAGAAATAGTTGCTCTTATTACAGAAAATGAGTAAATATTTTGCTGATCGAAGTCCCCTATGAAATAACTCAAATAATGACAATATTCAGTCTCTTAAAGTTAGAAGCTTTTGGATCGACCTAATAAGCTGAATATAAGCCTGTGGTTCATGGGAATCTGTCCATGTATCAATATTTTTGCCAGCCCCCAAATTTTACTGCATTTCTTGTGATTGTGAGTTTACTCACTACATAAATAAACATAGTAACCGACTTCACTCAGTTCAGGGTGACTGTCTCAACACCACAAGAGGGCCAAGTCCATCCTGCAAACCCAGTCACCTGATATGCCGCTGCCTTGGTCAAATTCAGCGCACAGTTGGTTGTATATGCTCATACATGTTGTGATTATCCAATAAAAATCCTTAGACATTTTTCTTAGTATCCCAAAGATGTACAGACACCTACTATTTATTGTATTTGCTGTATTAATTCAGGATTTTTAAGCTCCTTTTTAAAGAAAAGAATCCTTTCTTCCAACATAATCTTGCACAAAAGCTTACTGCTTATAGCAGGAGTGAAGTTCTTCTCTGAACAAGGGAATGGTTGGGGCCTGGGGGTGCAGAACCTTCCCCCCAGGCCTTTCTGTCTGCCAGCTGCACCTCAAGAACCACTGGGGAATCCCAAGGGCTCTGAAGAGCATAGTTTGAAAACTTCCCTATTAACCTATCACTGAGCAAGGATACAGAGGAGTGGAGTAGTTGGAGGATCCATGACAGGTAGAGGTGGAAATCAACATAAGGCCATCTTTTCTATAACTCAAGTCAGCATTTCCTAAAAAATGTAGTAAGCTCCCAGAGTGGTTAAAAAAAAAAAATCCTATTTAACTAATATCCTTCTCTGAAACAAAGATGTGAAATTAAAGCATTAGAAAGCCAATACTATTAATAATTCATAGCAGTTCTATTTCCTGGGACTAAAGTGGGGCAGCATAATCCTTTCACATAGCTCTGTAGCACCAGTATAAAATGTAGACCACAGCAAGAAAGCAGACAGTAGGAAAAGACAGCTAATGAATTAAAAGCTAACGTTATGCATGTTGGAAAATATTGAGTTGTCTGCTCATTTCCAGCTTTCAAGTTAGCATTAATAATGAAAGGATAGCATATAATATTTTTGCTATTCTCCTTTCTTTAGCAAGTTTCCTTATTTAGTTACATGTGGACAAATAATATCATATACTTCTTTATTATCAATACAAGCATTTTGAACATATTTTGATATAATGTCTAAAGTTTCTGTTAGATATGTAGCCCATGATTAGTGAAGAGTTCAGTGATTATAAAGGGAATCCTAGGATATCCATAATTAAGCTGAGACCAGATTCCTCATCTTTAAAATAGGATAATAATACTGACTCCACTGAGTTACGGAAAGGATTAAAGAGAATGTATATAAATTGCCTAACGCGATGTCTGACACCCAGCAGGCCCTTAAAAGCAGTTATTATAACGTAATTGTTCTCTACCTTTGCCAAAGATGATGGACAGCCTGCTTAGCAAGCTCTGTGAGCCTCCAAGTCACACACTTCAATGCAATTCCACTAGTAAAACCTCTTGTTCTTGGTGGAGCTGCTTCTCAGCTGCAGTGGGAAATAGCATGTCCCTCAACCTCCTCATCTGGGGGAGAGTCTGGAAGAACTACCCAGGCATGAGCTATGTCTGAGATTCTGAGAACCAGCCAATCTGAATCAAGGGCCTGGATGCAGAGAAGGCAGAAGAAGTGAAGGCATGATTGAAACCTCTAGCTTCTCTGCCACACCACAGTTTCCAGGTCAACAAAGTGACAGATATGCTCTTCTGTTTCATTTTGTAGAAAGAAAATAAATGCTGGCAGCACAGTGGTAATGGAGTGGACTTTCCACTCTTGGATGTGAATCCAGTTACCACTTCTTAACTGGTCATCTTGGGCAACTTTCTTAAACTCTCAGTGCCTCATCTGTAAAAAAGGAGAGTATATAGCCTACCCCAGAGAGTTGCCATGAATCTGTGTAAAGAGATTCTTTACACAAGAGAATCTGTGTAAAGCATTTTACACAATATCTAGAGAATAGTAAGCACTCAATAATTTTTAGCTATTGTATCAGACAGGGTACAGTAGCAGGTAATGAAAACCACCTTAGCTATTTTACAATGGAATTTAATATAGTGAAGTAGGCCTTTACGAAATCACTGGAAGGGCTGGAAGAACAGATTTGGATGGCCCTGTTGGAGCAACTCTGTAGAATTGGCTGCTAAAGTATAAAATGTTAAAACTGTGATTCTCATGCAAATACAATATGACATGTGTCAAAGATTTTTATTCAACACATTAATTAATGAGGGAACCTAGAAGATGTTACGTCTGGTACAAAGGACAATTCAGGCACACACACGTATATATTCATGCATACAATCAGGAATGCTGAACTCAACTTGCTAATAGATGCAAAACTGGTTAAAATTCTACAAGGCAGCACTGTCCAACAGCCTTGTAATGTGAGCCTCATGTATAATTAAATTTTTTCTAGGACCCACATTAAAAGTAAAAATAAATAGGTAAATTAATTTTAACAAATATTTTTAGTCCAATATATCCAAAATATTAAGATATAATCTATAAAAACAATAAATAAAATGAACATGCTATTTTACACACTTATATCGAGTCTTTGAAATCTGTGTGTATCTTACATTTACAACACATCTCAATTCAAACGTGCCACATTAAAGTGCTCAACAGCCACATGTGGCTAGTGGTTTCTATATTAGTGTACTCCTAGGGCAATGAAAAAGTAATGTTTGGGATCATCTTTTTTTCAGGGCAAAAGCTGATTGTATATCTATCAGAGAAAAACTAATTTGCTTTGCTATGGACAAGAAGTGTTGGCATTTCTGTAGTTTGTTACAAGTAACTTTCTACCTTACAGAGTTGTAAAATAACCTGGTCAACAGAAAATCAATCAAGTGCACATTTGTATAGCATCTGAAAATTCCATAAAGCTCCACTAGACAATACCCAGCACTTCCCTGAAAGACAGCTCCTAATCTCCATTTCCAAACCTTGGACATTTTTTTTTTTTTCTGATAGACCCATTAAGGGAGCTGCTAGAAGTCAGGAGGCTGCCACCAAAATCGCTGCATTTATGAACACGCTACCCCAACTGCAGTCCAGGAGTCATGGAGCCCCTACCAGAATTGTTGGCTCCAGAGCCTCGTAATGTTTGCTAGATCCTCACCTGCTAAACGGTTGACTCAGATCCCGCTGCTTCTCTCCCCACCCAATTCAGTTCCAAATTCAAATTTCACACGAGGACTTCTGACTGATGAAACCAAAATCACATTTGAAACTCTAGCTGCAAGGGAGTCTGAGAAACATAGCTCCTAGCTCTCCAGAGTCTGCAGTAAAGAAAAGGCACCAGAAGGCATTTGGAACAGAGGTTGAGCAAGGCAACATACCATGTCTACCATTGCTATTCGGTTAACAAGAACTTCGTGAAACTCTACACTATGGGATACAAAAGATGAGAAATATTATTTTTGCTGGTCTGTATGACAGCAATACTTTCGTGAACTCTCTCAGATCTGGAGTTCTTTTCAGCACTAGAACAGAATCCCAAGGAACACCAACATTGAAGGGTCAGGTGGAAAAGAGAAGCAGATGGAGTAGAGGTAGAAGGAATGACCAGAGAAGAGGGAAATAACCACGAAGTGTGGTGTTAGTGTTAGGGAACTGTTGATGGAAACGGTCCGCCTTGGCCAGGCACGATGATAACCACTTGCATGAGTTGTCTCACAACAGGAGGTCCTGATAAGGAATGTGGTGCTGTCACCAAAAACTAACTGGGAGAATCTGGGAGGGGCCAAAAGGAGGGAGGAGACGCCAGCCAATAACATATCCTACCAACCACCCAGAATCCTTCTCGCTGGAACCCATCTTGTCTGAGAGATGCGCACGCCACCAGCAAGGACCCTGAGTCAGACCAATTTATGGGCCAAGCAAGATGATTGGCCAGAGACAACTGGGAAACTAACCCCATTACCATAAAACCTGAGACTGTGAGCCACGTGGCAGAGCAGTTCTCCTGGGTTCCCTTATGCTGCTGCTCTCTGCCCAGGTGCCCCTTGCCAATAAAGTCTCTTGCTTTGTCAGCACGTGTGTCTCCTCAGACAATTCAGTTCCCAGTATTAGACAAGGGCCCACTCTTGGACCCTGAAAGGGATTCCCCTTCCTGCAACGTTAGGAAAACTAAGTACAAAGAATATTTTTAAGAAGGAGAGAGATGTCAACTTCCAAATGCTCCTGAAACCCAAATAAAAGATAAACTGAGGGGCTTCCCTGGTGGCGCAGTGGTTGAGAGTCCGCCTGCCGTTGCAGGGGACGCGGGTTCGTGCCCCGGTCTGGGAGGATCCCACATGCCGCGGAGCGGCTGGGCCCGTGAGCCATGGCCGCTGAGCCTGCGCGTCCGGGGCCTGTGCTCTGCAACGGGAGAGGCCACAACGGTGAGAGGCCCACGTACTGCAAAAAAAAAAAAAAAAGATAAACTGAAGAATACCTTGGAGACCTTTGCAAGATCAGATTCAGTGATGTGGTGGGGGTAGAATCCGGATTAGAATGGTTTTAGAGTGAGGGGGAAGTGAAGAAATGAAGACAGCAAGAACAGATCAGTCTCTTGAGCTGTCTGACTGTGGAGGGGAGGAGAGACACAGCAGCTTTACACAACTTTAAGGTTCTGTTTTTGGCAGGCCAAGCCTGCCTCTGCTCTGAATTCAATGCCTTCCAGTATTTACAAGTGCCTTGCTTCAGAAGAACAATAGTCGAGGAGGATTGCTTTAAGGACACACGGTCAAGGATGTTTTCTGTTCCTGATATGTTAAAATCTACTCCTACATGGAGCCAAATGAGAAGGGAGTTGGCCAGACTTGCCTGTATTTTCACCCCTCACCCTGACCTCTCTCTCCACCTCCCCCAAAATGCTCATAAGCAAATTGAATTGTTGGGGTGATGCCATTAGCTGACAAAGGGCTACTAGATAGTTTAGAGCCAAATTGTGACCCGCCCAGAGCAGAGGCCATTATTTCAAACATTTTTTAAAGCCTAGTTCCTGGCTCTATTTTATGTCTCCACCCTTGTTTTTTATCCTTTTCCACTTGTAAATGTACACTCTCTTGTTACAGTTTTACATAGCCTTACAAATCACTTTAAGTCATGTTGGGAACAAAGTGAGGTTTAAGCATATAAAGCTGTGAGGATTGTGTTTTGCTTTTTTCTTTTTCTCCTTGAGGCTGTTTCCTTGATTTTTATAAAGGAAATTATTGGACAGGGATATGGAGATTTATTTATAGAGTTTTGTTTTACACCCGACTTTGCTAGATACCTTTTCCATTACAGCGAGACACGCGTCGTTCTGAGGTCACAAAAGCATGTATCTACAGGGCAGCTGTCTCCGTGGCCACCGTCCTGACCCGGGCCTTGAACAACCGGACAGAGAACTCTCAGCCGCCAGATGCTCCGCTGAGCGCGGGGTGGGCGCTGCGGGCACCCACCCGGCTGCAGCCTCCAGCGAGCGTGGTGCTGAGAGAGCGCCGCGGGCAGCGCTTTGCTGCGGCTGTTGGAGGAGCTGGGGCCTCGGCTCTCCCAGGCCCGCCTGCCTAGTGGAAGCCTAGCCGAGAGGTGCCTGCACTGACTTTAAAGACGAACTCACAAAACGTCTCCCTGACAGTCACTTTGAAACAATTTGTGCAGAATTGAATCAAAAGAATAGTTCGAAGGTAGAATGGAGAGGCAGCTAATGACCCAAGTACCACTGATTAAGCAGGAGATTCGATAGGTGGAAAATCAGAAAAATTAAATGTTAATGGAAGACTGTTGGGCTGCGTTTTAAAGGGACCAGACGGTCCCAGTAAGACAGAGTTTACTGCACTTATATGTTAACCCTGAAGATGGGGCTTTCAGAATACCTTTAAATATCTAACAGGAAATCAAAATAGTGAAACTCTTCTTTATGGAGATGTCTCAGGGAAATGGCTTATCTTTTTGAACTTCCCAGGGTTAAAAAAAAAAAATGATTTTTCCATTCTCGTTTTCCCCTAGGAGGGTGTTTTATCTTTAAATGTAAGCATGTGACTCAGCTCATAGGGAGGTTCATGATAGGAGGTAAGAAGACCATTTCAGCTCATAAGCGGTGTCACCCTGATAACAAATTTAAATAGTATATGCTTGTAGGATGACTTAAAACTGTTGTATTTTTCATTAAAAAATCTAGTTCATTAACAGCTGGATTAATCTTAGACAAATAAAAGGACATCATCTGTATATCCAAGTTACCTATCTAGTGGGAGGTGACAAAGTGAAAGAGGGAAGGATAAGAGGCTAAAAAGGGAGAAGAAAGAAAAGGATTTAATGGAAGAAGTTGACAGATGTAATGATCCCCCCTCTTCTAAGGTAAAATTCTACATAATTTTAATATTGCATTTTAAAATTGCTTGATTTCTCTGAAGCGATTAATAAAATGATTAAAGAGTGTGTAGTACTAGAATCAGAATGCAGTTTAATTAATTACATCTCCCTGTTTTGAATTGAAAGCTACTTATATAGTAAACGACTGTCATATTTAGTTTTCCAAACGACTTGCAGATGAGGCCATTCAAAGTAGGCATGTAAATCTAAACTCACCAGAGTGGTATGTTTACATTTGAATAGAATTAGAAGTCTGAGGTCTCAGAAGTTATAACCATGAAGCTAAAGCCAGAAGATGGGTCCTGCTGTGGAAGAAACCAGACTCCCTGACACTGGGTCTAGAAAGTACTATTTGATCTGGCAGTCATCCAGATGAGGACTTATGTTTGGGAGCCTCTTCTAATCACACACCATTTCCTGCTATAGCTAAACCTACATCAAAGAAAGAAAGAAACTAGCTAGCAGCTTCCTATAGAATCCTATGAGGCATCATTACATTGGTGGAGATGCCAATGGTCTTCAGTGGTCTAGGAAATTGATATTAAAAGCTTTCTCTGAAATGATCAAGTTCAGGGGAACAAATGCATACTAACCAAATTCATAGGAGATCAATTTATAAAAATACAATACCATGTATTCATTTATATTGGGTGCTCTATTTGTCAAATATATCATCCATCTATACAAGAATTTTCCAATTGGGGAAGCACGCTAATGAGACAGAATTACAATAGATTGTTCTTTCTCCAGTTTAGGCATATTTTGGCCTAGAAAATATATAATGATAAAACCTTCTTCCCTAGGAAACACTGAAATGGTGGTGTCGATCACCTTTAAAAAACTCTACACCACCCACCATTTTTCACTTACCACATCACTGCCTCACACAGGTTAATGAGGCTGTGGTTTTCTTTACAGTTACTTTGTTCCTGTCCTGAGGATACTCTCTGATTACACTGAAACATATTCCTGTATGTCCTTGTTTTTAGGGCAGAGACAAGGAAAAACCTATCACCTATTATATCATGTATACAAACCCCATCTTAAGGCAGTTTGCTTTCAAAGAGGTGATTTTACTTGTTTCAATTTTAGAAGGCAACATTTCTGATATTTTCCCCTAGATTTAGGAAAGGTAAAGGAAGTGAAGGCTGTTCTACCCAGTGGCTACTGGAGTAGTAGGTGACTGCAAGAATGCCCCCTCGCCACAGACAGAATTAACCAGAATGGGAATGTGTTAAAGGATCATAATGTTCTCCATGGTGATCAAGCAATAATAATCTCATGGCAACATATAGCCGATGTTCTAATTAGGGATGTTCTCATTACTGTGGTTGCTACCCTCAAACCTAGAGACTTAAACAATATTTATCCTGCTTACAAGTCTACAATGTGGACAGAGCTTAGCGGGGAGAACTCATCCCTGCCATGCATTCTGTAGAGGGTAGCTGGAAGGCTGAGGACTGGAATAACTGGACAGCTCAGTCACTCAGAGGTGTGGCAGGTGATCCTGGGAAAACTCAGTCACCTGGGGTTGCGAACAGCTGAGGCTCCTCAGACAACTCTCTCCATGCCTGTGTGGTCTTTCCAGCATGGTGGCTTCAGGGTAGCTAGACTTCTTACATGTCTGTCAGCTCAAGGGCCCAAAGTCACAGGGTCCAAGAGAACGAGCCAGCCAGGCGGAAGAGGACTGTCTATTCTAACCTAGTCTTGGAAGACTCTCAGGGTCAGGTCCACTGCATTCTATCTGTTAAAAGCCAGTCACTAAAATTGGTCCCTATTCAGGGGGATGGGAATTAGACCCCACTTTTAGAGGAGTGTCAAAGAATTTGTGGACTTGTTTTAAAATCACCACAATATATAGTTGAAAAATTATAGGAGAACATACCATTTATTTATTTACACATTCATTCAACAAATACTTATTGACTGTTACCATACACTAAATAAGCATTGCTTTTTAACCTTTAAAAAAGATTTTAGATATTCTAGCTCAAGACAACTCCCATTTGGACATGATTTTATGTATTGAGAAGGTTTTGTTTTATTTTAGGCCCATCATATAAAAGTACTCAAATCAGCATAAAATATCAGATGATGACAAATCATCCATTTGGAGAGTATAATCTGAACAGCACAAATGGGTTTTTATTAGAACTTATTAAAAGCCTGAGATAATGGAAGTATAAATCCTCATTTGATACACATATTCTGGAAAAGGTAGTTGTTGAACAAATTTGTGTAAAAGCAAATCATCTTTCCTACCAGCTTTATACTTCTAGTGACTGACATATAAGAAAAGTTTTCCTTTACTTCCAAAATATTTCCAGTTGCCAGTGTGTGAAAGGATTGATTGGATAGACAAAAGGTTATCAGACACCTCCAAATCACTAAATCCAAAGCATCATATAATTTTTTCCCTCAAAATATTTTTACTTGGCATTTCTCCACTCCACCTAGGCTTCTAGGACACCACCTTTTGTCTTCCTCCTATGTCTCCAGGGGTTCCTTCTCAGTGGGAGTTCCTCTTACTGTGTTCAGTCCTTACTTTGGTGATCTCTGGGTTTCTGCTCCTAATCCCCTCCTCTCTTAATCTCTATCTACTCTTTGAATGATTTCACCTAAACCTAGACTTAGCATGAAAGTTCCAGATTCATATAATCCACTGTCCACTGAATCTCCCCACTTGATTGTACCGTATCTACCTCCACCCACACCCTATACCCCTTTCCCACTCACACCTCCCTCATCCAATGTGCTCTTCCTCCTGCATTCTGAAATTTGACAGAACCTAGAGAGTCTCTCAACATCTGTGCACAGTCAATCAACCATAATGTCCCGTTGATTCTAAACATCTTTCATCTCTTTTGCATTCTCATTGCCCTTGATTTACATCAGGCTCTTGTCCGTTTGCCAGGAATATAGGTCAAGACTGTCTCTGAGGCCATTTCTTAGCAAATACAATGAAAATATTTGAGACTTTTGCCTTCTAGCCATAGTATTTGGCTCTGGACATCTCCTATTGATGGATCTCAGTGCGGGGTGTTGGTCGGGAATAGAAAATTATAAATCACAATGTTTGCATTTTATCTTCACAATAGTTGAAGTTTACCTTAAAATAGCCACAGAAGATGAAGTGGCAAATGCAAACCACTGAGCACATAGTTATTAGATATCTATTCTGTAATCTGGGCTACAAAGACAAATATGGCATGGTCCCTGCCTCCAGTGAACTCAGAATTTAGTGGGAAAAGCAAATGATTACAATTCAGCATGATACATGCAATGATTAAGGAATGTGTGAGGTATTGTATGAGTAGAGGAGGGCGTTCTCATTGTCTTCATTGCATACGCCTGAAAGGCAGTGGAGAAGGGAGTGACACCCTGCCTAAGGAGGTAGAGTAGGGCTTCCAGAGGATGTAAAAACTCTATCTTACCAAAATCCTAAGAGATGATAGCTCTGGATCTTGACGTTGGGGATTTGGGGAATTCTGCCAGCTGTTTTCTCAAGTTACCTACTTGATTCCCAATCTCCACGTCTCTAAAATGAAAAGTTTGGTTTAAATAAGAGGTTGGCAATTTTTTTCTATAAAGGGCCAGATAATAAATATTTCAGGCTTTGTGGTCAGTATAGTCTGTCACAACTATTCAGCTCTGCTGTTGTAGTGCAAAGGCAGCCACAGACAATATGTAAACCGATGGACCTGGCTGTATTACAATACAACTCGAATTACAAAAACAGGCAGTGGGCTGTATTTGGCCCTTGGGACGTAGTTTGCCAAAGCCTGATCTAAATGATCTCCAAGATGCCTTCCAGATTTACCAATCCATTGGTTTATGAAAAAGCAGTTCTCAAATACTTGATATACTTTATGTTGGTTTTTAGTTTACTCTTGTTGTGGCTGGTTAGCTCAATAAATGAGAACATGGAATTTAAAATGATAAGATTTGGGGTTTGATTCACTGTGGGTCAGTTAGCTTCTCTGTTCCATGACCACAAACCACACCACAGAGTTCAACAAATCCATGCTTCTGCTTGGAGCCAGGTAAAGCTGTGTGACTGGACAAATGTCATCCTTTCCTGCTTCTAACAATACAACCCCTGCACTTGCTCCCCTAATGATGGTGCAGCAGCATCCTTTACATGTGTTCCAACATCACTGAGTTCATTTCAAAAGAGCAACGTATGGCACTTCCCTGGTGGTGCAGTGGTTGAGAATCCGCCTGCCAATGCAGGGGACACGGGTTCGATCCCTGGTCTGGGAAGATCCCACATGCCGCGGAGCAACTGAGCCCATGTGGCACAACTACTGAAGCCCATGTGGCACAACTACTGAGCCTGCGTGTCACAACTACTGAAGCCCGCGCGCCTAGAGCCCATGCTCCACAACAAGAGAAGCCACCGCAATGAGAGACCCGCGCACCACAACGAAGAGTAGCCCCTGCTCGCCACAACTAGAGAAAGCCCGTGTGCAGCAACAGGGACCCAACGCAGCCAACAACAACAAAAAAAGAGCAACTTATTTTTAAGAAAACCTATCAATATGACAGCAGGCACTGGGGAATCTATAGGTACACAGAAATGTCTCATCACCTTTTAATAAGCCAAATTGGTTTTTATGGCTACTAAGCAAAAGAATGCTACAAAAGCATGCTGCTATGCTCATAAGCTAAAGCAGAATCAGCAAACTATATGACTCGAATGCCAACAGTCCTCCCCGCTTTCCCTGTAGTAGACATTGTTAATCAATCCTAGCACTTTCCCCACAGATCCTGCATCTGTTCTCATCATTCTTCCAAACATACTGAACCAGGAAGCGACACTAAGTTGACTGGCATTACTGTGCTAGATTAAAGCTATTGTCCTATTGCAACAAAAGTTACTATGCCTTATTTTTCCTATCACTTTGCATCCCTGCCACTGAGTTACTCTTACTTAAAGACATATACCTATAACATTGGATGCAGCAGCTATAAAATTCAACAGTACAAAAATGAAGATAATATAAATCTCATACGTAGATAGGAGCATAAATCAGTAAAAAACTTTTACAGAGAAAAACTTGGCACTGTTTATTAAAAGACTTAAAATGTGCATACTAGTTGGATACTTGGGGCTTCATTGTATTATTCTACTTTCAGGTGTGTTTGAAACCTTCTATAATAAAAAGTTTTACAAGTGTACCATGAAAATAAAAATATTAACGGTAGTTGATAAATGACATATTATTATATAAAAGTATAATCTAAATTAAGGGATAATACAGAACTGAAATAACTCAATGTTGCTTTATTGTAGAAAGTTTTGTGCCTATGATTATCTAGCATATAAAATTATAAAGCAAATTTCACTATTGAAACCATTTTACCAATTTCTTAATATGCATACTGAAGGATTTATATGTAAAAGCTTACAAATGCATGAAATATTTCTGCAAAAATAAATGAAAACTACTAAAAGTAGCTGCCTTCCAGGAGGGAGAAGAATATCTGGAGGGAAGGCAAGGAGGAAGGCTTATTTTTCACTGAATATCCTATTGTTCCTTTTGAATTTTTGTACATCTCTCATGTATTGCCTAATTAGATAAATAAAATGTGATTCAGCCTCACACTGGTCAGATTGGCCATCATCAAAAAATCTACAAACAATAAATGCTGGAGAAGGTGTGGAGAAAAGGGAACCCTCCTACAATGTTGGTGGAAATGTAAATTGGTACAACCATTATGGAGAATAGTATGGAGGTTCCTTAAAAAACTAAATATAGAAGTACCATATGACCCAGCAATACCACTCCTGGGCATATATCCGGAGAAAACCATAATTTGAAAAGATACATGCACTCCAATGTTCATTGCAGCACTATTTACAATAGCCAAGGCATGGAAGCAACCTAAATGTCCATCAGCAGAGAAATGGATAAAGAGGATGTGGTACATATATACAATGGAATATTACTCAACCATAAAAAAGAATGAAATAATGCCATTTGCAGCACACGGATGGACCTAGAGATTGTCATACTGAGTGAAGTAAGTCAGACAGAGAATGACCAATACCATATGACATCGCTTACATGTAGAATCTAAAAACTTATGGTACAAATGAACTTATTTACAAAACAGAAATAGAGTCACAGATGTAGAAAACAGACTTATGGTTATGGGGGGAAAGGGGGGATAAACTGGGAGACTGGGATTGATATATATACACTACTATATATAAAATAGATAACTAATAAGGACCTACTGTATAGAACAGGGAACTCTACTCAATTCTCTGTAATAACCTATATGGGACAAGAATCTTTAAAAGAGTGGATATATGTATATGTATAACTTATTCACTTTGCTGTAGAGCAGAAACTAACACAACATTGTAAATCAACTATACCACAATAAAAATTATTTTTAAAAATGTGACTCAGTGGTTCTACTCCTAAAAATTTATCCTAAAGTATCATTGAGGATGTACGTAAAGATTTTGCCTCAAGGATGTACATTGTATTGTATGTAACAGGAAAATAGTTCAGGCAATTTAAATGTCCAATATATATAGTATGACCTCAGTTTTGTAAAAAAAAATATACTGACAGAAAAATATTTGAAAGACATAAAAAGTGGTAATAGTGGGTATCTCCTGAAATATGGGTAGTTTCCTTTCTTTCGTTTTTTCTTTGCTTGTTTTCAAATTATTTTCAAAATTCTCCAATAGATATGTATCAATTTTAAATTAATAAAAGATTATGAATGAGTTTGAAAAATGCCTAAGGGAATAAAACATTTCTTCTTTTTTTTCTCTTCCCTATGGGAAAGAACAATCTGAACACAGATCGAAATATAAAACTTGGCTTTTGTGATCAAACTCAAAGTCATTACAATGAATGTTGAAATTGTATTGGCAATTTCTCTTGCTGGGAGGTAATGACATCCAGAGCTAAATACTATGTAATATTTTACCAATGATATTAAGTCTTTTCAATGGTTTAGTAACTCCAATGTGGTAATGCAAGAAGTGATTTTTCCCCTGTGTGTAAATAAGTTTTATAATATTGAAAACTGTTAGACTAACATATTTATGAGGTGTTATTAACAAAGGAAAATAGTGGCTGAAATATCCGAACTAACAACATGGAGACACCACACATTCTGAGTGGGAGATTCTTATAGATTAAAATGGATTACCGGGGCCATGGCTAGATGGTGAAGGGTCTTGTACAGCTTGCTAAGGATGTGGATTTTTTTCTGAAAAGGTAAGAACTAGCTGTATTTCTGAATGAATAATCAAGGTGCACATAGAGGATGATTAGAGGGAGTAAATTTTAAAAAGAGTATACCTAGGGCATTTATAATTTCTTTAAAGGAATTTCTCCTAACGATAGAAAGGGCAAACATGTAAGCTATTTAAGCCAGCTTCAATTTTTTTTTTCCCAGAAAAAGATGTATGATACATAACTATAGAACCCATAGCAATTGCTATGTAAACTACTATACTAAATATAGTTAGGGATATGCTTAATGTTGCATTTTATTGTTTGACTAAATATTAACTAATAAGAAATTACATTAAACTAGAACTTACTTTTTCCTTATAAATACTCTATTAGGCAAACCAGGCAGGGCTTGGATGTTCATTATAAGACAGCACATGCTGACATTCCAAATTCTCCTAAATGGATTTCGCTTAATATGTTAGATTCTATAAATCTGCTTAATCATTTCTCAGAGCTTGGTATTCCTTAGAAGGAGGATTGTTAAATACCTACAAAGCTGATCCATACTCTGAGAGCTATTAGTTTCTCCTAGTGAGAGCTAGTCCTCAGTTTCCTGTGGTTGGGAGTGACACAGTGAGATAACACGACAGATGAGATCCAACTAGTCAGATGTTACTGGAAAAGTACACTTGGATTCAGGTTCACATTAGTCTGGCTCTCTTTTAGAGAATATAGTTGAGCTCATACAATTCAAGGGCTTATCTGAAATTTAACTTGAATAAATACAAAAGAGCAGCCCCATTAGAGTCATCCAGTAGAGCTGGATCATTTTAACTCAAGGTCAAAATAAACTTTATTAGTGTATTTATTAAGAGCAAGTTGTTTAGATGAGGTTTTTTTTTTCTTCTTTCATACCTTACCTTGCATAGAACTTTAATATTAGGAAGCCTGAAACAGTCTAGAGAATTCAGGACCATCTCAGTTCAGGTTGCCATGATATTTTCTGTAACCGAGCCCTGTACCTCTTCTTGTAAACTGAAATAACATTGATGATGTAAAAATTATGCCCACAATGAATAATTTATTACCAAAATTTAATCAACATGATGTTTTCCTTTTCATGTTCTGGGACAATAAAACTAAACACTATTACAAAGTGGTAAAAAAATTTTTTTAAAGTAAAGACATTTGTGACTTTATTGCCTGTTTCTCAGGTTGCAACTGAACGCAGGTATTTTGGTTTAGTTAAAGGATATGGAAAGTGCCACCGATGATCTTTACTGTGGCAGCACAAACCTGCTGCTTTGATGACGTGATTCTCCTTTGTATCCATGTTAGAGAAACTGGTGTGGTCTCTGTAATGTTTTCTTTTCCTGCAAATACTGTGGCTCATAAAAAACAGTTTGACTCCTTATAGCTTTTCCTCCGTATGCTTCCTTTTATATAACAACTTAGTTTAACAATTTCGACATTTCAGTAATTTTCAACAAATATGCTTAATTTTCCTAGATTTTCCTTTTAGTTTCAGAGAACAATAATTTTATAGTCTCAATATGACGCTGGTCTTTGTAAAGCTCAAGAGGCAAAACCAGACACTTGTGCATGCTGCAAATCCTTGTTTTTATTCCAGAAATGACCTTTGTAACTATTGGCAGTACAGGTCTTCCCTCCCTCCCCCCTTTGGCTGGGGATGGCGGAGCGGGCAGGAAGGTTGTTGGGATATATGCTCAGAAGTTTTCAGATATAAAGATTTAGAAATATTAACTAGTGACTTCGATGAGATTTTAAGTTTAAAATCAGTAATTACAAAATCCACAGATTCTATGCCTCCTGAGGGCTGGGTAGCTTCCTTTGGATTTTTTTGGCATAAAAGAGAACACACTATTAAATAATATGCAAGTAATTTTATTAGATCTTCTAAGGGTGCATTTAAAACACTGTGTGTTTAAATTATAGACAGGATGTAAGATGTGGTAGTTTTCTACAGCATGCCCAAACAGAGATGTTAAGGTATGTTCCCCACATTTACATTCATTTACTCAGAATTGATTTTGGACAGGCTCTAGTTTTATTAAGTTTGAATAGTCACAGTTTTGTCATAGTGTTGCTAGAACAGCAGCACAAAGATAAAAACAGCCAAAACAGCTTTGTTAGAGGAAAGTCTACCTACCACAGCTCCCAACCTGGCTCCTTTCTAGGCTTCCTGCTTTCCTAACCTCAATTCTTTATTCTTTTCAGATGAAAACAAGCTGACCCCTGCTAAGCATCCTCTTATAAAAAGGCTCATGACAAATGCTATCTTTATAAAAGATTCCACAGTTGAAATGTGAAATGAGATTTTAGGGGCCCCTGCAGGATCCTGTGTTCTAGCATTGAAAACCTCTTGTGAGAAAAGCATTAAGAGGGACTTCCCTGGTGGTCCAGTGGGTAAGACTCTGTGCTCCCAAGGCAGGGGGCCTGGGTTCAATCCCTGGCCGGGGGTACTAGGTTCCGCATGCTGTAACTAAGATTCGGTGCAGCCAAATAAAATAAATAAATAAATATTTAAAAAAAAAAAGAAAGGAAAAACATTAAGACTATTTTCTTCAGTTGATTGATCAATTCATTCATTCATTCTGCATCAACAAATATTCACTGAGCATTTGTTATGTGCAAAGTAATATGAGTGATTCAAGAACGTGGCAAGTATAGTCTCTGAGGAATTTGCAGTCTTGAAGAAGCGTATAAGGCGTATTCACCAACAGTCTGCCTATCAGAACTGGATTATTTACCTGACTCTTTCATTATACAGATGAGGGAATTATAGCAGAGAGGTGAAATGACCTGCCCAAACCACACCGCAAGGCCACTGGCTGTGGAGCAAGCCACTTACCCATCACTCACTGATAATCTTGGACAAATTACTTAACCCACTGAGCTAAGCCAGACCTCAAAAGGCTGATCTGGGTTGAAAGGCTGGTGAGAAGGGGAACACAGAATTCCTTCAGGACTGCTTTCACTCACGTTTACTGCATGACCCGGAAGCAGGAAGTGTGAAGCATATGTACAAGATAAGGATGAAAGTGAGCTGATGCAGCTTCTCCATGCCTCCCTAGTTCCTCAGACCCTTGGCCAAAGTTCAGTGGTCAGTGCTGTCCCAAGGGAGTGAAAAAAACCTGCCAGGTCAAGGACTCCAGAGCCACCCCGGCCCACGGCCTTTCACGCACAGACTGCCACAGTTAGACACCTCCGTGTTCCATTTTTTATTGCTATTGGGGGCCTAGCATGGGCCAGCCTTGGCTTCTATACCTGCTAAACTTACCTATCAGTTCCCTTACCTATGATATTTAATAGTATATATACTCTGTAGGCTTACTCTAAGCCTTAGGCAAGATGGACTATGTAAAGTGCCTAGCATGGTGCCTGACCCACAGAAGGTGCTTCATAGACGGCTGTCTTAGTTGAGGAACTGACAGTAGGATTCAAGTTTCCTGACTCACCTAATATTCTTTTTAATACACAAACGGCAACTGCCATTTAGTGGGTATTCGCTTTGTGCCAATAGAATGATACACTAAAGGGAGAGAGAAAACTGATTATTTGCAGAAAGTACTGCATGTATAAAAATCCTAGGAAATCTGTTTAAATTTATTATCCCATGAGTTTATCAAAGTGACTGGGTTTATAATGAATTTACCATAATTAGGGGCTTTCTTTATCCTGGTAACCACCGGCTCAATAACGTAATAAAAAGGAAAGAAATGCCATTCAAAAAAAAAAAAAAGAGAGAGGATGGATAAACTTAACAGAATTGCCCATGATGGTTATAAAGAAAATTATAAAGACTTATGAGCTATATGTAAATAAAACTATAAAGGTGTATTAGAATATATAAAACAAGATGAACAAATTGAGATATATACTGTTATCATATAGGAAAATGAATTTCACCAAGTAAAATTTACTATTTGTTAAATATTAAAATTCTACACTAACAAAGAAACCACAAGTTATGATGCTGATCTAGTTCCCAGGAAACCCTAAAACAAAGTATATTAATTAAATGATTAAAATACAGGGCTTCCCTGGTGGCGCAGTGGTTGAGAGTCAGCCTGCCGATGCAGGGGACACGGGTTCGTGCACAGGTCCAGGAAGATCCCACATGGCGCGGAGCGGCTGGGCCCGTGAGCCATGGTTGCTGAGCCTGCGCGTCCGGAGCCTGTGCTCCACAATGGGAGAGGCCACAACAGTGAGAGGCCCGTGTACCACAAAAAACAACAACAACAACAACAAAAAAACAGAAGTGTGGGACATACAGAAATAAATGTAATGTATTATATAACTATCATAAAATTAAGGAAAATAATATTTAATAACTGCCTAATTCTACTTAATAATTGCCTAATTATACTCTAATAATTGCTAGGGTAATTGGCAAACAAACACAAAACAAAACAAAAAGTGATTTAGATCAGCTCTTATACCACGTTACCAGAGTAAGCCCCTAGTGGATTAAAGAGTAAATATTTGCTTTAATTCTTAGCAAATCTATAAGAAAAAAAATCAAATATTAATGAAATCTTTAGAGGGATAGTATCTTTGAAAAGCTTAGGGCAGTAATGAAAATCACAAAGGAAAAAATGAATAGCTCAAAAACATCAAGTAAAAAAATGGTTGTAACATAAACAACTAACAAAATTAAAAGAAGGGAAACATAATTGGGTAATGTTTGTATTGATCATGGTAGAAAAGTAGTATATATAATACATAAAGAACTTACTCAAATTTTCAAAACTGCTAAAACCTCAAGAGATAAATGGTCAAAGGATATAAACATACAATTCACTTATGAAGAAATACAATTATATACATTAATCAGTTCTTGGAAGGATATTTATAATAGCAAAATACTGGAAACAAACAAAAAATGCCCAATATAATTATACTATATCAATTCAGTACACTATTATATAGCCACTAGAATTGTAATTATGAAAACTGAAAAAATGTTATTATTTAATGGTGGAAGGGAGCCAAATAATAATTCTACTTATTATGCACATCAAAAAAGGCAAAAATGAAAATCACTATTGACAAAGAATAGTGGAATCATGGATAACATTTTTTCTGTAAATAAGATTGGGAAGGAAGCAGGAAACCCCTATACTAACAGTTGAAAAATACTAGTTATTAAACAACAGACTGTAATATTGATTGTATTTTTCAACATACAGATGAAAGCAAAGAGTTAGAAGAAACCAGAAATATTAGTGTCAGCTGGTAATTTATTAAGTTTCCTAGAGTAAGGATCTTTCACCCTCCAGAACCTTACAGAGAGCACTCACATTTCCCAAAGGCACTAGAGAATGCAAGCACACACCTTGAGAATTGAGTGTGTGATTTTGCCACACCTTTGTCTGTGGAGCCTTGCTCTGGGCTGTTGGTACCATGTTTGTCTTCCTTCCTGATGCTCTATTTTTACCATAATACTTTCTGTAAAAGTTTGCCTGGATTTAGACAAATGTCTCCTTTTACATGTAAATTTCTTTTCTGTAATTTCTAATATATTTCTATTTACTTTTACGGTCTTTGATCTTCTCTTTCACCACCTCCCATGTATAAGGCATAATTTAGATTAGGAGTTAATAACTCAGAATAACAGACATGGATTTGAATCCTGACTCGTTATGTGACTTTGGGCAAATTATTTATTTGTAGGCCTTGGATACTTTTATCTATAAGATGGAAATAATAATACTTCATAGGGTAATTATGAGGTTTAAACTAAAGGAGATAATTCATGTAATGTACTTGGTGTGGTATCTACTTGTAACACTGTAAACTCCAAGGTAATGACATAAATATGGTACTTGAAACACTATTCAAAATTTTAACTATTAAGAAAAAAATTAAAACTCACAACCTTAAAATGGTTCTATTTCTTTCTATACATTTGATAGATCAAATTTCCTTATAAGAGAGTCATGGCTTAATTGAAAAAAAGGAATTTCCCTTATTCTTCTGTCCTGTGTTTGGCTTCTTAAAGATGCCTTGAATCCTTTATGGACTGGAGTCATATATAAATAAATAGATATACCAAGTTTCCTTAATCACAGCACCTAACTGAAACTTTTTATTTACTAAAACTGGAGAGGAGACAAAGAGAAAAATGCATTTATTCAATTCTGGCTTTATGAGTTTAATAGTCTAACTTCCTCATTTCACTACTGAAGGCTGTGGAATGATCAAAATCAAAATACAGAACTGTTTGATATAGTTCATATTTAAACTTTTGAAATGAAAATGAATCTCAGTTGAAAAGTTCAGGTAGGGAGGAAGGAGCATTTTAAAGGAATTAAAATGTGGTGGCTCAGGTTCAAAGTAACTATGGTTGGCAGAAAATCAAGGCTTTTCATGTTGTGTCTTAGGCAGTGTCAGTGACTGGAATGTCGGTTTTCTGTATATGTGTTTTTTAACACTCCTTGAAATCGATAAGTGTAAAATGAGCATTACTTGGACTTTATTTGAATTTATTTGAATTTCAACAGTTACCAACAGATGTGCTTAGAATGAATAGGCCCCGATTCCCCAATAGCACTGTAATTCAAATCTATTTTTGACTCTGAAATGAGAGCTGTCTCCAGGAGAACAGCTCTGAACCTTTTTTCCAGCTGCAGAAATAACTCCTCTTGTTGCCCCTCTGACCTACACCAAGGGAAGCCGCTTGAAAAGATGTTCTTTTGCCAACAATCGTTTTACCATTGTAATCCACAAATGGAAAAATAAACTGATGGCTCCTCTTCAGAAAACCTATTCTTACATCCCCCAGAACCAGGCAGATATGTAAAGAAAACCATAGAGTTCTTTTAATTCCTTTCTCATTTTCCAAAATGATACTTTTTATTACCTTAGAAAATGGGCCTTATTGACTAACAAGTCACTGTTAATCTTCTCCAAAATAAGTTAATTCATCCAAGGTTCTAGGACTCCCCCCAACCCCAAATTCCTTGGAATTTTGCTCCATTGGTTAATTCCCACTTGCCTAAACCAGTGCGCTCTCCCTCCCAATGGTTCCCACCCTCACTTTAAGATGAACAAGCCCGGGCTTCCCTGGTGGCGCAGTGGTTGAGACTCCGCCTGCCGATGCAGGGGACACAGGTTCGTGCCCCGGTCCGGGAGGATCCCACATGCCGTGGAGCGGCTGGGCCCATGAGCCATGGCCGCTGAGGCTGCGCATCCGGAGCCTGTGCCCCGCAATGGGAGAGGCCACAACAGTGAGAGGCCCGCGTATCGCAAAAAAAAAAAAAAAAAAGATGAACAAGCCCCTCTCACTGGCAAGTAAAAACCTCTACCCTGGATTCTCTTCTAGCTGTTCCCCTATCTTATTTCTTCTCTTTGCACCCAAGCTTCCAGAGATGACAAATCCCTATTGATGCAAATGGAAACTCTGACTTTCCTCTCAGACATAATAATGACTTTATTGGGTGCCTCTCTGTGCCATCATCTTATAGGCCTTAACATTTTTTTCTTGATTAAAAAATACATGAATAATTCATGCTCATTATAACAAATCAAACAATACAGAAACAGATAAAGACAGCAATACAGAAACAGATAAAGAATATCTCCCCTGCCCAAGCTCCACATCTTATTTAATTGTTGCAACCACCATGAGAAATAAGAATTATAGACCATATTTTATGTAGATGAGAGAATTGAGGCTGAGAAAGGCTCAGAGTGTACCCTGCAGTGTTTAACAGAAAGAGCTTCGGAGTCTGATTATCTGGGTTCATTTCTTGACTTTGCGATTTTCTATGTGTCCATGAGCAAATTCCTTGTTATTTCTGTGCCTCAGTTTTCCTACCTGCTAGTTCATAGGGTGCAGTGAGGATGTAACGTGCTAAAACATAAAAATATTGCTGTTTCTAAAGAAAAAAAGATCAAAAAGAAATTATTTTAAAATGACAGCTAAGAAGAAAATACTAAGAATTAGAGCAAAACTCTGCTCACCATTCTGCTACTAATGTAGAGCCTGAGTTTTTAAAGCTGCTGGAAATTTCTGACCCCAAACTATGCTCATACTGCAATGAAGACACCATCAATGCACTTTGTTTTTTAAGATCACACTATTTTTTAAAAGATCCGATAATATTATTTCGATTTTTCATAATTAGCTGAATTTTATTCATTTGCTACAGTATCAATTTCATTATTTTTAAAAAGTAATTTTATCTCAATTAGGCTAGAATGATTATGTATGTTTAACATTTAGATATTACAAACATTTTACTTAGTGTTTTGACCTATATTTTGAATTTTTGTGATGGCTCTGTGTATGCCTGGCTGATTTGGTCACCCCTGTCACCTGGCTCTCCCCCCAACCCTACACAGACCTCAGCCTCTTAACAGTTTCATTAGGCACAATAATGTATATTTGCTCTCTATGAGTGCTGTAGTGGTAGAAAATGATTAAATTATAATTATTAACTTTCCCAGAGTAACTCATTACCCACACCCTGGTAACTCAAATATTTTCTCCCTACTTCTATATTTATATGCTATTTCTAAGAGGCAATAGACTGCAGCTATAAAGCTGCTTGGTTAATCACTCAAAGCTTCTTTTTTACCATTTCCTTTGCAAACACAGCTTAATGGTCTTTCATGGGAAACAGAGGAAATTAACAAAGTGTACATCTCCTTCTCTTGTCTACCAACATTCTTTTGAGTTTTAAGTACCCAGGCCCTCAGCTTTCTAAACTGGGTGGCCTAGCCCAAAGAACAATATTTCTGTATGCTAAGTCACTAAACAAACACACTTGTTTAAAGAATTTAGGTCAAGAATGAGAGATTCCCTTCAAAACAAGTAAGAACCGAACAATATTTGAGGAGTCAAAGAAAAATAAGACTATACAATTCACAGGGTCTTTTCATTCATCTTATATTAAGTTTATCTTTTAAAACATCACGCTGTTTCTGTTTCCCAGAGAATTTAAACATTCACAGTTCTGTGATGTGCAGATTTGTGGCTAAACTGTACTCTTCCCCAAAAGCCATCTTCTTTCTTTACTCATATTTCTTCTTTTCTTTCCTTTTTCTTTCTCTTTCTCTCCCTCCCCCTTCCCTCTTTCTGCTTCTGGTTGACTAGATATTTCTGAGATTTTGTACTAGCTCTCCTTACTCCCCTTAAAACATTTTTTTATAGCCAGAATGTTTCAAGCCCAAAGTTAAAATCATATTTTGTTCTTTTCAGTAGTTTCTAGTCCATACTCTAGGGCACAAGCAGAATGAAAGACCCCAAAAGAGAATAACATTTCGCACTGAACTCAGAAAGTATTATCACTACTCACTTTCCAATTTTCAAAAACATATACATTCCTTGTTTTTGATCAGCTAACATATGTGTGACTTTCTTCTGCACACTTTGAGAAAGAAAAAAATAATAAAATACAGGCTCTGTGACATTAAGTAATATCAAATTCTAAACTTGTCTGCCTTTTGACTAACTAATTTAGCCAAAGGAGGTGGTGTTTTATAATTAACTTTGGCCCTAGAATACAGACCCAGCTTTAAATCTCCTGGCATCAGTTTAAATCACCTAGTACCCTGCATTCTTGCTATTCTCCTGTCATTTCTCCCTCATTTCTCAAGGATTTTAGCTCCTGGCTTATTCTCACTTCTTTCTCATCTTATCTCTCAGTGATTTCAATATACACATAGGTGATCCACCCAGGCTTCCTGGTACACTGACCTCGTCCCCTGCAATGACCTCGTCCTCAATATGCCTCATTGGAGCCCAAGTTGGATGGAGGAGTAGGGTTCTAACCAATCCCCTGCAGTCCACTCTCAGACCACTGTCTCTCATCCTTCTAGCTCACTCTGGTACTTAAACCCAGGGACCCTTCAATTCCCTGGGTCTTCCAATCCATTGATCAGGCCACCTTTTCACTGCCCCCCATCCCTATATGTCCTTTACTCCTCTAACTTAGATTCTAAGATCAAGATTATAATCATTCTCTTGCCCTTCTTGCTTCAGCTCTGACTAAATCCAACTCTGCTTACTCATGCTGCACCTGTAAACTGAATGTGGCTGAAGAGAAATTCACAACCATGCCGATGTGCCTCACTTCAAATTCATGATCTTAATGCTGTGTGATAATCATACCATATGTCATAGTCCAGTCACTCTTTGATTCTCTAGAAAACTATTTCCTACCCCTCTCTCCCCAGACTCCCACTGCCTCATCCTCTCTCTCTCTCACTTGAGTTGAATCTTGCTTTCTCCTTTACTGAGAACACTGAAGCAAACAGAAGAGAATTTCATAGACTCCATCATCACTTCTACCCACCAACCAGCAACTACACCCTCATACTTTGCCTTCTGGTTCCCATAGGTGAGCTTGTCATGCTCCTATTAAAGGCTGACTCCTCCCCTACATAGGCACTAGATTCCATCTGCTTTCACCTATTCAAGGACATCCCTCCAATGATTCTCCTTTCTCTCTCCTACATTATTTTTGCTCTCTGCTGAATCATTCGCAACAGCACGCACACATACTTCTTTTTCTCCCATTTTAAAGACGTTTTCTTTGACCCACTCTCCCCACCAGCCACCATCCCATTTCTTTGTAGCAAAATGTCAAGAGTCGTATATACTTGCTATTTTCACTTTCTCCCTTATGGATTTTCTCTTAAACCCATTACAGTCAAGCTGTCACCCTACCACTCCTCTAAAACTGTTCTTGTCAAGTGATGACTCCGTTTATTTCCCTTTTTGGCAAATTCCTCAATAGAATTATCAATATTCACTGTCTCCAATTTCCTTCCTCCCATTCCCTTTAAAACCTATTCTGACCTCCATCACTTTTGTTGTAAAATCCATTGGTCAATTCTTGTTTTACTTGGCCTATCAACACCACGTCACACAGTTGAACACTTTCCTTTATACATTTGGCTTTCAGCGTACTGCACATTTTCAGATTCCCTCCTACTTCACTGGTCTCTTCTTAGTCTCTTACTGGTTCTTCCTCTTCTCCCTGACCTTGTAATTTTGGAGGCCTCAGGGCTTGGTCTATCACTGCTCAAATCCTTGGTGATTTCAGCAAGCTTTAAATACAGCTTTAAATATCATGTATGCTGATTATTTCCAAATATGTATCCCCATCCCAGACCTCTCCTGTGCTCCAAACTCCTAATACCCACTTGGTATCTCAACTCTGTTGTCCAACAGTCATCTCAAACTAACATGTCCGAAAGCAAACTTCTGATTTTCCTGCAAAGATCTGCTCTATCATAACCTTCCCTATCTCTGCTTCTGGCAACTCCATTCTATCAGCTGCTCAGGTCAAAATCCACAGAGTCACCCTTGACTTCTTTCCTTCTCTTATACCCCACATCCAGTTCACCATGAAATCATGCTGGCTCTACCATCATACTGTAACCACTATCCACCTCCACTGCTACAACATGGTCTAAGAAATATCATCTTTCACCTGTATTACTTTGATAGACTCCTAAAAGATCTCCCTACATCTACCACTGGCCCCACACAGTCTATTCTTCACCCAGGAGCCAGAGTGATCCATGCAAAACATGAATCAAATTTTGAGTCCTCTGTTCAAAATCCTGTAGCGGTTTCCCATTTCACTACGAATAAAAGACAAACTTCTTACAATATCATGTAAGATTCTACTTGATCTGGCCTCTCCCATTCACCCTGCTCCAGTCACACTGATCTCCTTTTTATTCCTTGAACACCCTAAGCATGCTCCTGTCCTAGGGCCTCTGCTTAGCTCTTCTCTCTTCCTAGAATGCTCTTCTTCAGAATATCCACTTAGCTAAATCCCTCATCTTATTTGAATCTTTGCCAAAATTTTATCTTTTCAATGAAGTTTCCTCTGCTTACCCTACTTAAAACTACAATCTGCTCCCCACTCCCTACCCCCAGGACTCTCAATCCCCTTACTCACCTCTACCTATTGTTTTATCCATAGGACTTATCACTTTCTAATATGTTTCATTTACTTTTTATTATTATTATTTATTGTCTTTCTCCTCTGCTAGAAACTCCAAGAGGGAAGAAATCTTTGTTCTGTTTAACAATGTATCCTAAGGCCCTAGAACAGTAGTACGCATGCTATAGGCACACAGTAAATATTGAATGTTTAATAAGGAAAAGAAATAGATTATATGTTCCTTGAAGGTTAGGTAGTATCTGTCTCAAAATCATTTAGCCTCATGCTAACTTTGTAGAAAGATTCTTTTTTTTATAAATTTATTTATTTATTTTTGGCTGTGTTGGGTCTTCATTTCTGTGCGAGGGCTTTCTCTAGTTGCGGTGAGCGGGGGCCACTCTTCATCGTGGTGCGCGGGCCTCTCACTGTCGTGGCCTCTCTTGTTGCGAGCACAGGCTCCAGACGCGCAGGCTCAGTAGCTGTGGTGCACGGGCTTAGTTGCTCCGCGGGATGTGGGATTTTCCCAGACCAGGGCTCGAACCCGTGTCCCCTGCTTTGGCAGGCAGATTCTCAACCACTGTGCCACCAGGGAAGCCCGAAAGATTCTTTTTAAATTCTTGATTCTATTTATTATTTCTATGTCTATTTAGGCCTTTCACTGCATTTCAGTATTGATGAGCTATACATTTCCATGAATTCATATATTTCATCCAAGTTTGAAAATGTACCGGCATTGGGACTGACATATACACACTACTATATATAAAATAGATAACTAATAAGAACCTGCTGTATAGCACAGGGAACTCTACTCAATACTCTGTAATGGCCTATATGGGAAAAGAATTTTTAAAAAGTGTATATATATATATATATATATATATATATATATATATATATATAACTGATTCACTTTGCTGTACACCTAAAACTAACACAACATTGTAAATCAACTATACTCCAATAAAAATTAAAAAAAAAAAGAAAAGAAAATGTACTGGCACAAGTCTGTCCAACATGTTCTCTTATATTTCCTTAAATCACTACTGTGACTGTATTTTTCATTCCAAATATTGTTTATTCTCTCTCCTTTTATTATTAATCTTTGGTTGATACTCTCTATTGTCTTTCATTAATTTCTCCTCTTCTATTCATCATTACCTCTTCTCTACTTTCTTTGGCTTAACTCTGCTGGTCTTGTACACACCACTCAAGTTACAGTCTGTGATGAGTGAGCGATACAGTGCTCACCAATATTTCCAGTTTCCTTCACCTTCCAATCTCAGGGGAGGATTATATTTCCCTGACCCCTTGAAGCTAGGCAAGGCCATCTGACTAGCTCTGGCCAATGACATACGTCACTTTTAATGGAAACATCTAAAAACCTATGCATGAGGAAAGGATGTTCTCTTCAATAAATACTGCTTGGTCAATCAGATGATCATATGGGAGGAAAAATGAATCTTGACTCCCCTCACACCATTCACAAAAAGCAACTCCAAATGGATTGCAGATATAAATGTGAACGATGTTAGAAAGGCAAGATTTCTTAAACAGGACACAAAAAGCACTAATCTAAAGGGGAAAATGATAAATTGGAATATATGAAGATTAAAAACTTTTGTTCATTAAAAGGCATCATTAAGATAGTGAAAAAGCAAGTCACGGAGGGAGAGGATATTTGCAATACACAGACCTGAAAAAGGACTCGTATCTAGCACGTATAATGCATTCCTACAAATCAACATGAAAAATATAGAACACGCAATGGGGAGAAGACTCGGATACTTCACAAAAAGAGAATACCCAAATGGCAAAATCAAAACCACATGAAAAGCTTCCCAATTTCTTAGACACTGGGTAAATGCAAATTAAAACCACTGTGTAACACCATCACACATACACCAGAACAATCCGAATAAAAAGGATGGCAGAAGACACAGAAATAGACTCTAAGAGACCGAGAGTGGGTGCCTAGAGACTGAGGGGTGAGTATCGAGAAACTGAAGGGTGGGCTGCGCAATAGGCTGGTTTGCATGAGTAAGTCTTTGGTTAGGAAAACAGATGCCAACAAACAGCTGGTCAGGCTGCTAACAACATAAGCGTCCCTAATGGGGCCCAGGGGATCCCTCTCCCCCAAACCTGCAACCTCACTACTCCCGACCATGCCCTGGGCGACCTGGACCCACAGCAGTGCCAGAAGCTTCTAGAGGAAAGCAAGATGATGCAGGTGATGGTGGAGACGAGTGAGGGCAGCTTGGAGATCAAACACTCCCACCGCCCCAGCTTCCGGTGGAGGGGGGCGCACCCCCTCCGGCCCCATGGGCTGCGGCCCTACTCCCCAGATCCCAGTCTCTGGGGGTCGCGACCATGGAGCGGCCGAAGCGGGGCGGGAGGAGGTCGTGCCACCCGGGGAGGGTGTGGAAGCAGCCTCTGCCTCTGCGGCAGCAGAGTGCAGACTGAAAAAATGGCTTTCAGCGTGAAACTGGTGGGGAGAAGGCCCTAGAAACCTGTGGCACAGAGCGGTCAGAGTCTGAGCTGATGATGACTGGGGCGAAGGCCGCGGAAGCGAAGACTGAAAGGGGCACCATCTTCTCAGAAGCAGTGGACGAGGAGGAGAGGTTGAAATGGAGGAGAAGCCAGTGGCTGAGGAAATGGAAGTGGTGGGGGAGCACAGAGGGGTAAACGAGGTGAAGGACGAGGCAAGGCTCCGGCCCAGAGTGAGGGTCTCCACCTGAGTCCCCTGGAGGCCATCCAGCTGGAACTACACACCCTCAGGCTGACCAGGCCTCCCTCCAGTTCGGGCGCAATTTTGGGCGCATGCGTCAACACCACCTACAGTGGAGGCACATCCCGGGCTTCTGAGTCACTACCTTTCGGAACCACTCACAGCTATCTGCCCTGATTAGAGGCAGAGATGCAGAGATGTTCAGGTATGTAGCGAATTAGGAGGTGAAGGAACTCAGACATCCTAGGATGGGGTGCAAGTTCAAGTTCTTCTTTCGAAGAAACCCATAATTCTTCTTTCCAAAAACAATTGGATTGTGAAGGAATACGAGGTCAGATCCTCGGGGCACGTGGTGTTTCTTTCCACTCCGATCATATGGCACCCGGGCCCTGAACCCCAGGCTTTCCTTCCTAGGAACCAAGACCTCATGTGCAGCTTCTTTGCCTGGTTTTCAGACCACAGCCTTCCAGAGTCTGACAGGATTGCTGAGATTATCAAAGAGGACCTCTGGCCAAATCCACTGCAATACTACCTATGGGATGAAGGAGCCCATAGGGCTAGACTTCTCCAGACAAGGGAGCCAGTGGAGATATCCAGGCCCTTTGGGTTCCAATCTGGTTAACCTTTGCTCTTGGAAATACTCTCACACAGGTCCCCTACCACCTCCTGCTGGACCTAGGCCTTAGCAACAGCAAGGGTATGCCTTTGACTCATTTTGTGCTCACCTTTCCACACCTTCCCTCCACTGGACATTCAGCTCTCTCAGCTTTCAAGATTGAGACCTTCGTGGCTATGCTGCTCCACTTCCCCGTGGCATGCTGTTGTGCATTAATATCACGTGCTGCATGGTGGTAGTTCACACTCTTCTAAGCCAAATAAATGATGCTACAGATGGCACTGCCTTTGTCTGCACTGCTTGGACCCTGTTTGTTCCCAAGGCTTCTGGTCTAGTTACTACCATCTGGATTTCCAGCTATTTTTAAGAGCCTGTTTTAATCATTCTGCTCTGCACATGGCCTGTGGACAATTGCTGGGCATTAATAAAGTCAAGAGAGAGAAGCAGTGGGCTGCTTGGTCTCTGGTTTATGCAACTCCGTTGCTCTTCCTGCTTCTCTGATCACCTAATGCTGCCTGCTACTGGCTACACCCACCCCCTTAGGCTGCCGCCTGCTGGCTGAACATTTTCTAGACCACTGTCAGCTCCACTTTCTGGTTTTTGGTAAACAAGGATCTTCAGAACTGGTGGTAGACCCAGGCTTCCTGCCATCATATAAAAGACCTTTCTATTTCTCCCCTAAAAGACCTCAATTCCTCACCATCACTCAGGAACCCTACTGACTGTCAGGCAAGTGGTTGAGGTGACGAGTTAGACCCTATTTGCATGGCAAGGAGAATGATGGTGTCCTTGCTAAGTACCAGGCTTTCTCAGCCTCAACCAGTGAAGCCATACAAAAGTTAGGTACTTTTATTTGTCTCCCTTCCTCATCCTGAATAGGAAGAAGTGCCAGCAGTGCCAGGGTAGGTGTACAGTTTCTCTTCTATTTCTCATCTCCCTCTCTTTCTCATATCACTTCTATCTCTTTTTTTTTTGCTGTACGCGGGCCTCTCACTGTTGTGGCCTCTCCTGTTGCGGAGCACAGGCTCTGGACACGCAGGCTCAGCGGCCATGGCTCATGGGCCCAGCCGCTCCACAGCATGTGGGATCTTCCCGGACCGGGGCACGAACCCGTGTTCCCTGCATCGGCAGGCGGACTCTCAACCACTGCGCCACCAGGGAAGCCCACTTCTCTTTTTAAAAAGTGGTAGCTCAGAAGCATCTGCAGAAGGTTTTTCGGTTTAACTTGGCTCTTTATCATTTCCAGAGGCAGAGAGATGGTCCTGTAAAGGAGACTACCAGAGCTCTCAGTCCCTCTCTGCCTTCTTCCCAGCCCTCACCCATCTATAGCAACGCCTAGTTGGTTTAAAGAAAGACATACATGGAATGAATGGATGGAAGAACTAAAGAGATTGTGATGGATGCCCGCCCTGAGAAGGAAAAATGAACAGACGGCCAGAGGCAGAAATGAGCCAGGGGAAATATGGGCCTAGAATAAACGCAGGATTGACTAAGAGCGTGCAAGGAAGGGATACCTTCTCTTGTTAGTGGTGATAGGAGGAGAAGTACTTTTCTCAGGATTGGCATGGGAGAATTGAAGGTGGTTGAAGTGCTAACTATGTTGCCAAAAGATGATTTTTTAAAAGAAATACAAACAATGCAACTTCGTGTGTTTTATGTAGAAAATTAATACCACGCCCTTAATTTCGCTAGTATTTAGTAAAACCTTATTACTTTCTCTGTTTCTGTTTACTGGGAAGATGTGGTTGTATAGATTTTCTTTTGCTTTCCGTTAGGAACATTTGGAAGAATGTTAATTTCTTTCTGGTACAATATGGAGACTTTTGTAAATATTCACACAGTTTTCAACTCGTTTCTGTTAAAACTGTATCTTTAGAAGTATAATTTGAATAACTTGGTCTTATCAGACTCTGAAGACTTTGGAAACTGTTGTCTTTATGGAAAAATAACCTACAAAAAATTTGTGGCTCTGATTGTCTTGACAATTCACCCTGGTAACAACGTAATAATTGATGTATCTCTTTTCCTAAATGGCAAAAATACTTGAGATTGCTCTGTAAAATTGGAAGTGTACCACTGGCATATTTATCTTTCCTTATATGTACCTTGGTAAAATAAACGCACGTCAGTGTGAAAAAAAAAAAAAAACTAAACTAAAAGGATGAAAAATAACAAGCGTGGAAAAATACACAGAGAAACCAGAGTGCTCATACACTTCTAGTGGAAGAGTAGCTTAGTACAGATACTTTAGAAAATTGTTTGGCAGTATCTATGCACATCCTCTGATCCAGTTCTGGGAATATACCCAACAGAAATACATGCATTGCATATATTCACAAAGACATGCATAAAAGTGTTTATAACAGCACAATTCTAAGAGCAGGAACTGCACCAGCATCTATCAACAGTAGAAAAAGTAAGTTTTGAAATACTCACACAATGGAATACTATGAGAAATAAAAAACTATGCCTATGTGCAATAATGTGAATGAATCTCACAAACATGAGGTTGGATGAAAGAAGCCAGTCACAAGAGTACATGCTGTGTAATTCCATTTATATATGAATTTTAAGAACAGGTAAAACTAATCTATGGTGGTAGAAGTTGGAATAGTGATTACTACCAAGAACAGTGAAGAGTCTGAGATTTTGCCCTGCTTACAAACTATTATGTTCCCTGCCTAGTTAACAGCTGCTGAGTCAAGAGACAAAGAACCTTACAACTCAATAGCCAGTGTCAGTATTGCAGCAGCTTCTTGAGCCCTGCTTCCTAATTATGCAACATGAAGAAAGCCAGGTGACACCTGCACCCACGCTGGGTTGCATGACAGGAGAGAAACCCTGAGTTTAGGTAACCTCAGTTTTATAATGGGAAGTAAACATGCCTACCCTTTGCTTTGAAGGGAGACATCTTGAACATACTAAACAGTAAAATAAAAGACAATAATAAGGCACAATCTCTATTTTTTCAAGACTTAAGCAAAACTGCCCTTTTCTCTGGAGAAAAACACTCTCTCTTGTCTTCCAAGGCTATTCAAATAAACTTGAAAGGGTACTCTGAACAAAGTCAGGTGGTATCTCTGCTCACAAGATGTGCAGAAGTATCAGAGACCCATGATAATTGTCTGCCAACAGTTGTGGTGTGGGGGCGGTACCCACTGGCTGGAAGGGAGGAGGACGGTGGATTCTGAAGGGCTGGGGATGTCTGTCTTGATCTGGATGCTACATACATGGGTGTATTCAATCTGCGACACTTCATTGAGTTGTACATTTGTGAAACATATTTTTCTGTATGTATATTTAATAAAATATGCTTGCTTAAGAAAAACAAAAATTAAAAAGAAACCCAAAGTAAGCAAAGAAAAATAAAACAACAAACCCCCCACCATCTTTCTGGAACTTCAATGCTAGAAAATGACCAATTTAAAAGTATGTTTCAAGACGCGGAGATCACCTTCCTCCCCACGGATACACCAGAAATACAGCTACACGTGGAACAACTCCTACAGAACACCTACTGAACGCTGGCAGAAGACCCCAGACCTCCCAAAAGGGAAGAAACTCCCCACATACCTGGGTAGGGCAAAGCGGAGAGATCCCCGCACAGAGGATCGGTGCCGAGCGGCACTCACCAGCCCGAGAGGCTTGTCTGCTCGCCCGCCGGGGTGGGCGGCGCTGGAAGCTGAGGCTCGGGCTTCGGTCAGAGTGCAGGGAGAGGACTGGGGCTGGCGGCGAGAACTCAGCCTGAAGGGGGCTAATGTGCCACAGCTAGCTGGGAGGGAGTCCGGGAAAACTCTGGAGCTGCCGAAGAGGCAAGAGACTTTTTCTTCCCTCTTGGTTTCCTGGTGCGCGAGGAGAGGGGATTAAGAGCGCTGCTTAAAGGGGCTCCACAGACGGGCGCAAGTTGCGACTGAAAGCGCGGAGCCCAGTGACGGGCGTGGGACACTGGGGCTGCTGCTGCCGCCGCCAAGAAGCCTGTGTGCGAGCGCAGGTCACTGTCCACACCGCCCTTCCGGGAGCCTGTGCAGCCCGCCACTGCCGGGGTCCCGGGATCCAGGGGCGGCTTCCCTGGGAGAACGCACGGCGCGCCTCGGGCTGGTGCAACGTCATGCCGACCTCTGCCGCTGCAGGCTCGCCCCGCACTCCGTGCCCCTCCCTCCCGCCCGGCCTGAGTGAGCCAGAGTCCCCGAAGAGGCTGCTCCTTTAACCCTGTCCTGTCTGAGCGAAGAACAGACGCCCTCCGGCGACCTACACGCAGAGGCGGGGCCAAATCCAAAGCTGAGACCCAGGAGCTGTGAGAACAAAGAAGAGAAAGGGAAACCTCTCCCAGCAGCCTCAGAAGCAGCGGATTAAAGTTCCACAATCAACTTGATGTACCCTGCATCTGTGGAATACATGAACAGACAACAAATCATCCCAAATTGAGGAGCCAGGAGTCAGTGCTGTGCCTCTGAGGTGGGAGAGCCAACTTCAGGACACTGGTCCACAAGAGACCTCCCAGCTCCACATAATATCAAACGGCGAAAATCTTCCAGAGATCTCCATCTCAACACCAGCACCCAGCTTCACTCAACGACCAGCAAGCTACAGTGCTGGACACCCTATGCCAAACAACTAGCAAGACAGGAACACAACGCCACCCATTAGCAGAGAGGTGGCCTAAAATCATAAAAAGTCCGCAGACACCCCAAAACACACCACCAGACGTGGACCTGCCCACCAGAAAGACAAGATCCAGCCTCACCCACCAGAACACAGGCACTAGTCCCCTCCAGCAGGAAGCCTACACAACCCACTAAACCAACCTTAGCCACTGGGGACAGACACCAAAAACAACGGGAACTACGAACCTGCAGCCTGCAAAAAGGAGACCCCAAACACAGTAACATAAGCAAAATGAGAAGACAGAAAAACACACAGCAGGAGAAGGAGCAAGATAAAAACCCACCAGACCTAACAAATGAAGAGGTAATAGGCAGTCTACCTGAAAAAGAATTCAGAATAATGATGGTAAAGATGATCCAAGATTCTATTTCCAAGATCCAAAATCTTGGAAATAGAATAGACAAAATGCAAGAAACAGTTAACAAGGACCTAGAAGAACTAAAGATGAATCAAGCATCGATTAAAAACACAATAAATGAAATAAAAAATACTCTAGATGGGATCAATAGCAGAATAACTGAGGCAGAAGAACGGATAAGTGAGGTGGAAGATAAAATAGTGGAAATAACTGCTGCAGAGCAAAATAAAGAAAAAAGAATGAAAAGAACAGAGGACAGTCTCAGAGACCTCTGGGACAACATTAAACGCACCAACATTCGAATTATAGGGGTTCCAGAAGAAGAAGAGAAAAAGAAAGGGACTGAGAAAATATTTGAAGAGATTATAGTTGAAAACTTCCCTAATATGGGAAAGGAAATAGTTAATCAAGTCCAGGAGGCACAGAGAGTCCCATACAGAATAAATCCAAGGAGAAATACACCAAGACACATATTAATCAAACTGTCCAAAATTAAACACAAATCATATTAAAAGCAGCAAGGCAAAAACAACAAATAACACACAAGGGAATCCCCATCAGGATAACAGCTGATCTCTCAGCAGAAACTCTACAAGCCAGAAGGGAGTGGCAGGACATAATTAAAGTAATGAAGGAGAAAAACCTGCAACCAAGATTACTCTACCCAGCAAGGATCTCATTCAGATTTGATGGAGAAATTAAAACATTTACAGACAAGCAAAAGCTGAGAGAGTTCAGCACCACCAAACCAGCTTTACAACAAATGCTAAAGGAACTTCTCTAGGCAAGAAACACAACAGAAGGAAAAGACTTACAATAACGAACCCAAAACAATTAAGAAAATGGGAATAGGAACATACATATCGATAATTACCTTAAATGTAAATGGACTAAATGCTCCCACCAAAAGACACAGATTGGCTGAATGGATACAAAAACAAGACCCATATATATGCTGTCTGCAAGAGACCCACTTCAGACCTAGAGACACATACAGACTGAAAGTAAGGGGATGGAAAAAGATATTCCATGCAAATGGAAACCAAAAGAAAGCTGGAGTAGCAATTCTCATATCAGACAAAATAGACTTTAAAATAAAGACTACTAGAAGAGACAAAGAAGGACACTACATAATGATCAAGGGATCGATCCAAGAAGAAGATATAACAATTGTAAATATTTATGCACCCAACATAGGAGCACCTCAATACATAAGGCAAATACTAACAGCCATAAAAGGGGTAATCGACAGTAACACAATCATAGTAGGGGACTTTAACACCCCACTTTCACCAATGGACAGATCATCCAAAATGAAAATAAATAAGGAAACACAAGCTTTAAATGATACATTAAACAAGATGGACTTAACTGATATTTATAGGACATTCCATCCAAAAACAACAGAATACACATTTTTCTCAAGTGCTCATGGAACATTCTCCAGGATAGATCATATCTTGGGTCACAAATCAAGCCTTGGTAAATTTAAGAAAATTGAAATTGTATCAAGTATCTTTTCTGACCACAATGCTATGAGACTAGAAATCAATTACAGGAAAAGAGCTGTAAAAAATACAAACACATGGAGGCTAAACAATACACTACTTAATAACGAAGTGATCACTGAAGAAATCAAAGAGGAAATTAAAAAATACCTAGAAACAAATGACAATGGAGACACGACGACCCAAAACCTATGGGATGCAGCAAAAGCAGTTTTAAGAGGGAAGTTTATAGCAATACAATCCTACCTTAAGAAACAGGAAACATCTCGAATAAACAACCTAACCTTGCACCTAAAGCAATTAGAGAAAGAAGAACAAAAACATACCAAAGTTAGCAGAAGGAAAGAAATCATAAAAATCAGATCAGAAATAAATGAAAAAGAAATGAAGGAAACGATAGCAAAGATCAATAAAACAAAAAGCTGGTTCTTTGAGAAGATAAACAAAATTGATAAACCATTAGCCAGACTCATCAAGAAAAAAAGGGAGAAGACTCAAATCAATAGAATTAGAAATGAAAAAGGAGAAGTATCAACTGACACTGCAGAAATACAAAAGATCATGAGAGATTACTATAAGCAACTCTATGCCAATAAAATGGACAACCTGGAAGAAATGGACAAATTCTTAGAAAAGCACAACCTTCCGAGACTGAATCAGGAAGAAATAGAAAATATGAACAGACCAATCACAAGCACTGAAATTGAAACTGTGATAAAAAATCTTCCAACAAACAAAAGCCCAGGACCAGATGGCTTCACAGGCGAATTCTATCAAGCATTTAGAGAAGAGCTAACACCTATCCTTCTGAAACTCTTCCAAAATATAGCAGAGGGAGGAACACTCCCAAACTCATTCTACGAGGCCACCATCACCTTGATACCAAAACCAGACAAGGATGTCACAAAGAAAGAAAACTACAGGCCAATATCACTGATGAACATAGATGCAAAAATCCTCAACAAAATACTAGCAAACAGAATCCAACAGCACATTAAAAGGATCATACACCATGATCAAGTGGGGTTTATTCCAGGAATGCAAGGATTCTTCAATATACACAAATCAATCAACGTGATACACCATATTAACAAATTGAAGGAGAAAAACCATATGATCATCTCAATAGATGCAGAGAAAGCTTTCGACAAAATTCAACACCCATTTATGATAAAAACCCTGCAGAAAGTAGGCATAGAGGGAACTTTCCTCAACATAATAAAGGCCATATATGACAAACCCACAGCCAACATCGTCCTCAATGGTGAAAAACTGAAACCATTTCCACTAAGATCAGGAACAAGACAAGGCTGCGCACTCTCACCACTCTTATTCAACATAGTTTTGGAAGTTTTAGCCACAGCAATCAGAGAAGAAAAGGAAATAAAAGGAATCCAAATCGGAAAAGAAGAAGTAAAGCTGTCACTGTTTGCAGATGACATGATACTATACATAGAGAATCCTAAAGATGCTACCAGAAAACTACTAGAGCTAATCAATGAATTTGGTAAAGTTGCAGGATACAAAATTAATGCACAGAAATCTCTGGCATTCCTATATACTAATGATGAAAAATCTGAAAGTGAAATCAAGGAAACACTCCCATTTACCATTGCAACAAAAAGAATAAAATATGTAGGAATAAACCTACCTAAGGAGACAAAAGACCTGTATGCAGAAAATTATAAGACACTGATGAAAGAAATTAAAGATGATACAGATAGATGGAGAGATGTACCATGTTCTTGGATTGGAAGAATCAACATTGTGAAAATGACTCTACTACCCAAAGCAATCTACAGATTCAATGCAATCCCTATCAAACTACCACTGGCATTTTTCACAGAACTAGAACAAAAAATTTCACAATTTGTATGGAAACACAAAAGACCCCGAATAGCCAAAGCAATCTTGAGAACGAAAAATGGAGCTGGAGGAATCAGGCTCCCTGACTTCAGACTATACTACAAAGCTACAGTAATCAAGACAGTATGGTACTGGCACAAAAACAGAAAGATAGATCAATGGAACAGGATAGAAAGCCCAGAGATAAACCCACGGACATATGGTCACCTTATCTTTGATAAAGGAGGCAGGAATGTACAGTGGAGAAAGGACGGTCTCTTCAATAAGTGGTGCTGGGAAAACTGGACAGGTACATGTAAAAGTATGAGATCACTCCCTAACACCATACACAAAAATAAGCTCAAAATGGATTAAAGACCTAAATGTAAGGCCAGACACTATCAAACTCTTAGAGGAAAACATAGGCAGAACACTCTATGACATAAATCACAGCAAGATCCTTTTTGACCCACCTCCTAGAGAAATGGAAATAAAGACAAAAATAAACACATGGGACCTAATGAAAGTTAAAAGCTTTTGCACAGCAAAGGAAACCATAAACAAGACCAAAAGACAACCCTCAGAATGGGAGAAAATATTTGCAAATGAAGCAACTGACAAAGGATTAATCTCCAAAAGTTAGAAGCAGCTCATGCAGCTCAATAACAAAAAAACAAACAACCCAATCCAAAAATGGGCAGAAGACCTAAATAGACATTTCTCCACAGAAGATATACAGACTGCCAACAAACACATGAAAGGATGCTCAACATCTTTACTCATTAGAGAAATGCAAATCAAAACTACAATGAGATATCATCTCACACCAGTCAGAATGGCCATCATCAAAAAATCTAGAAACAATAAATGCTGGAGAGGGTGTGGAAAAAAGGGAACACTCTTGCACTGCTGGTGGGAATGTGAATTGGTACAGCCACTATGGAGAACGGTATGGAGGTTCCTTAAAAAACTACAAATAGAACTACCATATGACCCAGCAATCCCACTACTAGGCATATACCCTGAGAAAACCATAATTCAAAAAGAGACATGTACCAAAATGTTCATAGCAGCCCTATTTACAATAGCCCGGAGATGGAAACAACCTAAGTGTCCATGATCAGATGAATGGGTAAAGAAGATGTGGCACATATATACAATGGAATATTACTCAGCCATAAAAAGAAATGAAATTGAGCTATTTGTAATGAGGTGGATAGACCTAGAGTCTGTCATACAGAGTGAAGTAAGTCAGAAAGAGAAAGACAAATACTGTATGCTGACACATATATATGGAATTTAAGAAAAAAAATGTCATGAAGAACATAGGGGTAAGACAGGAATAAAGACACAGACCTACTAGAGAATGGACTTGAGGATATGGGGAGGGGGAAGGGTAAGCTGTGACAAAGTGAAAGAGCGGCATGGACATATATACACTACCAAACGTAAGGTAGATAGCTAGTGGGAAGCAGCTGCATAGCACAGGGAGATCAGCTCGGTGCTTTGTGACCGCCTGGAGGGGTGGGATAGGGAGGGTGGGATAGGGAGGGTGGGAGGGAGACGCAAAAGGGAGGGGATATGGGAACATATGTATATGTATAACTGATTAAATTTGTTATAAAAAACAATAAGTGACAGAGATGTAACGTACAGCATAGGGAATATAGTCAATAACATTGCAATAACTTTGTATGGTGACAGATGGTAACTAGACTTACCATGGTGATCATTTCATAATGTATAAAAATATCGAATCACTATGCTGTACACCTGAAACTAATATAATATTGTATGTGAATTATAATTCAATAAAAAATGAAAAAAAAAGTATGTTTCAGATTTTTGGTGGGGGGGGTAGGCTGTAGGTCCATATATTAGAATTCTAATAGGATCATTTACTGTACCACAAATGGTTAAAATCCATTTCCTGGGGGCGGGGAATTTTTATCTAGGTATGGGCCATCAACCTTTAGTATTTATATTGTTCCTGCCCTTTCTTTTCTTTTTTTTTGGCGGTACGCGGGCCTCTCACTGTTGTGGCCTCTCCCATTGCGGAGCACAGGCTCCGGATGCGCAGGCTCAGCGGCCATGGCTCATGGGCCCAGCCGCTCCATGGCATGTGGGATCTTCCCGGACCGGGGCACGAACCTGTGTCCCCTGCATCGGCAGGTGGACTCTCAACCACTGCGCCACCAGGGAAACCCGTTCCTGCTCTTTTTATCAACTGACTTTTATCAGAGTTGAGTTGTAAACAGTTTATTTAATTATGGTTTGTGATGGTTCATTTTCAAAGCTTAGTTCTTCTAGCTAAATACATGATAAAAGCCAAATATTATTTAGTTCTGTTGCTCAGCAAGGATGATGCTATTTCTGAGAGGCCCCATCACATTCTTGCTTCTTAAGATGGTCTGCATCAAAGTTTCATATCCTTTCTTTTTAGCCCTCCCTCTCTGAGGTATAAATATTTCACTGAGTTGAAAACAGAATTTCAAACTACACCTTTGGCACATGCCATAGAAGACTGCAGTATTAACAGCAACAAAATCTTCTGTAAAACTAAAGAAATTATTTGGTTTGGCTTATTTGAGCAAAACCTTTCCATTTCTGTATATAACAAGGTATTTGGGGACAATAAGGATAATTCAGTGTTGAAAATGGCAGCAGGTTTTTTTTTTTAACATAAAGGATATAAAAGCATGTACTAATATGTAAGATTAACTTATTGCCTTTGAAACATAAGGTAGACTTAATTAGGCTTTTTACAGTTCTTACTATCAATTCATATCACACATTATAATTTTAAATGGCATCCATATGGATGGCTTGCCCTGAATTTTCCAATGGCAAAATTTTCTCTTTGCTATTGGTAGCTAGAAGCATAAGAGATGCAGGATACTTTGATTTATGTAAAGGAGTCTAAAATGCAAGTTTAGTCTGTCTTACCAAAATAGGTGAGGATGGGAAAGGTGGTAGGTGGGATTTTTAAATTTAGCATTAAACTAGAGTCTAGAGCATTAAACTAATAGTGCACTGAGTTATAAGTTGGGGCACCTGGGTTCTAAAGGGCTCTGCTGTAAACTAGGCAAACCAATTAATTCTAAAGACAGTTTTCCTCATCTTTTTAGTAACAAGTTTGAAGCATCATTTCTTCTAAATCTGAAGACTTACTTACCCCTTAAATATAAGCTTTCCCCAAGGTTCTGTGGCCTCCCCCTGGCTTACTTTATCTCTGCTCTTCCTGGGTGACCTTAGCCACTTCCAGAGCTTCTGCCATCACCTTTGAGAAAATGACTCAAATTGGAATCTCCAGCTCTTACTCTAAGATCAGGGCTTGCTTGACATGTCCTTTTGCACAATATTTCCAGAATTGCTCTCTTCCTTTCCATATCTATTTTTACTTCAACATCTCTTGTCTACATTACTAAAAATCTCTAGGCTTCCCTTCCTGAATCTGATCTTTCTCTTCCCATCATTCACACTACTGACAAAGTGATCTAATCCCTTTTGTACAAATATCCTTGTCAACACACCACTGCCTGCAAAAGAAAGTCCTAACACCCTACTATTGCATTCAAGGTCAGCTACAGCCAAGTCCCTCCCTAACATTTTTGCCAGCGTCTACTCACATTGGAGTCCTTGCTATTCCTCAAGCAGCCCAGGCACTGTCTTGCCTCCGTGCCTTTGCTCATGATGTTCCCTCATCTTGGATTCTCTTCCCCACCTCCTTATCTTTGGAAATCCTACCATTCCTTCTAAATTCAATTCAAATGCCATCTCCTCTAAATAACCTCTAAAACCTCCTACTTCCCATAGCATTTTATTTCATACAAGTTTATATTTAAGTTAGTTCTTTATATGTGTTAGTAGTGTAGATAAGCCTTTGTCTCTCAATTTTAAGTTATTTAAGGGCCAAGATCATGTTTAGGTATCTTTTTCTTCTGTGATGAGTAAGACACAGTCCCTGTCTTCAAGTAGCCTACAGTCTTGCTTGGGAGCCAATGTACAGTGTAAGAAATGTTAAAATAAGTGCAAGCATACAGTGCTATGGGACCATAAAAGAGGACTATTCTGCCCCCCCACCCCGAAGTTAGGAATATTAAGGAAGGCATATATTAGAAAAGGTGGCTCTTAAGTTCCTCTCTAGACACCATACTAGACTGTAAGCTTCTTCACAGTATGGAATCTATTTTTTCATCTATATATCTTTAAGGATATATATTTTATGTCTAGTACAAATTAGGCACTCCAAAATTACTTAATGAATGTATAAGCAAAAGATGCCTGAGTCCTTTATAGCTCTAAATATGTAGAGTATGAATCATATTAGTCTTTTGTAGTGGTTTATTCCACTTATCGGTGGAAAATGGTCAAAAAATAATTGGCTACTGAAAACCTAATTTAAAAAAGGTAATAACATATTTTTAGGCTTGAGGTTTTAGGTAAGTGTTAGTTGCCATGACTGCCCAAATAATTCCCAAGAAAGAAGAGCCAGGGCAGACTGCAGTCAAATCCTTACAAGTACCTTAGTTCTAAATCTCAGAAAGGAGGCTATGTCGATAACTGAGCTGTTTTGCAATTATAGATCCAAATTGAGTAAAAATTGTGATATTTGTTCCTTGACCTCTAACTTCGTGTAATTTAAAGAAAAACAACAGGCTGTATTATGGCCCTTAACAATAGGCTATACTAATAATAGCTCTCATTTATTCAGGGCTTACGTCATGGCACCACTGTGCTAAGCACTTCATGTGCATTATTCACTTCTTATACAACTCTACAAGGTATTCCTGACTCCATTTGCAGATTAGGAAAACAGGACTTAGTTGAGATTATGTGATTTGTGTTCAGTCAGTCAGCCAGGCAGTGGTAAAGCCAGGACTCAAACCCAGGTCTGACTCCAGAGTCTAGTAACTATACATGGATAGAAATACTATCTTGTTTTACAGTAGAAAATAATTTGCCAAATGGCTAACATTTTTCCCATTTGTATACAAATTTTCTTAGCATATAAAATGTTTTACTAATTTCTATGTTTACTAAAGTTATGACACATCAAAATCAGAAGTACAGTACTAATAATATAATTTTTTTCCCTTTGAAGATTGTAAACATATTAGGACCTAATTTCTTTTGATATCTCAATACCACTCACAAATGAATATATGGCATTTATGACACATCTACTGTTGGTTCACATCCCTTTGCTAAAGGCACTGTCACAGCTAAAGCATATTTTCAGGTGTTCAAGTGGCTCCAGCAAGCTTTCGGCTTTAATTCCAGGAGTAACCAGCAGTATTTGGAAGACAATGCATTTTGTGCAAGAAGACCAAATAGCAGAGGTCTTCGGGGTGGGGAAGGGATTATGTCACTGTCTAAAAATCCTTAATAAACTTGGCTCCTCAGCAGTGGGGAAGAATGTAGAGCCAAGCCACACATGTGAGGTCCCAACAATGTGATGAAAAGAAAGGGATAAAATGGGAAAATCTCAAGGAAAATGCACAATGGAAGAGAAAAATAATCATAAGTTTTCAGTGTTAATTTTGTGTACCCAAAAGAACACTGGTGTGAGACCTAAGGTACAATGATTTTTAGCTCCAGCTTGTTTTCCAATGTAATTTTGGGACTTCTGGGGGGAAGTGATTGGAATTTATTACTGTGACTGGAGTTTATTACTCATGATGGGAGTGAGGTGGACTAGAAAGTCTTAAGTTTCCTTTTAGAGCTTTGATCTTATCATGCTAGGGAGGCTGCAGATACACACGCCTGGGGCTTTATTATTTAGAAATATATTTAAACTTAAGAAATAGATGAACACCTTCTTAACTTGATAAAATATGCCCTGGTCCTAAAGTGACCATCAAGCTTACTGGGGCAACAGTAGAGGCATCCCCACTAAAGTCAGGAACAAAGAAGGATGTTCACTTGTCACCACTATTACTTAAAAGTATTGGATGTCAGACAATATAGTTAATAAGAGAAAGAAACTAGAAGTACAGAAATTCAGAGAAGGAATAAAAACAATCACAATTTGTGATCATTATGGAAAACCTGAGATATTCAACTGAAAAAGTACTGTAAACAATAAAATTTAGTAAGGTAGCATGATACAGAATTACTATATAGATATCAATACATTTCAGATGAACATAGTGAGTTTAAAGTGAAATGGGGAAAGACTCCATTTACAGTAGCAATAATAAAAGACGAAATATCTAAGAAGAAAAACTTTAGAAATGTGTAAGATTTCTGAATACAATTTTAAAGCATGAAGGAGACAAAGTGAACAGCATGCCAAGTTCTTAGATAGGAAGTCTCAATCTCATAAAGTTGTTCTTCCTAAGCTAACTTAGAATTGTATTGTAATTACAATAACAAGACCAAAACTTGAGGAAGGGGTGGGGGAGAGACAAGCAAATTCCAAAATACATTAAAAAAAGAATGTCGGCTTCCCTGGTGGCGCAGTGGTTGAGAGTCCGCCTGCCGATGCAGGGGACGCGGGTTCGTGCCCCGGTCTGGGAAGATCCCACATGCCGCGGAGCGGCTGGGCCTGTGAGCCATGGCCGCTGAGCCTGCGCATCCGGAGCCTGTGCTCCGCAATGGGAGAGGCCACAACGAAGCCTCCAAAAGTAAATACAAATGAAGGGGCTATTTCTAACACTTATTATAATATAAAGCTACAATAATTAAAAGTGTAGTCCTGACACAAGAATAAACAAATGAATCAATAGGATGGAACAGGAAGTCTAGAAATAGACCCCAATGCATACAGAATTTGGTGTATAAACATGGCATGATAAACATGGCATCTGAAAGTGAGGAAAAGATGGACAACTCAAAAAATTGTCTAGACAACTGGAGAGACATTTTTAATAAAATTAAGTTGGATTCATGCCTCATGCTGTACACCAGGTAAATTCCACAGGAGCAAAGATTTAAATTTTAAAAATACAAAATCGTAAAAATACTATAAGAACACAAAGGAGAACTTCGTTATTAACCTGGAGTGGGGAGGCCTTTCTATTATTTAAAATCTGGAGGCATAAAGGAAAATATTGACAAATACAACTACTTGAAAAAAGTTTTTAATCTACATGGTAAAAATAAAATCCATAAGAAAGTCAAAAGAAAAATCTCAAACTGGAAATACATAAATTCATAACAAGCAAATTTTAGAATGGTGAGAAAGAATGTATACTAAAGGGCTGCAAATCACTGATTCAGGGATTTGCCAAAGAAGGAAGCTAACTTTGGATTATACAGTTGGCCATCCGTATCCATGGGTTCGACATCCAAAGATTCAACCAATCACAGATTGAAAATATATATAGATTTTTAATTCCAGGAAGTTCCAAAAAGCAAAACTTGAATTTGCCACATGTCAGCAACTATTTACATAGCATTTACATTGTAATAGGTATTATAACTAATGTAGAGATGATCTAAAGTATACAGGAGAACGCACATAGATTATATGCAAACACTACACCATTTTATATAAGTGCCTTGAGCATCCTCGGATTTTGGTATCCATGGGGGGAGGGCGGTGGTCCTGGAGCCAATCCCACTCGAATACTGAGGGATGACTGTATACTTTACCTAAAGCACCAAGTATATGTCAAATACAATCCTATTTTCCATTTTAACGGAGGCAAACAATAACCACACCACCACTGGGGCAAAATGAGTAGACAAGCCTGCAGTTGTCTCAAGGACATCAGTGATGGGCTGGGTCACCTCAGGATTACTAAATTCTGTAAGCATATCCTGTTTACCAAACCTGGTGGTTTCTATTCTGTTTGATGCTCTGCTGTAATTGCTGCAGACAGCAGTGACCTCACTGTGAAAGTCATTTCTGTAGTGGTGTGCATGGATTTGCACAGATTAACTCAAATGTTATGAATACGGCAAACCTGCCGTTACCTTCACCAAGCATGCAATGTAGTCATGGTGTCTGCACTTTTGTTAGGCCTGTTATAAATACATAGGTAATTTCTCCCATATACTATCATTTCATCTGAAACATTTTCACACTCTTAACAGCAATACATTTGATTAATAAATCTGGTACTATGGACTATGGTTTATCTCTTGAACAAAAACTTTATTTGATCATTCAAGAGAAGACTATGACTACTTCTTCTTCTCCTGACATAGATATGTCTCTATCTCATAGAGGAAAAATTACAAAACCACAAAACTTTTTTGCAATCTCTTCCCCCATTTGACTTCAGATAGAAACAACACAATAACATCAGAGGTTTCAATTAAAGAAGTTTGAGGAAAGCCCATGGTTATTGCACCTTGAATCTTTTCAGTCAGTTTTTTTCAAGTTAGGCCTACCTCTTGAGCACCTGAGAACACATTTCAAATACATTTTATTAATAGAAGGTTTCTTTCTTAGCTTCAATATCACATTTAAAGCAGCTGGAAATTTTAGAACAGTCCAAGAACATACTTGTTATTTCCATGGAAACTTGGATAAGGGTCAGCTGGCCTATGTCATAAATAGTTTCCCATGATATGCTACAATTACAGATTAATTCAACTTATAATAACTGAACTGATTTAATTAAAAATTTTTTACTCGCAGGCATTTGCCCAGAGGGAATAGGGTGCTCCACTCTGGTACTCCTTGCTCCAAGGGTGAAAAGAATATATTCTTTGGGCCATGTCTATGGCACTTGCTCTCCAGCTAGCCAAAGGAAAAGAACAAAAATAAAGGCTACCAGATTAAAAGTGAAGATTTTACCAAGAAAAATAAAAAGGTACAAAACCTCTTTACCTCAATGAGAACAGAAATGCATCCCTTCAGCCTAAATGTCTTCTTTCCAGAATTACTAAAATAAAGTGCTAGATCTGGGTTCCATGGCAAAAGTAAAAGGGATCTTATTTTGCAGCCTAAGCCACTGAAGCCGGAAAAACACAGGCTGCTTGGTAATAAAAGCCCTAGGTCTAGCCCTCAGGGTTTCTCACTCCTACATCATTGTGTTCCTCGGAGAGCTGCTCATCTCAGAGTTGCTTGTCTAAATTGCACCCTTTGTAATATAAGCCTCAGTCTTGGGAATTTTCACTTGTTATGGTATTGATGAGGCAGCGGATGCTGCAACGACAAACTTCTGAGGACCAATAAAAATGGGAAAACTAAAAGAGAATGAGAAAGGTATTGATGTCTTTAGGTGTGCTACAGGAGCTCTGATGAGAGACAACTTTTTCAAGTTATTAGTCAGAAAAAGAAATATCTTTTTTGGAATAGGAGAGTGAGTTCTCTAGGCTACAAAAGTTTTCAAGTTTTATTTTTTTGGGAAAAGGCAATTTTCTTTTATGATCCTCTGCTTGCCATGTTTCGGTACACATGTAGACTGATTCCTGAATGAGGTGTGTTTTCCACCATAAATTAACCAACTGATACCTAGTTTTTCACTCTCTTCTTAGTTCAAGGATTGTGACTTCATTCCTCATCTAAAATTTAGTTTCTAAAAATACACTACTGAGATATGGTGATATTCCCTTCCCCCAACACTTCTGTGGAGACGCTCAATCCTACCCACCTTCATTAGAATAACCCCAGACCAACATCTTACCTAACCATGGAATTGTCCAAAAAGACTGTATTCACATGCACACCAACTTTTAACTCCGCACAGTTACTCCACCCACTAGCAGATATAACTAGGTAAAAATGTTAAATTTCTGCAACTTAAATGCAGACTGGGGAGAAATATTTGCCACATATGTAATAGATAAAATTATTATCCAAAATAAATGAAAAGTCCTACGAATCAAGAACAAAAAAGTAAAATACCACAACAAGGACAAAGTACATAATAGGAAATTCATAGAAGAGATACAGATGGTTAATAAACATATGGAAAGATACTCAACTGTATTAATCTGTAAAGATCTAGCTTAATAAATAATGAGATTTTTAGGGCTCCCCTGGTGGCGCAGTGCTTAAGAATCCACCTGCCAATGCAGGGGACATGGGTTCGAGCCCTGGTCCGGGAAGATCCCACATGCCACAGAGCAACTAAGCCCGTGTGCCACAACTACTGATCCTGCGCTCTAGAGCCCGTGAGCCACAACTACTGAGCCCATGTGCCACAACTACTGAGCCCGTGTGCCACAACTACTGAGCCTGTGAGCCACAACTACTGAAGCCCATGCACCTAGAGCCCATGCTCCGCAACAAGAGAAGCCACCACAATGAGAAGCCCGTGCACCGCAAAGAAGAGTAGCCCCCACTCGCTGCAACTAGAGAAAGCCCACACACAGCAACAAAGACCCAACACAGCCAAAAATAAATAAATAAATAAATAAATTTATTTTTTAAAAATGAAAAAAAAAAAGAATAACCCCAGACCCCCTCAACCATCCAAGGGGTCACACAGGTAGGAACACCACATTAACTTCATTCTGAGAAGAAATCCTCACCTCTAATGACAGAATTCTCAGCCCCTGGACCACTGGGGTTACACCTCCTTCTAGGGAACACTCCTAATTTTTAATTGGTGAGTATATGTACAATTTTTTATATAAATACTTTAAATTTAGGGATTATTTTTAAAGTACATAGTTCTCACAAGAGAAGAATTCTAAAAATAAATTCGTATGTAGACATACGACATTTAGAAATATTTACCAGTTTCTTCTTCCCTATTCCATCATAAAGACAGCTTTATGGCTTTTTGGTGAGCCATGACTAAGCTCTTCTATTTGTCTGCCATCTCATCTTCTTAGGTCACCATAGGTGGTAAAGTAAGAATCATTTAAATTTTAGCTCAGCTGTGATAATGCTGTGCCCCTTTCTAACCTTGGTGGCTTAGACAACCCCCTGGAGCTTCTTAGTCATTATGAGCTCAGTGTTTCTAATGAGGACAGATGGCACAGCCCCAAATACTCCTCTAGATCATAGCAGATACTAACAATCCTATTTCAGGGGTGAGGAATGGGAGGAGCAGTGAGGTGGTGGATGCTCTCCTCCTTCACTTTTCTAGGAAGCTTCATTTTATTTACCTCATTAGCTTCATTCTAGACTAGAAAATACATGGGTGGTGGGGGAGACTCTGGGTTGATGACTATCAGTTCCATTTCTGTTTTGAAGCTGACTAAAAGCACAAGACAGAGGCCATTCTTGCTCTCTTTATAGGCAGTGAAATGTGAGAGTATGGCATCTTTTCTTTCAGGCAGGATCCCTTTGAGACATTCTTGGAAAAGCAGCATAATCCATGAACATCGGGAAGACATGCTGACCTCACGCAAGCTACAAAAATACTGTAGGTGCCGGTGAGGCAAAATCATTACTATCAGAGGAGTCAGTTCTCCAGCCAAGGAGCTTTGACCTACACGACAGATTCTTTCTGAGTAGCTATAATGCCTGCATACTGTGTGTAGATCTAGGCATTAGAGGTGGATTTATGATTTACTTAGGGAAATAAATGTACAAAAGACATGTAGAAAATCAGAGTTAGGTTTTTTGCCCATAAAAAAATGATGTATTCATGTGAGTCCCTAAATAGCTACATAATAAATAGATATCCCTACAAACCACAAATGAAATAGACCAGGCATTACCGAGGTGCTGGCCAATTTAGCCTTTGAATTTATAAGCATTCACAATATTTTGCAAAAGTAATTGAATAAGTTTTTATGTGCAATCATAATAATTTCACACTATGAAAAACACTGGAAGAGTCTTAAATATACCTATTCATTAATTCACTGGAAAATAATGCATATTATTTGGTAGGTGCTATGAACTGAATTGCACACTCCCAAAATTTGTATGTTTAAGCCCTAACTCCAATGTGATAGTATTTGGAGATGGGGCCTCTGGGAGATAATTAGGTTGAGATGAGGTCATGAGCTGGGTCCCTAATGATGGGATTAGTGCCCTTACAAGAGGAGGAAGAGACACCAGAGCTCGCTCTCTCTGCCATATGAGAACACTGTAGGAAGAGAGCCATCTGTAAGCCAGGAGGACAGTCCTCACCAGAACCTGACCATGCTGGCACCCAGATCTTGGATTTCTAGCTTCCAGAACCGTGAGAAAATAATTCTTTGTTGTTTAAGCCACCTGATCTATGGTATTTTGTTATGGCAGTCCAAGCTAACTAATGCAGTAGGTTTAATTTTTTTTTAATTAAAAGCCTTTAAAAATTTATGAAGTACATGTCTAAACTAAATGATGAGATGCCAGTTAATTTAAACTAATGAAAGAAATACCTTTGAACATATTAATATTTCATTTTACTCTTTTAGGTAAGAATCATGGAAAGAAATGTGATCAAAGATACTATCTTTACATGCCAAAGAACAAAATATAGATTATAAAAATTAAAATCCTTGGCTTAGCTTCTTTCTCCTTGTCTGCTTTCTTCACTTTCTATAGAGAACTCTATCTTCCTATATCCATCATCTATTAGTCATTCATTCATCCCATAGATATTTATCGAGCACCTAACTCTGCTCCAGATACTAATTCCAGGGATTGGGATATAGCTGTGAGCAAAGAAGTCTCCTCTCTCATGGAGTTTATATTCTAATGAAAGGAGACAGAGAATAAGCAAATACATATTAAATATATAATGTGTCATATTTAATAAGTGTTATGAAGAAACATAAACTAGGGAAAGGGTTAGAGCACAGTGTGAGTAGAAGAGGAGGAGTCTGGGTAATAATTTTGAAAACATGATCAGGGAAAGCCTCTCTGACAAGACCACATTTGAGCAGAGACCTGAATCATGTAAGGGAATGAGTCTTGGACATGTCTGGAAAAGCGTTCCAGGCTAAGGAAGCAATATATTCAAAAGTCCTGAGGCGGCAGTATGCTTGGCTTATTAGAAAAACAGCAAGGTAGTTAGAAACAAGTAAGTGAACAAGATAGAGTGTGGCAGGGGATGGGGTCAAATAGGTTGCCAGGGATCCATTCAGGTCTGACCAGAAAGTTAGTGAGAAAGTCTCCAGAAGGGAGGGAAGAGAGAATGAGAAAGAAGCAGTACTTGAGAAGATAATGGCTGAGACTTTCCCCAAATTGACAAAAGTCATAGATTCAAGTAGTTCTCTGAACCTAAAGCAAGATAAATAAAAAGAAAAGCACACTGTGGCACATCATAGTAAAAATGTTGAAAATTAAAGAGAGAATATTAAAAGAGATAAAAAGATTAACTTCAAAGGAGCAAATATTAGACTAATAGCTCATCTCTCAAAAGAATTGAGGGAAGCCAGAAGAAAATGAAATGGTAGCTTCAAAGTGCTGAAAGAATATAACTGTAAATCAAGAATTCCCTACAAGCTACCCTTCAATAATGAAGTGAACAAAAGACATTTTTCGTGTTGTGGTGGGGTGGGGGGGATGTAGAGAGTGTTTCACCAACCACCTACTTTAAAGAAAATACTAAAGGCTGTATTCAGCTCCCAGATGGGAGCTCAAAGATGCAGGAAGGAATAAAGAACGATAAAAAGGACAAATGTGGGTAAATCTAAATGAATTTTGATTTAATTTTGATTAACTGAATATAACAATAGTTATAATAATATATTAGGGGATTTTAAGTATATGATAATATATTTGGGGATTTTATATATAAAAAGAAAATGCATAAACCATAGCATATAAACCATATTTGTATCAAGCATAGGAGACTTTAAGGCAAAAACCATTATTAGAAATAGGTATGCTTCAAAATGATATAAGTTTAAGTTCTTTAGTAAAAGATAATAATTCTACATTTTATGTACCTAATAACATAGCCCAAAATTATATATTAAGCAAATATTGACAAAACAGAATAGAGGAATAAAAAAAATCAGATAAATTTTAACATAACCTTTTTCATGTACATCAGACAAAATAATTTATAAGGGTACACAAGATTTGAAAAACACAATTTGTATATGTGACCTAATAGTCACACATACTACACTGTACCCCCAAACTGCAGAATACACATTGCTTTTAAATATACATGGATTGGGCTTCCCTGGTGGCACAGTTGTTAAGAATCTGCCTGCCAATGCAAGGGGCACGGGTTCGAGCCCTGGTCTGGGAAGATCCCACATGCCACAGAGCAACTAAGCCCATGTGCCACAACTACTGAGCTTGTGCTCTAGAGCCCGTAAGCCACAACTACTGAGCTCACATGCCACAACTACTGAAGCCTGTGCGCCTACAGCCCGTGCTCCACAACAAAAGAGAAGCCACCACAATGAGAAGACTGCACACCGCAACAAAGAGTAGCCCCCGCTCGCCACAACTAGAGAAAGCCCACGTGCAGCAACAAAGACCCAAAACAGCCAAAAATAAAATAAAAATTTAAATAAATAAAATAAATCAATATACATGGATCATTATAAAAATCAACCATACGCGAAAGCAAATTATCACAAATTCCAACAACTCAAATTCATACAAAGTAAATTCTTTGACCACTTAGGAATCAAGACTAGAAATCAATGACAAAAATCTTCTTATAAAAATCTATAATGCTTGTAAATTAAGAACTACACCTCCTAATAACCCATGGGTCAAAGAAGAAATGACAATGAAAATAAAACATATTTTGAAGTGAATGTTCATGAAAATTTATGAGTCACATTAAACCTACTTTAAGATGAAAATTTGTGTCCCTAAATACATATATTAGAGAAGAAGAAAGCTGAAAGGCAATGAGCTTAAACATTATAAAAAGTTATAAAAAGAACAACTTATATCTAAAGAAATAAGAGGACAGAAATAAAAAGATAAAAACAGCAATAAATAAAATAGAAGACAAACATACAATAGAAAAGGTCAACAAAGACACAACTTGGTTCTTTGAAATGACAAGTAAGTTTATAAACCCCCGATGGAGAAAAATGAGGAAATACAGAAGGTAAGCTTAAATAATCAGTATCAGGAATAAAGGAGGGGATATCATTGCAGAGTCTACAGATATTAAATGATAAGAGACTATTATGAACAACTTTACATCAATAAATTGTACATTTGTAAAAAAAATCATCCAGCTTTATGCTTAATATTATACACATTACTGTGTGTATATTTCAATAAAAAGGTCAAGAAAACATGCATCTTACAAAAACTGACAGCATAAGAAACAAAATATAAGCAGTTCTCTGTTTTAAAATCAAATTGTTAATTAAAAACATTCCCACAATGAAAACTGTAGGTCTGGTTGGTTTCTCTGGTTGATTCAAACCAAATACTTAAGGAAAAAATAATATCTATCTTACACAAATTCTCCCAGAGAATAGAAAAGAGAATGAAAAAGATCTGCCAGTTCATTTTATGAAACCAGCTTCACTTTGATACCAAAGTTTGATGAGGGTGTTAGTAGAAAGAAAAAATTACAGTCCAATCACATTTATAAACATAGATGCAAAAATCCTAAGCAAAATTTTAGGTAAAGGACACAGAAATATGTAAGAAAAAGAGCTAATATATAATGATTACGTTTGGTTTACTTCGGAAATGGAAGGTTAGTTTAACATTCAAAATTCAATCAGTAATGCAACTAATCTACAGTGACAGAAGATAGATCAGTAGTTGCCTGGGGGCCTGTGTGGAGGGGTGCATGAGAGGAAGGGGACTACAGAGAGGGGTTACAGAGTGGCCTGAGGAAAGTTTTGGAGGGGAGTGACAAAAATGTTCATTATTTTGATTTCAGTGATGGTCTCACAAGTATATATATATATGTGAAAAATGATCAAACTATATACTACAAATACATGCAGTTTATGTTATTATATCCCACTAAAGCTGTTTTAAAAATTGATCAGTGTAATCTATCACATTAACAGAATAAAGAATCCACATGAACAGATTTAGAAAAAACATTTAATAAAAGTCAACTTTTATTCATGATTTTAAAAAATAAGTCTTAGCTAACTGTGTTGGTAATTTCCTTAAACTGATAAAGAATATCTTTATTTAAAAAAAGCACCTATAGCAAAGTATCATAACTAAAGGTAAAATGTTGAAAGCTTTCCATGTGAGGTTAGAAACAAGATAAAGACACCTATCTTCCCAGTACCACTTCACCCCCTGCTTCATCATGCCCCTCTGTGATTTGGGTGACACTGACCACCACCTCAGATCTAGGCTTGAACTAAGCAGATTAACATTATTCCTCTTGTCCAGTGATTGACTGAAGGAAGGGCAAGGATAAGCCAGTCAATGCACTCCAACACCCCCTGTCCCAGTGATTATGTCAAATGCAACACAAGGTCGAAACTGATCCAGTCAAAGGAAGTCAAGAGTTTTGTCTGGGAGAATGGAAGCTCTCCAGTCCCATGGAAAATGTAGCATAAAGATGTCATGTCAGGGACTGCTTCGACCATTTCTAATACACTGCAGGAAGCCATGACGAGAGACAGAGTGAAAAGAATCACAGAGAAATAGAGCCCAGTGAAGAATTATTCAGTTGTGTGTGCGAAAAAAATCCCCTTTATTTCTTTTGAGGCAGATCAGTTCTGATTCTCTATTTGCATCCCAAAGCCTCCTAACCAATTTAGTTTGGTTGCATAAAGTCATCAGTGCAAAGCGTGCATAGGCTAAGGCAGATAAAAGTCAAAAGAATACATGTTCTAAAAGAAAACACACATAGGTCAAAGTCATGGCAGAAAGTCAGAGACCAAAAATTTCCTGAAAGGATTGCTGTTATGATTAAATGAAATAATATATGTAAATCACTCAGCATAGTACCGGATGCATACCAAACTGTCATCATTAACTGCAGATAGCAACAGCTAATGGTGCAGCAGGCTGTGTGGAGTGCCCAGGGAGACAGGAAACTGCCTTTAATATCAAAAGCATTTTCTTATAATTTGAAATTATATAACTCTCTTGAGTAGATAGCCTTGAGTAGATACTCTCGAGTGAATAGTTCGGGTGCCAATAAGTGGTAACAGTTGGCTTTCACTGAAAGTCTACATTTGCAACTTTATATACATTTGTTTTTTCATAAGGACCCTGCAAGATAGGTATTATTGCCAACTGACACAGCAGGAAACAAACTCAGAGGTGAACTGACTTGGTGGCTCCTTAAACAGGTGATGCTTGAATTTAGCACAGGTCTCAACTCAAACCAATGCTCATTCTCCATCTCAGGCCAACTCTGTAATGCGAGATGAGACTCAAAAATGCATATGAATTATATCAATTTAGAGAATTTACGTATCAGAAGTAACTGCATTTCCTGGATGCATTCTATATTTTAACATTTTTTCTTTTATATGTCTCAGACCCATTTTATAACAAAGCTATTTACTGGGCAGAACGTGACAAATACACAGATTAAGCAAGAGAAATATTTTTGGATAGAAACAGCCCTCTATCATGCCAGTCATCTGGAAAACAGCTTCCTAGCACAAATGAAACTAAACTGGGCTCTTAAACACATTTTGGGGGCAATTTTTAACAGCACTTACAACTAGATCTAGGAAATCATAAGCTTTAGAAAGAACAGATAGCTGTATAGTCTTTAGGGCTGTTATGAGATAAAATATGGAGGGAGTTGGATAAACACTACTTGCTTTTTACTTTTTTCTTCCACGGAATAGAGGACAAGACTAGAAAATGGAAACTATTTAAATAAATGATTTTCCAAAGTACTACTATATTGAATGTTCACTCTATCCTTTAAGGATACAAATCAAGAGCTCCCCAAATCATATACATTCTCCAAAACTTACTATAAAACAGCATAAACAAGTGATATGAATAATTAAATAACAATTTCATATCTAATTATTCTTTCTAATAATCTCCCAAATGGCTTAGCAAACTCTACAGTCAACATATTACATAACATACTATGGTTCTTAAACAATAATAAATAAGAGAATAACAACTTAGATTAGGCCGTAAGACATATGTGAAAGGATTCTATTGAATTTTGTAATTATGGCATGAAAATTCATCTCCCTGTTCCACAGTCTTTGGGTATTTAAATGTCACTGCCATACAACTTCCCACCATCTCCCATAGAAGCAGGGGCTGCCGTGGTGGAGAAGTAATGTTAGTAAAATTAGCCTCTTGCCTGGAACTCTAACCCAGCTGGGTTAATTTGTAATGGCCTACCTGGCTCCATGCCCCTGCTTCTCTTTCGCTCTGAGCTGAATATATTAAATTAACCAGACTCACAGCTATGCATCTGACTCTGGGACCAACTCCACCCTCAGCAGGGGAGATAACATAAGAAATCCTCTGTCAAGATCTTCCTGCCTCTGCCCTGAATTATTGTTCCTCTGATTTTTACTCCAGTCTACCATGACTGGGTTCCTTGCCTTGTATCCCAGTTTCCCATGGCTAGGTTTCTCACTGTGAAGTCTCAATCTCCTTGTTTTGGGTCCCTAATACTTAAAGGGAGACTCCCACAATACCCAATGTCTGTTGGAATGGACCTTTTTTTTGGGGGGGGTTACCTTGATATTTAAGGTATTTGTACCACTTCCTAAAGAATCTAGAACAGGGGTCCCCAACCCCCGGGCCATGGACCAGGACTGGTCCCTGGCCTGTTAGGAATTGGGCCACACAGCAGGAAATGAGCAGCAGGCGAGCAAGCCAAGCTTCCTCTGCCACTCCCCATCACTCGCATTACCGCGTGAACCATCACTCCCACCCTGTCCGTGGAAAAATTGTCTTCCATGAAACTAATCCCTGATGTCAAAAAGGTTGGGAACTGCTGATCTAGAACTCTGCCTCTATTAGGGCCATATTCCACCAATCTGCACCATCCCCTCCCCTATTAACACCACCAATGGATGGACTATGAATCTACTATCAAATTCATGGGAGGCAGTATGGCATACTGTTTAAGAGTATGGTTTCTGCAATCAGGTACCCTGGATCTAAAAGCTAGCAGAGCTACAAATGACCTTGAGTAAGATTCTTAATTTTTGTATACCTTGATTTCTTCATCTCCAAAACAGGGATAAAGATAGCACCTGCCTTGCACACGAATAACCTATAGATAATACATACCACTGTGTCTAATAAAGATTGAGCACTCCTTAAATGTTAGCTGTTGCTGTTATTATTATGGTTTTTATCTACCCATTTACAGAATTATAGTCTGTATTACTATCTTTAGTCCTTGCTTAATGCTGGAGAACTGCCTGATCCCATATGTCTACTCATTTCTGACCTGTTCCATACTTTATGTAAATTCCTCCTTCTTAATTTATAGTAAATGTGATCACTTTCCCAAAAGAAAGTAATAAGGCACTGAAATTCATTATTTCTATCTACCTTTCCTTTCAAAGAGGAAGGAGCTATTGTTCAACCAGCCTGAGCTTGTCCATTCTTCTCTTTATCTATGAGATGCTACTTTTATAGCCACTCTGTCATCATGGCTTATCTTGAAGAGCAGCTGGAGTTTCAGCTAAGCAGCTAAGCTTTCTGAGCAGATGATTTGGAAGTTTTGCAAAATCAAACCAAAATGGTGGCAGCTTTGAGTACCAGCGTGTTCCATTCCTACAAGGCCATGTAGATCCTCAATCCTGGAATTTCTAAGCTGTGAGCTCAGAGGTGAAATCTGAAAATAGTCATGTGTGTAACTTTGCATCTTATTTCATAGTCCCAAATATTTGTGGAATTTTTATAAAATGTGAATAAGAATAAAGATTAAATGATATAACATCCATTTACATGATTCTGTTCTTATTCTATGCAATGTTGGTACCACTATTCATACACATAACAACACCTTAGGTTAATAAAGTCTTAAAATATCACTATTTATTCATGATATTTTAAGGCTTTATCACAAAGAATGTTACATGTGTGACAGCTTCAGAAGCAGGGGAGCCAGAATTACTGTGCATATTCTATTGATTTAAGTCAAGTAAAAGAAATGAGAGATAGAAAAAGAGATTTACTCCAAACTCCTAAAGAAGAATCAAACAAAAACCCCAGTCCCTAAATACCTAGCACTTAGGTAAACTTCCCCGGGGTCGGGGGCTGGGGGAGGATTGTTACTCATTCTTTGAAAAAAGATACTCTAAACACACACAGGTATTAAGGCTGGATTTAAAAGTGAATGTATCCTAACAATAGTGGTCCAATTTGAAACCATGAAGCACTCAACTTCCAAATTCAAACCACATTCAATATTTGTACCTAGTGGCTTGAAGATAGATCTTCAAAATACATATGGCTTCACCAAAATAACAAGCTCTTACCCAATTTCACAGACTCAGGCAGCTTATCATTATTCCAGCAAAATGTATTGATAAAAATTCTCAATCAGTGTAGAAAAATTGTATCACATTTCTTTAAGGATCAAAATGAGTGTACTCCTAAGAGTTAGCTGGGGTAGTAGGAATGCTGTATAATTCTCAATGTCAGTGGGCATAGAGGGAACATACTTCAACATAATAAAGGCCATATATGACAAACCTACAGCTAATATCATTCTCAACAGTGAAAAGCTGAAAGCATTTCCTCTAAGATCAGGAACAACACAAGGATGTCCACTCTCACCACTTTTATTCAACATAGTTTTGGAAGTCCTAGCCATGGCAATCAGAGAAGAAAAAGAAAAGGAATCCAAATTGGAAAAGACGTAAAACTGTCACTGTTTGCAGACAACATGATACTATTCATAGAAAATCCTGGTACGTGGGCCTCTCACTGTTGTGGCCCCTCCCGTTGCTGAGCGCGGGCTCTGGACTCGCGGGCCTGGTGGCCATGTCCCACAGGCCTAGCCGCTCCGCGGCATGTGGGATCCTCCCGGACCGGGGCACGGGCCCGTGTCCCCTGCGTCGGCAGGCGGACTCTCAACCACTGCGCCACCAGGGAAGCCCCCCATCATGTACTCTGTTTTATATTTACTTATTTTTCATTTCATGAAAATTTTTTAGGTTTTTAAAAAATTTTCTCTCTATGTTGCAATTTGAAAATTGTACTTTTACATTTTCAGTTCAGAAAGAAAATGGGCTTTAGAAATATAATTATGAGTAAAAAATAATCCAGAAAAGTTTTATAAGACATGAGAATACTAGTAACAGCAAACATAAGTGCAAATACTTTTGCACTTGCTTTATTTTCCAATAACCAGCTTATTTCCTAGCACATAGTAGGCACTCAATAAAAACTTTTTTAACAAATAAGTAAATGAGACTAAAGTTGTGAGTCTAATTTTCAAAAATACTCAGAAGCATATTTCCCAGAAACATTCTATTTTCTATCCTTAGGCTGCTTTCCAATAAGCCATTTTGGAAATAGATGGTATTAATGCTAATGGAGATTCATTAACAGCACATATAAGTCATGGCAAAGTAAAGTCTATTAAGTAACATCAACTTTATTTAGAAATTTAAGTCCAGCTTTACAATTTTTTGTTAATGATAATCACAAATTTAAAATAGACTGCAGAGATGGAAGGGATCTTAGAGACCGTCTCATCCAGTGGAGAAACTGAAGCTCATAGCGATTGATTCATTTGCAATTAATTAATGTCCATGAGTAGAAGCCACATTTCCTGACTCCCAGTTCTGTGTCCTCTTTCCCCTTGTATCATTCCTATTGCCTTCCTATTGCCAAGCTTTGTATATAAATGATATAAAATCCTCATCCACAGATTTAGCAATTGTTTTCTAAGACTATGTTATGAAACTATTGAATTTCCATTGGACCCTGATGTTAATTAACAAAGCATATTGACTAATACTCTTTTGGCTACATTTGTTACATTTAAAGTAACTGAAATTGTGACTGTAGCCTCAGAATAAATATCATAAAGTTTAGGAATTGTAGTCTATCTCCCCCTTTCCCAGCAAAACTATGTGTAAGAAATTTATCTTAACACTACTACAATAAATAAAGAGTTGGCTAAAGTAAAAAAAAAAAATTAAAAAAAGAAAAAGAAAATCCTAAAGATGCTACCAGAAAACTACTAGAGCTCATCAATGAATTTGGTAAAGTTGCAGCATACAAAATTAATACACAGAAATCTCTTGCATTTCTATACACTAACAATGAAAGATCACAAAGAGAAATTAAAGAAACAACCCCATTTACCATCACATCAAAAAGAATAAAATACCTAGGAATAAACCTACCTAACGAGACAAAAGACCTGTAATCCAAAAACTATAAGACACTGATGAAAGAAACTGAACATAACACAAACAGATGAAAAGATATACCATGTTCTTGGATTGGAAGGATCAATATTGTCAAAATGACTATACTACCCAAGGCAATCTATAGATTCAATGCAATCCTTATCAAATTACCAATGGCCTTTTTTCACAGAACTAGAACAAAAAGTCTTAAAATTTGTATGGAGACACAAAAGACCCCAAATAACCAAAGCAATCTTCAGAAAGAACAACCTGGTTGGAGAAATCAGGCTTCCTGACTTCAGACTATACTACGAAGCTATAGTCATCAAAAGAGTATGATACTGGCACAAAAACAGAAACATATATCAATGGAACAGGATAGAAAGCCCAGAAATAAACCCTCGCACCTATGATCAGTTAATCTACAACAAAGGAGGCAAGACTGTACAATAGAGGAAAGACAGTCTCTTCAATAAGTGGTGCTGGGAAAACTGGACAGCTACATGTAAAAAAAATGAAATTAGAACATTCTTTAACACCATACACAAAAATAAACTCAAAATGGATTAAAGACCTAAATGTAAGAACTGATACCATAAAACTCTTAGAGGAAAACATAGGCAGAACACTCTTTGACATAAATCACAGTAATATCTTTTCCCAGCCATCTCCTAGAATAATGGGAATAAAAGCAAAAATAAACAAATGGGACCTAATTAAACTCAAAAACTTTTGTACAGCAAAGGAAACCATAAACAAAATGAAAAGACAACCCACAGAATGGGAGAAAATATTTGCAAATGATGCAACCAACAAGGGATTAGTCTCCAAGATTCACAAGCAGCTCATGTGGCTCAATATAAAAAAAAACAAACAACCCAATCAACAAATGGGCAGAAGACTGGGAATTCCCTGGCAGTCCAGTGGTTAGGACTCAGTGCTTTCACTGCCGTGGGCCTCAGTTCAATCCCTGGTTGGGGAACTAAGATCCCACAAGCCACACAGTGTGTCCAAAAAAAAAAGGGGGGGGGCAGAAAACCTAAATAGACATTTCTCCAAAGAAGACATACAGATGGCCAAGAGGCACATGAAAAGATGCTCCACATCTCTAATTATTAGAGAAATGCAAACCCAAACTACAATGAGACATCATCTCATACCAGTCAGAATGGCCATCATTGAAACATCTACAAACAATAAATGCTGGAAAGGGTGTGGAGAAAAGGATACCCTCTTACACTGTTGGTGGGAATGTAAATTGGTACAGCCACTATAGAGAACAGTATGGAGGCTCTTTTAGAAAGTAAAAATAGAGCTACCATATGATTCAGCAATCCCACTCCTAGGCATATATCCAGAGAAAAACATGTTTCTAAAGGATACATGCACCCCAATGTTCATTGCAGCACTGTTTACAATAGTCAAGACATGTCAATGTCCATCAACAGATGAATGGATAAGATGTCGTACATATATACAATTGAATATTACTCAGCCATTAAAAAGAATGAAATAATGCCATTTGCAGCAACATGGATGGACCTGTAGATTATCATACTAAGTGAAGTAAGTCAGACATAGAAAGACAAGTATCATACAATATCGCTTATATGTGGAACCTAAAAAAACAAAATGATACAACTGAACTTATTTACAAAACAGAAACAGACTCACAGACTTAGAGAACAAATTTATGGTTACCTAGGGCAAAGGGAAGGGGGAGGGATAGATTGGGAGTTTGGGATTGGCATGTACACACTGCTATATTTAAAATTGATAACCAACAAGGACCTACTGTATAGCACAGGGGATGCTGCTCAATATTCTTTAATAACCTAAATGAGAAAAGAATTTGAAAAAGAATAGAGGGATTTCCCTGGTGGTCCACTGAGTAAGACTCCACTCTCCCAATGCAGGGGGCCTGGGCTCGATCCCTGGTCAGAGAACTAGATTCCTTATACGTGCTGCAACTAAGAGTCTGCATGCCCCAACTAAGAAGTCCACATGCCACAACTGAAAAAAGATCCCACATGCCACAGCTAAAGAGCCCACATATTGAAAGGAAGATCCCACATGCCACAACTAAGACCCAGCGCAAAATAAATAAATAAAATTTTTTTAAAAAAGGAAAAAGAAAGAAAAAGGATAGACATATATATGTAAAAAAAATATATATATATACATATAGTTTTAGCCAATCTCAAAAAATGTATACAGTTTTAGCCAATATAAAAAAAATTTCTATGTCATTTCTGAAACTAATTTAGGAGTAATTTTTATCCTGTGCTTTCATAGTTACTGATAAGTGTTGATTCACTGTAAGGGAGTGGCAAGGGCTTAGAGGAGGGAAGTGGCCACTGCCAAATGTCAACCTGGGGCAAGAACATGGAATCATAAAAGACTCTGTGTTCCATTCCCGGGCTGAACTCTGTCACCTCCTCCAGTATTTACTTCTTCTCTCTTTGGTTTCACCTAGGGATCAATTACTCAAACTCATCTTGTGACCTGCGGCCTATGAATTACCCTGCTGTTACTTTTCAGGAGGAGATCACAGAAAGTACATTCACAGCTGTTTAAAATTAACACTTCCTTCTTATCAGAAATGGCTCTACTCTTTTCCTGACATCTACACATTATTGAAAATTCTGTACTGTAAATTCTTTGTCTTTCCTGACTCTGCCCTTTATTACTGCCTACAGCCAGTAATAACAGCAGATTATCTGTTAGAGGAAACTGAGGCCTCACCAATGCACATAAAAATTTCAGGTGCTCAGCATCTTTAAATGATGGCTCCAGACTTATCCAGGAGAATCGGTTTTTACTGACTTGGGTATTTAAATATTTTTGGTCTTGAATACTGAATGTGGCTACCATCTCCCAAAGCATCCAGGATACCATGCGAATTAATGGTGATGGTGAGTACTTGGGTCACACTGATGTGACTCTGGGATTTCTGCAGTAAATGTAAACAAATAAGACCATTGTGTTTATACAAGACTTCATTTTCTCACGAACTTTCCATATTTTCTCTAAATATTTAAGTTAAAATACTCACCAAAGTGACAACTCTACTGAAATAAAACATTAATTAGATACAGTAGAGAATTTAATTCAACACCAAATTCCCCCCCTCCCCATCACCCTCTCAGCCTCTGGATTTTCTGCAATGAGTTTTTAATCCTAGGTTAGCTTCCTTGTATTACTTGGCATCTTCTGGAATGCCCCACTCCCCCATTGTTCTATACTCATAAAATGTTCTATTTTATTATTTGTCTAAGAAAGAAATAAGTAGGAAAAAAAAATCCTTAAGGCATTCCAGAGCCAAAAATAATTACTGCTAATTGGGAGGAATCTTTGTCATTGGAGCCTCATTAGTATGAATAATGTAATATCCACTTATTTCCTGTGGACACTGTCAAAGATATAGATCACTAGCAATTTAACTTTTGAATACAAAAGATGAAATAAAAATGATGCCGAAAGACTTAGTGTCCCTTAAGAAGAATACAAACAAGCAAGACAGCTGTACGTCATGGTGACAATAATGTCCCTGAAACCTAAAAGGAACATTCAAGAAATCTGAAATGTGACAAAACTATAAAGAAGCAGCTAGGCCTATCACTCATCTATTAAAAGAAAAAAACTGTTATTACAGGATTTTGTTTGTAACCAACTGTTTAAAACACCCTTAGTATTTTTCTTTTCTTTGTGATTTAAAGAGTTAAAAATATGACTTATTTTCAAATCATCTTATCAAATGATGGAAAAAACATGCAAGACCCAGTCACAACAACCAGCTCCTTTTCTTTTCCAATCACACTCTGCCTAGCCCTTCTTTCAGTTCAGCTAGAGATGCACAGCTGTGCTGTCCATAGCTGGACGGGAAATTTTTGGAAGGCAAGGACTTTATCTTGTCATAGTGTGTATCCCTAATAACTAACATGGTACACTGTAGATACTCAAATATTACCTGAAATGACTGGAATTGGCTTTCATGAGGACCAGTTAACAAGCCCTGTCATTGCTTCCCCACTGGCTGGTAGTCCCTTCCCTGGCAATCTTTCAACCATTTAGGATTTGAGGACTATCCATTTTCAGACATACTGCAGAAAAAATATAATAGCAACCTTATTTCTCCTCTTCCATCCTGCCAACTCTTTTGCCCCACAAACATAATCACTAATGGGAGATTGGTTCAAGATGGCAGAGTAGAAGGACCTGTGCTCACTCCCTCTTGTGAGAGTGCCAGAATCACAACTAACTGCTGAACGATCATTGACAGGAAGATACTGGAACTCACCAAAAAAGATACCCCACATTCAAAGACAAAGGAGAAGCTACAGTGAGATGGTAGGAGGGGCACAAACACAATAAAATCAAATCCCATAACACTGGGTGGGTGAATCACAAACTGGAGAACAATTATACCACAGAGGTCCACCGAATGGAGTGAAGGTTCTGGGCCCCATGTCAGGCTTCCCAACCTGGGGGTCCAGCAACAGGAGGAGGAATTCCTAGAGAATCAGACTTTGAAGGCTAGTGGGATTTGATTGCAGGACTTTGACAGGACTGGGGGAAACAGAGACTCCATTCATGGAGGGCACACACAAAGTAGTGTGCGCATCAGGACCTAGGGGGAAGGAGCAGTGACCCCATAGGAGACTGAACCAGACCTACCTGCTAGTGTTGGAGGGTCTCCTGCAGAGGTGGGGGACAGCTGTGGCTCACTGCCAGGACAAGGACACTGGCAGCAGAAGTTCTGGGAAGTTCTCATTGGCATGAGCCCTCCCAGAGTCTGCCACAGCCACACCAAAGAGCCTGTAGCCTCCAGTGCTGGGTCACCTCAGGCCAAACAACCAACAGGAAGGGAACTCAGCCCCACCCATCAGCAGACAAGTGGACTAAAGTTTTACTGAGCACTGCCCACCAGAGCAACACCCAGCTCTAACCACCACCAGTCCCTGCCATCAGGAAGATTGCACAAGCCTCTTAGATAGCTTCAACCAGCAGAGGGCAGACAGCAGAAGCAAGAAGAACTACAATCTTGTAGCCCATGGAAGGAAAACCACATTCACAGAAAGATAGACAAAATGAAAAGGCAGACGACTATGTACCAGATGAAGAAACAAGATAAAACCCCAGAAAAACAATTAAATGAAGTGGCGATCTGCAACCTTCCAGAAAAGGAATTCAGAATAATGATAGTGAAGATGATCCAGGACCTTGGGAAAAGAATGGAGGCAAAGATGAAGAAGATGTAAGAAATTTTTAACAAAGACCTAGAAGAATTAAAGAACAAACACAGAGAAGAATTAAAGAACAGCAAGAGATGAACAATACAATAACTGAAATGAAAACTACACTAGAAGGAATCAATAGCAGAATAATGGAGGCAGAAGAATGGATAAGTGACCTGGAAGACAGAATAGTGGAATTCATTGCTGCAGAACAGAATAAGGAGAAAACAATGAAAAGAAATGAAGACAGCCTAAGAGACCTCTGGGACAACATTAAATGCACCAACATTCACATTATAGGGGTCCTAGAAGGAGAAGAGAGACAGAAAGGGCCCTAGAAAATATTTGAAGAGATTATATTCAAAAACTTCTCTAACATGGGAAAAGAAATAGCCACCCAAGTCCAGGAAGCGCAGAGAGTTCCAGGCAGGATAAACCCAAGGAGAAACATGCCAAGACACATAGTAATCAAGTTGACAAAAATTAAAGACAAAGAAAAATTACTGAAAGCAGCAAGGGAAAAATGACAAGTAACATACAGGGGAACTCCCATAAGGTTAACAGATGATTTCTCAGCAGAAACTCTACAAGCCAGAAGGGAATGGCATGATATACTTAAAGTGATGAAAGGGAAGAACCTACAACCAAGATTGCTCTACCTGGCAAGGATCTAATTCCGATTCGATGGAGAAGTTAAAAGCTTTACAGACAAGCAAAACCTAAGAGAATTCAGCACCACCAAACCAGCTCTACAACAAATGCTAAAGGAACTTCTCTAAGTGGGAAACACAAGAGAAGAAAAGGACCTACAAAAACAAACCCAAGAAAATTAAGAAAATGGTAATAGGAACATACATATTGATAATTACCTTAAATGTGAATGGATTAAATGCTCCAACCAAAAGACACAGGCTTGCTGAACGGATAGAAAAACAAGACCCATACATATGCTGTCTAAAGGAGACCCACTTCAGACCCAGGGGCACATACAGACTGAAAGTGAGGGGATGGAAAAAGATATTCCATGCAAATGGAAATCAAAAGAAAGCTGGAGTAGCAATACTCAGATCAGATAAAATAGACTTTAAAATAAAGAATGTTACAAGACACAAGGAAGGACAATACATAATGGTCAAAGGATCAATCCAAGGGCTTCCCTGGTGGTGCACTGGTTGGGAGTCCACCTGTTGGTGTGGGGGACGAGGGTTCATGCCCCAGTCTGGGAAGATGCCACATGCCGCGGAGTGGCTGGGCCCGTGAGCCATGACCGCTGAGCCTGTGCGTCCAGAGCCTGTGCTCCGCAATGGGAGAGGCTACAACAGTGAGAGGCCTGCGTACCGCAAAAAAAAAAAAAAAAAAGGACACCTCAATACATAAGGCAACTGCTAACAGCTCTAAAAGAGGAAATCAACAGTAACACAGTAAGAGTGGGGGATTTTAACACCTCACTTACACCAATGGACAGATCATCCAAAAGGAAAATAAATAAGGAAACAGAAGCTTTAAATGACACAACAGACCAGGTAGGTTTACCTGATATTTACAGGACATTCCATCACAAAACAGCAGATTCCACTTTCTTCTCAAGTGCACACGGAACATTCTCCAGGATAGATCACATCTTGGGTCACAAATCAAGCCTCAGTAAATTTAAGAAAACTGATATCATATCAAGCATCTTTTCCAACCACAACACTATAAGATTAGAAATCAATTACAGGGAAAAAACGTAAAAAACACAAACACATGGAGGCTAAACAAAATGTTACTAAATAAACAAGAGATCACTGAAGAAATCAAAGAGGAAATAAAAAAATACCTAGACACAAATGTCAATGAAAACACAATGATGCAAAACCTATGGGATGCAGCAAAAGCAGTTCTAAGAGGGAAGTTTATAGCAGTACAATCCTATCTCAAGAAACAAGAAAAATCTCAAATAAACAAGCTAACCTTACACCAAAAGGAACTAGAGAAAGAAGAACAAACAAAACACAGAGTTAGTAGAAGGAAAGACATCATAAAAATCATAGCAGAAATAACTGAAATAGATAGAAAACAATAGCAAAGATCAATAAAACTGAAAGCTGGTTCTTTGAGAAGATAAACAAAATTGAAAAACCTTTAGCCAGACTCATCAAGATAAAGAGGGGGAGGTCTCAAATCAATAAAATTAGAAATGAAAAAGGAGAAGTCACAACAGATACCAAAGAAATACAAAGCATCATAAGAGACTACTACAAGCAACTCTGTGCCAGTAAAATGGACAACCTGGAAGAAATGGACAAATTCTTAGAAAGGTATAACCTTCCAAGACTGAACCAGGAAGAAACAGAAAATATGAACAGGCCAATCACAAGTAATGAAATTGAAACTGTGGTTAAAATCTTCCAACAAACAAAAGTCCAGGACCAGATGGCTTCAAAGGTGAATTCTATCAAACATTTAGAGAAGAGCTAACACCCATCCTTCTCAAACTCTTCCAAAAAATTGCAGAGGAAGGAATGCTCCCAAACTCATTCTACGATGCCACCATCACCCTGGTACCAAAACCAGAAAAACATACTACAAAAAAAGAAAATTACAAACCAATATCACTGATGAATATAGATGCAAAAATCCTCAACAAAATACTAGCAAACAGAATCCAACAACACATTAAAAGGATCATACACCATGATCAAGTGGGATTTATCCCAGGGATGCAAGGATTATTCAATATATGCAAATCAATCAATGTGATACACCATATTAACAAATTGAAGAAGAAAAACCATATGATCATCTCAATAGATGCAGAAAAAGCTTTTGACAAAATTCAACATCCATTTATGATAAAAACTCTCCAGAAAGTGGGCATAGAGGTAAACTACCTCAACATAATAAAGGCCATATATGACAAACCTACAACAAACATCATTCTCAATGGTGAAAAACTGAAAGCGTTTCCTCTAAGATCAGGAACGAGACAAGGATGTCCACTCTCACCACTATTATTCAACATAGTTTTGGAAGTCCTAGCCATGGAAATCATAGAAGAAAAAGAACTAAAAGGAATACAAATTAGAAAAGAAGTAAAATTGTCACTGTTTGCAGATGACATGATACTATACATAGATAATCCTAAAGATGCCACCAGAACACTACTAGAGCTCATCAATGAATTTGGTAAAGTTGCAGGATACAAAATTAATGCACAGAAATCTCTTGCATTCCTATACACTAACAATGAAAGATCAGAAAGAGAAATTAAGGAAACAATCCCATTCACCATTGCAACAAAAAGAATAAAATACCTAGGAACAAACCTACTAAGGAGTTAAAAGACCTGTACTCAGAAAACTATAAGACACTGATGAAAGAAATCAAAGGTGACACAAACAGATGGAGAGATATATCATGTTCTTGGATTGGGAGAATCAATATTGTGAAAATGACTATACTATGCAAACCAATGTATAGATTTAATGCAATCCCTATCAAATTACCAATGGCATTTTTTACAGAACTAGAACAAAAAATCTTAAAATTTGTATGGAGACACACAAGACCCCAAATAGCTGGAAATTACTGAGGGAAGAAACGGAGCTGGAGGAATCAGAATCCCTGACTTCAGACTATACTACAAAGCTACAGTAATCAAGACAATATGGTACTGGCACAAAAACAGAAATATAGATCAATAGAACAGGATAGAAAGCCCAGACGTAAACCCACACACCTATGGTCAACTAATGTATGACAAAGGAAGGAAGGATATACAATGGAGAAAAGACAGTCTCTTCAATAAGTGGTGCTGGGAAAACTGGACAGCTACATGTAAAAGAATGAAGTTAGAACACTCCCTAAATACGATACACAAAAATAAACTCAAAATGGATTAAAGACCTAAATTAAGACCAGACACTATAAAACTCTTAGAGGAAAACATAGGAAGAACACACTTTGACATAAATCACAGCAAGATCTTTTTTGACCCACCTCCAGAGAAATGGAAATAAAAACAAAAATAAACAAATGGGACCTAATGAAACTTAAAAGCTTTTGCACAGCAAAGGAAACCATAAACAACATGAAAAGAGAACCCTCAGAATGGGAGAAAATATTTGCAAACGAATCAATGGACAAAGGATTAATCTCTAAAATATATAAACAGCTCATGCAGCTCAATATTAAAAAAACAAACAACCCAATCAAAAAATGGGCAGAAGACCTAAACAGACATTTCTCCAAAGAAGACATACAGATGGCCAAGAAGCACATGAAATCTGCTCATCATCACTAATTATCAGAGAAATGCAAATCCAAACTACAATGAGTTATCCATACCAGTTAGAATGGACATCATCAGAAAATCTACAAACAACAAATGCTGGAGAGGGTGTGGATAAAAGGGAACTTTCTTGCACTGTTGGTGGGAATGTAAATTGATACAGCCACTATGGAGAACAGTATGGAGATTCCTTAAAAAACTAAAAATAGAATTACCATATGACCCAGCAATCCCACTACTGGGCATATACCCATAGGAAACCATAATTCAAAAAGACACATGCACCCCAATGTTCACTGAAGCACTATTTACAATAGCCAGGACATGGAAGCAACCTAAATGCCCATCGACAGATGAATGGATAAGGAAGTTGTGGTATATATTCCATATATACAATGGAATATTACTCAGCCATAAAAAGGAACGAAACTGGGTCATTTGTAGAGACGTGGATGGATCTAGAGACTGTCATACAGAGTGAAGTAAGTCAGAAAGAGAAAAACCAATACTCTATATTAACACATATATGTGGAACCTAGAAAAATGGCACAGATGAACCGGTTTGCAGGGCAGAAATAGAGACAGAGATGTAGAGAAGAAACATATGGACACCAAGGTGGGAAAGCGGGGTGGTGGTGGTGGTGGTGGTGGTGGTGGGATGAACTGGGAGATTGGGATTGACATATATACACTAATATGTATAAAATAGATAACTAATAAGAACCTGCTGTATAAAAAAATAAAATAAAAACATAATCCCTAATGTCTGTAGGTTCCGCACAATACAAAGTACTTTCACATACGGTGTTTTCATTTAATGCTTACAACAACATTTTGAGGTAGGTAAGGCAGACATACTCCCCACTTAACACGTAAGGAATGAAAAGTTTAGGAAGGTTAAAGAATTTGGTCAAGGTCACACAATGATAAAATGCTCTTTTTGCAATCCTAGTATTAAGATTCTGTTACTGTTAGTCTGGTCTTAACACCAATATTCTTGAGACATCCCACTTCCAAAGGCAGCTCACATTCAGGATCTGCCCCGTCTTTCATTTACTCTCCCTTATTATTACTTACATGTTAGAAACACATCCTAATGCAATACTTTGTTTAATAAAGAAAATAATGTTTGTTAAATAAAAAACAGTGCCAGTATAATCATGGAATATGAAAAAATATGAGCTCCTCAAAAAACCATTAAGGCAGTTTCTTCAGTAAGGTTTGACTTAACGGAACTAATGTTTGCCAAATTACTAGAGAAATTGCTTCCTAAATTAAAGATGAACTAATTAAAATTATATTAGAAATGAGTGAGAATTAAAGTTCTTTTGGTCAACGTGTTTTCAGCTTTCTTGCATATAAAATAATTCTGACAGGAATTAAAATTTTAGTGGCAAATCATGTAAGACGAGACAACAGTCTGGGCTTATCCGGAAGTAGAAAGCAGTTCTCCAACCACTTCTAACACAGTGTTGTAGAACCAAGGGCTTCAGTCTACTTAAATTTATACCAGCCTCTATATTCTGGGCTCATAAACAAACCAAGCTCTCAAACTCCTGAAATTCACTCTGAATAGCTAATAGAAAAAGTGGTCTGGAAAAAAGTACAGAAAAAGCTTACATCCAAATTTATTCTGTAATTTTTGTAAATCACATTTTTGGAAAGAGGTAGGAAGTAAGTAAAAATCTAAAGATAGGCTTTTTCTTAGTTATGTAAAGTATTTTATTTCTAATCTAAGAAGAGTAGCTCTTTTTTGTATTAGATGTTTTCAGTTCTCACCATTTAAGGTTAGTTGAACAAAATTGTTGATGTTGAAAATTCCACGAAATTCAAATTAAAACTGAGCTAAACGAGGGCTGTCAGACTGATGAGACTAATTCCAAATTTTGCTGTTTTCCAAGAGAATCTCACGATTTTTGCTTTTAATGAGATAGAAACAAGGAAGGCACACACTGACACTCCAGCTTGGGGGCAGAGATGTGACTCCCAAAGTTGTCAGGTACCCGGAATATCCTGGCTTCAAAGGAAAGGTAAACTTATTCTGCAAAACAGAAGGAGAAGAATTTGGGGAGAGAGGTAGGGCATTGCAATTAAGGGGCAAGGCTGAGAGGAAAGGGATGGTGGAAGACTTTGTGGTTTGTAAGGGGATCCTTCCCAATACTCATAAAATGCTTGGTGAAGGCATGTGCTATAAAAACCTGAAAGGACGGAGCTTTACACCCAGATTGACATGCAAATGTCAATTGACACGGCAAATCGAGGTGGCCTCCAGACAAACACAGGAGGGGGACCATAAGAGTATAAGACCTGGGAATTAGAAATTGTGGGGAGAGCTTCAGACTTCCAAAGGCTATAAAACGACCGGGGTCTAAGCTAATTATACACAGATCTCTAAATGCTGAGACAATTCCAGGTGATATCTGGGTCATACAGCAAATGATTATTAGGAATCGCACACCAACACATATTAGGGAAATCAGTTTGTAAATTCTATCTTTTCTCATACTTCCACGCTTCCAAACATGAAGAACCCAATGATGATAATCGTATGATCTCTGAAATCAGACCTCGAGTCAAATCCTAGCTCTGCCCTTTCCTAGCTGTGAGATTAGATCTAGTCACTTAACTTTTCTGAGCCTGTTTCTTCATTCAACAAAAATAGGACAATACACCTTGCAATATCTGGCATATAACAAGTGCTCAATAAATATGTGTTTACTGACTGACAGGTTTGCTGTGAAAGAATATGTGACATGAATGCCAAGCACATGTGTGGCCAGACCCTCAACAAATGTTAGCCGTGGCTCCTATGGTCATTCCACTTTGTGATTATTTGAAGTACCAACCAGGTTTGTAAAAAAGAAAGTGCTTCATATCAGGCATTTTACTTAAAATTTGCAATGGCCACTAATCACGAGAATCTCTCGATTGGTGTTACATGCTATTATTTTTCAACTAATAAAGCAGGGAGCTGATAATTTAGTCATATATAATTATGGGAGCTGAACAATAGTCAAAAAGTACCCAACAATGAATGCTGAAATTTTAACTAGTTGGGTGTAATTGCATTATATCTGTATTTCTACATGGAGTTAAGTTCATATTAATGGGACTCTAAAAGTAAAGATCTTATGGTAATTAAGGAGGAGAGAGATGAGGCACTAATGAAGGTGGAAATTTCTGGTATTCCAATTACAAAATAAATGAGGTAATTCAGGCTTCAGATGTTCATTTAAAATTATATAGGAAATAATTTCAAGCATGTTTTACACGTTTCAATTGAATCAGTCTATTTACTCAAACTGCTATGTCAAACCATCAAATGTAATTGATATCATTATTAAAGTAGAAGAAATCCTTACTATTCAGTGAGATTTACAGTTGAATAAATATCTGTCATTTTTTAGAATAAATATCTGTCATTTTAAAAATCCGTAAGTATATCTGGGGAAAGCTCTAACACACCTCAATTATCTTAAAAAAAAACTTTGCAAAATGTATTAAGATTTATTTTAAAAGGAAAATAAAACATTGGCTCAATGTAAGTGCTTTGAAGTTTAAGCATTTTCAACAGACTTAAAATTCTTGGTTGAGAAAATAGACAACAAAAAGTACACTTAGTCAAAGGAGCACCAATCTGTTTTCAATCATCATTTTATTAATTATTCAGTGCAAGTTTAGAGAAATGATTTAATTAAGAAAGATTACACTTGGGTATTAATATGATAAAATATTCTGATATAATATTTCAAATCCTTGTGGTGATAACAGAAACAAAGAACTCCTTGGCAATATTTTAAAAAATCAGTTTAATAGAAAATTTGAATTCTAGAGTGCCATTGTTCTACATTCGGGGCTTCAAGTGAAATAGTATTAAATATCCATTTTAGGTATTGGAGACCCCTTAGGACCAACTGCTTTGGTGAAAAATGCTATGAACTATCTTAACTACTGGATAGGAGGTACAGCATTTGATATTAATTTTAATGAACTAATCTGTGAATTAGTCTTTTAAACTCTAACATGTTACCATTTCTTTTCTACTTTCCCTTATTATTCCTCTTTTCAGAAATCTCCAATAGATCTGTTGATCTGAACAAGTCTCAAATCCAAACTCTTCATGGTGGCATACATAATCCTCCATTACGTTGTCCCAACTTATTTTCGATTGCCCTATGATATGAGTGCATTATTCTTGCTAAGCTGGTCTAGTAATTCAAAAACACACTTTAAGCATGTAATTCCTCACTGGCAAAATAGGCATCCAGTACCACTGTATAATATTTGACCCATCTTTTAAGGCTCTGTTCAACTCCCACCTCTTACATTGAAGATTTCCTAGTCAACTCCATCTTCCAGGGAGCTCTTCTACCTCTAACCTTTGAAAGCATTTATTGTCTGACTGTGTATATGTAATTTATCATAAAATTGTCTCGAATTGTTGAAAGTGTCACATGTATCTTTTCATCCCTTTGTTGATTATAATGGCTTTACATGTAAATTCCATATCCAAGATACATACCCCTCCAAGATACATTCTCCTTTTCTTCCTTATGAATAGAATACAAATTTTGCTTGTATGGCAATGCACCTGTTTAAAAATACTCACCTTCCAAAATCCCCTGGCAGGTGGAAAAATGCCCATGTGACCCAAATTCTGACTAAAATGAGCAGAAGTCTATCTGTAGAAACCTCCAGAAAAGTTACTGCTTTCCTGATAGAAAGGGACAGAAACATGAATATGATGCTTGGAGGTGGAAGAGCCTTATATGACCACAAAGACAAGAGCTATAACGTAAGGACAGAAAAAATCTGGGGCATTGATGATATCATGACACCACTGTACCAGTCCTACTGTCTACCTCTAGCTTTCTTGTTATTTGAGAAAAATAACTGTTTGGTTAAGCTACTCTAATTGGATTTCCATTACATACAGCCAAACAGCAATTCTAAGTGATATGTCTTAACACTATTTTTATAAATAAGATTTTAAATAATTATCAATTATTCAAAGCTTAGCATTGTGCTAGTATGCAGACTACAAAAATAAATACATATGAGTCTTGCTCTACAAAAGGTATTAATTGAAGAAAAGACATACATACAAAACATACAATTAATACAAGTTGGATGTGACTCATTTAATAAATATTTACTGAGTGCATGTATAGCTACACAGCATACCAGCAGAGGGACCCTTCAGGACAGAAAGGTAAATCAGTCAAGGATTATTTCCTCAAAGAGCTTATAATGGATATGTACTGTAATATTTACAATAACAATTGAAAAATATATCTATACAATAAACATAGATTTGTTCATAAAAAGCTATAAGGAAATGTGCAGGACTAAGCACTATAAAAAGGAAGCACAGGGCTTCCCTGATGGCGTAGTGGTTGAGGGTCCGCCTGCCGACGCAGGGGGCGCAGGTTCGTGCCCTGGTCCGGGAAGATCCCACGTGCTACGGAGCGGCTGGGCCCGTGAGCCATGGCCGCTGAGCCTGCGCGTCCGGAGCCTGTGCTCCGCAACGGGAGAGGCCACAACAGTGGGAGGCCCGTGTACCACACACACACACACACACAAAGGAAGCACAAATTAAATCCTAGTTTCAAGGAAGACTAAACTACTTTTTAAAAAATAAATTTATTGGGGCTTCCCTGGTGGCGCAGTGGTTGAGAGTCTGCCTGCCGATGCAGGGGACACGGGTTCGTGCCCCTGTCCGGGAAGATCCCACGGGCTGTGGAGCGGCTGGGCCTCTGAGCCACGGCCGCTGAGCCTGCGTGTCTGGAGCCTGTGCTCCGCAACGGGAGAGGCCACAACAGTGAGAGGCCCGCGTACCGCAAAAAAATATATATATATTTATTTTATTTATATTTCTTTTTGGCTGCATTGGGTCTTTGTTGCTGCGTGTGAGCTTTCTCTAGTTGTGGTGAGTGGGGGCAACTCTTTGTTGCGGCACACAGTCTTCCCATTGCAGTGACTTCTCTTGTTGTGGAGCATGGACTCTAGGTGCACAGGCTTCAGTAGTTGTGGAGCGCAGGCTCAGTAGTTGTGGCACACAGGCTTAGTTGCTCCGTGGCATGTGGGATCTTCCTGGACCAGGGCTCGAACCTGTGTCCCCTGCATTGGCAGGTGTATTCTTAACCACTGTACCACCAGGGAAGCCCAAAACTACTTTTAATTTATGAGATCAAGAAAGAGTTATTTCATACAGAAGGTACACTTGTGAAGACCTTGAAGAATGGGTAAGATGTAGGCTCATGGAAATGGAGGTGGGGTGAAGGAATATTTGAGTTTTAGGGCACAAGGAAGATAGAAAAATAAAAAAAGTTATAGCAAGGTTTTGGGCTAAGATCATGTTGACAATATTAACAGAAATAACGAAAATAGAAGAAAGTACATATTTGGGAGGGTAAAAAAAGGTTGGATTTGGGACTACACTTATGTTAATAACAAAATTAACATATGGAAAACAAGCTTTGCTTCAACCCTAATCTCACTCCACCTATCATTCAATCCTCTACTCCCTTTCACATCCTGCTAAAGGCATGGGTTTGGCAATTATCTATTATACATGATAATCTCACTTTTACCCCATCATCTTTACTCTAAGCTGGCTGTAACAAGTTAAAAACCCATCTGAAATAAACACTCAACATAATTAAAAATGAAAACCTAGAGCTGTGCTGTCCAGTACAGTAGCCTCTATTGGCCCTACTAAAGCCTGTTGGCTGTTTATATTTAAATTAATTTAAATTAAATTAAATTAAAATTCAGTTTTTCAATATCATTAGCAACATTTTAAGTGCTCAATGGCCACATGTATTGATCAATTGGAGAATTATCATGGAGTTGCAGAAAGTTCTATTGGATAGTGATGACCTGGAACCTTCCTTTGAAGTCAGGGAAAAGGCAAGAAAGCACTGCTATCATCAAAGTTTTCAACACTTTTCTAGAGTAGGTTTGAACCTATGCAATGGTTCAAGAAAGGAAAATAAGATCTAAATAATGGAAAACCCAGGAAAATAAAATAAAAATCTAGTAGAATAAATGATTTTAAAAATAAGATAAAACAAATGTAATCAATTCATATATATCTGCACTAGCAATAAGCAGAAAATAAGAGAAAAAGCTCTTATTCACAATTACAACAAAGGATAAAGTATTTTGAAATCATCTTAACAAAAATGTGCTATAGCTATATGAATGTAATTAAAAATATGATTAGGAAGTAAAAAAATAAGATAAATAGGTATATTTTATGTTTTGCCAGATTTATTGAGAAATAATTGACACACAATATTGTGTAAGTTTAAGGTATACAACATGATGATTTGGTATATGTATATATTGTGCAATGATTACCACAATAAAGTTAATTAACACATCCATCACCTCATATTGTTACCATTTTGTGTGTGTGGTAAGAACATTTAAGATCTACTCTCTCAGTAACTTTCAATTATAAAATTGAATAGTTACTGTTAACTATAGACAACATATTTTATATTATTTGATCAGAAGATATTGTAAATATGTCAATCTCCCCAAATTAATCTTTACATTTAACATAATTTTAATAAAAAATTCAAGTTGCAAAAAATGTTTGCAACTTCACAGATTATTCTCATATTTACCTGGAAGATGACCAGCTGTTACACTAGCCAAAAAACTTTAAGAGGTTTTGCTCAAGCAGACATCAACTGACACATACAAAAGACACTCAATAATTAAAATAGACAAGAGGGCAGACAGCAGAAGCAAGAAGAACTATAATCCTTCAGGCTGTGGAACAAAACCCACATTCACAGAAAGATAGACAAGATGAAAAGGCAGAAGGCTATATACTGGATGAAGGGACAAGATAAAACCCCAGAAAAACAACTAAATGAAATGGAGATAGGCAACCTTCCAGAAAAAGAATTCAGAATAATGATAGTGAAGATGATCCAGGACCTCGGAAAAAGAATGGAGGCAAAGATCAAGAAGATGCAAGAAATGTTTAACAAAGACTTAGAATAATGAAAGAACAAACAAACAGAGATGAACAATACAATAACTGAAATGAAAACTACACTAGAAGGAATCAATACCAGAATGACTGAGGCAGAAGAACGGATAAGTGACCTGGAAGACAGAATGGTGGAATTCACTGCTGTGGAACAGACTAAAGAAAAAAGAATGAAAAGAAATGAAGACAGCCTAAGAGACCTCTGGGACAACATTAAACGCAACAACATTTGCATTATAGGGGTCCCAGAAGGAGAAGAGAGAGAGAAAGGACCAGAGAAAATATTTGAAGAGATCATAGTTGAAAACTTCCCTAACATGGGAAAGGAAATAGCCACCCAAGTCCAGGAAGTGCAGCGAGTCCCATACAGGATAAACCCAAGGAGAAACATGCCGAGACACATAGTAATCAAATTGGCAAAAATTAAAGACAAAGAAACATTATTGAAAACAGCAAGGGAAAAATGACAAATAACATACAAGGGAACTCCCATAAGGTTAACAGCTGATTTCTCACCAGAAACTCTACAAACCAGAAGGGAGTGGCATGATATACTTAAACTGATGAAAGGGAAGAACCTACAACCAAGATTACTCTACCTGGCAAGGATCTCATTCAGATTAGATGGATAAATTAAAAGCTTTACAGACAAGCAAAAGCTAAGAGAATTCAGCACCACCAAACCAGTTCTACAACAAATGCTAAAGGAACTTCTATAAGTGGGAAACACAAGAGAAGAGAAGGACCTACAAAAACAAACCCAAAACAATCAAGAAAATGGTCAGAGGAACATTCATATCAATAATTACCTTAAACGTGAATGGATTAAATGCTCCAACCAAAAGACACAGGCTGCTGAATGGATACAAAAACAAGACCCATACATATGCTGTCTACAAGAGACCCACTTCAGACCTAGGAACACATACAGACTGAAAGTGAGGGGATGGAAAAAGATATTCCATGCAAATGGAAATCAAAAGAAAGCTGGAGTAGGTATACTCATATCAGATAAAATAAACTTTAAAGAATGTTACAAGAGACAAGGAAGGACACTGCATAATGAACAAGGGATCAATCCAAGAAGAAGATATAACAATTATAAATATATATGCACCCAACACAGGAGAACCTCAATGCATAAGGCAATTGCTAACAGCTATAAAAGAGGAAATTGACAGTAACACAATAATAGTGGGGGACTCTAACACCTCACTTACACGAATGGACAGATCATTCAAAATGAAAATAATTAAAGAAACAGAAGCTTTAAATTACACAATAGACCAGATAGATTTTATTTAAATTTATAGGACATTCTATCCAAAAACAGCAGATTACACATTCTTCTCAAGTGCACACAGAACATTCTCCAGGATAGATCACAGCTTGGGTCACAAATCAAGCCTCAGTAAATTTAAGAAAACTGATATCATATCAAGCATCTTTTCTGACCACAACACTATGAGATCAGAAGTGAATTACAGGGAAAAAAATGTAAAAAACAAAAACACACGGAGGCTAAACAATACGTTACTAAATAACCAAGAGATCACTGAAGAAATCAAAGAGGAAATAAAAAAATACCTAGACACAAATGACAATGCAAACACGATGATCCAAAACCTATGGGATGCAGCAAAAACAGTTCTAAGATGGAAGTTTATAGCTATACGAGCCTACCTCAAGAAACAAGAAAAATCTCAAATAAACAATCTAACCTTACACCTAAAGGAACTAGAGAAAGAAGAACAAACAAAACCCAAAGTTAGCAGAAGGAAAGAAATCATAACGATCAGAGCAGAAATAAATGAAATAGAAACAAAGAAAACAAGAGCAAATATCAATAAAACTGAAAGCTGTTTCTTTGAGAAGATAAACAAAATTGGTAAACCATTAGCCAGACTCATCAAGAGGGAGAGGACTCAAATAAAATAGGAAACGAAAAAGGAGAAGTTACAACAGACACCGCAGAAATACAAAGCATCTTAAGAGACTACTACAAACATCTCTATGCCAATGAAATGGACAAATTCTTAGAAAGGTATAACCTTCCAAGACTGAACCAGGAAGAAACAGAAAATATGAACAGGCCAATCACAAGTAATGAAATTGAAACTGTGATTAAAAATCTTCCAACAGAAGTCTAGGACCAGATGGCTTCACAGTTGAATTCTATCAAACATTTAGAGAAGAGCTAACACCCATCCTTCTCAAACTCTTCCAAAAACTGCAGAGGAAGGAACACTCCCAAACTCATTCTATGAGGCCACCATCATGTTGATACCAAAACCAGACAAAGATACTACAAAAAAAGAAAATTACAAACCAATATCACTGATGAATATAGATGCAAAAATCCTCAACAAAATACTAGCAAACAGAATCCAACAACACTTTAAAAGGATCATAAACCACGATCAAGTGGGATTTATCCCAGGGATATAAGGATTCTTCAATATATGCAAATCAATCAATGTGATACACATATTAACAAATTGAAGAATAAAAAGCATATGATCATCTCAACAGATGCAGAAAAAACTTTTGACAAATTTCAACACCGATTTATGATAAAAACTCTCCAGAAAGTGGGCATAGAGGGAACCTACCTCAACATAATAAAGGCCAAATACAACAAACCCACAGCAAACATCATTCTCAATGGTGAAAAACTGAAAGCATTTCCTCTAAGATCAGGAACGAGACAAGGATGTCCACTCTCACCACTATTATTCACCATAGTTTTGGAAGTCCTAGCCATGGCAATCAGAGAAGGACAAGAAATAAAAGGAATACAAATTGGTAAAGAAGAAGTAAAACAGTCACTGTTTGCAGATGCCATGATACTATACATAGAGAATCCTAAAAATGACACCAGAAAACTACTAGAGCTAATCAATGAATCTGGTAAAGTAGCAGGATACAAAATTAATGCACAGAAATCTCTTGCATTCCTATACACTAATGATGAAAAATCTGAAAGAGAAATTATGGAAACACTCCCATTTACCACTGCAACAAAAAGAATAAAATACCTAGGAATAAACCTACGTAGGGAGACAAAAGACCTGTATGCAGAAAACTATTGGACACTGATGAAAGAAATTAAAGATGATACCAACAGATGGAGAGATATACCATGTTCTCGGATTGGAAGAATCAATACTGTGAAAATGACTATACTACCTAAAGCAATCTACAGATTCAATGCAATCCCTATCAAATTACCAATGGCATTTTTTACAGAACTAGAACAAAAAATCTTAAAATTTGTATGGAGACACACAAGACCCCAAATAGCTGGAAATTACTGAGGGAAGAAACGGAGCTGGAGAAATCAGAATCCCTGACTTCAGACTATACTACAAAGCTACAGTAATCAAGACAATATGGTACTGGCACAAAAACAGAAATATAGATTAATAGAACAGGATAGAAAGCCCAGACATAAACCCACACATCTATGGTCAACTAATGTATGACAAAGGAAGGAAGGATATACAATGGAGAAAAGACAGTCTCTTCAATAAGTGGTGCTGGGAAAACTGGACAGCTACATGTAAAAGAATGAAATTAAAACACTCCCTAATACCATATGCAAAAATAAACTCAAAATCGATTAGAGGCCTAAATGTAAGACCGGACACTATAAAACTCTTAGAGGAAAACATAGGAAGAACACTCTTTGATATAAATCACAGCAAGATCTTTTTTGACCCACCTCCTAAAGTAATGGAAATAAAAACAAAAATAAACAAATGGGACCTAATGAAACTTCAAATCTTTTGCACAGCAAAGGAAACCATAAACAAGATGAAAGACAACCCTCAGAATGGGAGAAAATATTTGCAAACGAATCAATGGACAAAGGATTAATCTCCAAAATATATAAACAGCTCATGCAGCTCAATATTAAGAAAACAAACAACCCAATCCAAAAATGCACAGAAGACCTAAATAGACATTTCTCCAAAGAAGACATACAGATGGCCAAGAAGCACATGAAAAGTTGCTCAACATCACTAATTATTAGAGAAATGCAAATCAAAACTACAGTGAGGTATCACCTCACACCAGTTAGAATGGGCATCATCAGAAAATCTACAAGCAACAAATGCTGGAGAGGGTGTGGAGAAAAGGGAACCCTCTTGCACTGTTGGTAGGCATATAAAGTGATACAGCCACTATGGAGAACAGTATGGAGGGTCCTTAAAAAACTAATAATAGAATTACCATATGATCCAGTAATCCCACTACTGGGCATATACCCAGAGAAAACCATCATTCAAAAAGACACATGCACCCCAATGTTCATTGCAGCACTATTTATAATAGCCAGGTCATGGAAGCAACCTAAATGCCCACTGACAGACAAATGGATAAAGAAGATGTGGTACCTATATACAATGGAATATTACTCAGCCATAAAAAGGAACGAAATTGAGTCATTTGTTGAGACGTTGATGGATCTAGAGACTGTCATACAGAGTGAAGTCAGAAAGAGAAAAACAAATATCGTATATTAACACATGTATGTGGAACCTGGAAAAATGGTACAGATGAACTGGTTTTCAGGACAGAAGTTGAGACACAGATGTAGAGAACAAAAGTATGGACACCAAGGGGGAAAATTGCGGTGGAGTGGGGATGGTGGTGTGCTGAATTGGGAGATTGGGATTGACATGCAGACACTGATGTGTGTAAAATTGATGACTAATAAGAACCTGCAGTATAAACAAACAAACAAAAACAACTAATACTAAACTTTCTTTGGGTTATTGTATGGAAATATGTTAATATAAATGTTTCAGACATTACATGAAATTTCTAAAAATCTTATATGTTCTGGTATAATGTTATAAGTCATAATTCTAGTTATTACTTTAAAATGTATACCTCAGAAATAACTAAATTTCCTTGTCAATTGCATTATTATGAACTTTCATCAAATCTTTAACTGTGGTCATTTTTAAGTCTTTTGTCATTGACAGACAGTTCTGGGTGTACTCTGATGTTTTTGAAAAAATGTTCCTATAAAAGGGTTTCATCTTCAAGGAATTCATGGAAAAGACTCTGACAAGTACAGGTTTCTGGTAACTGACTATACTGCTGAACTGAATGAATAAGCATTTTCAGAACTCTAATGGAAAACTGATGAATTCATAAAAGTGTTAACAAAAGATCAAGATAAAAAAATAATTACATGGGACTGAGTGAACTGATGAGGATGATTATAATTTTTGTGACTTTCTGTTTGAATAAAAAAAAATCCCACAAGGGCTCAGAGGCAAAAAATATACAAATCAATTTTCACTGCAAAGTAAAGGAGCTGTTACAGTGGAGGATTACTGGACTGAATGTCAATATTATGACATAGTATGAGTGTGTTTCGTGTTTGGTAATTGCAATCATTGTTGCTTTTGTTGTGGTCATCCATTTACAATGCTTGGTGTCAGTTTATTTATCTCTTGTAAAAATAAAATACAGTGTGTGTGTGTGGAAAAAGAATAATAGGATTAAAAAAATAATTAAAATAGTTGGATCTTGCACAGGAATGGAAATTGATCAATGAAACAAAACTGTAAAGCCTAGGAACAGATCCATTTATTTATAAAGATCATTGTTTATATTAGCAGAGGGATAGATTATTTAAGCATTTTATAAAAAAAATAAAGTAGATTCCTGTCCCATAATATGTAAGATAAATTTTATATTGGTTGAAGTTTTTAGTTTTAAAATAGAATACACCAAAGTACTAGAAGAACACAGAGCTGAATAATTTTAAAATATTTGTATTGGTAAGGAATTCCTAAGCATGATCCCAAAGGCAGAAACCATAATGAGACTGACAGATTGGATTCATAAAAATGTAAGAATTATGTATGGCACAAACTCTGTCATAAACAATTATCAAAGAATTTTTTAATGGCCTAACTTTTAATCATCATGAACTTTGCTAAATATATTTATTTTATACATCAAAAAAATGGCATGTCATATAGCCAATAGTAATGATCATGGGGATATATATATTTACTGACATGGAAAGACATTTGCAAAAAAAAAATTATACCTAAGTATGTATGGTGTGCTTCCTTTTTATAAAAAATTATGTACCTAGGCATAAATTTACATATTTTATTATGTAATTGAAAGTCTGGAAGAATATATAACAAGGTCTTAATATCAGTTATCTCTAGATGGTATTATAATGGGTATTCTTTTTATTTAATCTATATCTTCTAATTTTTCTAAAAGTAAATCTATAATAAATAAATATACTTGTAGAAAAAGTAAAAAAAAAGATATATTTTAAAATTCTTGTGGTGAAAATAGCCAAGACATTAAAAAAAAAAAAAAAAAAGGTAGCTTTGAGACTTCCCTGGCCATCCAGTGGTTGAGACTTTACCTTCTAATGCAGGGGGTGTGGGTTCGATCCCTGACTGGGGAGCTAACATCCCACATGCCTCACAGCCAAAAAACCAAAACATAAAACAGAAGCAATATTGTAACAAATTCAAGAAAGACTTTAAAAATGGTCCATATCAAAAAAAAAAAACGTAGTTTCTATTAAAATGTGGTTATTTCTAGGTGGCAAATTTTCTTCTGTACATAAAGTTTTTTTAATATTTTTGTACAGGAATATATTTACTCTTTTAGTCAAAACAAAATGAACTTGATTTATCAAATGCATCTGGCTACTGTGCAGCTACAAATTACACAACTACTTTATAAAAGGAAATCTGCTAACCCAATTGGTGAATTGACTAATGAAGAATGCAGTTGCATTCCTCATTTTCATACTTATCACCAAGGTCATATGTAATAAGCTGTGTGTGCAATGCCAGAAATAAAGCCATTTTCTTTGTACTCTTTTTGTGTTTTCACTCCTATTTTGATTCTGGGAGCAGGGAAGCAGATAGTAAAGGCCTACATGACAGACCATTATTAGCATGATCATAACTGGGTTATTCCAGCCCCAGTAAAGCACAGAGAAATGCATTCAGTCAGCAGTTCAGGGAAAAGGAGATAACATCTAAGGCTCCAGGATGACAGATGAACTCAAACTAAAATTAAAAAGCAAAACAAAGTAGAAATTCTATGTGCAGTTTGATATGTAATCTATGGCAACTGTTTCCTGTAATGTGAAAGGCAATCCATCCACTATGGTTATCCAAAGATCATGCTCGCCCTAAGTGTCATTAGCCAGAGGAATTAACAAATTTTCCAAAAGATTCCTGCATCTCCAAAAATAAGTAAAAGCTCAGGCAATATGAAAATCAGTTAAGACAAAGTCTCCAGCTTCAAATGGAAAAACAATCTAAAATGTGCCCTGCTAAAAATCTAATAGGGCCACACCGTCACCCCTACTACTACACCAAATTCATTCATTTCATTTGTTTATTCCTTCATTCACCTACAATGAGTACCTACTATGTGCCAAGCACTAAAGCAGGCAGTAGGTGGAGCTTACAATCATCCCCTTATCAAATGTAAAGGGCATGTTATGCCCCTGATTAAAATCCTGCCAGATATAAATTAGCTAAAAATAAATGAGAGGAAAAAAAAGGAATAAAGCAGAATTCCTGGCATCATAAGAGGTACAGGTTTGCTCTGACTAAATTTTCAAACTCTGATTATCCTACCTTTCTGATCAATTAGAGATGGAAATAATGAGTTTTAAAGTTGAGAAGAAAGAGAGCACTGTAATACAATACATAGAGAAATGGTAGATGTCATTTAGATATCTGAAACACAGAAAGGGTAGGGGAAAAAAGCTGGTGAGATTAGAGTTAAATTTATTCTTTAGTAAGTGAATCACTTATAATATTTAGGAATTAAATATAACCAGTAATAGCTGAAAATTGAACATCATAGTCCTCAAAGTAAAATAAAAATTCTACACTCAAACATAGAAATAACAAAACTGCCCATAGCCAGGTCTGGTTATAGAAGACATCAAAGCTGTTCTTCATAGTCAGTCTTTCACCCCAGCTAAGTAGATCAGGATGCTCATAGCCTCCACAGAACAAGGGTTAACGGTAGTTAGGTTTGTCTCAAAACCTAGGACATACCTAAATTCTTTGTATTTCACGTCAGGTCCTGGACATCAGATTTAAATATCATTGTAATACTATACTTTAATAGTGGATCTAGAATAGAGAAACTATTTACCAACTTACTTAAGCAGATAGAAATCAGGATGTGAAAGTCTTTTTTTTCACCATCAGGAACTGCTGAGTACTCTGTAGCAGTATTTCTCAAGCTCAGATCTATGAATATATTATTAAAGGTTTTCAAATTCTTGGCGATGTTTTAAAAATATTTTGTTTTTAATTTTTACGACCATCTTTTTTTTTAACATCTTTATTGGAGTATAATTGCTTTACAATGGTGTGTTAGTTTCTGCTTTATAACAAAGTGAATCAGCTGTACATATACATATATCCCCATATCTCCTCCCTCTTGCATCTCCCTCCTTCCCACCCTCCCTATCCCACCCCTCTAGGTGACGACCATCTTTTAAAAAGAAATTTAAAGATAGTATGCATCTTTTGGATGACCCCGTGCAACCATGTATTGCTGTAAGATTTTTATGCAGTAGTTTGTATGTGCAACTGAGTTCGTTGATTAACATTAGGGATAGTTGATTGGAAGACCATATAAACAAGGTGGTGGGAGAGCCCAATATCATCTGTGGCTGTGCCAACTCATATCAATTTATTGGAAATAGTATGGTCTAAATTTTCCAAAAAGAGTTTTTCTATCCCTGATCCTAGCAACAGTTGCATTGGATACCTATTTAATGAAGATATCAATTAGGCTAACTTTTTCTCCAAGTATCAGTAATAAAGCTTTACAGAGTTGCCAAGTGATATGTCTTTAATGTGCTGTTTCAAGACTACTCACTGAGGTTTGATTTGTCCAAGTTCCAATCAGAGACATAAGGGTATTAATATTATTTGAATAACATACTTATGTAAACAGGCATTGGCTGAGTAAGTATTATCAAAATCCAAACACAGAAAACAGATGAACCACAACACTAGACTTGGGGTGACATCTTTCTGCTATAATTCTCCAAATCAATGCAATTTCAGCAAAGCAGTGTCACCCATCCCATTAAATCCATGTTGATTTAAATTGAATTGTAACGTTCATTTGCATTATAATGATTTTGTAGTCTTATTTAATTTGTACATTTGTCTTGGTTTTATTTAGAATAAGAGTTATAAGCATAAAATGTAGTTTTATGTTTGTGAATATTAATTAACATAATAAGTAATAAGTAAAATGAGTAATTTAAGTAATATTATAATAACAATTTCAGTCAATACTGGAAGTTCACAGGGATTTTATTTTACTTTATTTTTCTTCAAGAGGGTGGGATACATCCCTCAACTTGAGGAACTCTGCTTCAAGATGTATATTAATTTTATCTAGGATTTAAGAGAAAGAGAGCATAGCACCATGTTTCTCTACAGCAGCTTAAATTTTACTTTTTTATTTCAAAGTAAGCTGCTCTGCATTGTTGCTTCTGCTTTGTTCCCCAACTTCAAAGCTCAAAGTGGCAGGCCATCTGGAGATGGCCAGAAATGGACACCCTCAGGAAAAGTCACTATACTATACTAACAGTCACTATACTGAATATAATTGCTTTCATTTTTGTCTAAACTGTCAGTTTCTGTAGAGACAGGATGGCGTCAAAGCCTGTCACAACTGGGAGGCTTAATAAACGTTTGCCAAGTGAAGGTCATTTTCTCAACTCTTCTTACTCCAGTCTGGTTCAAACAAAGTGCATCAGAACAATGTCTTGATATAGCTATTTTAACTGTATAAGAAATACTCTACAAGAAGTGTATAGTTGTTGATGGATAAAATAGTCACAATCTACTAGCAATTATTAATAACCTTGGAGACTGACCTCTGTAGGAGGCTCTCTGGATGATAAGAAACAATTCTAAAATGACACGAACAGTACATTGAAATTTTCCAGAGAAAATAAAAACATGAGTAACTTTCACCTCCTTTCCATAAAAATCATTAACTATGAAATAATGAATACCCCAAAGAAGTCAAAAAGCCAATATGGAATGAAAATAAGCAGTATATTCAAAAATAGTATTTAAAATGCATCATTTAAATATATTTTCTCAAATCTACTAGTTCATAAAAATGAAAAGATTCCCTATGTCCCCCACAAAATAATATATTTTAAGAAAACAGATTTTTAAAAAATTTCTGGGGGCTTCCCTGGTGGCGCAGTGGTTGAGAATCTGCCTGCCAATGCAGGGGACACGGGTTCGAGCCCTGGTCTGGGAAGATCCCACATGCCGTGGAGCAACTAGGCCCGTGAGCCACAATTACTGAGCCTGCGCATCTGGAGCCTGTGCTCCGCAACAAGAGAGGCCGCGATGGTGAGAGGCCCGCGCACCGCGATGAAGAGTGGACCCCGCTTGCCACAACTAGAGAAAGCCCTCGCACAGAAACGAAGACCCAACAGAGCCATAAATTAAAAAAAAAAAAAAAAAAAAATTTCTGGGTGGTACTAACCTGGAAGCCAACAAACATTCCTAGCTTCATTCTTAAGAACTTATGAAATACATCTGCAAAAATAAACAGCTTGAAAAAGCTGAGCTTGCCAAAAAAAATTAATAAATAAAACCCCAAACTTGTTTTTGTAATTTCCTCAATATTTTTCTTTAATAATGGAGAAATCAAAGTAAAAGCTAATCACATACACAGTCACACAATAGGGTGTAAGGACACAATCTGACAAATGACTAATCCTATAAAATTTGATTTATGACATGGAATATTGCTCAATACTATATGAAAGTCACATTTTTTCTTTTTACTGTTCTCTATAACTGGGAACTATAGCAAGCCCTGAAAAAAACAAAACAAAAAACAAAAACAAAAACAAAACAAAACCTCTACTTTCCTTTTGAAGTCTAAACATAAATTCTTATCAGCAGGCTATCTAATGAGTTAAGTCAATCACTAAGCCACTATTTCAATTTGTGCTTCTGCAGCAAAGAAGGCTTTGGAGCTAAGAAAATCATTTCTGTTGTATCCTGCTATTCTGGACAAAAACTAATCTCCTGCCCAACCCTGGGGGGTCACATGATGCCAAACAAATGGAAAGTCATCTAGAGATTAAACTCCAACAATTAAAAAGACACACACACACACACACACACACACTACACTTCCATTCAACATTATAGGATTTTAAAAGTACACTGTAGTAACCTTAGGAAAAACAATATAGCTGAAGACTGTCACATAAGTTGAAAATAAGAAGTCCAAGATTAAGGACAGTATATTATTAACATCAGGATCAGAACTAAAAGAGAAAAAGAGAGAAGAGAGGAAGGAGACAGATGGACAGAGGGAGAAACCACTTTAGGACTGCAGGGGAAAAAATAACTAAAAATATTTTTTATGTGAATTGAACTACAGTAGACAAAAACTTAGAGTCAAAAAAAAAACTAGAGGGCGAATGCAACTAGAAGACCTCCAACTGAATAATGCAAGGTCAAAGGAAAAGTAAGCTTGACATCTCCCTGCGCTGGAAGCTTACACAAACCACATGAGGAACGTAGCCCAGAAGATACATTTTATGGGTATGTGTGAGGTCCTGGAACATTCTGTGTGGTAACAATTTTAGGATTTCAGAAATTCCACAGGATAGCAAGTTCATTAACCTTCTCTCTCTAATCCACACTTTGGCCACTATTCTAATTTTGTGTTCAAAAATGCCCAATATTGAATGTACGCAAAGAATTTGAAAGTTAAGTTTCAGAGGGAAAACTGGAGCAATACCATTATAGATTACCCAAAAAAATATTATGGAAAAAGTCCAAACTGATAAGAAGGATGGTTTATAATCAATAAGGACCTACTATATAGCACAGCGAACTCTATTCAATATTATGTAATAACCTATATGGGAAAAAAATCTAAAAAAGAATGGATATATATATGTGCATAACTGAATCACTTTGCTGTACACCTGGAACTAATACAATATTGTAAATCAACTATACTCTAATATAAAATAAAAATTAAATTAAAAAAAGGATGGTTTATATGTTTTATGTCCCACCCACTCAACTTTGGAGTACTAAAGTGTACATTTGCATCTTTATTACTGCAGAGTTGTACTAAATATTGACTCCAAGCTACCCCAGAAAATCTACCTACCATTATCTTTAATTGTGATTCATACCTGCATTGACAAAAATGTATGCAAGATGCCAGTGATGATTAATTTTATGTGTTAACATGGCTAGACTATGGTGCTCAGTTGTTTGGTGAAATATTAGATTAAATGTTGCTGTAAAGTTATTTTTTAGATTTGATTAACATTTATAATCAGTTGACTTTAAGTAAAGCAGATTATCCTCCATAATGTGGGTGAGCCTCATCTGATCAGTTAAAGGCCTTAAGAGAAAAGACTAAAGTTCCCGAGAGAAGGAGTTCTGTCTCCATCCTGTAACTTAGATATTTCCAGTCAGCCAGCCTGCCCTACAGATTTCAGATTTGCAGGCTCCCACAATAATAAAACTCTTTCTCTCTTTCCATATACATATACACATATGGATATCAATATATGGTGTGTGTATGTGTGTGTATTGTGTGCATATATATATTAATATACTATATACACATACTATTGATCTGCTTCTCATAAGAACACTGATTAATATAATGCCCAAAACCATAACAAAGAGTAAGTTTACTGCATTTATCCTAACATTATACAAATTTTATAACTTGAGGAAAACATTGGCTATCATAAAATATACAAGGTTTTCAAATCATTTAAATAACCTGAGTTAACGTGGAGAAAGCCTACGAATATTCCCTGTATGGTTTATAGCTTTTATTACACATATTAAGAGTTTAAAACAGATTGCACCCCCTACAGGGGAATATTTAGTTTGCATTTCCAAATTATAGTTTGGAGTAAGTGAATTTCACATACTCTATAATTATGGAAAAGATCACAAAGAGGATTCAATTGAACTAAAGTGAAATGGATTGGTACACCTGTTTCAGGAAACAGACACCAATATCATGGAGAATTTATATAACACTAATAGGCACCTGATATAAATAAAGGATGTCATTTGTGAAAACTACAAGTCTTAGGTCTGTCAAAGCACGGAGCATAAATTATCCTGTTTTCAAAGTGCCTTTTAGTAGATTAGTTTTGAATCAAAAACAATAGAGATAGAATTTACTAATTATACCTTTAGCAAAGTGACAGACAACCTAATTAAATGAAAACATATAATAACATGTTTGGGATATAAACATTTTAGAAACATCACAAGACGTGAAAAAAAACCTTTTTAATTGAATAGGAAAACAATTCAAAGTCATTGTCTAAGCATAGCCAGCAATGACAATAAATAACAGATCTAAATTGCAATTCATGACATGTGCCTCTAATTCACAATGTTATCCATCATAAATATTTAAGAAAAATATTTGCAAGCAAATAAGTTACAATGACATCTTGAGCCCAAGGTCCCAAACTTAAAAGCCAAATGCCTTCAAGGAGAGGGGACATAACAAAAATCTGGGAAGTATAAAGAAGTAAATTAGAACAGTAAATACATGAATTAGTAAAAGAGAATATAATCATAAATATCTAGAAAATATACTCTAAAAGGGAATTTCTGTTTGATTAGCACATTACTCATAATTATTGATACGTATTTAACCCTAAAGCAAAGCCTGTATCACGTGAAAGGTGCAAAATTACCTGCAGAGGAGTATCCCTGACCCAATTATGTGAGATACTTTAGTAAATCTGTACAGATAAAAGGCTCTAAGAAGAGAGTTAAACTTCAGGAACTGAAGGAGAATTTCAGAAAAGGGATTTAGGAAAGGAATGGAATTGTTTGGAAGAGATTACTAAAAGGAGATAGCTGGTGAGGTAAGTCTAAGTCACTACAGAAAGGATGTTGAAGAGATGCATCTCCACCATCTCCCGAGCCCTGTGTGAAGATGAAAGCATCTCACAGCCACAGTGGTGTGACTGTTGCCTGGTCTGGGAAGAGACATCAACTCAAGCCACCTCAAGAAAGGAGTGGAGGGTGGGTGTATGGTAGGAGTGGGTAGGAAAAAGAGATACATAACTGGTATCATAAGAGGATATGCAAAGGTTTTGTGAGAAACCAAGGACAATAAAAAACAGCAGGCCTCCCTGTCAAGAACAGGTTTCTGATGCTCACGTGGCCTGTCTTCTTCTCTCTGGGTGTTACCTCTTCAACGCTGACTAGTTTCCTCTGGTTCTTCATCTTGCCTTTGACTACAATAGCCTCTCTACACCCAGATGCTGTCTCACAGTATTTGAGCTCAATTCCTGCAGGTTATTGGCAATATCCACTATGGCCTGACAGACTTCACCCACCACACCTCTACAGGTGTTTGGGAGAACACACTCCCCTGACCTAAGAAAGCAAAGAAACTTCATAGACATCTAATGGACTATGCAGCAGTTCAGACTAGGGAAACCTGAATGGACAGAATAGTCACCTTCTACGAAGGCCAAGTAAATGGAAGAAACAATAACAAGGGAATAAGAATGTTTCAGGGAATGTTACACAGAGAATAACCACAAAAATTTTGGTGGGGAGGGGCTAAAAGAAACATGAAACCTGGGGTTAAAATTCTAGAAGAGGGAAAAAAATGGAAACCAAATTAAAACATGGAATTAAATTTAAAAAATGGAAACCAAACCAATTTCCAAAACTGGAAAATGAAATAAAGGAACTATCATATCATAAAGCAAAAATTACAAAGAAATGTAAATTATTGGTAAAAATATGAGGCATGTAAGACAGATCCAGAATGCCTAATATGCAAATACTAGGATATTCAGAAAAAGAGAAAAGAAGATCACATAGGAAAACTTCTGTGCTGAAGAAATTATTGAATTTTCAGATCAAAGGAGTTCACCAAATGCCAGGCAGTTATAATGGGCGGGGGGCGGGGAGGGGGGAACACACAATTGACAAATTATGATGAAGTTTTTGAACTTTAAGAGTAAAAATCAAGTCTTATAGAGAGCAAGAAAAGAGTACTTACAAAGGTAAAATAAACAGACTGCCACTGGATCTTTCTTATACCACATTGGAACCTGAAAGATGTATACAGACTTTAAAGAAAACACAACTGCATTCCAAGAACCTTATGTCCAGGCAAGATATAATCCATAACTGAAATGAAAATTTTCAGACTTATAATGACTTGTAAAACAAATCATTCTTTTACCCTTTTATGAAGAAAGAAGTATTGGAAGAATACTCTACGTTCAACATATAAAAAATTAATACATATTAATAGAAAGAAGGAAAAGCCAACCATCTGACCAGTTCAACAGATGCAAAGAAAACATTTGACAAAATCTTGCACCCGTTCATGAGTAAAAACCACTCAACAAACTAGGAATAAAAAGGAGCTTTCTCAACCATACGAAAGACATTTACAAGAAACCCACAGCCAACATTATACTTAATGGTGAAGGACTTCCCCCTAAGATCAGGAACAAGACAAGATGTCTGCTCTCACTACTTCTATTCAACCTTGTACTGGAGGGTCTAGCCAGGGCAATTATGCACGAAATAGAAATAAAGACACCCAGATTGGAAAGAAAGAAGTAAAACTATCTCTATTTGCAGATGACATGATCCTGTATACAGACAATCATAAGAAATCCACTAAAAAACTATCAGAACCAATAAATGGGTTCAGCAAGGTTGCAGGATGTAAGATCAAATCCCAAAATCACTGTATTTCTATATACTTGGCAATGAAAAAATCTGAAAACAAAATTAAGAAGACAATTCTATTAACAATAGAATCAAAAGGAATAAAATACTTCGGAATAAATTTAACAAAAGAAGTGCAAAACTACAAAACATTGTTGAAAGAAATTAAAGAAGACCTAACTAAATCAATGAAAAGAAATCCCATGTTTATGAATTCCAAGACAATATTGTTAAGATGTCAATACTCCCAAATTGATCTACAGTTTCAGTGAAATCCCTATTAAAATTCCAACTTTCTTTTTGCAGAAATGGACAAGCTGGTCCTAAAACTCATACAGAATTGCAAGGAACTACAAATAGCCAAAAATATCTTGAAAAAGAAGACTAAAGTTGGAAGACTCACAGTTTCCGATTTCAAAATTTACTATAACCAGTAATCAAGACTGTGTGATACTGGCATACGAACAAATGTATGGATCAATGGAATAGAATCGAAAGTTCAGAAATATGCCTATGTATCTATGGTTAACTGATTTTCTACATGGGTATCAAGATTATTTAATGGGGAAAGAATAGTCTCTTTAACAAATGGTGCTGGGACAAATGGATATCTAAGTGCAAAAGGATGAAGTTGGACCCCTAACCTTACACCATATGTAAAAATTAACTCAAAATGAATTAAAGACCTAAATATAAGAGCTTAACATATAAACTCAGAAAAAAATAGGTGTAAATTTTCATGACTTTGGATTAAGCAAGATTTCTCATGTATGACAACAAGCACATGAGCAGCAAAAGAAACATGAACATCATCAAATTAAAAGACTGCTCTGCTACAAAGACACCATCAAGAAAATGAAAGGAATCCATAGAAAGGGAGAAAATATTTGCAAATTCTATATCTGAGAGGGGTTTAGTATGCAGAATGTAAAAAGAACTCTAACAACTCAACAATTAAAAAGACAAATAACCCAAATGTTTTAAAAATAGTCAAAGGATTTGGACAGAAATTTCTCCTAAGCATATATATGAATGGCTAATAAACACATGAAAAATATGCAACATCATTAGCCATCAGGGAAATGCAAATCAAAACCACAATGATATATCACTACATACCCACTAGGATGCTATTGATATAATAAAAAAAGACAATAACAAGCATTGGTGAGGATGTGGAGAAAAAATCTCATACACTGCTTTGTAAAATGGTGCAGTCACTTTGGGAAACAGTCTTGCTACTCCTCAAAAAGTTCAACATAGAGTTACCAAAGGACACAGCAATTCTAATCCTAGGAGTATACCCAAGAGAACTAAAAACATGTCCACACAAAACTGTGAATATGAATCATTATTATTCATAATAGCCAAAAAGTAGAAATGATCTAAATGTCCAAGCAGTGATGAATGGATAAACAAGATGTGGTATATTTATAGGGTGGAATATTATTCAGCCATAAAAAAGAATGAAGTATTGATACATGCCACAACATGGATAAATCTTGGAAAACATTATGCTAAGTGAAAGAAGCCAGTCACAAAGGACCACATATTATAAGATAACATTTATATGAACAGGCAATTCCATAGAAACAGAAAGCAGGTTAGTGGTTGCCAGGAGTTGAGGGTACAAGGGAAGGGGGAGTGACTGCTAATGGGTATAAGGTTTCTTTATGGGGTGAAGAAAATATTCTGGAATTAGATAATGGTTGTACAATCTTGTGAATATATTAAAAACCATTGAATTGTTCTCTGTAAATGGCAGAAGAGGAAGTCAGAGATTTGAAGCACAAAATGGATTTAATGCATGGTTGCTGGCTTAAAGGTGGAGGGGACCAGGCTTCCCTGGTGGTGCAGTGGTTGAGAGTCCGCCTGCTGATGCAGGGGACACGGGTTCGTGCCCCGGTCTGGGAAGATCCCACATGCCACGGAGCGGCTAGGCCCGTGAGCCATGGCTGCTGAGCTTGTGCGTCTGGAGCCTGTGCTCCGCAACGGGAGAGGCCACAACAGTGAGAGGCCCACATACCGCAAAAAAAAAAAGAAAAAAAAAAAAGATGGAGGGGACCACATGGCTCCTAGGAGTAATGAGTTGCCCCCAGAAAACAGCCAGAAAGTAAGTGGAAACCCCAGTCCTACAACCACAGGAAACTGAATTCTGCCAACAACCTGAAAGTGCTTGGAGGTGGGTTTTTCCCCAGTGCCTTCTGATGAGAACTCAGTCCAGTCAACACCTTGTTTTCAGCTTTGTCTTACCCTGAGTAGAGAACCCAGCAATGCCATGTGTATGATCAGGCCACCCAAGATGACTGTTCTCTTGCTCTCTGTACATCCCCTGCTCATCCAGTCCCTACTCCACCTACACCCTACTCACATGACTGACCTTCCTTCTTAATCACAGAGCCTAATCAGTAAGTGCCTACATACTTACCCCCAACCCCAGCTAGTGATTGTTCTAATCTTTAGATGAGAACATCTCCCCTATGATAGCTTATCAAAGGGGTGTTGGGGAATGTGGTCCTCTGGTTTCCCTGGTAACTGATGAGCCAACCTGATGATGTCAATTCCCCCTATAACTGGTAACCTCCTCCCCCCACCTGCTGCCCCATGTCCTGCCCACCATCTGTAGCACACAGTGCTCCAGGACCTGGCTTCAGGCATGTTAGCTCCCCCACCCATTAAACTACTGATGTCTCTGTCACTGATTCCGGGCTTTTTCTTCAGTCTTACGGCTGGGCAAGTACGGGACTTGCAGGCCTGCAGGGTGCAGCCCAACACCATGTCAGACATGTGACCATAACACTGAATTAATAAATGGGTGCTGTTTTAAGACATTAATTTTGTAGTAATTTGTTACATAGGGATAGAAAACTAACACTCCCCACGGGAAAAGTTGTTGGGTCTTTGTGAACATTGTTCACCACTTTTATCAGTTAAGGGAAGGGGGTTCAATCCCCCTGGGGAAAACCAATGGGAGAGTCAGTGGAGAAGTTTCCCAGCTTCTTCCCAACCTATGGAGTGGGGAGAGGGATATTGTTCAGAGATGCATTCTTCATGGCTCTTCAGAGGGTCCTCAGAGGTATAGTGCCCATGGTCCTGTGGTAACAGATCCCGGCTCAGCATCAACCCTTAACTGACTTTTCTTCCTTCCCTATTTCACTCTCCCTTCTGCATCACTCTGCTTCCTGGGATCACCTCCCAGATAAATGGCCCTCAAGCCTGGGTCACAGACTCTGCTCTCAGGGGAATTCAGCTAAAATAACCTCTAAGCCTCATTTTCCCATCTCTAACATGAGGGTAATAATACTACCTAATATCATTAGTACCTTCTACTAATGCAGTGCTGTTATAAGGATTAAATCAGGTAACATATGTAAAGTTCTCATCACAGTGTCTGGCACACAATAAAAATTCAACAAATACTGTATTCATAACACTGAGAGTGAGTGGCACTTAAAGTAACACTTAATCTCAGGGATATACTTTTACAGGAAACCGAACAGGCAATTCAATTAAATGTGGGGTTATCCTCCAGCAAAGTGGTTCTCAGTGGGGTTGCCTCTGTCTCCCGGGTGACATGTGGCAATGTGTGGAGACAACTTTGGTTGTCACAACTGGCAGTGGCTACAGGGATGCTGCTAAACCTCCTACAGCAAAGGACAGCTCCCCGACAATAAAGAATTACCTTGTCCAAATGCAATAGTGCCATGGTTGAGAAAGCTTGTCTAGCACAATATCCTGATTATGATAGGAGCTTAATGTTTATTTAATGTTATTAATCAAAGCTTTTTAAAAAATAAGTTTCTTCTTCTGATGTGATTATTTCAAAAGGTTATGTCAAGACATAATTGACAAAATATCTGTTTATGTTGACCATAAAAACAACCATATGAAACATGGCTCAGTTGGAGAAAAAGGACAAATCTTAAAAATAAAATGGGTTAAATATCAAGGTGTGGCAGAAGTTTCTAGATGCCCATATCATACACATTCAGCCCTTTTTCTGCAGTAAAAGAACCCCAGTTTTAATTGACATGGCAGTATGCCCAGCTAAAAGAATTTATTTACCATCTGTCCTGTGGCTAATGAAACACAAGTCACTGAATGCGGCTCCTAAGAAATGGCTTTTAAGGCAGTTGACCCAGCCAGGAAGCACACCCTTTTGCCTTTTTTCCTTCTTCCTTCTTGCTGCCTGGACTGTGGATGCTAAAGCTGGAGCTGTGGATGCCACCGTGCAACTATGAGGAGACGTGGAAGATGGAGTCTGGATCCTTGTGACTACAGAACTGCCATGTGAGCCTTAACTGCATTCTCAGGACTTCTCTTACATAAGAGAAAAACAGCCAATATTTCTTTCAGCCAATATTACTTGGGTTTTATGTAACATATGGCTAAACTTATTCCTAACACTTACTCAAGAAATTAAATCTGTGAACCACAGTCATGAAAGATGACTAAATGTCAAGAAGATATATGTTAGAAGCACTATAGGAACCTAACACTCCACCCCTAACAATAGCAACATTCCCAGAGGAACTAATAAGGCTAACAGAAGAGAAATGCCAACTTGTAGGAAGATGCACACATTGTTTGTGAAGATAAAAACCTGCCACTGAAAATTTAAATAAAAAGAAGAGAGTGATATAGTTTAGCCACTGAGTTTTGAGGTCTCTAGTCTGATTTAGTTTGGTGAGATCCCCAAAACAGGCAAATGCATGTGGTTCTCTTTTTCTGCTTCCACTTGAATATTCATTATCAGAAAGCAAAACATCCTAAAATAGCTCCTAGAGTTTTCACTAGTGATACCAACTGAATATTTATACTTTAAGTAACATCATAGTTGAATGACCATCCACTGCATGGATAGCATTTTAATTGGGTGTAAAGGTGTATAAAAGAAGATAATTCATTCCTCAATAGTTTTCATATCTAGCTAGGGATATCAAAAATTACACTTAGAAATAAATTGATTTTAATGTTACAAAGCAACAGAAAAGAAGGAAAAAAATGTTAGAATTTGTAAATAGATAAGATATAGAAAGAAAAAACTAAATTAAATGCTGAGAAAATAAATCTTTAATGTTTCTTTAATATTGATGGTACTTACTACTCTACAAATATGATTTGTACTTACTATGTGCTCATATAATATTATATGAACTTCTTGATAAAAGAAAATATCAATCAATGCTTTTAAGATTTGAATAGCATGCCTCATGGATAAAAAGCTAGGTTGAACAAAAGCTTTAACTCAATAAAAATGTGCTGTTAACTTTTTTCATTTCTAATTGTTGATGTCTTCTTGTAGAATTGACTAAAACCCATTTGCAATATTGTGATTTATAAGAAATATATATATTTGGTCATTCAGATGACCAAAACATATTTCTCAGATATATTTGGTGTTCATACATAGTTTCTGGCTCACAACTCCCAAAACCCCAGGAATTTTCTGATCTATAAGAGCAATGGGAGCATCCATCACAATTGGGTTTACGTTAATGAAGGTGGCTTTTGTATCCCACCCCCAGGGTGGGGGCTGGTTGCTAGGAGACTCAACCACGTGATTTGAGGGTTGGAACTTTCAGTCCTATCCCCTGATATCCAAGGAGGTTGAATTGATCACCATTGCCTAACAGTTTAGTCAATCATGATTATATAAGGAATCCTCCATAAAAACTCAAAAGGACAGTTTTCTGGCCCTTTTTCAGAGTGCTTCCACATGGGGGAACCAGAACACTTCCATGTGCAACCATGCCCAGCCCCATGAGGACAGAATCGCCATTGTTTGAGACCTCACCCTGTGTATCTCTTCATCTGGCTATTGATTTGTATCCTTTAATATCCTTTTATAATAAATCAGTAATGTATTGAGTAAACAGATTTTCCTGAGTTCTGAGAGCCCTTCTGGAAAGTTAATCAAACCTGAGGAGGGGGTCATGGGAACCTCTGTTTCATAGCTAGTCAGTCAGAAGTACTGTTAACAACCTGGACTTGCAATTGGCATACTGAGCTGGAGGAGATCAATGGAACCTCCAGTTTGTAGCTAGTCAGTTAGAAGCACAGGTACTAACCTGGGCTTGCAACTGACCTCTGGAATGGAGGGTGATCTTGTGGGACTGAGCCCTTTACCTGTGGAACCTGATTCTATCCCAGTAGATAGTGTCAGAATTGAGCTGAATTCTCAGACACTCTGCTGGCATCAGAGAATTGCTTGTTGGTGTGGGGAAGCCTCCATACATACATTTTGGAATTGGGTCCAGGAAGTCTTTTCACCATTTTACAGCATTCCCCAAGGAAAATGCTGATGGGGTGAAGGATTTCAGTCTTGAGGATTCATACATCATGCCTATTTAAAACTCTGGTTTTTAAATCTTCTTGAACAAAGTACCAATAAAACCAAATGAATGAATTATATTACTGTATAATTTTAAAGCAAACTTTAAATCAATCATAAATGGGAATGTTTCTATCTTCTCCCAATTCATAATGTCAACTACTTTCTAATATATTATCACTTGCAAATACAAAGACAATAATATCCTAATTACAAAACACAAAAATTGCTGCCATTATTCCACTAGAATGTGCTATTTGTGTGATAATAGTTGTCAATCATTCCAGGCTACATTCCAGACAATATTGTAGGCTAAAAAATATTAGGTTGATTTTTATCATTAGTATAAATCCACATAATTATTATTAAATGAAAATTTGACCTTTTAAGCAAAACAAGAACACACCTGAAAGAAAGCAAAGAGAAAACAAAGTTTCATTTTATCTTTGAGCACTTATCAGTGTGGGATAAGTGTGTGCCAGTTCAGGAATTATGTATATGATTCAGACCCATGGTAGAGTCGGCCCTGGGAGCTCATCCCAGCCCTATCATCTACAAATGATGTCTGTCTCAACAATTTCCTTCACCGTCCCTAAACTTCTGTTTCCTCAACAGTTAAAGTTTAATAATCACCATTTTATAAAGCTAGTCTTGGAATTAAATGAGATAATAAATATATTAATGTTATAACAGATACATAAGCATTCAGCAAATGGTACCTGTTATTTATATACTTCTATTATCTTCTATGTTATAGTAAAGCTTAAGGGTGCATTATTTGATAAACAGAGAATGTAGACACTTTTCCTTCTTTTAAGGACAGCAAAGACCTCAATAGATCTTAAAATAACTAAAACCAAGTCTTTTAACCTGAAGCCAAGTGTAGCTTATAGGGAAGATTTTTTGTTTCATGCCTAAGTTATATCCCTAATACTTTTATTCATAATAAGGCATAGTAATTGACACCCAGATTTCTTCTTCATTTAAAAAATATTCCAATCCTCTTTTTTTAAAATAACAGGCAAAATACAATGAATAAAATGGCACCAAGGTTTTTTGATTAATAAAACAACTTCCCAGGTTTTTGCTGGAGTTAGAACTCTGTATCAATAAAATTGGATATGTTATCTACATTTTTATTTTGAGCCATTCTCAGATTTTTGGATTTCACAGTGGCAATATTTTCAAAATTTTGAAAAGCACCATAAGTTTGACAACTTTTTATATTTCAAAAAAATTTTAAATTAAAACCAGGGATAATTGGAATATTTTTAAATAGAGCATAAAAATAGGAATAATAGGGAAAATTTTAAACTATAATCTAGTATCTAAAGCATTTAATTAAAGAAAGAATATTTTGACACTCTAAGAGGAAAAACATACTTTCAGATTAAGAAAAAAGTTCTTTCCCAAGCAAGAATAGCTGGCCTCCCTATACTGATTTATAGGGAGGCCATATTTATTTATTCTCTGAGTGTATATCCTAATTTGTCTCATTTCTCCAAGGATTAGTTCTTGGATTTAAATTTGGGAATCTTCGATTCAAATACAAACAAGATTTGACAAATTTAAGATCTTATATCTTTAATTGCACATGCCAGACACCATTAATCAGAACAATAGCCAGCTCTCATTGGAACCTACATTCTAGTGGGTAGAGATCAATACCAAACAAATTAACAAACATGTTCAGATATTGATTAGTGCTAAGAAAAATGAAGCAGGTTATGACAGAGAGATATGGGGGGGAGGGAGGGTATTCAGAGATGTCTTCAACTAGGGCACATTTGAGCAGAGATGTTAATAAAATGAGGGAGTGAGTCATTTGCATACCTGCAGGAATAATAATGGTTAATAGTCATGAAGCACTTTCTCCTGTGCCAGTCAGTATTCTAACTGCTTTACAGGTAAACTCATTTAATCCTCTTAACAACTGCGTGTAGGTACTATTATGATCCCCATTTTACAGATGAGAAAACTGAGGCTCAGAGAGTTAAGGTAACTTGTGTAAGTCACACAGCTAGTAAATAGCAGAGGTGAACTGGGCTTGGCTCCAAAGTCTTGCTCTTAACCACCACCACTATGCTCTACTGCCTCTCGGGGAACAACAGGGGCAAAGACCCTAAGTGGTAGTGCCTGTGCTTGGGATGCTCATGAAACAGCAAGGAGGGCCCACTGTGGCTGGAGTGGGTGGAGCAAGGGAGACAGGAACAGAAGATCAGATCAGAGAGATGATGGCACTGTGGAGAAGGGGGCCAGCTTACATGGGCCTTGAAGTACACGGTAAGGACTTTGGGTTTTATTCTGAGTGAGACGGGCAGTCACTGAACTATTCTGAGCAGAGGAGAATCAAGACCCAGTTTGTGTCTCAAAAGGATCCCTTTGGCTGCTGTGCAGAGGATAGACTATTGGGGACACAGATAAAAGCAGAAGCCAAGTCTGACGGCTCTGCAATGGTCCCAGAAGATAAACGGTGGTTTGGACTTAGGTGATCATTGCAGTGGGGGGATGATTCTGGATATATTTTGAAAGTAGAAGAGAATTTAGTGATGGATAGGAGATAGGAAGACAAAGAAACAGAGGAGTCATGGATGACCAAGGTTGTGACCTGGGCAAGCAACTGTAATAAAGGAGCCGGTGTTGCTTGTATAGGAAACACTGGCTAAGGAACAGGTTAAAATGAAGATGCTGATTCAGGAGGTCAGAGTGGGGCCCCCAAATCTGCATTTCTTACATGATCCCAGGTGATACGGACACTGCTGTCCATGGACCACACTTGTGAACAAGGCTCTACACTTTGTTTTTTTAAAATAATTTTTTTCTGATTATAAGAAGAAATATATGTTCATCTTATAAATATTAAAATCACCACATAAAATAATTCTATATCCAGAAATACTGTTAATATTTAACTGTACATCTTCCCAGGCTTTTTGATGTGTTTAAATGTTTATGTATATAATAGAAAATATTATTTTCTAGAAAATTAGAATCCCATTATATCTCACTGCTTGCTTTTTAAATATAATGAGCACCTTCTAGTTTCCTTAAACATTTTTAAACTATGATTTCAATGAGATCAAAATATACAAACTGATATGGAAAAAATATATAACTTTATTGAGTTTCTGTACCAGACCACATCTTGCTTTACAGCTCCCATCCCTAGTAATGGTGGTGGTGGGGGAAATGTTACTTTTTAAAGTAAGTAACATTTTGAAAAGAGGCATTTTTCAAAATATTTTAGTGTGTTTTAGGTAATTGCTATCATTTTAAGGTTCAGGCTATCAGGACTGTGTTTTTCCCTTCCAAAAAGCTCCCTTTCCATTCCTTTTTCCCCCAAGATGGCATCTGAGCACAAGGGAGAGCTTGTCCTATCCTGGTGATAGGGGTGGAAAGTCTCTACTCCAGGTGTGACCCTCTGGGTCCTCACCAGCCTCCACTGAGATGCCCCTTGACCCTCTGGCTCACCAGGCACCAGGCAGTGCTGCCTGCTATAGAGCAGCTGCTTTCAGGACTAGGTGGGCACATGCCAGTCCTTGGACCTTGCTTTTTGTTTCTGGTCTACAGCTTCCTCATTCCTCCTCAGGTCTCTTTCTGTTACTTATTCCCTCAGCTTTTTTGTAGGCAGCCGCCGTCCAGCACTGTGTGCACAGGCTGTAGGCCCCCGCAAGGCACATCTTGAGCCATGTACCCAGACACCTCCCTCCAGCAACACTGCTCTGTGCCCCGAAGCCATGTGGACTGGGTCAGGGAAGTCTAGTACCACTCCTATGCTTTCAGAAACCCCACGTCTTCTTTGAGATTTTTAACAAGAGGGCAATACAGACACTTTCCAATCTGAACTCCTGCTGCTGTCTGTACCCAGACTGACCTAAAAGGCTTCCTTCCTTCCTTGGGACAGGAAGAACGCATACATCAGATCGAGAGCCCTCCTATATTTTGGCTTATAATGAAACTATTTCATTATAAGCACTCAGACTGCCGCATTTTCCTCCAGAAACAAAGAGGAGCTTTTGGAATTTAGAAACAAAGACTGACTTTTAAGATGTTTCCCCATGGATTAAAGAATAATTTGAAATTTAAACAGTTCCTTTGTCCTCCTCCTTCCATAGTGTAGCATCTCAAAAATATTACTTGGTTATATGATTTTTAATGAATGAACATTTCATTATATGTATATTATAATTTAACCAATTCTCTATGACTGAACACTATAATTAATTGTAATTTTCACCATTAAAAATAACTTGCTTGTACATAAATCTAAGCACATCTAATTATTTCCCAGGTATATATTCCTATAAGTGGCATTACAGAGTGAAAAGAAAGGGTACAAACACTTTCAAGGTTTTTTGCTACATACTGCTAGTTTGTCTTACAGAAATTTTTATACCAATTCTTAATACAAACTGTAGTGGCTGAGACTGGCTATTTCCCCATATACTTCCCACATTAGATATTATCATTCTTTTTTTCACCCTTTCAAAATTGAGTTGAATTTCACATAACATAAAGTCAACCATTTTAAAGTGAAGAATTCAGTGGCATTTAGAACAGTCACAACGTTGTGATGGTATTCTTTTAAATCTTTGTCAAGTTGATGGTTGAAAAAACTTCTCTCTTCCTATACACTAACAGTGAAAGATCAGAAAGAGAGATTAAGGAAACAATCCCATTTACCGTCACATCAAAAAGAATAAAATACTTAGGAATAAACCTACCTAAGAAGGCAAAAGACCTGTACTCAGAAAACTATACAATACTGATGAAAGAAATCAAATATGAGATAACTAATGAGAAGCTGCTATACAGCACAGAGAACTTTACTTCACTTTGCTGTACAGTAGAAGATAACACAACATTGTAAAACAACTATACCCCAATTAAAAAAAAAAGAAATCAAAGATGATACAAACAGATGGAGAGATATACCATGTTCTTGGAAGAATCAATATTGTGAAAATGACTATACTACCCAAAGCAATCTACAGATTCAATGCAATCGCTATCAAACTACCAAGAGCATTTTTCACAGAATTAGAACAAAAAATCTTACACTTTGTATGGCCACACAAAAGACCCCCAATAGCAAAAGCAATCTTGAGAAAGAAGAATGGAGCTGGAGGAATCAGGCTCCCTGACTTCAGACTATACTACAAAGCTACAGTAATCAAAACAGTATGGTACTGGCACAAAAACAGAAATATCAATGGAACAGGATAGAAAGCCCAGAGGTAAACCCACACACCTATGGCCACCTAATCTACAACAAAGGAGGCAAGAATATACAATGCAGAAAAGATAGTCTCTTCAAGAAGTGGTGTGGGAAAACTGGACAACTACATGTAAAAGAATGAAATTAGAACACTCCCTAACACCACACACAAAAATAAACTCAAAATGGATTAAAGACCTAAATGTAAGGCCAGACACTATAAAACTCTTAGAGGAAAACATAGGCAGAACACTCTGACATAAATCACAGCAAGATCTTTTTTGATCCACCACCTAGAGAAATGAAAATAAAAACAAAAATAAACAAATGGGACCTAATGAAACTTCAAAGCTTTTGCACAGCAAAGGAAACCATAAACAAGACGAAAAGAGAACCCTCAGAATGGGAGAAAGTATTTGCAAACGAATCAACGGACAAAGGATTAATCTCCAAAAATATATAAACAGCTCATGTAGCTCAATATTGAAAAAACAAACAACCCAATCCAAAAATGTGCAGAAGACCTAAACAGACATTTCTCCAAACAAGACACACAGATGACCAAGAAGCTCATGAAAAGCTGCTCAACATCACTAATTATTAGAGAAATGAAAATCAAAACTACAATGGGGTATCACCTCACACCAGTTAGAATGGGCATCATCAGAAAATCTATAAACAACAAATGCTGGAGAGGGTTTGGAGAAAAGGGAACCCTCTTCCACTGCTGGTGGGAATGTACATTGATACAGCCACTGTGGAGAACAGTATGGAGGTTCCTTAAAAAGCTAAAAATAAAATTATCATATGATCTAGCAATCTCACTCCTAGGCATGTATCTGGAGAAAACAATAATTCAAAATTATGCACACACCCCAATGTTCATTGCAGCACTATTGACAATAGCGAGGTCATGGAAGCAACCTAAATGCCCATTGTCAGATGAATGGATAAAGAAGATGTGGTACATATATACAATGGAATATTACTCAGCCATAAAAAGGAATGAAATTGGGTCACTTGTAGAGACATGGATGGATCTAGAGACTGTCATACAGAGTGAAGTAAGTCAGAAAGATAAAAACAAATATCGTATATTAACGCATATATGTGGAATCTAGAAAAATGGTACAGATGAACCAGTTTGCAAGGCAGAAATAGAGACACAGATGTAGAGAACAAACGGGGGGAAAGTGGGGGGGGTGGTGGTGGGATGAATTGGGAAATTGGGATTGACACATACACACTAATATGTATAAAATAGATAACCAATAAGAACCTGCTGTATAAAAAATAAATAAATAGGGCTTCCCTGGTGGCGCAGTGGTTGACAGTCTGCCTGCCGATGCAGGGGACGCGGGTTCGTGCCCCAGTCCGGGAGGATCCCACATGTCGTGGAGTGGCTGGGCCCGTGAGCCATGGCCGCTGAGCCTGCGCGTCTGGAGCCTGTGCTCCGCAACGGGAGGGGCCACAACAGTGAGAGGCCCGCGTACCGCAAAAAAAATAAAAAATAAAAATAAATAAATAAATAAATAAATAAATAAAATGCAAAAAGACCCTACATTCCCTTTCAAATTCTTTCCACTAAATACTTTATATTATTCTAGAATTATGCGCACATAAGGAATATAAAAGGGTCACCTAGTCTATTATCCAACATCCAAGCAAAGCCTTGACCAGAAAACGGAAAAGATCTCAGATTCAAGTAAAAGTGTTGTTTACAGCAATTCAACTGTTCTAAGAGCCCAGAACTAAGGACTTTGAAGTTGTGGGTTTGGGCCAAAGCCTTACTTTAGTCTCTGGTAGCTACAGAGCACAGCCAGCCAACCATCTTGAAAATACATTTCTTTTGTCAATATAGAAACTGTATAAAATAAATTAGATGAATTAGAAAAAAATCTCCATCACTACTGAATAAACAACTCAAAGAACATGCTCTACCCATAATACAGCAGTCATTTTATACAGTGTATATTGGGAGTTTTAATGGCATTATAAATGCTTTGATATATTATTTAAAAATCAGTATAAAATTGTATGTATATTCCAAGAATAGGGAATTGTTAAAAAACAAAACACTAGTAAGTCTACATGATGGAATTTTATGTGGGCAATAAAAATCATGTTTCAGGAGAACACTTAAAGAATGGGGAAATGCTTTCAGTTCATCTGTGCAATCAGTCATGGTCCTGCCAGGAAGTAGATGGCACACTCAAATGGGGTGATGGAGAAGAGTGGCTATTTACCAAGGACTGGGCAAGGATAAAGGAAACAAATGAGAAACACCCTAGGGTGCTAGCATCACTGGGGAGTCATTACCATCAATAGCCTGGAAGGGCAGGGAGGGAGCAATTACCTGAACACAACACAGTAATACCTGTAGCTGTCAAAGAGGGCCTCATGGAAGGACCTATGGCCTTAGGTAGAGAAATGATGCCCCTTCCAACACAGAGCCTGGCAAGGAGGGATCTGGAGAATAAATACCCAAGTCTTTCTATCCCCCAACCTGCAACTGGCAGAACGCAACTGGAAGGCAAAGAGTGAGGGAGCCCACTGATGGAGTCCACAGAGGTCAGCTTCCCAGAACAGAGCTGGATGGAGGAGGGTGGAGTGTGGATCTGAAGGAGCAAATGGAGAATACCCAGCACAATATTTAGTGAAAAATCAGATTGCAATATAGTATTACAATATAATTCCAAATTTGTAATAATATACATAGGTCAGGTTCTGCAGCAAACAGACTAAAATTGAGAGGACCTTCAAGATGGCAGAGGAGTAAGACCTGGAGATCACCTTCCTCCCCACAAACACATCAAAAATACATCTACATGTGGAACAACTCCTACAGAACACTTACTGAATGGTGGCAGAAGACCTCAGACTTCTCAAAAAGCAAGAAACTCCGCATGTACTTGGGTAGGGCAAAAGAAACAAGAAAAAACAGAGACAAAAGAATAGGGATGGGACCTGTACCTCTGGGATCAAGCTGTGAAGGAGGAAAAGTTTCCAAGCACTAGGAAGCCGCTTCACTGGCGGAGACGGCGGGGAGTGGGGGGGAAGCTTTGGAGCCACAGAGGAGAGCACAGCAAGAGGGATGCAGAGGGAAAAGTGGAGAGATTTCCGCACAGATGATCGGTGCCGACCAGCACTCACCAGGCTGAGAGGCTTGTCTGCTCACTCACCAGTGCAGGTGGGGCCTGGGAGCTGAGGCTCGGGCTTCGGAGGTCAGATCCCAGGGAGAGGACTGGGGTTGGCTGCGTGAACACAGCCTGGAGAGGGCTAGTGCACCACAGCTAGCTGGGAGGGAGTCCAGGAAAATGTCTGGAAGTGCCTAAGAGGCAAGAGACCATTGTTTCAGGGTGTGTGAGGAGAGGAGATTCAGAGCAGCGCCCAAACGAGCTTCAGAGATGGGTGTGAACCACGGCTATCAGCACAGACACCAGAGATGGGCATGAAATGCTAACGTTGCTGCTGCAGCCACCAGGAATCCTCTGTGCAAGCACAGGTCACTATCCACACCTCCCTTCCCAGGAGCCTGTGCAGCCCACCACTGCCAGGGTCCCATGATCCAGGGACAAGTTCCCTGGGAAAGCACACAGCACACCTCAGGCTGTTGCAATGTCACGCTGGCCTTGGCCACCGCAGGCTCGCCCAGCATTCCGTACCCCTCCCTCCCCCCAGCCTGGGTGAGCCAGAGCCACCTACTCAGCTGCTCCTTTAACCCCCTACTGTCTGGGCGAAGAACAGATGCCAGAGGTCAACCTACATGCAGAGGAAGGGCAAAATCCGAAGATGAACCCCAGGAGCTGTGAGAACAAAGAAGACAAAGGGAAATTTCTCCATGCAGCCTCAGAAGCAGTGGATTGAATCCCCAGAATCAACTTGAGGTACCCTGCATCTGTGGAATACCTGAACATGAACAGACGATGAATCACCCCCAAATTGGGGCAGTGGGAACAACTGTAGACTTGGGGTTTGCTGTATGAAACTGACTAGTTTCTGATTTATATGGGGTTTTTTTGTTTAGTTTTTAGCGCTTGTTATCATTGGTGGATTTGTTTATTGGTTTGGAGGCTCTCTTTTTTTTAAATTACTTTTTAATTTTTTATTTTAATATTTTTTATTTTATAATTTTTTCTCTTTCTTTCTTTTTCTTCTGTTTCTTCTGAGCCATGTGGCTGACAGGGTATTTGTGCTCCAGCCAGGTGTCAGGCCTGAGCCTTGGAGGTGGGTGAGTCGAGTTCAGGACATCGGACCACCAGAGACCTCCTGGCCCCAAGTAATATCAATCGGTGAGAGATCTCCCAGAGATCTCCATCTCAACGCTAAGAACCAGCTCCAACTCAATGACCAGCAACCTACAGTGCTGGACACCCCATGCCAAACAACTAGCAAGACAGGAACACAACCCCACCCATTAGTAGAAAGGCTCCCTAAAATCAAAGTAAGTTCACAGAGACCCCAAGACACACCACCAGACTGGGTCTTACCCACCAGAAAGGCAGAATCCAGCCTCATCCACCAGAACAAAGGCACCAGTCCCTTCCCTCAGGAAGCCTACACAACCCACTGAACCAAACTTACCTACTGGGGGCAGACACTAAAAACAATGGGAACTACGAACTTGCAGCCTGTGAAAAAGATACCCCATACACAGTAAGTTAAGCAAAATGAGAAGACAGAGAAATACACAGAAGATGAAGGAGCAAGGTAAAAACCCACCAGAACAAACAAAGAGGAAATAGGCAGCCTACCTGAAAAAGAATTCAGAGTAATGATAGTAAAGATGATCCAAAATCTTGGAAATAGAATGGAGAAAACACAAGAAACGTTTAACAAGGACCTAGAAGAACTAAACAGCAAACAAACAATGATGAACAACACAATAAATGAAATTAAAAATTCTCTAGAAGGAATCAATATCAGAATAACTGAGGCAGAAGAACAGATAAGTGACCTGCAAGATAAAACAGTGGCAATAAATACAGCAGAGCAGAATAAAGAAAAAAGAATGAACAGGACTGAGGACAGTCTCAGAAACCTCTCAGACAACATTAAACACATCATCATTCGAATTATAGGGGTCTCAGAAGAAGAAGAGAAAAAGAAAGGGTCTGAGAAAATATTTGAAGAGATTATAGTTGAAAACTTCCTCCCTAATACGGGAAAGGAAATAGTCAGTCAAGTCCAGGAAGCAAGGAGAGTCCCATACAGGATAAATCCAAGGAGAAACATGCCAAGACACACATTAATCAAACTATCAAAAATTAAATACAAAGAAAACATATTAAAAGCAGCAAGGGAAAAACAACAAATAACACACAAGGGAATCCCCATAAGGTTAACAGCTGATCTTTCAGCAGAAACTCCGCAAGCCAGAAGGGAGTGGCAGGACATATTTAAAGTGATGAAAGGGAAAAACCTTCAACCAAGATTACTCTACCCAGCAAGGATCTCACTCAGATGCAATGGAGAAATTAAAACCTTTACAGAGAAGCAAAGGTAAAAGAATTCAGCACCACCAAACCAGCTTTACAACAAAGGCTAAAAGAACTTCACTAGGCAAAAAACACATGAAAAGGAAAAGACCTACAATAACAAACCCAAAACAATTAAGAAAATGGTAATAGGAATATACATGTCAATAATTACCTTAAATGTAAATGGATTAAATGCTCCAACCAAAAGACATAGACTGGCTGAATGGATACAAAAACAAGACCCATATATATGCTGTCTACAAGAGACCCACTTCAGACTTAGGGACACATACAGACTGAAAGTGAGGGGACGGGAAAAGATATGCCATGCAAATGGAAATCAAAAGAAAGCTGGAGTAGCAATACTCATATCAGACAAAATAGAGTTTAAAATAAAGAATGTTACAAAAGACAAGGGACAATACTACATGATGATCACGGGATCAACCCAAGAAGATATAACAAATATAAATATATATACACTCCACATAGGAGCACCTCAATTCAAAAAGCAAATGCTAACAGCCATAAAAGTGGAAATCAACAGTAACACAATAAAAGTCAGGGAATTTAACACCCCACTTTCACCAATGGACAGATCAACCAAAATGAAAATAAATAAGGAAACACAAGCTTTAAATGACACATTAAACAAGATGGACTTCATTGATATTTATAAGACATTCCATCCAAAAACAACAGGATACACTTTCTTCTCAAGTGTTCATGGAACATTCACCATGATAGATCACATACTGGGTCACACAACAAGCCTTGGTAATTTTAAGAAAATTGAAATCGTATCAAGTATCTTTTCCAACCACAAAGCTATGAGAATAGATATCAATTACAGGAAAAAAACTACAAAAAGTACAAACACATGAGGGCTAAACAGTGTGCTACTAAATAACCAAGAGATCACTGAAGAAATCAAAGAGGAAATCAAAAAATACCTAGAAACAAATGACAATGAAAACACGACAGCCCAAAACCTATGGGATGCAGCAAAAGCAGTTCTAACCGGGAAGTTTATATTATAGCAATACAATCCTACCTCAAGAAACAAGAAACATCTCAAATAAACAACCTAACCTTACACCTAAAGCAATTAGAGAAAGAAGAACAAAAAACCCCCAAAGTTAGCAGAAGGAAAGAAATCATAAAGAACAGATCAGAAATAAATGAAAAAGAAATGAAGGAAACTATAGCAAAGATCAAAAAAACTAAAAGCTGGTTCTTTGGGAAGATAAACAAAATTGATAAACCACTAGCCAGACTCATCAAGAAAAAAAGGGAGAGGACTCAAATCAATAGAATTAGAAAGGAAAAAGGAGAAGTAACAACTGACACTGCAGAAATACAAAGGATAATGAGAGATTACTACAAGCAACTATATGCCAATAAAATGGACAACCTGGAAGAAATGGACAAATTCATAGAAAAGCAAAACCTTCTGAAGCTGAACAAGGAAGAAATAGAAAACATAAACAGACCAAACACAAGCACTGAAATTGAAACTGTGATTAAAAATCTTCCAACAAACAAAAGCCCAGGACCAGCTGGCTTCACAGGCCAATTCTATCAAACATTTAGAGAAGAGCTAACACCTATGCTTCTCAAACTCTTCAAAAATATAGGAGAGGGAGGAACACTCCCAAACTTATTCTACGAGGTCACCATCACCCTGATACCAAAACCAGACAAAGATGTCACAAAGAAAGAAAACTACAGGTCAATATCACTGATGAACATAGATGTGAAAATCATCAACAAAATACTAGCAAGCAGAATCCAGCAGCACATTAAAAGGATCATACACCATGATCAAGTGGGGTTTATTCCAGGAATGCAAGGATTCTTCAATATACACAAATCAATGTGATAAACCATATTAACAAATTGAAGGATAAAAACCATACAATAATCTCAATAGATGCAGAAAAAGCTTTCAACAAAATCCAACACCCATTTATGATAAAAACTCTCCAAAAAGTATGGATAAAGAGAAATTACCTAAACATGATAAAGGCCACATATGACAAACCCACAGGCAACATCGTTCTCAATGGTGAAAAACTGAAACCATTTCCACTAAGATCAGGAACAAGACAAGGTTGCCCACTCTCACCACTATTATTCAACACAGTTCTGGAAGTTTTAGCCACAGCAATCAGAGAAGAAAAAGAAATAAAAGGAATCCCAATCAGAAAAGAAGTAAAACTGTCACTGTTTGCAGATGACATGATACTATACATAGAGAATCCTAAAGATGCTACCAGAAAACTACTAGGACTAATCAATGAATTTAGTAAAGTAGCAGGATACAAAATTAATGCACAGAAATCTCTTGCATTCCTATATACTAATGATGAAATATCTGAAAGAGAAATTAAGGAAACACTCCCATTTACCACTGCCACAAATATAATAAAATACCTAGGAATAAACCTACCTAAGGAGACAAAAGACCTGTATGCAGAAAACTATAAGACACTGATGAAAGAAATTAAAGATGACATAAACAGATGGAGAGATGTACCATGTTCTTGGATTGGAAGAATCAACATTGTGAAAATGACTATACTACCCAAGGCAATCTTCAGATTCAATGCAATCCCTAACAAACTACCAATGGCATTTCTCACAGAAGTAGAACAAAAAATTTCACAATTTGTATGGAAATAGCCATAGCGATCTTGAGAAAGAAAAACACAGCTGGAGGAATCAGGCTCCTGGACTTCAGACTATACTACAAAGCTACAGTAATCAAGACAGTATGGTACTGGCACAAAAACAGAAATACAGATCAATGGAACAGGATAGAATGCCCAAGATAAACCCACACACATATGGTCACCTTATCTTTGATAAAGGAGGCAAGAATATACAATGGAGGAAAGACAGCCTCTTCAATGAGTGGTGTTGGGAAAACTGGACAGCTACATGTAAAAGAATGAAATTAGAACACTCCCTAACACCATACACAAAAATAAACTCAAAAGGGATTAAAGATCTAAATGTAAGCCAAACACTATAAAACTCTTAGAGGAAAACATAGGCAGAACACTCTATGACATAAATCACAGCAAGATCCTTTTTGACCCACCTCCTAGAGAAATGGAAATAAAAACAAAAATAAACAAATGGGACCTAATGAAGCTTAAAAGCTTTTGCACAGCAAAGGAAACTGTAAACAAGATGAAAAGATAACCCTCAGAATGGGAGAAAATATTTGCAAATGAAGCAACTGACAAAGGATTAATCTCCAAAATATACAGGCAGCTCATGCAGCTCAATATCCAAAAAACAAACAAACCAATCCAAAAATGGGCAGAAGACCTAAATAGACATTTCTCCAAAGAAGATATACAGATTGCCAACAAACACATGAAAGGATGCTCAGCATCACTAATTATTAGAGAAATGCAAATCAAAACTACAATGAGGTATCACCTCACACCAGTCAGAATGGCCATCATCAAAAAATGTACAAACAATAAATGCTGGAGAGGGTGTGGAGAAAAGGGAACCTTCTTGCACCGTTGGTGGCAATGTAAATTGATAAAGCCATTATGGAGAACAGTATGGAGTTTCCTTAAAATACTACAAATAGAACTACCATATGACCCAGCAATCCCACTACTGGGCATATACCCTGAGAAAACCATAATTCAAAAAGAGTCATGTACCACAATGTTCACTGCAGCACTATTTACAATAGCCAGGACGTGGAAGCAACCTAAGTGTCTATCGACAGATGAATGGATAAAGAAGATGTGGCACATATATACAATGGAATATTACTCAGCCATAAAAAGAAACGAAACTGAGTTATTTGTAGTGAGGTGGATGGACCTAGAGTCTGTCATTCAGAGTGAAGTCAGAAAGAGAAAAACAAATACCGTATGCTAACACATATATATGGAATCTAAAAGAAAATGCTTCTGAAGAACATGGGACAGAAGAGGAATAGAGATGCAGACATAGAGAAAGGACTTGAGGACACAGGGAGGGGTAAGGGTAAGCTGGGAAGAAGTGAGAGAGTGGCATGGACATATATACACTACCAAATGTAAAACAGATAGCTAGTAGGAAGCAGCCACATAGCACAGGAAGATCATCAGCTCGGTGCTTTGTGACCACCTAGAGGGGTGGGATAGGGAGGGTGAGAGGGAGACGCAAGCAGGAGGGGATATGGGGATACACGTATATGTATAGCTGATTCACTTTGTTATACAGCAGAAACTAACACAACAATGTAATGCAATCATGCTCCAACAAAGGTGTTAAAAAAATAGCTTTTGAACATGTTAATGTAAAAATGAATGTGAAAATATGAATTGTGTACAATACTCAAGAATTCATTAAAAAAAATAGACTAAGATTTGCATGTGGTAAGTCTACTGTGGAGTTCTCCTGGGAACGGTGGCTATGAGTGGAAGAGAAGCAGGTTGGGCAGAGCAAGAGGTTAAACTTTAATGTGGTTATAACAGAGGCCTTGGCCATTCCTACAAGGAGCTCTGAAACTGGGATGGCCCTTCAGAGTTGTCCGAATTGAGGCAAGATGGGTGGGCTTTGGTAGTCCCTGAACAACCGGTTATTGAATGCTGGCTGCCCCATGAGGCCAAGGGCAATGCCTGGGTGTGAGGCAGGAGATAGATGGGCCCTAGGCTGAGCATCTGGAGTTTGTCCCCTCTGGACAGATACTCCAAGATGAAGAGGAGATGAGTCCTTCCCTGATAAGAGACCTCATTCTCGAGGTCAAGGAGACCTTCCCAACTATACATGTGCAGAGAGGCTCCTTGGAGGTAAAAAGGGAGTCATGTCAACCTACCCATAGGCCTCTTCACTGGAATCCATCTTGGCTAAGAGATGCATGCACACACATGGGAGGACCCTGAGATAAACCAAATACAGACTCAGAACCAGGCAAAGCAAGATGATTGGCCAAAGGAAACTCAGAAGAAACGCCCCATATAAGTGATTCAAACTACGATGAGGGCATGACTCTCTCTCTGAGCCAGCCCATGTGAATCTATTCACACGTACTCTTTTTCCTCCTAATAAACACTTTACTGGTTTCACTACTTTCTCCTTGTGGAAATTTATTTCTACAAAGCTGATGGGCCAGGGCCTTGTCACTGGCCACTGGTCCCTGGTGGTCTAGTGGCTAGGATTCAGTGCTCTCACTGCCACAGCCTCACTTCAATCTCTGGCCGGGGAACCGAAATCCTGTTTCAAGCCGCTGCAGGCCAAGGTCACCCGAGATCAGGTAGAGCCATTAGCAGCTACACTGCCAGCACTCAGTGACTGAGTGCATCATCCCCAAGCGGGTGTGTGTGCTGGGGTGGGGAGGGTGGGGCAGGAGGGAACGCCGCAATGTCCACTAAGATAGCAGTTACTAATGGCTGATGGTTGAGTTATTTTCCTGCTTTGTTTTTTGGGTTTTTTAATACTTTTATGTTGTTCCAAATGTTCTAAAATATATTAGGAGACAACTGGCAATCTATCACAATATGTATTAATTTGATAATCAGTAAATTTACAGTAAAAAAAATAAAGAAAAGGAAGTAAGAGGTGTTGTTGTTTGGTAATCTGTACACTCCTAGAAGATTTAGAACAAAACTTTCTCTTCCCTTGTAATTCTTATAATTCCCACTGCGTTGCAGATACATATGAGAGAAGGTTGGTGCCCTTGGCTACACATTCCACAGCATGGATTAAGGGCTTAAGTCAGAGGCTACTGTTACACATTGTCTGTTAATAACTTCAGTGTTATTAGTGTGATGTTAAGTACAAGCCGGTTAGTTTAACTTTTAATGCTGGGGTTGGTCAGGTAACTTGCTATCAAGAATCACAATGCAGAGTGATCAGCTGGCATTACATAAAAAAGGCAACATTCCAGGGGCAGCTTCTACAAATCTTTCTACCATTCAGATCAGATCTGCTAACTATTAGGGTATTTTATTAATGGGATTTTATTGGTGAATTAGTGAGTTATTAGTCAACCTATGTTCAAAATATATATTATCACTGGTGAAATTAAAAGTATTCAACATATGTGGGTTGGCTTGAATGACTTAGAAACACCCCTCAATCCTTGTACAAATGTAAGAATCCAGCAAATCATAACATGTACTATTAGAGACAACATTAGGGGTTTGATTCTTTAATCGGTCCCATAGTTAGCTACTGGTTTCAGAGGAGTTCTGACTGCATGATGCCATGCCTTTCTTCAGTGAGTTTTGCATACGAGATGCAGTGTAAGCACTTAAAAGAACCCCACAGAGCAGCAGGATTCCTCTGAGTTTACAGAAAGTTTGAATGAACTGCTTTGGGCCACTTGCTAATAAATGCTTGGTTAATAATTGCCTTTTGTGTCCCTGAATTTTGCTTGAAACCTGATTTTATTATTACCTGGTAGCAAGTCTGTGACAGAGTAGCTAAACACACCACCTCCTTGATAGCTATTATTATTCACCAAAAAGAACCTAAGAGTCATGCATGTCTAAACTGGCTCAGGCTCATTTTGCATCATGCACTCCGCTAGCCAGGCCAAATACAGGGGACATCAAAAGAGGATAGTATTCTTATCCTTTTGGAACAATCTACTGATTCAAGAATATTGTCACATTCTACTTTTAGGAGTAAATATATTGATTTCTTCATGTAATAATTCCTCCCTTTCACTCTATTAGTTAATTCATTATCAGCTGGTAGTAACTGCTGGCCAATCGGTGTTCCTCATCAGGAGTCCACGAGCTACAGCCCAAATCTGGCCAAATCTGGCCAGCCACCTGTTTTTGTACAGCCCACAGCTAAGCACAGTTTTGATGTATTAAAGCGGTTAGGAAAAAGGAATAATGTTCATGACATGTAAAAGTTATGTGAAATTCAGATTTCAGCATCCATGAATAAAGTTTTATTGGAACACAGCTTCATTCATTAGTTTACTCATCATCTATTGGCTGCATTTATACTATGATGATAGAATTGAATAATTGTGAATGAGACTATTAGGCCCATGAAGCCTAAACTATTTGCTATGTGGTCCTTTATAGAAAAAAAGTTTGCTGAACCTCTCCTCTTGATGGGATATACCACTGAGCAAGTCAGGATATAGGCTCAGTTCTCATATGAGCTTAGTTTCTGGAGGGAGATAGAGAACAAACACACACAGAAATACCCAATGGCAGTGAGTGCTATGGAAAATAAGGGTGATGTGATACGGACTGACACCAGGTCTACTGAGATGGAGTCCAACAAGGTCCTCTCTGAGGAAGTGATATTTGAGTGGGGAACGGAATGACAAGAAGACAGCCATGTGAAGACGGAGACTCCTCAAGCTTTAAGTATTAGGGAAGTAAAAAGATGGCCAGTGGGGCAGGTGTATGGACAAAAAGGGAAGAGTGATACAAGAGATCATGTGCTCCCCTTGTTTCTAAAGATTGTCAGCGACAATAAGAATCTCCCTGGAATGTGGTGACAGCAGCTGAAGAGTCGTTCATAACCACTTGGTCAATGTAAAAGACAGTGTCAAAAGGGCAGACAGGCTAAGAGATTCTACCATTTCCCTCAGTTCACACCTCCAGAAGAGGCAGCAAATCATCTGCAAAATTCCCCTCTCTCCTCCCACTTTTCATCTCTGAAGCATCTGAAAAAAGATATGAGTAAATGAGTGGAAATCAGTCAAAGTAACACATAAACCTTGCAACGTGCCAGGTCCATGAGCTACAAACTAGAGAAATAGGAGCTGAGAGATCACTGCGGTTCAATTCCCCCCCTCCCCTCCCCCCATTCTCACACTGCTCCTTCTCCAGGTGGGGAAGCTAGCTTTGTCTCCACACTCATTCACTGTCATGGGTTATACACACTGTTGTGTGGTTGATGATCCGGGGACATGAAGGAAATTCAACCCAGGCCGTCACTTCAGTTGTTACAAATGTGTTCACAAATAATAACATGTGATCACTCTGAGCAACTTCAAAAGCTTTACATAAAGCACCTGACTTTCGTGCTCTCCCTTTGTGAGCATTTATATATATATTTAATGACTATGGTTGGCCGGAATATGAATGTTTAAAATCGATAATCCTATTAGTACAAGCAAAGAAGTCGGTACCTTTTTAAAGAAAATCAAGCCTCTCAAAAAGGGAGAAAGAAATGTAGTAAGGTTTAAAAAGCTGTTTTCAACTATTTCCTAAGAAACCAAAAATAGAACTGACAAGTACAACTTCCAAAGAAGCTTCGATCTACTTACTCTATTATTAAATTTTTCAGTTCCAATTTTTTAGAATAACTAATTTAAGGGTAAAAAAACCTCTCTTATATGAAATAAAATTAAATTCCAGTTAATTGTGTTTGTGATTCTTTCATTAGTGAAAATTGACCTTCATGAACAAAGAAATTGCCAGGGTTGCTCTCAAACAGGTTGATACCGCATTTTGCGACCAACAACACATTGTAAGTCTTATACAACCATAAATGCCACCATAGTCTGTTGAAATTGTGCAAATAATAATTTCCTGGCACCTAAATTTACTTAATAAAGAAAAGTAATTTCAGTCACTAGGAATTAAAACTTAGTAGAGAGACAACAGAAAAGTCATTCTTCTGTAACACCATTGTATTCCACTCAGTATCTTCAGTACGAGGAAGGAACATGTGATTGAAAATTGAGCTCATATATAAAGTCCTAAGTAGTTGTATGAGAGGAAAATGTCCATATTCGGGGCTAGACAGAGCAGACATGAAAGAAGACCATATCAGGAAACTCTGGGAATATACGATCAATTCAGGAGCCTCAAAAATCATATGCTCAGCCTGTCATGCTCCCCGCACTCCCCCCATGATTAAGCTATAGAAGAGGCGCAGTTAAAGGTTAGCCCTGAGTGAGAACCCTCCTCCCACCTTTGACTACCTACTTTCCATTCCAGAAGCTCCAGGGCTTTAGGTATAGAGGTCAGGAGACCAAGAGTATAAAGCATATTCTCCTTCCTTTTGCCTGTCCAAATTCTAACCTTTCTTTCTCAACCTCCCTCTTTTTTGTGAAGCCACATTCACAATCCCTGCTCTCAAAACTCTTCACAGTCTAGCCAGAGATATGAACATGCTTCCAACCATCTAAGAGATTGTGTCTATTCTGACAAAATGTTTTAATAAAGTGTAAAGGGATTTGGGAAAAAAAGTTTTCCTAGTACCCAGAATTGACAACCAAGTATTATTATCACCAAATTCTAAAAGGAGAAATGAACAATTAGAGCCAGGGGCTTCTGAGGAGGAAGATGAACAGCTGCACCCAACTTCCAAGCTTTAAAAGAATCTGAGAAGGGGGAGGCAAGTCACAGGCACCTGCAAGGGCAGCTTGGTAAGTGCCATGTTCTTGGGGAATACACTGCTTCCCTTAGTGGTGAACACAAAGTGCTAAGAATATAAAAACCGACTGCTGATTCATTTAACTAAAAGTCGGATGTAACCATACTGGGGAAATGAGGGAAGGAATATGTGGTATAAATACTATAAGAGTTATGACTTCACCTATCATAATAGAAAGTCAATAGATAATAGCTAAAATTACTGATTTAAGACTACCAGTTTGAGTATATTATTTTGAAATTGGGAGGAATGCCCAAAGAAATCACTAAAACAGTGATTGAGGAATGAGATGGGATGGGTTGGAAAGGGGTGCTTGCCTTTTTAAAAAAATATATATTTTAGCGGGCTTCCCTGGTGGCACAGTGGTTGAGAGTCCACCTGCCGATGCAGGGGACATGGGTTCTTGCCCCAGTCCGGGAAGATCCCACATGCTGCAGAGCGGCTGGGCCCGTGAGCCATGGCCGCTGAGCCTGTGCGTCCGGTGCCTGTGCTCCGCAATGGGAGAGGCCACAACAGTGAGAGGCCCACGTACTGCAAAAAAAAAAAAATATATATATATATATATATATACATGTATATATATATACATGTATATATATATATATATCTTTTAGCACTATTAGACTTTTTAAACATGTGCAGGTATTATTTTGTTTAAAAAACAAAATTAACATAAAAACAGAAGACAATATTTTTATTTAGGGAAGAAACCTAATAATTTTTGTGGACCTTTTCTGTGAGCTGTTTGTCCAAAATGTCTAGAGTAACATGGGTATAGCTGATAGATAATAGCTGGTCTTAAATTCCTACTGGTCTTAAATTCCTACAGTTTAGTGAGTATTCTAATGTGAGGGCCAAAGAAAGGGGAGTATACGTGTATGTATGTCAGTAAAGCCCATAGATTAGAAATTAAAGTAGGGGTTTTGGGGCTGGAGAGTGGAAGGCTCTCATGGGCAGGCCCCAAAGTCACAGAAGCAGATAAAAACTAGGCCGACCCACCGAACAAAGTAGAGAAGAATAACATTCAGGGACACAAGGACACAGTGGCTCTTTGGTGTTGGCACAAATGGTGCTACACATGTTAATTGGCCCTGGGAGATTCACTGCTGAAATTATAGACAGAAATCATCATCAGAAGAAGGTTAACTTTTGTTAAATAGCTTCCAGTTAGAAGGAGAAAAAGTAAGGGATGAGTGTAATATACTTTAGAAAGAATACCATCTAAAATAGTTTAGGTTAAAAAAAATTCTGTAACATTCCTATTTGGCTCTTCAGCAGCAAAATCAAGTTTTACAAATCAAATTTAAAGGAATGGAAACTGCTGCCAAAAACAGAGCTTTGGCTTATCTTACCAGTGTTGGTCACCTTGGTTGACCATTTTATATGGCATTTATGGTTCTGGTATGCAATACAAATTTTGCCTTTATCATCCTTAGCTAATCCAGAAAATGGCAATACATAAAATTTTATTTCTAACAGACACACCCAGACTAGAGTTATTATCTATAATAATCATCCTCTACATTAGTAGTATCTTATCCATTTTATACTTTCCCAAGAGATACTTTATATTTTCATAGCTCTTCCTCTTTATTAACTTGAGTTTCTCTTACTTTAATTCAGTGATTACCATATACATATTTTTAAATAACTCAGCCAATATATAACAATAGTTGACTTCTATACCTGTCTAAATATTATCCTAGTGATATGTCTAAAATTATATTAATAACTCTTCCCTTGATAATATCCAATTACTTTTTATGGTCCCTAATTCACCATTTGTCTTGCTTTTTTCCTTTAACGGACATTCTGATGTAGGAGATTTGACACAGTGGTTTTGTCTGGGGCATGTTCTGATGGAGCCAAGGGGCAAAGTGAACATTTTGACAGAACAGTTTTGAGCAATCTACACCAAACTATAGAAACAATTTTTATTAAACATTACAATAACACCAGCAGTGGAGAAATGGGAAGGAGTGAGGCTCTGGGATGGCATGGGGCCCAGGAACAGGATGAGGATTTCTTTTTTGCACATTATATGGCAATTTTTTAAGTTGGTTTCTTATTTAGAACTTATCAAAATATTCTAGACTCAAAACAATTTCATCAGTATAGACTGACAATGACCATTAAGCCATTATTCTGACTCTTTATATATCTCCTACCCAACTCTCTTCCCATTGGATTTTCATGCCAGTCTTAAGTACTATAAATAAGATTACGGACATCGTGACTTTTCACCCGAATACTTCAGAACACAGCTTTGAAAAATAAAGACTTTTTCCTACATAACCATGATGTTACTATCAGACCTAACAAATTTAGCACTAATTCCTTAATATTCTTTAATACCTAAGCCATATTCAAATGTCCCCTATCAGTACCTCAAATGTCTTTTACAGCTGGTTTGTCCCAATTAGGGAAGAAGAAATCAGTCTATTTTTGTGACAGAAATATGGAAAAATATTATAAGTGTAAGATCTAGATGTAGGTGTTCATTGTGCTCTTCCCTTACTTTTCTATGCATTCAAAAAATTTTATAATATAATGATGTAATTCTTTTGGACATTGTATGTGCAAATATGTCTATATATGTGAAAGCAGTGGGAAGTTTCTAACATATGCTACTGAGCCCTGTCCTGTTTGACACTGTCATAATTATTTGGACAATTATATAGAAAGGTTATTTATAATATTTCTCAGTTGATGAGCTGGGAGAAACAATGAGTGTTAGATAGCTGAATCAAGATCCAAAAATGTAACAAGAACTGGTAAAGAAATGAGTGGTGATACATAAAAATATATCCAGTGTTCAACAAGAGCTGGAAGCAGAAGGTCACAGGTCAATAGATGTAGTAATGAAGAAGGGACCTAAGGATTACCACCTAGCTTTTGTGACAGCTAGAGCAAATGGAACTGTTGGAAGCATTAAGAAAACAAAATAGTTTTGTTTTGTTTTGTTTTTTTAATTAAGAGAGGCTGCTGCTCTCCCTGCATATGAGCTGCATCTGTCAGCTTTGTCAGAAGACATTACCATGGGCACTATTACCATGGGCACTGGGGTGGTAAATGTGCAACTAGGGAAGGAGAGGGAGTGGTATGGGAGGTGGGACTACAAAATCCAAATTGTCATAGAATCTTGATTTAAGTTTCCATTGTTATGGAAGGCAGAGACTGTATTACTCATCTCTGTGTCCACAGTTCTCAGCACTCTACCTGTCATATAGCAGATACTTCACAATGTTCATGGAATAAATGAATTCTTTCCTACAGGCTACGGGCAATAATCTATGCATTAACTGATGTATTGAAGACTTACAGTCCTTTGGATGCTTTAAGGCAACACCATGGCCACATGGAATATACATACTTTGGGTCTCTTTGCCTGGCCAACCAAACAGCATGATGTCAATAATTGAGGCTGCCCCCAGATAAGAGCATCAACAATGAGGCATCACTGGACCAATGGACCAGGCTGCACTTTTGCCAGATGACTGTCTAAACTGGAATGTAAAGCGGCAAACATCTCAGGAGAGAGGGTCACGTGAGTGTGTTTTGGCGTATTAAGACACTGTGTTTTCTATAACAATTTAGGCTGGGTAGTTCAGGCTCAGTGCTCTTACATGTGTTCCAAGGATTTGGGGAGCTATAATCTTTTGCAAAATGGCCAGTAAGTGTCGATAAAGAGCCACCCGGATATCCTGCCAGAAGATTTCTTCATCCAGCATCCAAGGTGCATCAGCTTTCCCATGGGGCAGAGTAGGAGGGAAACGCTTTTGTTCAGAGTGCTCTCCTGGTACCAACCCTCCTCTCTTGCCTGAGGCACTGGTGATCAGATGTGACACAGCTCCGAACCGTCTTATCATGAATAGGGCATGGTGATACCTGGCATTGCCTTTAAGTGTAGTTTCCTTCTGCCCCAAGTCCTAGAAAACTTTTGTTGTCTCTGAAGTGTAAGAGTATGTGAGAGATAGAGTTTGTACGTGTGTATGATACTAGATAACTTCTCAGGTCCCTTCTAGGTCTAAAGTTTTAGGATGATTATTTTGATAGTACTATCTAACAATGCTATTCCAGCTTTGGAATTTGTGATGACTAGCAGTATTCAAAACATATTCTTGATTGCAGAAAATAAGGCAGAGGACCATATAGGGAGATAAAAAACCAAAAAGATGTGAGTGAAATATATAAATTTCAAACCATTAAAAAGGCAATACCATTTAACCCAATTTGTCTATACGGTGTCTCCAAGATTGTTAGTTGGAAAGTAAGGCTGTTTGTCCCCAGGGGCACTTCAAAAGAATAAACATAGTCGCAAAACCCCTAGTTTCCATTTATATTGATCAAATTATCTTAACTTCTCTTTAATCCACTGATATTTTCAGTTTATATTGCCCCTTTGCCAGATCTCTTATTTTCTGCATTGTTCTCTCATGCGTATTGCCAAGGACACCCAAGGCAATGACCTTCCAACAAGAATTTCTGCCTCCAGTCTGTCATCTCAGTTAACCCTGCACATTCCATTAATGACTCTTTCTAAATCATCATTACGATTGGGTCATTCTCTCTCTCTCTCTCTCTCTCTCTCACACTCACACTCTCACACACACACACACACACACACACACACACACACCCCTCAAAGTCTTCAATATCTCCTTGTTGCACAAGGGGTTAAGTCTAAACTCATAAGCCTGGCAGTTAAATCCTAACCAATCTGGCTCCAGCTCACTTTTAAAATCTCTCCCAGACAGAAAGTCTAAACTCCATGTAGTCTGAACGATTCCTGCATTCCCATGTGGTTCACTTCTGGAAGTTGCACCCTGGCCCTACCACCCTGTCTTTTATGGAGTCCCCTCCTTCACTCTGCTCTGAACATCCAAATTCTACCCACCCCAAAGTCCAAATCAGACTCCACAGTTTTAACATCCTCAGCCAATAACTATCTTTTGGTCTCCTGAGGTTCTACCACACTTCTTTACCATTGGACAGCATGCTCTCTATACTGGTAATTAACTTTCACAGGCATAGGTTTTATTTCCTTGGGTAGATTATAATCTCAATGTTAAGGACTTTTTTTTTAATTTCCCAAAGTGCCTAGCACAATGCTTCACATGGCAGGTGCTAAATAAATATGGAGCACTCAATGATTCCACAGGGACAGAGAGAAGAGAATGATGGTTGCCAAGGGGGTGAGGGGTGTGAGAGGGGTTAGATTGGGAGTTTGGGATTAGCAGATGCAAACCGGTATATGCAGAATGGATAAAAAACAAGGTCCTACTGTACGGCACAGGAAACTATATTCAATATCTTGTGATAAACCATAATGGAAAAGACTATGAAAAAGAATATATATATGTATAACTGAGTTACTCTGCTGTACAGCAGTAAGTAATACAACATTGTAATTCAACTACACGTCAATAAAAAAAATACATAAATGAATGATTCCAAACATTTGTGAACCACTTCTTTTTGTCTGAAAACATCACCTAACTTCAAGACTTTGTTTCTAGCTTCATCATGCCATGAATAAGTTTCTTAATTAAAAAACGACACACTCCTCAAGTGTGCCTGCTTCTGATACAGTAGCGGGCCTCAGAGACAGAACCTGGCAAACAAACCCTCTTGTAGCATTTAATAAGGGTGAGTCACTTTATAGACAAATGAGAACTATATTCCAGAGATTGTCTCTTTCCACTGTGATTGAAAAGGAAAAACTCATTGACCTTAGATATACTAAACCAAAAATATATACTCAGAAATCATAGGTAACTTGATATGTGGGCATGAGTATGGTCTTAACACATGCTATGTGTCTGGTCAATATCCTCCATACTCCAGATGTGCTCCATGGATAAGCAAAACCTACATCACTTGGGAGCTTGGGTTAGAAATGCAGAGTATCAGGCTCCACCTCAAACTTACTGAATTAGAATTCTGCCTTTTAACAAAATCCCTAGATGATTTTAAGAGCCTTGAACAACCCCAAAATGGGCATAGATTATGGCACAGGAGTTTTTTTTTTTTTTTTTTTTTTTTTTATGTAGGCGCCAGTGAGTATAGGATTTCTCTCCTTTCAAAATAGCATACACCAGTGGTTTGACACTTGTGGGACCCTACCCCCAGGGTTTCTCACTCAGTAGGTCTGGGGTGGGACCCCAGAATCTGCATTTCTAACCAACTTCCAGGTGATGCCAATGGTGATGCTGCTGGTCCAGGAACCACAACCACTGGCTCACATCACCTAAAACTAACATGTGGCATATTCTGAGAACTTTGCTTCAAGTGCACTCCCAGTAGAATGGAGAATACTGAGATAGCAAAGAGGAAAGAGCAAAAGAAGTGGCAGCAAAATGTTTCATTTATGTTACAAGAAGGTAGCTGTTAACATTCCTTTGTACACAATGGGGTAAAAATAGTTGAAGAAATTACTATAGCAACAGCTATGTTATCCACCAGATTTTTTCCTACTCACATTATTCAGAAAAGGAAGCCATCTTATAGAAATTCTATTTCAACACTGAGACTTATAAAAAACAAAAGCTCTAGGAAACATATTCCATTCGTTAATGACTATGGGAAAACAATACAGATTTAAGATGGTTTTGAAAATGACTCTCTGAGGCCTGGATTTGGATTCTTTGGTCAAGCAGTGAAATAAAAATGAGTTTTTAGATCTGTGACTCTAAAACAAGAAGAAAAGGAAAGCAGAGCAATGTTGCGAATGTTTTATAAACTTTTAAATTAAAAAAATTTATCTCAAATACCTCCTTTTTTAAAAGGAAGACTCTCAAAATTATAAATAAAACAATATATGTATGTATAAACCAAAGAGCTCCACCTAGAGTTGGAAGAAAGTGTTATTACTTAACACACACAAATACAAATAACAGAGCACTGTTTACCCATATCTTATCTATACTCTTTTTTGCTTATGGTGAAAATATCTATTTTTATGAAATCTTTATAAAAAGGATAACTTTCTGAAGTGTGAAATATTGTTAACTAAAGAACTGAGTTTTTAATAATGCTGTCACCTATGTTTCTTCTGAAAATTTGGCAGTAGTATTTGTTACTGTGGATGATCTAGAAGCCATTGTCTTAAAGCAAATTATTTAAAAGTTTGGATAATGTCTAAAGCATCAAGGAGAAGCTTAAAAAATGGATTCTTACCTGAACTTGCTGTATGAACTTGAGCAACTCACCTTCCAGCTCTGAGTTGTCTCATCAATGAGGGTTAAATAAGATCAGTGGTTCTCAGCCCTGACTGCACATTGGAAGCATCTGGGAGCAACAGAAAGAAGTTGATGCCTGGGTCCCAACCCCAGAGGTTGCGATTTAGTTGTTCTACTATGGGGCCCAACCTAGTTGCCATGATAAAGCTCCCCAGGTGATTCTAATATGCAGATAGGTTGCTTTGGATCAGTGACTCATCAAGCTCTCTTCCACCCCCAAGCCTATTATTCTAGTTAGTGGTTCTTAAGCTTTAGGTACTTCAGAGTCACCTGGAAGTCTTGTTAAAGCACAGATTGCTGGACTCACCCCCAGGGCTTCTGATTCTGTAGCGGCCCAAGAATTTGCATTTCCAACAAGTTGCCAGTAATGCTGATGCTACTGGTCCAGAGTCATACTTTGAGAATCACTGTTCTGGATGGTGACCTCAAAATTAGATTTTCTGAATTCCTTGTATTATTTTCCCTCTACTTTATCAAACCACAGTATGGCATTGTTAATTAGTCTCCCTGATTCTAAGCTCTCTTCCTCCAGTTCTTAGCCCACGCTACCAAGTTAACATCCTAACCCCCAAAATCCTGTGCTACTCCCGGCCTAAAACTTTTCAATGACTCCCCAACACTGACAGAAGACAAGACCAACTAACATGACACGCAAGGCTTTTCACAGTTTGACCCTAAACCTCCTTCCCAGCCTCAATTGGTCAATTCAAGGACAAACAGAACAACCCTTTCCCTTCAGGAGTCTTGAGATGTGTGGTAGGCATTGTTGAGCAGTGAACCCAACACCATTACCCTCCTCACTGTATAATATATATTTTATTTTCTATATATTATGAGGTTTTGACATCTTAAAAAGCCTTTCTAGCTGGAGAGAGACTGCCCCTCCTGGGCACTTGTCAATTCTTAGAGACAGCAAAGAGCTCAGCCCTGAGCCTGCCTTTAATATGCAAACTAACCAATCCAGAGCCCTACCTCCTTCATGGGGCCCTGCATCCCAGGAGGCAACCGTCCTCTCCTTTAAATTTCCCAGGGCCAGATTCCAGGCAACTGGGGACCACCACTATAGTGCAAAGCCCTCCAGAATAATTCCTACTAGCCAATCCTAAACTGTTCACCTGTCCTGCCTTGCCTTACCTTCCCCACAGACACCCCAACAAAGGCTCTGGCCTAACCCTTCCCCTCACTCCATCCTGACTCCCCCGGTGTTGTCCCCTTGACCCTGCATGGCATGCCATGCCTTCTGTCTCTAGGACCTGTGAGCATAGTAAGCTTTTTTTTCCTGAGCTTCAGTGAGGCTACCTCAGTTAGGTGGCTGACCATCTCATAAAAGAACACAAAACACTCACCTTCCTTACCAGTGGCCGGGAATGCTGATTCAGCTAGAGATGGCCAATGGCATATACATGGAAGTGTGCTGCAGGCTTGTGGGAAAGTTTGCTTCCCAGATAAAAGGGAACAGACTCAGAGCCATTCCTTCCTCCAGCTCTGAGTGTGGTCACAATGTTGGAAGTTGGAGCAGTCCTTTTACAACCACGAAGGAAAGAACAAGAAAATCCCACAGACCCAGGTCCTGACGTGGAGGATCAGCTGGCCAAACGCAACATCCACTGCCCTCCAGGCTCCTTTATATCTGAGAAGAACAAATCCCCATTTGTTTGAGCCACTTGCTTTATACCCTTGCTTACAGCTGACAGCAATCTCTGGGGATGGAGGTGGGAGATAGTAAGCAATTAATTCTTCAACACAGCTGTGCTAAGTGACTTGAAGAAGCAGAGCATGTGGTAAGAGGGGATAACAGGTGAGTTGGGAGAGGATTGGAGATAAAGCAAGCAGAGGGGAGAGCTTCCGCAAGAGTCCTAAGAGCGGAAGTGCATGGTGTGGCGAGGGGACTGAAAGGCCCATGAGAGGGAGAGAAGCAGAAGAGGCCAGAAAGAGAGGCAAGGCCTGGCCTGCTCCCCAAAGCAGGAGGGAGCACCTTCCACTGTGCAGCCCAGCTCTCCATTCCCAGCCTCCACCCTTGTACCTCCCATCCTGTGCTGAATTCACCTGTTTCCCTCTTTTCCTCCAGTTACACTGTTTGGACTTTTCATAATACCTTTAATCATCTTTGTACCCCCAGCATCTAGCGAAGGGATGCGGAAAGACACCTAATAAATATTCACCGAATGAAAAAATTATCATGATAGGCTATTGTAACTTTTTAATCCAATAAGGGGGCTAATTCATGACTGTTTTTGAGGCCCAGTTCTGCAATTGAGTCCCACCACTCACTCAGTATGTTATATTTACATGATTGGATGAGATGCTTGCTCCATTAGAGCCTTATGGGGGTTAAAATATTAGGTGACCTTTGATGAGCCTGTCAACTCTACAATTTCCTGATTTTTAAGTAATTTTTAAAATCACAAGGAGCTTGATGTTATCACCCCAGCAAAAGAGAGAGGCAGAAATAGTTCTATTATGCCTTGAAATATTATCCATATTTGTTTTTAAGCAGCAGGTGTGGGTTATTTAATTTCCATTTCTTAATTTTTTTATAATTGACTTGATTCACTTAAATTATCTAAATCAGTCCAATTGCTTGCTTACAAATTACAAAGGAGAACAAAACTTCTTCATCCATGAGTCCTTATTTTACTCAGCATTTATTTGAAAAATACTTCATAGATTTTATAATTAAAAGTGAATCACCAAGTTTAAATTTAAAATGCACATAGCCTTTAACTCATGTCCAGGAATCAACACTTCAAAAATACTGGGCAAAGCAAACACTTAATGTCAGAGTCGTGGTGGAGGCGGCAGCAGGGAGCAGTATTTTATTGGTCTGAATTGTGGCACCTGATGGTAATAAAAAGTGGACTGATTTCAGTTGGTTGTTTTCAGGTTCCCTGCACACACGCACACTTATTGCCTGCACTCTACCCTGAATGCTGTTCCCTCCACCCAGATTCAGGGCACTGGCAGCCTCTTTTTCACCAAGCAGCCCTCAGCTCAGATGTCACCTCCCTGGAAAGCTCTTCCCTGACCAGTCCATCTAAAGTAAGAAAACCACCACTCCCTTCACGGCATTTACCACTATCTGAAAATATCCAGTTTATTTAGTTTTTTTTGTGGGGATCCCCACACAAGAAATTGAACATCATCTCTGGCTCACTGCTGAATCCCAGCACCTGGACTGTGCCTGGCACACAGAATAGGTTCCAAATAAATAAGTGTGGAATAAATGAAAAATATATACATATTCATATGTACAAGAATGCTCATGTAATGAGATTCATAATAGCAAAAATCTGCAATGAGCTGAATGGCCAATAATAGATGAGTGAGTAAATAAATTATGATTTATCTATACAATGGAATACTCTGCAGTGATTTAAAAGAACATTTACTGCCATGAAAATATATTGACAATATATAGTACTGTGGAATTTTTTAAAGTTTCAGAACAATATGTGTAGCATCATCCCATCTTTATAAATGATAGAGATAAATGTAATTATATGGGTATATATAGTTGGGTTTTTTTTTACAATGAAAGATTATACCATATTATGCTATATGTATTTTTTAACATATATACATGTTTTTATACACATAGGGAAAAAGATGTGGAGGACTATGGTATTAGGAGGACAGGCAGGGGTTACATCTCTTACTCCATACACTTCTGTATCATTTGAATTTTTGGAACACCCATGTAAACCTTTTGTAAATAAAAAAAAATTACCACATTTATTTTGTAGTGAGGTAACTGAAATGAGTTTCAAGCTTTTGGAAATATGAGATACATTTTTCAAAAATATTTTATGTTCACATTTTAAAATTGTAGGTTAACTTTAAAATAAATACTAAAAGTTTATTTTATTTACAGTATTAACTTTTATAAAATGAATTAGTCTCACAACTGCCAAAACTTGGAAGCACCTCCTTCAACAGGTGAATGGATAAACCAACTGCAATATAACTATACAGTGGACTATTACTCAGCAATTAAAAGAAATGAGCAAAACCCAGAAAATGTACAATACCAAGAGTGAGCCCTAAGGTACACTATGGACTTTGGACAATTGTGATGTGTCAATGTAGGTTCACCCTTAGTAAAAAAAAATAAATACATACCACTCTGGTGAGTGATGTTGATAATGGGGGAGGCAATGCATGTGTGGAGGCAGGAAAATTTCTATGCCTTCCTCTCAATTTTATTATAAACCTAAAATTATTCTAAAAATAGCAAAGTCTTTAAAAAAAGAAATGTTAAAAAAAAGTTCCTGTAACTTTTTAAACTAAAGCTATACAATTATCGTCTAACCAAAATCTGTTTTTGAAATAAATTCCAAAATCACATACACACACACACACACACGCACACACACACAGAAAAGAAACTATGAAGTCATGGAAAGACATGCAGGAATCTTGAAGGTGTATTTCTAAATGAAGGAAGCCTATCTGAAAAGGCTATATACTGTATGATTCCAGCTATATGACATCCTGAAAAAGGCAAAACTATGGAGACAGTAAAAACAAAAGCTCTAGGAAACATATTCCATTCGTTAATGACTATGGGAAAACAATACAGATTTAAGATGGTTTTGAAAATGACTCTCTGAGGCCTGGATTTGGAATCTTTGGTCAAGCAGTGAAATAAAAATGAGTTTTTAGATCTGTGACTCTAAAACAAGAAGAAAAAGGAAAGCAGAGCAATGTTGCGAATGGGATTTGGGGGAGAGTGGAAGTATGAACCCTAATGTAAACTATGTAAACTATGGGCTTTAGTTAATAATAGTGATCAATATTGGCTCATCAACTGCAGCAAATGTATCACACTCATGCAAAATATTAACAATAGAGGAAATGAGCTGGCGACAGATATATGGAAACTCTCTGTACTTTCTGCTCAATTTTTCTGTAAACCTAAAACCACTCTAAAAAATAAAGTCCATTATTTTTCTAAAAATGTGTTGCATTATGCATTTACTTTATTAAATATGATTAACTAAATTAACATATTTAAAATGTAAACTTTAAAGCAAAAGTCATGATTTAAGTACTTTTAATAAAGATGTTATATTCCAAAAGAAAATAAATGACTTAGAATTATTTTTTACATCTTTATTGGAGTATAATTGCTTTACAATGGTGTGTTTGTTTCTGCTTTATAACAAAGTGAATCAGTTATACATACACATATGTTCCCATATCTCTTTCCTCTTGTGTCTCCCTCCCTCCCACCCTCCCTATCCCACCCCTCTAGGTGGTCACAAAGCACCGAGCTGATCTCCCTGTGCTATGCGGCTGCTTCCCACTAGCTATCTACTTTACGTTTCGTAGTGTATATATGACCATGCCACTCTCTCACTTTGAATGACTTAGAATTTGAAGTCTAAAACCTGATATTAGACCTCTGACTCTACTATAGATATTTTTCAGTTTCTAGTTTTCCATTAGAGTAATTTAGGTCAAATAGGTTATACTAAATTTTTTCCAAAATTACATCTCCTCAATGAATTTTTGTTCTCCTGAAAATTTTCCAAGTCTTCTCTATTTCCATAGAACATCCAGTGGAAAACATACATGCACACACACACACACACACATACATACATACATACAAACAGAACATCTAATGGAACTTTCTTAATAACACTATTTATGTAAGAAGGGCTTCAATGAATAAGGTATAAAAATATTAGCAAAGTGCTTTGAGATTCTCAGATGAAAAAGTTAGAAAAAACTAGCAAGTCTGGTAACATAGAAATTCATGCCACTAATGGTCTGTCAGAGAAAAGTTATTTTTAAAAATATTAAATAACTTTGAATAAGACACTACCTAACTATTCATGAAATCCATTACTTCATTCCAATCTACTACTGTAACAGCTGGAAATTTAAAACAATGGCATTTCATAGGTAAAGCAAAATGCTGTTAAAATTTCACATTCCATACAAATGCTATCTTTGGAAGAGATAAATACAACTATGTTGGTGAATACATCTATTATACTTCTGACTCAAACTATGAACACATTTTAAGTAAATATATATTGTCTCTGTATAGAACCATAGAATCTTATGGACAGGATATTTGAGGTCACCTATATGAACTTACTATCCAATGAGTTAGATCTTCTATAACACCTTTTACTGTTATCTACACCAGAAGTCTGAAAATTTTTTCTGTAAAAGGCCAGATAGTAAATACTTTAGATTTTGTGCCCATCCAGTCTCTGTTGCAAATACTCTGCCATTGTAGCTCAAAAGCAACAGCAGACAAAACAGGAGCAAATGGGCATGGCTGTGCTCCAATAAACCTTTATTTACAAAACAGGAAGTAGGCCAGGTCTGGCCAGAAGGCCACAGTATGCCAACCGCTGATATAGACCCCTCCCAGTTATTTATAAAATTCCATTAGATACATTAGACACCTTTACAGGAAAATTCTTTGTCAGGGGGGACTGAAATAAGCAAATTCACCCATTGCTATAAACAAAATATTGCCTTCTGAAACAAGAGAACATTTATCCTTTGCCATGTATCAGCCCTTCAAATACTTGAAGTAAACAATCATGATTCCCTCAAGCAGTACTCTCTCCAGTCTAAATATCCCCCACGCCTTCAAGCATTCCTCCTGTTATGACATAGTTTTCCAGACTATGTGACCAACTGATCATCCTGTTGTATACATACTCCAGTCCATTAACTATCCTTTGAAGTGCAGAGTACAGATACATGACATATGGTTTTCAAAATATGTAGTAATCAAGATGGAATTTTAATTTTAGAATTTGGCTCACTGTCTCCAAATACAAATGTTTTTAGTTTTCTGGGGGTTTTGTTTTGACAAAATTACCATTTAGTCTTTAAGGAAAATAGATTTTGTGTAGATATAGCCAATGGTTTATTCCCAGTGTCATAACTCTATACATTAATTTAAAATGATTACCAAGAAATAGAAAATATTTTTTGTTTCATTTTGAAAAAAAAAAAGTAGGCTTAATAAAACAATAAATTCAAAATAGTTCCTACACATCAAAAATGTTGGCAGAACTTACCTCTACAATTGGAATCATATACTGCAAATTACAAAAGAAAACCATCAGTCATTTTTTTCAGAGAAAAGGAAGCACAGAAGGGGAAGAAAACACACACACATCTGCAGTGTGTCCTTTGATGCTGCTGGCCTGTTAGCAAGAACAGAGCATGGCTGCTACAGTCATAGCCAGGCTACCTCTAAATGATGTTCCTTATTGTATTCCATATTTCAGTAACTTGGAAAGAAACCACATCCATGTTTTTAAAGACAATTTAGCTCTAATTTCCATGACTTATTGTCATAGAATCCTAAAAAAAAGTTTTTAATAACTAGAAGAAAAAAGTCCATATTTATATAGCTATAAATGCACCACATTTGGTCTGACTTTACAACCCATTTCTGTAACTTACCGTAGTTTAATTTTTTTGATAATTCAGTACCTTAAACAGTATATTGTACATAGTAGATACTAGAGGAATAAATTCATTCTTTAAAGTATAAATATTTTTATTTGTAATGACATCCCAATTCATAATGTTTGTTGAGTTTGACTTACAATCTCATGGTGTCTGCTTCCTGCTTGCTTGTCATCACAAAAGCTCTCCCTGGGTAATCTCATCCATGTATGTGATTTCAACTACTATCCACATACTGATGACAACCAAATTTGTTGCTCTAGCCCAGTTTCTCTGCAGGGGTGCCCCATATATCTAAGAGCCTAGTGGCACATTCACCTGGACAGTCTAACTGCCACTAAAACAGCATGTGCAAAGATGGAACACCCTAGGTCATCTCATGATAGGGAATGTTTATTGATTATTCATTATGTTCCACACACTGTGCTGAGTGCTTCACATGGATTTTCTCACTTAATCTTTACAGTGCCATTAAACATGGCAGGTTCATTTCCTTTTACCTGAAACCCCATTCAAATGATAGCATCATAATATGAAATATGTAACAGACATCATTCATTAACTACCTAGTACCCATTCCCCTGCCCTTCTTCCTGGCCAAGAGAACACCAATTTTGTTCAGGGCATCAATATGTCAAACTGATATCTCAGTTTTCTTTGCAGCAAGGAGCAACTACATGACTGTATAGGAGCCAGTGAAACATAAGGAGATATCTGTTTTGGGAAGTTCAGGAAATGCAACACAATCCTTATCCTTTCCTGCCTTCTTCTTGACTTAATAGTGAATATTATGTGCAGCTGCGCTTTTCATTATTTTGACCATCAGGGAAAGGTCAAGAGAATCACAGAGACATTGGCACTCATATCACTGAGCTACTGAACCAAGGCCAGTAACCATCTACCTCCAGACTTCTTGTTACTGGGAAAAATGAACTCCTATTTGTCATATCCATTTTCAGTAATGGTTTTCTACTAATCTGCAGCTGAAAACATTTCTACTGGATACAAAACTATAATATGAACAAGAGATTTCAACAAATTAGAAGGAAAGCAGATGGAGGAGTAACTACACAGAAAAACAAAGGATGCCACAACCCAAGTACTTGCAGAAGCAAAAACAATGAGAAGCAAGTCAGCTCACCTCATGGAAACCCACAGTAGACTCAGGATTTGGAGGCACCAAGGACTGCAGAAGACAAGACCTACAGATTTAGCATTTGGAGCTTCCCCAACAAAAAGCCAGCTCTCCATCAGTCACCACCATTCCTCAAGCCAACAAGTCTACTATTACATGTTGGAAAATTTCCTTAAAAGTCTGTTTATTCTTGGCTGTCTGTTCATATTTATGAGTAAGTCACTGAAAATATGATTGTAGGGAAAGCCTGGGTATGAAAGAGAGAAGCAAAACAAACAGAAAAAAAGAAAAGGCAAGGAGGGGTGAAAGAAAAAAAAACTTAGAGGAAACAAAAACAACACAAAAAGCAGAAGATAACAGCAAAAAGAAAAACACATTATCCTCAGGGAAATATGGAAAAAAAAATAAGAACAAGATGCTATGAAGTAGAAACAGTCAAAATATTGCAGCAGAAACAAACAAAACTAAAGGAAGGTTGGAAGATGAAGTTGAGGCAATTTCCCAGAAAATAAAGTTTGGAGACTAGGTGAGAAAAGTTGAAAATTAGAGAATCAGGGCGACATAGAAATTTCAAAAGAGGAGAACCAAGAAGAGAGAGAGAAAGAAATTGTCAAAGGAAGACATTAATTCTCCTCCTCCAAGAGCCCAACATCTAAAGTGAAATTAAAACACGCATAAAGGCAGATGATTGTGAAAATGCAGAAAAAGAGGGAGAAACTGAACATCTAAAAAGCTTTCTGAGAGGAACAAACAGGTATAGCTCCCAAACCTTTGTATGAGAATGACATCAAATCTCTCAACAGCAACGCAAGTCATGGAATTATGCCTTCAAAGTCCTGAGTGGAAGATAATTTTTGGCATAAAATTTTACAGCTCTAACAATCAAGTATGAGGACAGATGAAGGCAGGCAGATGAAGGATACAAACTTTTTGTCTCTCAGGCACCTTTTTGGGGGAAGCTTACGGAGAATTATGTGTCAACAAAATAAGGGACTAAATCAAGGGAATGAAAACATGTAATTGAGGAAACAGAAACCTGCTCCAGAAAAGGGGCAAGAGGCTAAACACCAGAATGAATGCTGTTCAGCAGGTCTAGACCCAGACTGGGAGGAAGACAAGCTTCCAGGGAAAGGTATAACCGATAGGTTATGAGATGCACGTTGACATTTGGAGGTAGATCTACTGTGGGGTTAGAAAAATAGATTGATAGGTATATAGAGTTTCTTTTAGAGAAAAGTAGTAAGTATTAGATTGAACAATATGAAATTGCTCTTTTATAGCTCAAAATTTTGCCCAACATTGGCTGTTTCGTACCTTTCAATGTAACCTACCAGTGAATAATATGATGCAGGAAATCTGCAACAAGAACTCTAACAATAACAATAACAAAAGAAAAGTTGGAGGAATATGTGAAACAAGAATGTCAGATATTGTTATTGAAACTGGGTAATAGACACATGGGGTTGGTTCATTGTCCTGTATATGTTTGACCATCCCATAGTAAAAAGCAGTAAAAACAAAAAAAAGAAAAAAGAAAGAAAATCATGACAGCATAGAAATGGGCAAAATTTCAGTAATCTTTCAAACACCTGGAGGAATTTCCACTTAGCAGTGCTCCGAGTAAGTTATAGAACCACTGGACACAAATAGAAAAAGTCAGTTTTTGAAAGAGCCCATCTACCCTGGATCATCAGTCATGGGTTAAGCAACATCAGTGGGTTAAGCAACATCAGGGATGTTTCACATCCCCCATTTCATCCCTTCCTTTATATTGATTCCACTGATTCTAGGATTGCATTGTGCAACAAAACAGTACTGACAGCTGTTCCAAATGCTTAGATCCAAAACTGAATAAGGCAATCATTTCTCACTGCCCATCAATTATCTCCCAGTTCATTTCTCTTCTTGTCCAAACTAGATTCCGGGATTCATCATTCTATCCACACCCTTGTAAATATCCTTAAGCCCCTGCTCTATCACTTCTGCTCTTTGTAGCTGGCAACAACCAGCTCTGGAATGAACCCTACCTCCTGCCTTCTCTGCATCTGTACCCAGAGAACTAAATATTACTGGAGAAAATCATCTAAACCTGACAGGCTTAATGTTATATTTATTATTGCAAATCGTAAACTGGCAATTTTACTATTGTTGCTGTCTTAAATGCAGCTAAGTTACTTTAAAGAAGCAAAGTGTAAAACCAACAGCCAGCTTCACAACAAAGCAATGGATGCCAGACACTCTCATGGTATCCACAAGGAACTGAAAAAAATAAATGGCATGTTAGAATTCTACTCACAACAAAGATATTTTTCAAGAATGAAGGTAAAATAAAAACACACAGAGACAAAAACTGAAACACAGTTCTCAGGTAACACATCACCAGCAGGCCCAAATTAAAGAAAATACTAAAGAACATTCTTTTGGCAGAATGGAAATATTCCTACACAGAAGCCCAGAGAATTTAGGAGGGAAAAGAGCAACAAAAATGGCAAATCTATAGGAAACCCGCCAAATACTGACTTTTAAAAATAATGTCTTATGAACTTTAAAATAGATCATTAAAATACACCACAATAGCATCTAAGTAAATAGGGAGATAAATGGCCTTAAAAGGTGCTATAGATCTTGCATTGTTGGAAAAAAGAATAAAGGCCTAAATTAATATCAAAGTTTGATATGTTATGGTTGTATGTTGTATCTCCAGGAAAAGCACTAGTAAGAGAAATAAAAGAATATACAACTTTTAAACTAATAGAGAAAAAAAAGAATAATAAAAAATATTCAATCCGAATGAAGGCTAGAAAGAGGAAACAACATAGAACTGATAAAACAAGTGGAAAGAACACAGTAAGATATAAATTTAATTCTAAATATACCAGTAATTCCATTAAGCTTAAATGAACTAAACAGTCTAATTTAAAAACAAAGGTTATATGACTACATAAAGAAAAAAAACTCAACTATATGCTGTTTAAAATGGACACATATAAAACATAATGAGAAAGAAACACTGAAAATGAAACAATGGGAAATAATTCTATTCAAACACATTCATAAATTAAGCTTGTATAACTCCATTAATATCAGATAAAGTAACTTTAAGGCAAAAAGCATTATTAAAGATAGAGAGAAACACTTTACAATGATACAAGGCTTAAGTTACCAGGAGACTACAACAGGTCTAAATTTGCATGCATCAAATAACATGGACTCAAAAGATATATATAAAAAATTGACAAATCTACCAGAAAAAAGAAGGAAGTCCACAATCATAACTGGACAAGCAGTCAAAAACAAAACCAGTATGGGATTTAGACAATATGATGTTGCAAATTTGATTTAATGAACATATAGAACTCTATATCCAATGATTATAGAATATACATTCTTTGTAAGGCATAGAGAAGTTTTATAAAAATGATCATATACTGGGCCATAAAAACAGTCTCAACAAACTTCAAAGGATTGAAATTATATACAGAATGTTCTCTGATTATAAGGTAATCAGGTAGAAATCAATAACAAAAAGATACCTAGGAAAGCTAGATATATTTAGAAACTAATAAATATATTTCTACATAATTGATAGGTCAAAGAGAAAATTACACTGAAAATTAGAATATATCTTGAAAAAATAATTTTTTAAATTGTATATAAAAACTTATGATACAGATAAAACAGTGCTTAGAAAGCAAATTGGCTTTTTAAATGGCTTTTAAAATGCTATATATTTTTAAAAGAAAGGCTAAAAAATCAATTCACTAAGAATCCATCTCGAGAAGTTAAAAAAAAGAGCAGCAAACTAACTACTAAGAAAATCAAAGGAAGAAAATGATTGCAGCAAAATTAATGAAACAGGAAACATCATATATAGAAAGGATCAACAAAGGCAGAGGTTCATTCTTTGAAAGACTAAGAATATTGACTGATAAAGGCCTAGGGAGAAAAAAGACAAAAAACAAAAAACAAACAAAAAAGCCCAGACAACTAATGTCAGAAATTAAAGGTCAACAGCACTATTCATACTGCAATATTAAAAAGATAATAAGATTTTATGCCAATAGATTGGAAATTTTAGAAAATATGGACAATTTTTTTAAAAATACAACTTACCAAAATTGACAAAAGGAAAAGGAAATATGGAAAGTCTTATAAGTTTTAAAGGAATTCAATCTGTAATTTAAAACATTGGGACAGGGCTCCCCTGGTGGCGCAGTGGTTGGAAGTCCGCCTGCCAATGCAGGGGACACGGGTTCGTGCCCCGGTCCGGGAAGATCCCACATGCCGCGGAGCGGCTGGGCCCGTGAGCCATGGCCACTGAGCCTGCACGTCTGGAGCCTGTGCTCCGCAACGGGAGAGGCCGCAGCAGTGAGAGGCCCGCATACCACAAAAAACAAAACAAACAAACAAAAAAAAATTGGGACAAAGAAAACTCCAGGCCCAGAATTAATTGGTGATGAATTCTACTATTTACAGAATAATATCAATATTATAAAAATTCTAGACAAACATAACTTAACTTTGACATTGTAAGAAAGGAAAATTACAGACCCATCTCTCATGTGAACATACATGTAAGAATCTTAAACAAAATATGAGCAAACAATATCCAGCGATATATAAAAAGGAAAATCAGTCATGACTAATTTGAGTTTATTACAGGAATATAGTACTGATTATATTAGAATATCAATCAATATAATTTGTCCCAATAACAGAATAAAGGAGAAAAATCATATCATCATATTAATTGATATAGAAAAATTATTTGTTAGAATGCAGTATCCATTTGTGATTTTAAAAGTAGAAGGAAATTTTAATAATCTGATAAATAGTACCTACAAAAAAACTTTTACCAAGTATGCTACTTAAAAGTAAAATGTTGAAAGTTTGAGATCAGTAACAAGACATGGATGCCAATTATTACTACTACTTCTGCACAATATTATACTTAAAGTCCTAATCAGTGTAGTGAGCAAGGAAAAGAAATAAAAGGTGAAAGAATAGGAAAGGAAAAAATAAAACTCTCATTATCCTCAGATAATATTCAAAACAATAAAATTCAAAAGAATCTTCATGCAAATTATTAGAATCAACAAGTCAGTCTAGCAAAGTCACTGGAAATACGGCAATACACAAAACTCAATTGATTTTCTATATATTAGCAATAAACAGGAAAAATGCTTAAGAAGATAGCATTTATAATAGCATCAAAACTATCAAATACCTTGGGAGGAAATATGCAAGACCTTTATGCAGAAAATTATAATATAATATTGAGAGAGTTCAAGAAGAACAAAATAAGTGAGAAATTTATCACATTTATAACATAAATTCTCCCTAAATTTATCTTTACATTCAATGCAATCCCAGTCAAAAGTCAACAGGTTGTTTTGTGGAACTTGACAACTTGATCTAAAATCTACATGGTAATGAAAAGTACTGGAATAGCCAACATAACCTTGACAAAGAATAAGTTAGAAAAACTTATCTACCAGATGCCAGGACTTATGATAAAGCTACAATAATTAACATGGCATGGTAGTGGTGCAAGGATAGACAAACAGACCAATGAAACAGAACAGAGAATCCAGAAAAACAGACCCATGAATATGATCCATGGACACTTGATCCAAGGTGATACTGAAGGAGAAAGATCTTTGCTTTATACTAATTCATCAACCTGCACATTAATATCTTATGCATTTTTCTATATATGTGTTGTAGTTCACTATAAAAAAGTGTATTGATGGGTAAAACTAAAAGTAATAATAGTAAAGTAACATAGAAGAATAAAATTGTTACAAACTACTATTATACTAAATATGAAGAAACCAAGTTAGTGTACAAACCAATTATTATACTAAATTTGAAAAGATTGAACTCTGCCATTAAAAGAGAAAAACTTTCAAAATGTGTTAAACAACAAAACATAGCTCTATGTTGTTTATTAAAAGCATCCTTAAAATGATCAAGAGTGGATAAAAATATAAAGGTAAACATAGAAATACCAATGAAATGTAAATTTAAAAGAAAGAGGGAGTAGCAAGGTATAAATTAAATTTAAAAGCATCAAAATGTATAAAGACAAACACTATGTAATGAAAAAAGACACTGTTTATGAAGATGACACAAGTCATATATCTGTAGTATCAAACAACACAACGGCAAGAAATGTAAAGAAAAATTAAACTGCAGTGATAACGATGAAAATACAGTTATACAGAAAGACTTCAATACACCTCTTTCATGGGAATTCCCTGGTGGTCCAGTGGTTTGGACTCCACGCTTTCCCTGCCGAGGGTCTGGGTTCAGTCCCCGGTTGGGGAACTAAAATCCACAAGCTGGGTGTGGTGTGGCACGGCCAAAAATAACCCGAAAAACAAAAACAAAATACACCTCTTTCATAATTAAATGGATTTAGTTGTCAAAAAATACTGGAATGGAATAATATAATCAACACATTCAAAGACAGATAGGTAGATAGATAGATAGATAGATAGGTAGATAGATATGAAATCTCATATGCCTCAGAAAGAGAACATATGTTCCTTTCAGGTCTCTTTTACAGCAAACATCATTGGGTGTCTCCCTAACAGTCATTCCTCTCTCCTCTCTCTCTCTTCCTTCTTGATGCCAAATCCCACTTGTTAGAAGGAAAGCTAAAAATGCCAGATACTTCCCTAGTATCACTTGAAGCCAGGGCATAGGCTTGAGACCTTGCTCTGTCCAGTGGAACCTGTAGAGCTATCTGCCAGGGTCTTTTAAGAATTTCCTCTCTTAGAAGAGAAGGGAAAAACTCTCACATTCTTCCTGCTTTGAATTGATCCTGTGAGGGTGTGAAGGACTTGCAGGCAAGCAGAACAGATAGAAAGTCAGAGAAACTGATCCCAGAACCCTAATATAATGGAGCAACCGCACCAACCCTGGAACTACCTGCCCCAGTTTTTTGGAAAGTGAGAAAAATCAGCCCCTTCATTAAGCTACTTTTAACAGATATTCTATTTCTTGCAACCTAAAGCATCCTAATTGGATCACCCATCCTAATTGATCTATCCAAAATAAATCATGTCATCAGAAGGGTTTAACAATTTTTTCAAAGTAGAGATCTTCTAGACCCCATTCTCTGATCATCATCAAATAAAAATAGAAATAAGAAATAAAAGGTGACTAAAAAAACATAACCACTGGAAGCTTAAAAAACACATACACAGAATACCATTGGATATTTGCTCAAAGAGCAAATAAAACATGAAAATACAAACTCTCCAGAAAGCGATGAAAAGAAGACTTTTTACCAAAACCTATGGAACAACTCAAAAGATGTGTTTAGGGTAAATGCCAAATTACCATCTTTAATGTAAAAAGACTAAAATTAAAGGCAACTACCACTCATGTTGAAGACTTAGAGACCAAGCAGCAAAGAAATAAAAAAGAGGGAATTAATAAAGATAAAAGTTGAAATTAAGGAAATGGAAAACCAAAAAAGTAGAAATGATCAATAAATCCAAAAGCTGCTTTTTAAGATATACCAATAAAATAGATAAATTTCTTACAAGACTGATTAAGGGAAAATGAGGAGAGAATAAAACTATATAAGATTAGGAATTTTCAAAGGAGATATAAACACAGATACAGAAGAGATTTTATAAACTATAAAATCTATAACCACAAATTTGAAACCATAGGACAAGTGGATAATTTCAAAAAAGAATTGGATAATTTCCTAGCAAAATATAAATGAATCTGGGAACAAGTGGCAAACCCAAATACACCAATTACAATAGACCAGATTGGAAAGGTGATTAAAGGCCTATCATTAAGAAAGCACCAGGACCAAGTGATTTCATAACTTATTTCAGCTAACCTAAGAACAGTAATCCCAGTATTATTTAAATTATTCCAGAATGAATGAAAAGGGAAACTTCCTAATACATTTCATGAACCAGCAGAACTTTTAACACCAAAACCTGATACAGTAACACCCCTCCCCCCCAAAAAAAGGAAACCATAATCTCACTTATAAGTACAGATGCAAAATTTCTAAATAAAACATTGGGAAGCAGTATTCAGCAATGACTCAAGAGAATAATACACTGTGACCAACCAGAGCTTAATTCAAGGAATGCAAGAGTGAAATTCAATGTAATGAAGTTTATTTACCAAAAATCAACAGCAAACATCATTCTTCATCATCATGGTGAAAAAATAAAGCCATTTCAAATAAAATCAGAGACCAGATAGGAATGCTTGCTATGGCTATTACTATTCAACATTGCTGTGAGGAGGTCTAGCAAATGAAATAAACACTGGATAAAAGATACACTATTTCGGCTAACTACAGAATTGTATACTTAGGAAATCTAATAGACTATAGTTTACAAAAACAAACAAACAAACAATCAAATCTAGTACAATTAATGAGAATATTTGATAAGGTAACTCTATGATATAAGATAAATATATAAACATCATTAGGCTTTCCTTATTCTAGCATAAATACCCAGAAACAAAAATGGGAAAAATATTCCATACATAATCGTGAAAAAAAAGCAATAAAATATTGTTATGGAATGAATGTTTGGGTCCTCCCCAAATTTATAGCTTGATGCTTCATCTCCAATGTGATGGTATTTGGAGGTGGGGTGTTTGAGAGGTCATTAGGTCATGAGGATAGAACTCTCATGAATGAGATTAGTGTCCTTATAAGAACAGGCCAGAGAGCTAACTAGCTCTCTGTGCCATGGGAGAATAAAATGAGAAGTCAACAGTCCGCAACCCAGAAGAGGGCCCTCACCAGAACCTGACCATGCTTGCACCCTGATCTTGCACTTCCATCCTCCATAACTCTGAGAATTTCTGTTGTTTATAAACCACCCAGTCTATTCGGTGCTTTGTTACTGAAGCCAAACTGACTAAGGCAAATACTTAGGCATAAACTCTGCAAGAAAAGCACAAAACTTAGATGGTGACAACTAGAAAATCACATTGAAGGATAAATTTTAAAATCTGAACAAATGAAAAGATATCCATATTCTTAGATGGAAAGATTTAATAACAATTCTCTTTTATCATAAAAAATGTGCAATTAAAAAGCAAGTAAAATATGGGCTACTAAAAGAGAAAAGAGACATTAGGTAAAAGCTGAGGAAATCTGAATAAACTATGGACTTTACTTAATACCCAGTACATTAATACTGGTTCATTAATTGTAACATATGTATCATACTAATGTAAAATGTTAATGGGGAAAGGGTGAGGAGTATATGGAAACCCTCTGTACTATCGTCACAATTCTTCTGTAACTCTAAAACTGTTTTAAAAAAGAAAGTTTTCTTTTTTTAAAAAATATATTTGTAAGACAATTAGGGAAGTTTAAAAAAACAAATATTATTCCAATTAAATAGATAAAATTATCTTAAAGTTTAGAGAGAAAATAAATGCCCAAGAAAGCAAAAAAGTGAATGAAAAAGAAAAATGAAAGAAAATATACTATAAAGCCACTGTAATTAAATCAATATGGAGTATTAGTATAGTAATAGATATATCAATCAGTGGACCAGAACAGAAAAACCAGAAATAAAATCCAGTTTATATGAGATTTTAATATGTGACAAAAATGTATCTCAATTCAATGGGGAAAGAGTGACTATTTAATAAATGGTGCTGGCACAACTCGCTATCCATCTGGTAGAAAATAGTCTCCAATCTCATATTATAAATAAGAAACAAATTCCAGATGGCGTAGATGCCTAATGTAATAAATAAAGCATCAAAAAGTTAGAAGGAAAGCTAGGAAACAACATACAATCTGTTTTTTAACCAGAAAGAAAAGATAGCCATATCTAAGTTTATAAAAATGAAAAACAATTTATGTTGCAAAAGCTACCATAAACAAAACTAATAGGCAAATGATAGATTTGGGGAATACTTGGAAAAGAGATAACAGATAATGAGTTAGTAGTCATCACCAGTATACAAAGTGCTGTTAAAAATTGGCAAGAGACAAGCAATCCAGTGAGAAAATTGGTAAAGGATGTGAAAAGGGAATCCATGAGAACAAATCCACATAGCATGAAGATGCTCCAACTAACTATCAATTAGAGAAATGCAAACTACAGTAAAAAAAATAATATATCACTCTACACCAGATCAGATAAAAGAAAAATGAGAGTGCAACAGTACCAATTGCCAACAGGATGAATAGAAAAAAATGTAATTGTTTACAGCTGTTCTGAAAAGCAGGCAAATATTTTTAAATTAAAAGTACGCAAGACACTTCAACCAACAAATCACACTCCTAGAAATCTATCTCATAAAAATAAAATCACCAATAAAATGTTTATTGCATCATTGCTCTTATTGCGGAAAAAAAAAAAAAGTAACAAAATGAGTTCCCAGCAATAAGGTAATAAATAATGGTACATCTATACTGTAGAATATTAAGCAGCCATTAAAAAGAATGAATTAGTGTTACACTATTTAACTTGGAGGGATTTTCCTGGATGTATCTTTGAATGATAAAATGAGATGCAGGGACTTCCCTGGTGGTGCAGTGGTTAAGAATCTGCCTGCCAATGCAGGGGACACGGGTTCGAGCCCTGGTTTGGGAAGATCCCACATGCCGCAGAGCAACTAAGCCTGCGAGCCACAACTACAGAGCACACGTGCCTAGAACCTGTGCTCCACAGCAAGAGAAGCCACCGCAATGAGAAGACCATGCACCGCAACAAAGAGTAGCCCCCGCTTGCCACAGTGAAAGTGGCCTAGGGAAAGCCTGCTCGCAGCAACGAAGACCCAACACAGCCAAAAATAAATAAATAAATAAATTTATATAAAATAAAATAAAAGTGAGATGCAGAGAGGTGCATACACCACAATCCCATTTTTAAAAAGCAAACATTGAACAAAACCCCCAAATATATGTGCACCTGATTGTGTGTGTGTGTGTGTTATGTAAAGGCAAACATGGAGACAAACATGGAAGGAAACACACACAGGTTGCTAACACAGATGACTGGCAGCATGGCAGGGAAGAAGGGTGTGCAGTCGTTGGAAAGGAAAAATGGGCAGAATGTATGATATGATTATATTAAGGAAATTAATCAAAAACTTGCTACAACATGGATTAGGGTATAACATGATTGGCATGAGCGTCCATCCTCCATGTGGTCCCCATTCTCAAACTATATCATAGTCATCTGGCATTTTCTCATCCATTGAACTATTAGTTCTGTATAAGTTGCTCACAGTCCTCTCATTTGTGCATTCTGTGACCATCCTACTGAAAAATATAATTTTTCCACTAACTGTTACCCCACATTTTATGAAATCGAATTTTGGACCCCACTCTTCAAGTTGGGGTATGGTTTATACACAAATGCAAATATGTACCTATACATAAAGAAATTAGAAAAAAATAAGGAATTGGTACTTGTATGTTTCTTGATTGTTGAATGTCCATAAAGTAAAAATTACTATTACAGAAAAATATGCATGAAGTATTCTATTTCAGTAAAAGCACGCAAAACCCTAATTTTAAACATACAATTAAGTATTTTTAAGTGAAAAAGAAAGCTTTGGATAGGATTCACAAAGCCACTGGCTCAGGTTACATAAAGGGGAAGGAAGTAGAAAGGAGGGGCCGATTACTAACTTTGCTTTTATACCTCTCTACATTTTATTACTTCACTTATTACAACAAGTAAAAAAGTATTGCTCTTGAAATCTGAAAACATTAAGAAAACAAAGATAAACTGCAAATAAAATAAATTGGGTATTAACGAGTAGCTACCTCGTAAGACATGTTGTGAAGATTAAATGAGATAATCCATGTAAAGTGCTTAGCACATTACCTAACATGTTGCAAATGCTCGATAAATAGGAGCAATTTTTATTGACTACAGAGAGCAGTGGCAGTTAGGAAGCTGAAAAGATAACATCTTTGAAAATGACACTGTGTACACAAAGCACTTTTTTCCCTATAACTGAATCTGATCTCCTTTGCACTGCAAGGACTCATATTACCATAACTATACAGCTCATCAAACACACTTTCACTGACAGTAAAAATAAAATTACAATTAGATAAATAAGATACTTAAACAATACAAAGGAAATGGCAACTTTTTGCCCTGAAGGCTCTTTAAGAACTTCAAGAACCATCCTAAAGCACTATGCTTCTGTCACAACCACTTCAGATGAGAAATACTTGACCCTGGATGTTTCCCTCATATTAGAGGAGACTGAACAGAACACATTTCATACAGATTGGAGAGTGATGCTATTGCTCTTTCTGAGGGCCTGCCCAAGTGGGAAATCCATTCCTAGACGTAGAAATTCCACTCTCAACTCTGAAAATTTCTTTGCTGGTCTGCCTAAAAGCATGTTGGTTTAGTGATAATCTACAAACTAAATTTGGTCCATCAATTCTATTCTTATTGTACAACCAAACATTGAAATAAGTTCATAAGTTGCATGAGTGTGTTATTAGTCTTATTACTTACATGGAATTGACTTTATCTTCAGGGCCTTGCACTTGGCCTGTCACAGTGCCTTTGCTGGTATTCTTCACCCAGCCAACCACCCCTATTTTCCTTGCCTCATCTTCGGCGTACTGGTTTCAGGAGAAAACAAGAGAGACGAAGTCCATCATCAAAGGTCTGAATTTACAACATACTTGATTCTAACATTCAAAAAGGTATGGTCACAAAAAAGCTGATTACTTTAAAATATAGTCTATGCCAAAGATTGTGTAGCCGGCCTATAGTAATACCTATATTTACAAAAACTTTCGTTTAAATGGTATTTTTTGTGTGTGTGCTAAATTCCACATTCAGTAAAGACAAGCATGTTATGAGAAAATAAACTGATGGTGGGAATTATTTCAGAAAACAATTTCCATGACGTGTTTTGGAATCCATAAAACTCAGTTGCTTTGCCCTCACAACCAGCTAATGCTAAATTACACTGTCAATCGGGGTTTCAAATGATGATCACTCCAAGATTCTTAATCACTGAGCAAAAATATCCAGTTATGATCAACATAAAGTATTGGATTAAAAGATTCCAATGTTCTCTGTTGACTCTGGACTTGCCACGCAATTGTTATAATTGCCTATGAGTAAATTTATTTCTCCTATTATTCGTAATAGTTTTTTAAAATTCCTTTTCCTGATTCCAAATTCAATTATGCTACCAGCACATGCAAACCTAGAAACATTTTTATTTTGTATTACTTTAACTACATCACACTAAAATTCTTGTGGAGCCAGAATACCAGCATTTTTTAGAAACCTGCTCTTCTCCTGTTTGGAGGCCAGGGTGACCAAGAGCTCTACACTCCACGTCCCCAACTAAATGAAGCAGAACAAACCAAGCTGATTACAGCTAGGATTGCTGGAAGGGCTGGGTTCTGAAAATGTCATGCCTTCATAGATAATAATGAAAAAGGAGACAATCTGAACTCCAGGGGATGCAACTATCTCAAAAGGCAGAGACTTGACTTGTGGGAACCTGTTAGAACCCTTAGAGGTTAGGAACAGAGACCTAGCTAGTGATTCCCAGCTCAAACAGTAGGTGAGAATACATACCACGTTTAACTTTTAGGAAAGGAGTATTATATTTTAAAAATAGATATTTTAAAATTATTTTAAAATAAATAAATAATTAAAAATAAATAAATATTTAAAAATAAATATCTAAAAGGCAGCAAGGAGTTTTAACTTTAAAAACCTAGGAACCACTTCCTTATGCAACAATGGGCTTTTCTCATTTTGCAATTCAAGATATGTACCCTTGACTGGAGAGATTCTTCCATCCAGAACAAGTGGAAGACCCCACACTGGGTATTAAATATACCTAATCAAAATGTTTAATTGGATCACCCCAAGAGAGGTACTTTCGAAGTTCATAGAAATATTAACGGAAAACTAGGAAGGCTGTAATGTTTTTAATAGGCTACTTTTAAAAGACATCCTTAATAAAAATCTCAACCAGTAACTTGAAAGAAATACAAATATTTCTTCATTCACTGTCAAGGACAGGAAATTAGCAATAGATTAGCACTAAGTAGATAACTGCTCGTCTCTGTGACTAAATAACAGTGGGGGCTTCCCTGGTGGCGCAGTGGTTGGGAGTCCGCCTGCCAATGCAGGGGACGCAGGTTCGTGCCCCGGTCCGGGAAGATCCCACATGCCGCAGAGCGGCTGGGCCCGTGAGCCATGGCTGCTGAGCCTGCGCATCCGGAGCCTGTGCTCCGCAGCGGGAGGGGCCACAGCAGTGAGAGGCCAGCGTACCGGAAAAAAAAAAAAAAACAAACCAAAAAACAAACAAACAAAAAACAGTGGGGGTGGGAGGGAGATGGCAAAAAATAATAAACAGATTGGTGACTTACCATTCTGAAGCAAACACCTGTATAAGAGAAAGATGAAAAGAAATGTCAGGTTGTCTACCTTTAAAAAATTATATATTTCCTGACTTAGCTTTCATCTAGTTTATTAAATAGTAAGTAAATGAAATGAACAAAACCTTTAATATCTGAATGTATTCAGAAAGTGTTTTTTTAAAAATTATTTTCTTTTAAAACAAAAAGAGAAAAGGAAGGTTATTTTTGGAGAAAAAGAATAATATTCTGAAACCAAAGTATAATGAAACGCCAAACTGCATATTCCTTCTATTTTAAAATGCTAAATAAAACAAAATAATTACTACAAGAACAGTTGAGTGTGCTGGCATAAAACTTACCCACCCTCAGCTTTTAGAATGTCCTCTTTAGGGCCTTCCCTGGTGGCACAGTGGTTAAGAATCTACCTGCCAATGCAGGGGACACGGGTTCGAGCCCTGATCTGAATCCTTTTTTTTTTTTTTTCTTTCCTGCGGTATGTGGGCCTCTCACTGTTGTGGCCTCTCCCGTTGCGGAGCACAGGCTCCGGATGCGCAGGCTCAGCGGCCATGGCTCACGGGCCCAGCCGCTCCGCGGCATGTGGGATCTTCCCGGACCGGGGCACGAACCCGTGTCCCCTGCATCGGCAGGTGGACTCTCAACCACTGCGCCACCTGGGAAGCCCTCGAGCCCTGATCTGGAAAGATCCCACTTGCCACGGAGCAACTAAGCCTGTGCACCACAACTACTGAGCCTGTACTCTAGAGCCCATGAGCAACAACTACTGAACCCCACGTGCCACAACTACTGAAGCCCATGCGCCTATAGCCCATGCTCCGCAACAAGAGAAGCCATGGCAATGAGAAGCCCGCACACTGCAACGAAGAGTAGCCCCCGCTCGCCGCAACTAGAGAAAGCCCATGTGCAGCAAAGAAGATCCAATGCAGCCAAACATAAATAAATAAATAGAATGTCTTCTTTAAATACAAGGACTAAATTCAAGTTTAAATGTAATAAAACATTTCTATTTTAATTCCACATTCTGGAAAAGGCAAAACTACAGGGACAGGAAACTGATCTGTGATTGCCAAGGGCGGGAGTGGGAAGGAGTGGGGTGCTGAAAAGGAGCACGAGGGAAACTTGTGGGGTGATTGGACTGTTTTATGTCTCAGTGTGCTGGTAGTGGTGGTGGTTACATGACTGTATGCATTTATCAAAACTCATTGAATTGTATACTAAAAAGGGTGAATATTACTGAATGTAAATTATACCTGAATTTTTAAAAATTAGAAAAAAAATAGGCAAATCACAGGGGATAGATCAAATCAATCTCAGAGAGGTCAAAAGATATTGCTTCTCCAAACAGCAATTGAGCCTGGTTAAGAGGATACAGAAGACAAGATGAGTGGCTTGGGTAATTTTATGTAGTTTTGTAAGCGGATTTATAATAACAAGGAGTATCATTTGTTTCCTGAGGGTAGTGTACTGTGGTACCAAATGAATACGAAGAAAAAAAGAGTAGTGGAGCAACAAAGACAGGATAGTATCACAAATGAAATTCTTATGGGGCTATAAAAAATATTTTAAAAGATACCTCTAGGGGTTTCCCTGGTGGCGCAGTGGTTGAGAGTCCGCCTGCCGATGCAGGGGACACGGGTTCGTGCCCTGGTCCAGGAAGATCCCACGTGCCGCGGAGCGGCTAGGCCCGTGAGCCATGGCTGCTGAGCCTGTGCTCCGCAACGGGAGAGGCCACAACAGTGAGAGGCCCGCGTACCGCAAAAAAAAAAAAAAAAAAAAAAAGATACCTATAAATGTGAGGGAAGGATGAGTGGGGAGTATTGATGTGAAGAAGAACCAGAGGGTAATCTGTTATATAGATGGAGGGAAAGACATGAGTCAGTAGATATAAAAGGAATGGGCAGAAAATTCAAGAGAAACTTCAGGTTAACCAGACCACGTAGAAGAGACAAAACAGGCAGAACTGTGAAGTGTGCAGTCATTTTTTCCTGGAGTGAGGGGATCCCAGAAGACATTGACTAAGCAGAGTTGAAGGTTTGGGTCCAGGCCTATTGTGCATATTCCCCTCTGAGTTTCTCAACAGTGAACAGCCCCAAATGATGTTAGCATTAAGAAAAGAAAGTACATTCAACTGAAGTAAACAGAAATTGGAAACATATGGTCCAGCTCTTTCCTATTCAGACCGGTCCATGAACCAGAGGCACCAGCATCACCTGAGAGGTTTTTAGAAAATCAAATTGTCAAGCTCCTCCCCAGGACTAAAGAAGCAGAAACTCTGCAGGTTGCATCTAGGAATCCAATTTGAACATGCTCTCCAGGTGATTTTTATGCCTGCTAAAGTTTAGAATCAATGGTTGGCTCCACCTTAAAGGAAGGTCTGGGAAAGGTCTGAAAAGGATTTATCTTTCAGGTGAAGAATTGCATCTCAAAGGGGAAAACTCCAATCTTGTAGGGTACTGCAGGTCTGATGCATTTCTCATTCATGCTGTTCAAATTCGTGTTGGTAATAAATCATGTACTTGCATGTCAATATTGCTTCAGCTATTTTACAGGTCAACAGCGCTACTTGAAAGAAACCATGGACAATGAAAAGACAAAAAACCCTGTCCTGCACTCTAACTGGATTTGGTGCTGGAGCAGAGCAGGCAGCCTGTCACTTAGGTTGCTCCCTCCACCCTTACTACTTGCTGCCAGAAACATCGGAGCTGCCAGAAAGAGAGGTTAACAACAAGCTGCCCACTCCACCCCACCCCACCCCCGGTGAAGAGCGACATCCTTTCAACATTTATGAATTCCCAGCAGCCCTTCCACCATCTATTTACTGATGACAAAAAGGCCATTTGCTTAAGGTGAAAGGATTTGAGGAATTTTTAAAAGAGTTATCCAACACATTGCAGGGTTACGGAAATTACCTACTCCAGTCTGCTAATGAAATGTTCTTTTCACACAGACATAATCTAAGAATCAGGCAACTCATATATTTAATAAGCACACTAGGGACTTCCCTGATGGTGCAGTGGATAAGACTCCGCGCTCCCTATGCAGGGGGCCTGGGTTCAATCCCTGGTCAGGGAACTAGGTCCCACATGCATGCGGCAACTAAGAGTTCGCATGCCACAACTAAGGAGCCCACCTGCCACAACTAAGACCTGGTGCAACCAAATCTATAAATAAATATATTTTTTTTAAATAAGCACACTTTTAGACATTCTGATTATTCACTTAACAAATATTCATTGTCTAATTCTGCAGAGAATGAGATGAGTAAATAAGACAGTGCTGCCATCTAGGAGCTTACAGTATAGTGAGGAATATAGACAAGTAAAATGGCAATTAAAATGTAGAAGACAACAGGTACAAACTTCCAGTTATAAGATAAATAAGTACTAGGGATGTGATGTACAACATGATAAATAAAATTAACTTATGCTTATGTTACATATGAAAGTTGTGAAGAGAGTAACTCATAAGAGTTCTCATCACAAGGAAAAATATTTATTTTTTTTCTTTTATTTTGTATCTATATGAGATGATGGATAGTCACTAAACTTATTGTGATGATCATTTCATGACGTAAGTCAAATCATGCTGTATACCTTAAACTTATATAGTGCTGTATGGCAATTATATCTCAATAAAACTGGGGAAAAAAGAATAATAAATAAAACTTTAAAAATAAATAAAACATAGAACAATTATGAGTTGAAAGATGCATAAACCAGGATGCAAGTGTGAGTTCACAGGACAAACAAATGACCCACCCAGTCTTGGGTAATTTTAGGGCAGGCTTATTGAAAACGGGACATTGATACTTCAATGATGAGCAAAATTAGTATGATGAGAATGGAATAACATTAAAGATGGAAGAGCATGTGCAAGTCCCCAAATCAGGATCATGACCTATTTGGATACCACACATAATTAAATATTCAAAACCATGTCATTGCACTCATTTTACCAATTATTTGTAGCCCCAAACTTCATTTTCAAGACTTGCTAAAAAGTAGTTTAATTCTGTTTCAACTGTTTCTAGAAAAATGGGTAAAAATGTTTTTACACCCTAGTCCAAGTTATCATAATCTCTCAACTAATCCGCAGCAATGGCCCCCTTCACTAGTCTCCCTATGTCTAGTTCTGCCCTCCTACAGTCTAGTCTCCATAAAGCAGCCAAGGTGGTTTCCTTTCCTTAAGTAAAATCAAATCACTTCCTTTCCCAGCTTAAAACCCTCTGGTGGCTCCCTATCACACTCAAAATAAAATACATTCTGGTTACCACATCCTCCAGGCCCCTTTCTAATGCTCTGTCTCATCTCTTAGGACTCCTCTCTGCTCATTCCATTCCAGCCAAAATTTTCTCCTTCATGTCCCTCAACATGCCAAGCATGTTTCTGCCTCATGGCCTTTGCATTTACTATTCCCTCTGTCTGAAATGCTCTCCCCCGATATTCTCCTTGCTGGCTCCTTCTCATCATTCATGTCTCTGCACCAACGTCATCTCCATAGAGAAATAGTCCCTGACCAATTTATCTAAAACAGCACTGCATCCTTATATGTTTCCTGGATATGCATAACTGATTACCATATGATATTACTAGGTATTTGTTTTTTTTTCTTCTGTCTTGTTCAACACTCTGTCCCTAGCACCTAGACCAGAGCTTGGCACATAGTTGTTGAATAAATGAATGAAAGAAAAACCAGCTGATAAATATTTAAGTGAATTGTTTTACTGTCCTGTAGTAATTCATTATTAACATTGTAAATATACATGCAACCATACTGATTAGAGTTTAAGTTTAATTTCAAAGTGGTGATGATAAATTTACTGTACTCAAAGCCGGAAAGAATCATAAGACTTCTGTGTTGATTCTAGCAGAACTTTACTGCTTTATCTAAATGATAATATATAGTTTGATGTGTGTATGTGTGTGTTTATATATAATATACTATATATTAAAAAGGGTAGCAAGAAGTCACTACATAATGCCTAAGTTGACAAATCAGGAAATATTAATATGAGCATGTTGTTTATAAATAATGGCTTAACAACCATAAGAACTGAAAAAAGAAATGGTTAAATTGGTTGTCTTAAAGAACTTAGAGGACTTGGGATAGAAGACTAGAGCAGGACATGGTGACTGTATTTGTAACTATGAATGGTAAGGGCACACATACATTTATTAAACAGATCTTAAAACAGTATAACTAAAGGATTGTCCTTTAAGTTTAAGAGACTTAATTTTAGGCTAAGTTCATACTGCTTGACAAATTGGGTAGATAATACAAGTGTTGCCCATTGCTTTAAGCAGTGATAAATGGAAAAAAAAATAAGACTGAGATAAATCATATGTGAAAGATTCAATAGGTACCTAACAGAAATTTAGGTTGTCTTGGTTATAAACTAAATATTTTGAGATTGAGACCAGGGAGATCAAAGTCTTTCTGTAGTATGTCCTTTTGCATCACTACTTGGGAAAGACTACCAAATGTAATTACTATGCTGTGAAATGTATTTAATATATGAATATCTGTGACAGACACTGTTAGTTGCCTACACAAAATCCATTTTCCCCTTCTGCTTTTCTAACAGAATTCTGATTTTACTTGAGGCAGCAACATGCTCTTCTATATTTACCGATCTTCCTTATAAGGGGTGGTCCATGTCAAGTGGTTCAGCCAAGTCACTGGTTGAAGCTTTCAAGAAAGCTCTTTGACAGGGACTGTCTCAGCCAGGGGTTTCATCCTTGTTCCCTCTCTCTTCCTGACTGTAGGGTGAATGTAATGATTGGAGCAATAGCAGCCATCTTGAAACCATGAAGGGAAGTCCAAGGAAATCACAGAGACCTTGGCAGCGACATCCCTGAGGGATGGGGGTAGTAGGGGATGCAGAATGACTGGTAAAGGGAACTGTGGGGCAGGGATTCTTTTTGGGGTGATGGAAATATTCTAAACTAGATAGTGATGAAAGCTGCAAAACATTGTGAATACAGTAAAAAACACTGTATATTTAGTATGTTTGAATGCGTTACAAGAGTGAATTTAATATTATGTGAATTAGATCTCAATTTTTTTTTATGTCACACACACAAAAAAGGAAAGCAGGAAACAGGACTGTGACATCATCCTTCCTATCTCTCTCTGTAGAACAAGGACAGTCATTCCCCAATTTGCTCTCCATACAACATCCCTGACTTCTCCTATCATTCCACACCAAAAAACTCTGCTCCGCAGATCATCTTGAAGTACTAAAACCAGAACTAAATAGTTGAGCTCCCTCTAGATGTCACTGCTTATTTCTGGGAGAGAAAGTTTCTTTGCCCTTGTGATAGTTCCTTTAACGGGGAGAAATATCCACTAGTGTGACACTCTTGGCCACTCTCTACCTGTTCCTAACTCCTCGGGGACATGCAGTGACTTATCTAATGGTTAAGTTTGGAAGGAGAAACATATGTAGTCCAGGTGCTTCCTCTTCTTCCTTCGGGAACTAGTTACTCAAAGGAATCATCCCTTCTGTTCTGTTGAGGGAGCCCTGCTGGTGCCTGGGTTGGTGTGTTTAATTCTGCAGTACAGATTATTACAAAGTCTACTTACCTGAAGAATGAGACACATCCCCCAAACTCTGCTTTATTCATTGTCTTACTTGTCAATAACTCACATAATGAAAAGGGGTGTTGTTTACTAGGTCCCTCAACCACAACCCATATTTTAAAGTCTTAGAAGGAATGTGTATCAAGAGGTGTCAGGACGTCCAGCCCATTAACTTTGTGAAGCAGTGAACCATGCAGGAAGTAACTGTTCAAAGCTCTGGAATTTTCTCAGAGTCTTTCTGAGAGTCCCCATCCCTAGTCTGAAGCATTCTGTGCAACAGAGGGAGGTCCATATAGGAAAAAAAGTGAATGTGAACACAGATTTTCTGCAGTTGAGTAGCACTGACTGGAACTGAGCACTCTCAGGACAGGGCCTATACTGGAGAAGTTGCTTCCATGGGCTTCCATGGCCTCTCTGCACTGCTTTCACCCTGCTTGCTAAAGAGAAGGGAAGCTGATATGACACATGCAGTTTTTTTACAGACACACTGCTCTGGAAACTGGGACAGACATCAGCCGCTTCAGTTATGAGAGACAAACAAAATATGCCACTCAATCAAGGCTCAGTCAGCTGCAACTGGACCTTGCTTTGTGAAAAGATGTGTCAGGGAGAAACTCTGAGGTGAATATTCGCAAAGCAAATCATACTTTAAATCTACAAAGAAGTATTGATGTTTAAAGAAACCATATGATGAATTTAAACATCAGGATCCTTTCATGTAAAATCAAATTTTCATATTAACCTGTAATCCTTCATCCTGGGATCGAACTGTATGTGTCAATTTTGAATGCAGGAAGTCATCAAGTCACTACCTTACAAAGCAGCCTTTAATGACTTTAAACATCTTTAATTGTTAGAAAGTCCTTCCTTCTATGGAATAAAATTCTGCCTCACTTTAACCTTTCAACATCCATCCAAGATCTGTCCCCTGGAGCCACACACAATGGCATCTTTCAAATAGTCGAAACAGCAAATATACTACTGTTTCTTCTCTAAGCCAACTATCCCAAGCACTTGAATTTAATTTGAGATACTTTGGAAGTTCCCACCAGAAGCACAGCCTGTAGGGGATATAAAAACAAGCTAGCTTGACCTTTAAAATATTGGGTGGGCCAAAAGGTTAGTTCAGTTTTTTTCCATAAGATGGCTCTAGTAGCACTTAGTTGTCTTTAACTTCATTCAAAACAATTTTGTTAGATTGTATGTGACATTTGTCATATCAGTGAGCATTTTAAAAAAGACATCAAAATTGGTAAATTTTTGTGTACCCATTTTAATATTGGAGATGAAAGAAAAAAGCAACATTTTTAGCGTATTATGCTTTATTATTTCAAGAAAGGTAAAAACGCAGACTTCCGGGTAAGATGGCGGAAGAGTAAGACGAGGAGATCACCTTCCTCCCCACAGATACACCAGAAATACAGCTACACGTGGAACAACAGAACACCTACTGAACGCTGGCAGAAGACCCCAGACCTCCCAAAAGGCAAGAAACTCCCCACATACCTGGGTAGGGCAAAGCGGAGAGATTCCCGCACAGAGAATCGGTGCCGAGCGGCACTCACCAGCCCGAGAGGCTTGTCTGCTCGCCCCGGCGGCGCTGGAAGCTGAGGCTCGGGCCTCGGTCAGAGCGCAGGGAGAGGACTGGGGCTGGCGGCGAGAACTCAGCCGGAAGGGGGCTAGTGGGCCACAGCTAGCCGGCAGGGAGTCCGGGAAAACTCTGGAGCTGCCGAAGAGGCAAGAGACTTTTTCTTCCCTCTTGGTTTCCTGGTGCGCGAGGAGAGGGGATTAAGAGCGCTGCTTAAAGGGGCTCCACAGACGGGCGCGAGTCACGACTGAAAGCGCGGAGCCCAGTGACGGGCGTGGGACGCTGGGGCTGCTGCTGCCGCCGCCAAGAAGCCTGTGTGCGAGCGCAGGTCACTGTCCACACCGCCCTTCCGGGAGCCTGTGCAGCCCGCCACTGCCGGGGTCCCGGGATCCAGGGGCGGCTTCCCTGGGAGAACGCACGGGCGCGCCTCGGGCTGGTGCAACGTCACGCCGACCTCTGCCGCTGCAGGCTCGCCCCGCACTCCGTGCCCCTCCCTCCCGCCCGGCCTGAGTGAGCCAGAGTCCCCGAAGAGGCTGCTCCTTTAACCCTGTCCTGTCTGAGCGAAGAACAGACGCCCTCCGGCGACCTACACGCAGAGGCGGGGCCAAATCTAAAGCTGAGACCCAGGAGCTGTGAGAACAAAGAAGAGAAAGGGAAACCTCTCCCAGCAGCCTCAGAAGCAGCGGATTAAAGCTCCACACTCAACTTGATGTACCCTGCATCTGTGGAATACATGAATGGACAACAAATCATCCCAAATTGAGGAGCCAGGAGTCAGTGCTGTGCCTCTGAGGTGGGAGAGCCAACTTCAGGACACTGGTCCACAAGAGACCTCCCAGCTCCACATAATATCAAACGGCAAAAATCTTCCAGAGATCTCCATCTCAACACCAGCACCCAGCTTCACTCAACGACCAGCAAGCTACAGTGCTGGACATCCTATGCCAAACAACTAGCAAGACAGGAACACAACGCCACCCATTAGCAGAGAGGCGGCCTAAAATCATAAAAAGTCCGCAGACACCCCAAAACACACCACCAGACGTGGACCTGCCCACCAGAAAGACAAGATCCAGCCTCACCCACCAGAACACAGGCACTAGTCCCCTCCAGCAGGAAGCCTACACAACCCACTAAACCAACCTTAGCCACTGGGGACAGACACCAAAAACAACGGGAACTACGAACCTGCAGCCTGCAAAAAGGAGACCCCAAACACAGTAACATAAGCAAAATGAGAAGACAGAAAAACACACAGCAGGAGAAGGAGCAAGATAAAAACCCACCAGACCTAACAAATGAAGAGGTAATAGGCAGTCTACCTGAAAAAGAATTCAGAATAATGATGGTAAAGATGATCCAAGATTCTATTTCCAAGATCCAAAATCTTGGAAATAGAATAGACAAAATGCAAGAAACAGTTAACAAGGACCTAGAAGAACTAAAGATGAATCAAGCATCGATTAAAAACACAATAAATGAAATAAAAAATACTCTAGATGGGATCAATAGCAGAATACCTGAGGCAGAAGAAGGGATAAGTGAGGTGGAAGATAAAATAGTGGAAATAACTGCTGCAGAGCAAAATAAAGAAAAAAGAATGAAAAGAACAGAGGACAGTCTCAGAGACCTCTGGGACAACATTAAACGCACCAACATTCGAATTATAGGGGTTCCAGAAGAAGAAGAGAAAAAGAAAGGGACTGAGAAAATATTTGAAGAGATTATAGTTGAAAACTTCCCTAATATGGGAAAGGAAATAGTTAATCAAGTCCAGGAGGCACAGAGAGTCCCATACAGAATAAATCCAAGGAGAAATACGCCAAGACACATATTAATCAAACTGTCAAAAATTAAACACAAAGAAATCATATTGAAAGCAGCAAGGCAAAAACAACAAATAACACACAAGGGAATCCCCATTAGGATAACAGCTGATCTCTCAGCAGAAACTCTACAAGCCAAAAGGGAGTGGCAGGACATAATTAAAGTGATGAAGGAGAAAAACCTGCAACCAAGATTACCCAGCAAGGATCTCATTCAGATTTGATGGAGAAATTAAAACGTTTACAGACAAGCAAAAGCTGAGAGAGTTCAGCACCACCAAACCAGCTTTACAACAAATGCTAAAGGAACTTCTCTAGGCAAGAAACACAACAGAAGGAAAAGACCTACAATAACGAACCCAAAACAATTAAGAAAATGGGAATAGGAACATACATATCGATAATTACCTTAAATGTAAATGGACTAAATGCTCCCACCAAAAGACACAGATTGGCTGAATGGATACAAAAACAAGACCCATATATATGCTGTCTACAAGAGACCCACTTCAGACCTAGAGACACATACAGACTGAAAGTAAGGGGATGGAAAAAGATATTCCATGCAAATGGAAACCAAAAGAAAGCTGGAGTAGCAATTCTCATATCAGACAAAATAGACTTTAAAATAAAGACTACTAGAAGAGACAAAGAAGGACACTACATAATGATCAAGGGATTGATCCAAGAAGAAGATATAACAATTGTAAATATTTATGCACCCAACATAGGAGCACCTCAATACATAAGGCAAATACTAACAGCCATAAAAGGAGAAATCGACAGTAACACAATCATAGTAGGGGACTTTAACACCCCACTTTCACCAATGGACAGATCATCCAAAATGAAAATAAATAAGGAAACAGAAGCTTTAAATGATACATTAAACAAGATGGACTTAATTGATATTTATAGGACATTCCATCCAAAAACAACAGAATACACATTTTTCTCAAGTGCTCATGGAACATTCTCCAGGATAGATCATATCTTGGGTCACAAATCAAGCCTTGGTCAATTTAAGAAAATTGAAATTGTATCAAGTATCTTTTCTGACCACAATGCTATGAGACTAGAAATCAATTACAGGAAAAGAGCTGTAAAAAATACAAACACATGGAGGCTAAACAATACACTACTTAATAACAAAGTGATCACTGAAGAAATCAAAGGGGAAATTAAAAAATACCTAGAAACAAATGACAATGGAGACACGACGACCCAAAACCTATGGGATGCAGCAAAAGCAGTTTTAAGAGGGAAGTTTATAGCAATACAATCCTACCTTAAGAAACAGGAAACATCTCGAATAAACAACCTAACCTTGCACCTAAAGCAATTAGAGAAAGAAGAACAAAAACATCCCAAAGTTAGCAGAAGGAAAGAAATCATAAAAATCAGATCAGAAATAAATGAAAAAGAAATGAAGGAAACGATAGCAAAGATCAATAAAACTAAAAGCTGGTTCTTTGAGAAGATAAACAAAATTGATAAACCATTAGCCAGACTCATCAAGAAAAAAAGGGAGAAGACTCAAATCAATAGAATTAGAAATGAAAAAGGAGAAGTATCAACTGACACTGCAGAAATACAAAAGATCATGAGAGATTACTACAAGCAACTCTATGCCAATAAATTGGACAACCGGGAAGAAATGGACACATTCTTAGAAATGCACAACCTGCCAAGACTGAATCAGGAAGAAATAGAAAATAAGAAGAGACCAATCACAAGCACTGAAATTGAAACTGTGATAAAAAATCTTCCAACAAACAAAAGCCCAGGACCAGTTGGCTTCACAGGTGAATTCTATCAAGCATTTAGAGAAGAGCTAACACCTATCCTTCTCAAACTCTTCCAAAATATAGCAGAGGGAGGAACACTCCCAAACTCATTCTACGAGGCCACCATCACCTTGATACCAAAGCCAGACAAGGATGTCACAAAGAAAGAAAACTACAGGCCAATATCACTGATGAACATAGATGCAAAAATCCTCAACAAAATACTAGCAAACAGAATCCAACAGCACATTAAAAGGATCATACACCATGATCAAGTGGGGTTTATTCCAGGAATGCAAGGATTCTTCAATATACACAAATCAATCAACGTGATACACCATATTAACAAATTGAAGGAGAAAAACCATATGATCATCTCAATAGATGCAGAGAAAGCTTTCGACAAAATTCAACACCCATTTATGATAAAAACCCTGCAGAAAGTAGGCATAGAGGGAACTTTCCTCAACATAATAAAGGCCAAATATGACAAACCCACAGCCAACATCGTCCTCAATGGTGAAAAACTGAAACCATTTCCACTAAGATCAGGAACAAGACAAGGTTGCCCACTCTCACCACTCTTATTCAACATAGTTTTGGAAGTTTTAGGCACAGCAATCAGAGAAGAAAAGGAAATAAAAGGAATCCAAATCGGAAAAGAAGAAGTAAAGCTGTCACTGTTTGCAGATGACATGATACTATACATAGAGAATCCTAAAGATGCTACCAGAAAACTACTAGAGCTAATCAATGAATTTGGTAAAGTTGCAGGATATAAAATTAATGCACAGAAATCTCTGGCATTCCTATATACTAATGATGAAAAATCTGAAAGTGAAATCAAGGAAACACTCCCATTTACCATTGCAACAAAAAGAATAAAATATCTAGGAATAAACCTACCTAAGGAGACAAAAGACCTGTATGCAGAAAATTATAAGACACTGATGAAAGAAATTAAAGATGATACAAATAGATGGAGAGATGTACCATGTTCTTGGATTGGAAGAATCAACATTGTGAAAATGACTCTACTACCCAAAGCAATCTACAGATTCAATGCAATCCCTATCAAACTACCACTGGCATTTTTCACAGAACTAGAGCAAAAAATTTCACAATTTGTATGGAAACACAAAAGACCCCGAATAGCCAAAGCAATCTTGAGAACGAAAAACGGAGCTGGAGGAATCAGGCTCCCTGACTTCAGACTATACTACAAAGCTACAGTAATCAAGACAGTATGGTACTGGCACAAAAACAGAAAGATAGATCAATGGAACAGGATAGAAAGCCCAGAGATAAACCCACGGACATATGGTCACCTTATCTTTGATAAAGGAGGCAGGAATGTACAGTGGAGAAAGGACAGTCTCTTCAATAAGTGGTGCTGGGAAAACTGGATAGGGACATGTAAAAGTATGAGATCACTCCCTAACACCATACACAAAAATAAGCTCAAAATGGATTAAAGACCTAAATGTAAGGCCAGACACTATCAAACTCTTAGAGGAAAACATAGGCAGAACACTCTATGACATAAATCACAGCAAGATCCTTTTTGACCCACCTCCTAGAGAAATGGAAATAAAGACAAAAATAAACACATGGGACCTAATGAAACTTCAAAGCTTTTGCACAGCAAAGGAAACCATAAACAAGACCAAAAGACAACCCTCAGAATGGGAGAAAATATTTGTAAATGAAGCAACTGACAAAGGATTAATCTCCAAAATTTATAAGCAGCTCATGCAGGTCAATAACAAAAAAACAAACAACCCAATCCAAAAATGGGCAGAAGACCTAAATAGACATTTCTCCACAGAAGATATACAGACTGCCAACAAACACATGAAAGGATGCTCAACATCTTTGCTCATTAGAGAAATGCAAATCAAAACTACAATGAGATATCATCTCACACCAGTCAGAATGGCCATCATCAAAAAATCTAGAAACAATAAATGCTGGAGAGGGTGTGGAAAAAAAGGAACACTCTTGCACTGCTGGTGGGAATGTGAATTGGTACAGCCACTATGGAGAACGGTATGGAGGTTCCTTAAAAAACTACAAATAGAGCTACCATATGACCCAGCAATCCCACTACTGGGCATATACCCTGAGAAAACCATAATTCAAAAAGAGACATGTACCAAAATATTCATAGCAGCCCTATTTACAATAGCCCGGAGATGGAAACAACCTAAGTGTCCATCATCAGATGAATGGGTAAAGAAGATGTGGCACATATATACAATGGAATATTACTCAGCCATAAAAAGGAATGAAATTGAGCTATTTGTAATGAGGTGGATGGACCTAGAGTCTGTCATACAGAGTGAAGTAAGTCAGAAAGAGAAAGGCAAATACTGTATGCTGACACATATATATGGAATTTAAGAAAAAAAAATGTCATGAAGAACATAGGGGTAAGACAGGAATAAAGACACAGACCTACTAGAGAATGGACTTGAGGATATGGGGAGGGGGAAGGGTAAGCTGTGACACAGTGAAAGAGCGGCATGGACATATATACACTACCAAACGTAAGGTAGATAGCTAGTGGGAAGCAGCCGCATAGCACAGGGAGATCAGCTCGGTGCTTTGTGACCGCCTGGAGGGGTGGGATAGGGAGGGTGGGAGGGAGACGCAAAAGGGAGGGGATATGGGAACATATGTATATGTATAACTGATTAAATTTGTTATAAAGCAAAAAAAAATTATATTGCTTATAAGACGAGAAAAACAATAAATGTTATTAGTTTAGAGCTTTGAATAAATTGCTTTCAGATACTTCTAACACTTTCAAGGCAGCCATTTATAAATTATTAATAGTACACAATAAAAATGTTCCCATTTATTTGTGAAAAAAAAAAAAAAAGATGACTCAAAAAGAAAAAAAAAAAAAAAAAGAAAGGTAAAAACGCAACTGAAATGCCAAAAAAGATTTGTGTGGTGTGTGGAGAAGGTGCTGTGACAGATCGAATGTGTCAAAAGTGGTTTGCGAAGTTTTGTGCTGGAGATTTCTCACTGGACGATGCTCCACAGTCGTGTAGACCAGCTGAAGTTGATAGTGATCAAATTGAAACAATAATTGAGAACAATCAATGTTATACCACGCGGGAGATAGCCGACACACTCAAAACATCCAAATCAAGCACTGAAAATCATTTGCCCCAGCTTGGTTATGTGAATCGCTTTGATGTTTGGGTTCCACATAAGTTAAGTGAAAAAAATCTTCTTGACCATATTTCCGCATGCGATTTTCTACTTAAATGTAATGAAAACTTTCCGTTTTTAAAACAAATTGTGACAGGTGATGAAAAGTGGATACTGTACAACAATGTGGAATGGAAGAGATCATGGGGCAAGTGAAATGAACCACCATCAACCACACCAAAGGCTGGTCTTCATCCAAAGAAGGTGATGTTGTGTATATGGTGGGATTGGAAGGGAGTCCTCTAATATGAGCTCCTTCTGGAAAACCAAACGATTAATTCCAACAAGCACTGCTCCCAATTAGACCAAATGAAAGTGGCACCCGACGAAAAGTGTCCAGAATTAGTCAACAGAAAACACATAATCTTCCATCAGGATAATGCAAGACCACATGTTTCTTTGACGATCAAGCAAAAACTGTTACAGCTTGGCTGGGAAGTTCTGATTCATCCACCGTATTCACCAGACATTGCACCTTCAGATTTCCCTTTATTTCAGTCTTTACAAAATTCTCTTAATGGAAAAAATTTCAATTCCCTGGAAGACTGTAAAAGGCACCTGGAATAGTTCTTTGCTCAAAAAGATAAAAAGTTTTAGGAAGATGGAATCATGAAGTTGCCTGAAAAATGGCAGAAGGTAGTGGAACAAAAGGGTGAATACTTTGTTCAATAAAGTTCTTGAAACTTTAAATGAAAAAATGTGTCTTTTATTTTTACTTAAAAAACCGAAGACACTTTTTGGCCCACCCAATACTATCCTTATTGTCTAGTGAGAGACACAGATAGGTGTACACAAATAACTATAGTTGAATGGAGAGGGACTTCCCTGGTGGTCCAGTGGGTAAGACTCCATGCTCCCAATGCAGGGGGACCAGGCTTGATTCCTGTCAGGGAACTAGATCCCACATGCCACAACTAGAGATCCCACATGCCACAACTAAGACACGGCATAACCAAATAAATAAATAAATATTTTTTTTAAAAAGGGAGGATGGATTTGGAGAAGTAAAAACAAGAAGTAGAACAGAACTACAAATGAAATGCTATAGGAAGAAAGATGAGAAAGGGAATTAGAGTTAATCGTATTTCTTGACTTTAATGTACTAAAATTTTCAACCTCTAAAACATAACTTTTCCAATTACCTGTCTACATAAGGAAAAATGTGTACACCTAAATTATGTGGTGTCTGACAAAGCTATTTAGTAATTATCCTAATTTTCATTTTAAGCAATCTTAAAACTGCTATTTATTTCTGTAGTCTAATAAGTTACTCCCATTCTAAATCTGAGTCAATCCCATCAAAAACAAACTGTTAAATTTCTAATGCACAGGTAAACCAACAGATTGCCACAGTCCATTTCTACAAGTGTCGTCAGTATTTACCTGAGAGTTGGTAAAGCATCTATACACAGCTTAATCAATTTCTCTTTCAAATTTTCAGATTATTCTTGATGTAATTGTAATTAAACATTTATAGGAACATTATAAGCCATGCCACAGTTACAAATGCTCTAAAAACCCAGGAGGTCAGTCCCCTACTCCCCTATCCCTCATCCCAAAGCCCCCAATGTAACAGAAGTTGGTGGGAAAAAAGCATGGAGGTTCTTGAGAATATGGAGATAAAGTAGAGGATGGAAAGGGAGGGGAAAAAAAGAGTAACTTAACAGTGGACAAACACTATCTCAGCCAGGTGATCAAGGTTAACCTCAACAGTGATAAGTCATGTACCCTTGATATGCTGATGAGAATGGCACTTTACCTCTGTGGTCTTCTTCCTGATAACCCACAACCTCAGTCTTACAACAAAAATACCAGACAAATACCAGTGTGGGAGCATTCTACAAGGTACCTAGCATCAAAGTACTCCTCCAAACTGCCAAGGTCATGGAAAACAAGGCAAGTTTGAGAAACTATCACAGTGTAAAGGAGCCTAAGGGGACAAGATGACTCAATGTAATGTGATAGCCTAGATGAATCCTGAACAGAAGAGGACTTTAGGTAAAAACTAAGGAAATCTGAATAAAGTATAGACTTTAGTTAAAAATAATGTATCAATATTGGCTCACCAGTTGTGACAAATGTACCATACTAATGTAAGATGTTTACAGTAGGGGAAACTGGATGTGGAGTATACAGGAACTCTCTATAGTATCTTTCTAACTTTTCTATAATTCTAAAACTGTTCTAAAACAAACAAAAAAATTATTTTAAAAAAATAGAGGGAAAGAAGCAGCAATGGAGAGCAGCAGCAGCCTGATGGAAGAAATGTTCACATATTGAGATATGGGAAAGTCATTCTGGCTTATCCAGGAATTAACTTGACTTTTATGCTAACTAAAACAGCCTGTTTGTGGCTTATCAAACACTGTACATCTGCTTTAACTGTTAAAGAAAAGGGCACCTTAACCAAAAGTAAAGAATGTCCATGTTGGGCTTCCCTGGTGGCGCAGTGGTTGAGAGTCCACCTGCCGATGCAGGGGACACGGGTTCGTGCCCCGGTCCGGGAGGATCCCACATGCCGTGGAGCGGCTGGGCCTGTGAGCCATGGCCGCTGAGCCTGCACGTCCAGAGCCTGTGCTCCGCAACGGGAGAGGCCACAACAGTGAGAGGCCCGCGTACCACACACACACAAAAAAAAACAACAGAATGTCCATGTTAAAAATAAAGATTAAATGCCTCCCTTTCTGGGATGCCAATGCTGGTACTTCTTTGATGATAGGACTCTCTTCCCAGGTGCCAAGGACATACTGGCTCACTGTGTACATGCTGATCTGTTTTTTTGAAACCTTGAAGGAATGAACCGCTGATCTGTTAGATGTTCTTTGTTCTGACAAGATATAAAACTGTGCTGGAAACCATGCTTCTCCAGAGCAGTTCCTCAGAATTACCTGAGAGACTGTCTCCCCAGCTATAGTCCTCAGTTTGGCTGAAATAAAACTCTTTTCTATTCCAATTATAGATTGTTTATTGATTATTTCTGTCAACAAGCCTATAGCTCTACGAGTGGACTCTGCAGAAGGGCCTGAGAAATAAACCCACTATTTGTAATATTATTTCTATAAATGTATTTTCCTGAATTTCAAACAACCAATTTATAAACTAGTTCTTGAAATGCAATCTGTTTGCAAATTAGGGTGTGTGTATTGGAGAACAAGGCAGAGTATATTTGACCCCTAGAACATTCTGACTACCATTTTGGTACCAAGGATGATTTAAATTCAAACATTCTAAATACAAATATAACAGCACACCCCGTTTTTGGTCAGAAAATATTATCTGTCATAAGCTCTGTCATGCTAATTCAATTCACTGATCAATTTTCCATCAGAACAAGACAGTTAAATCATTTTCCATATTAATTTTTATATCATTGAAGCAATTTTCATTAAGAACATTTTTCATTTAAATATTTTAATGACAATTTTATTTATCAATCTATATCTTGTCCATATTCAATGTTCCTAATTATAGCTTCCTCCATTGTAAATGTACCTTCATAGCCATTATTTCTAACAAGTGAGTACTCACTAAGATTTTATTATTCCACAATTTTTAAAGATCCCTTTAATCATTCTCCATTTTACCTTATTAAAATAAAATTAAATTTTTTTTATCATTTATTGTCAATTATTTCTACACTATCATTATGACTCAGACAAAAAGCTAGTGGCTTGTATTTATTTCTTAGGTAATGCACTAAAAAATTGTGAGCAGTTCTGTGAGACACAGAGAGACGCAGACTGATACACAGCAACAGTGATAGTGCCAGCAAGCAACAGAGAGAGTCAGAGACTGCAGTTTTGAATGTGCTGATTGCCTACCGACAAGGTCAAACTTCCTTGGAGCCAAAAAGACCATAAAAACATCCTCAGAATCATCTGGAATGGTCTAGATGGCCAGGTCCAAATGTCCTGCATCAGTGTATGTATGTGTTCGGTTCATAGGTTCGGAGGAAGGCAAAATAAAGGTGGAAAAGGTATTGAGAGGAGGATCAGTAGGATATAGTGATTAAGAGCATGGGCCCTGGTGTAAAACTGTCAAGGTTCAAATCCCAGCACCACCACTTAACTCACTCTGTAACCTGGGAAAGTTACTTCACTATGCTTTAATTTCTCCATTTGTTAAATGAGGAAAATGGTTGAGGTCATAGGGTTGACGATTAAATGAGTACAGAGTTTGGCACATCCTAAATCCTCAGCAAATGTTGGTGTATATGTGTGCAAGTATGTGATTGTGAATTTGTTCCACATACTAGGCCTTGATAAATCAATAGTATGCATGTACTCTCTTCCGTTTAACATACTGTAAACAACAGAGTTATTGCCCTAAAGCTGATTTTTAAACCCCACTGTTTATATATCGTACATTTCTTTCCTATTATGTATACTGTTGCCCCAAATTGATCTTCATATACCATGTGACCACCATATGGACAAAGTGCAATTACATAGTTAAAATGAATAGAAATAGGGCTTCCCTGGTGGCGCAGTGGTTGAGAGTCCGCCTGCCGATGCAGGGGACGCGGGTTCGTGCCCGGTCCGGGAGGATCCCACGTGCCGCAGAGCGGCTAGGCCCGTGAGCCATGGCCGCTGGGCCTGTGCGTCCGGAGCCTGTGCTCCGCGAGGGGAGAGGCCACAACAGTGAGAGGCCCGCGTACCGCAAAAAAAAATAAAATAAAATAAAAAAATAATAGAAATACATTATGTGTTATCAGAAAACCTCATCTAATGGGAAAGTGCTGGTTTTAGAGTTAGAGAGATACAGGATCAAATCCCATTTGTCCACTAACGGCTTGTCCAAGTTACTGACACTCTACCTATTTTAGCATTGTTGAAATAGTACTAAGATATATATCTCACAAAATTGTGATTAAGATTAAGTAAATAATAGTAGGATGCTCAGCACATGGTACACCCTCAGTAAACGTCACACACCCTCAGTAAACGTCACACATGTGCGCACACACGTGCACACACACGCTCCTTAACTACTCCCGTCTCCGTCCAGCAGACCAAATAGTTTGTCAAGTGATCTTTGCCACCATTTTCATTTTTATATACATGTTTCAATGACTTTTTGGGGTAGTTTTCAATCTAGAATACCATACCGCTGGGTGTACCGAAGACATTCTAAAGGGTACAAAGCATGAATAATTTTAAGTAATCAATTTCTGTATCTAGAACTTCCTTTTTTTTTTTTTTTTCCCTAAAACTGACTTGTCTGAGGAGACACCTGTAGTCTGCCATGATTCTCCTTTCCTACCTCCCTTCTCACAGTTACCCTTTGAAAGAAAGAGCTATTTCTTTACAAAAGGCATTCACTCACCCATCCTTTTTCTTATCCTGGTACGCTGCCCCAAAGTGTAAAAACCTCTAGAATACCAAAATACAAAGATAACTCAACCCTTTAATCAATGTTCCATAAAACCCCCAGCTTTCCCCTTAAGAAATAAATTTCCAAAACAAATTTACCTTTTAAATTTTAATAATGTTTATCACACTTTTAAATGTATTTATATTATTTTCATCAAGTGTATTCTAATAATAGTCACAATAGTAACTCAAGCCAAAAGAAAAAAATAAATAAATAGTTTTATGGTCAAAGGAAATTAAGAAAATATATGTATGTGTGTATATATATACACATACATATGCACATACATATTGCAGAGAAGTTTGGTAGGTGACCAATTAGAAATTGCTCAAGCATAACAATGGGATAAAATTCTGTGGGGGAAATGAAATGGAAATCAAATTCAAAGAGGAAAAGGTATGATGCAAAATTTCCCACTGTTAAAAAGCTTTACTTTGAATGAATGATGGCAAATATTAAATCACTACCATATTTATATTCCATTGGATAAATTTCAGTGATTTAACATTTTAAGTTAGAAATAACGATAGTTACAATAAGCCAGACATGACATCCTCTACGATTTAAACTTATAATGTAACAAAAATTAGATAACAACTTAATAATTCTTTTAGGAGCTATACAGGAAAAAAAAAAAAAAAGTATAATCTCCTACAAAGAGAACCCTCAAACACCATCTTAGGTCTCCATCCTGAACTCAAGTCAAGCGCAGTAGTTCAGTGGTAAGTAACGGGGACCACTAGTTCAAAGACCCTCTCTTTTTCCTTCCCCCACTTTATTTTGTCCTCTCGGTCCGCACTCCCCGGACCCCCTTAAATGGCCCACTCCCTGCGCCCGGCTGTTCCTCCTTCTCCCAGTCTTTCCCCGGCTCCGCTCCCCTCCCCACCAGCCCGCCCACCCCAGCTCTTCAGGGCATGCGCCCTTCGCCTCCTTCCCACCCGTGGCTGCTGTGTCATGGCCGAGCGGAAGTCCCAGCCGCTACGGGGCAGGGCGTCCTTAAGATGGGGTGTGCTTGTCGAAGCTTTCTACTCTTCCTCCCCAACACCTCTTTGATCTCCCACTGTAAGGGGGTCCCCTACCCTGCACTCTCCCGATCACTTCGTAGTCCACGGATTTGAGTGGCCTGGCGGTAGACATGGCGGCGGCGAGGCCTCTGCCGAGGAGCTGGAGCTGGATTCGGGGCGCGGTGACTGCAGCGGCCGCGAGAGGGAGGGCGCACATGGGACCGCTCGGCGCACCCCGCGCCTGTCACCAGCCCGGGGCGCGAGCGCGCCGGGGTCACGCGTCGGAAGGCGGCAAATGAGACGGTGGGGACTGGTAGTGAGGGCAGCCCGGGACGCCTGGAAGGAAGAGCGCGCTAGGTCCCTGGCGCCCGAGGTCTCCTTTCCCTGCCCCTCCCTCGTGGTGGAACCAGACTCGCTTCCCGGGAGGGATGCTAGCTACGCGTCCCTGCGATTTAACGAAGCGCTGCGCTTCTTTGTCAGTGTTTGTATTTAAATAAAAGCGGAGGCTTGGCCCAGATGTCAATAGTTTGGTACCCCAAAATGATTCTTTTGAAATGAAAGACCTGCTAGCTCGGTGACTGAGAGTATTTGGTTAGTGAGTAAATTTTTATTAAACGTTTAGGTAGCTGCCAAATCTATCAGGCGATTTTGAGCCGTTCTTAAGGTGACATCTTCATCCTCTTTTCTATTGAGTCAGAAAAGCTTTGGGCCTGAATCCATATTCTAAGTGGATGGTGATATATTCTGGGACAAGAAACTTTAATGGAAACAAAAAATCTTGTCTGCTGTGAACTCATATAGCTTTTTTATGATCTTGATCATTGTTCAGCAATGCCCCCAATTGCCTAGAAGGTTAAAGCAGTTTATACTTTAGAAAATTTTACTTCCTGGTGAGCTGTTATGAAGCAACCCACAACTCCAGAGAATCTGTATACAGCTATTGATAATCTGCTGCCTTCTAGAAATCAAAATCCTTTTACTTGTGAGAATTTGCCTTTCTCAACATATTTGTTGGCTTCGATGTCTTTACATATTTCTCTGCATCTGGCCATATAATTAAAATAATCCTCTGCAATCTGATTCAATGTTATGTGCCAATTCTATTAGCACCAAAAATCATCTAAAACTTGCTTGGAATGTGGTTAAATCATTTACAGTAAAATATATTCTGGAAGTGCTAATCCGGTAATTTTATGTAATGAAGATTCTGGTTTATTGCAGAATCCTCACAACTTACATCTTCCTCTCATCTCCCTTCCAGTTCACTCCATGCAGACCCTAGAATCAACATAGATCTTATGTCATTCTTTTCAATGACTTCACAGTCTCTACACTGCATTCCAAATAAAACTGAAGGTCTTCAGCCTCCACTAACCTCTTATTACCTGCTTCTACCCATCCTATAGGTTATAGGTAACCGATTGTCAAGACACTTTGAGTTATTCAGCTCTCTGAACACACCCTGACTTTAAAAAAAATCTTTGCTCTTGGATCTACTTTATCTGGAATACCTATTCCAGTTCCCAAATCTTCCCATATCCTGTTCAGTTGCCTGTGCAAGTGCTTACCAGATGTCATCCTAGTTATTTACTAGTTATTTACTGTCTTCCGCACTAGTACTGTGCCTTCCAAGAAGTAAGATCTCAAACTGGGTCCTGTCCCTGCCTATCAAAGATCTTGTCACTGACTGGGAAGGTTGACATTTTCCTTTTTTTAATCAATCTTTGACTTTTCTCCACATTTACCCAAGAGTACTCCTGCCAATTATTATGTAGCTTTATTGTAATTTTGGAAGCGCAATGGCAACAGTTGACATTTGCTTAGCTAAAAAATTGACTGTGTCTGCCAACAGCTGAAATTAGCAAACAAATTTTTATGTACCATTTCAGCATGAATTGCCAATATATGTGATTCTAAGACTAAAAATTTTAAGCAAATGTTGCTAATGCTTCAGCTAATTTTAAACAACAAAAACATTTGTGCATAATTAGAGAAATTTTAAAAAATAGAAGAAAAAAATCCATAACCCTAACACAACTTTATCTTTTTTGTGTATTCTCTTATATATATGTTTTAAGTAGTTAATATCGTTGTATAAATTCAACTTTTATTCTTTCTTTTTCCATGTTATAGTTTTTTGTAATGAATATTTTAGTAATTTCATGATACTCTGTTAAGTAGGTATAACCGTAAGTTTACGTACTAATAAGTCCCTGTTGTTACATACTCAGGTTGCCTCTAATTTTTCACTACCATAAAAAATATTGTGAAGGAAATATTCCTTCATATAGCTTCTTTCCCATATTTAAAAATCATTTAGGGTAGAATTTAGAGTACCAAATCAAAGGGTACAAGTGTGTATTGTTTCTGATACACATTACCAAATCATTTTTCAAAGGGCTGTACCAATTTAAACATAAAATTACCAACACTGTATAAGTATATGATTATTTGGCTTTTGATGCAAACAGATGTAAGCAAGCTCTTCACATACATGATTAACTTAGGTGAAAAGTTTTAATTTTGAAACCTGAGCAATAACTTTGGCTTTGTGTTACTGCTGGTTGAAATTAAAAACCTGTTTCCTCTGAGAGACTAGCCCCCAGGTAGAAGGCTGCATGGGTGGGATTTCTTTTAAAATGACCACAAGACCAGATGCCTCCTTCCCATCACACCTAATTGTGGGGACTCATATTTCTGCCCTACCACTGATAGAAGTCACAGTTTGCTCTGAATTCAACCACCTCTTTTTGCTCCACTTGGTAGGCTTTATTCAGGTATCTCCAGCCACAGCCTGTCCTTTTTACTTGCCGCGGGTCTGGGTCAAATACCAGTCCCTTCTAGCTTCAAGGAGTAAAAGCCAAGCTCTCAAAGTGGTTCTTTTAAAGACCCTCTCACTAGGCATGCAGTGAAGGGAAAACACCCTGTTTCTCTCTCCCATGGTGGGAGAGGGGCAAAGAGGGAAAAGCCACAGCTCCCCTAAACTCTCCCCAAAGAAATCCTCTTCAGCCTGAGGAGGGTGTTGGGGTCAGGATTTTAAAACCAGTTTTAAACACCCCTTTTGGACAACATAGCTAGTTTAGCATCCCAGATTGTAATGTGGGTATAACTATTGATTTGTTTTGAGTCTCAGGTCTCAGCTAAAACTGAGAAGTCCCATTTTTCAAATCAACAGAATTCAATATAAACCTCATTTGGATCCTGATTTGAATTTATAAGTTCAAGACATTTGTGAGACCACTGGGGAAATTTGACCACAGGTTGACTATTAAATATTACAGAATTATCTTTAAATTTGTTGTGTGATTATTCATTAGGGGTGTATTTTTTTTAAATGGCCTTACCTGTTAGAGGTATGTACTGAAATATATGTGTGCTATGCTATGAAGTTATGCTATGAAGTTATATTTGGGACTTGCTTTAAAACCCTTGGGGTTGGGAGTACAACAGTGTAGATAGAACAAGCTTAGTAAATTAGAGATAGTTATTGAAGCTGCATCAGGGGTACATGGGGATTCATTATACTATCTCTAATTTTGTGTATGTTTGAAATTTTTATGTAAAGTTTTAAAATAAAATTTAAAATGTAAGGGTCCATTTCATTCTGCAAAATATGTGACCAATAATACTCAAAACTATCAAGGAAAACAAGGATGTCCTGAGAAACAACCAAGAGGAGCCAAAGGAGACATGATGACCAAATGTAATGTGTATTCTGGATGGGATTCTGGAACAGAAAAAGGACTAGGTAAAAACTGATGAAATCTGAATAAAGTATGAACTTTAGTTAATAGTAAGGTTTCAGTGTTGGTTCATTAACTGTGACAAATGATGTACCATACTAACGTAAGACATTAATAATAGGGGAAACTGAGTGTAGGGTATACAGGAACTCTCTGTACTAGCTTCATAATAGTTGCGGCATATTTTAGTTGCAGCATGCAAGATCTTTTGTTGCAGCATGCAGGCTCTTAGTTGCGGCACGCATGTGGGATCTAGTTCCCCCACCAGGGATTGAACCTGGGCCCCCTGCATTGGGCGTGTGGAGTCTTACCCACTGGACCACCAGGGAAGTCCCTCATAATACTTTCATAAATTTAAAACTGTCCTAAAATAAAAAGTTTACTTTTCAAAAGTCCATTTTAATATCCTGTTATATATTCACATAATAACATTTCAAAATAATTTCTCACTGTAGTGCATGAATAGCATTATTAATTTTAAAATATTTTTAAACTATTTCAGTATATGGGACATGAATTAAATTTTTAGTGAACTTGTAAGTCATGCTCACACTAAGGATTAAACAGTTGATTTTCAAAGCATTAAAGCAGATCTTAACTGGATAAAGAAGCACAAATAAATAATTAAATATAATCATACCTCAATTAATGAAAAGCACGTGTTATGGAAACATAGTTCATTTCCAAAAGAAGAAAATATATAAAACGAATAACAACATATCCAGAAGCGAGGAAACTATGGGAAAATATTATGCTTAGCACTGAGTGCTTTAGAAAACATGAAATATGCATCTAGAGGTCTTGATGAGGGAAGGATAAAGTTAAGATTAGCTAAAGAGGGGACAAAATGACAGATACTGCTGCTTGGACACCTCACAAAGGCAACAAATAGCAAAGCCAAGTTTTAAACAGAATGTGCCCAGGCTCTGTGCTATAGCTCCAAGATAGAGAAGAGGAGAAAGGAACAGACACTAACTCAAAAATTAGGCAACGTAGGCCCTTCCCCTCCTAACCCCTCCCAATCACAGACTTACAGAATTGAGCCAGTCTCAGGTCCGCTTTTCCTATGGAAACAAGGAGCCTGTCAGGGGAAGACATCCCTTCCGATTCCTACTTAGTGTACATACCTACACACATGCACATGCACATGCACATGCACATGCACACACTTATCCTCTGAAAGGTATGAATTACATTTACCCTTAGATCTGGGCTAGTGTGACATCAAGGCTTCTCCAGTGTTTAAAACAACTCATTGGGCTTCCCTGGTGGCGCAGTGGTTGAGAGTCCGCCTGCTGATGCAGGGTACACAGGTTCGTGCCCCGATCCGGGAAGATCCCACATGCCGCAGAGCGGCTGGGCCCGTGAGCCATGGCCGCTGGGCCTGCGTGTCCAGAGCCTGTGCTCCGCAATGGGAGAGGCCACAACAGTGAGAGGCCCGCGTACCGGGAAAAAACAAAAAACAAAACAAAACAAAAAGCAACTCATCTACTTCATGATGCCTTTGCTAGATCACAGGATGGGTATACAACATCCATTCCAATCTCCTTCTAGCTTGCTTTCTTATTCTGTAGAGCTGGAAAGGTTAAAGCTACATCCTTGCAATTAGGATTCCTTCTGTTATAGAGGATTCACCATCAGAAACACCATGCTAGATGTGGAGGGAGGGCATGACTGAGGCCGGAGCCCTCTGCTGCTGGTTCCATGACAGGCACAATGGAGGAGCTTAGTTTTTCTGTGGCATTAACTGAGGTCACCATGACTGCGGCCTCTTGGCACTGAGAGTCAGGGTGCAGGACGTGCATTTTACTAGTTAGTATCATGTACCAGGTTCTGGAGTAGCAGCTTCCAGGATGTGGCAGTTTCCAGAACATGGCAGCTTCCTGATGGTGGCAGGAAAGACATAGTTTTAAAGCCAGCAGCTTCCCAATTCAATACATGGTTTCCTGATTGCAGAAGAATCATTAGCTCCCTTGGTGGCCCAGTTCTGCTTGAGATTGATCCTGAAACCTCAGCCTCAAAGTGGTTCTCAACCTTGGCTACATATTAAAATCACCAGGGGACCTTATTAATTCTACACATACACATGCCCTGAGGTTTTGATTCAATATGTCTGCAGTGGATTCCAGAATCGATATTCTTAAAAACAACCCAGATGCTTGGGACACAAAGCTAAGGTTGAGAACCACTGACCCAAAGATTCTTTCTTTCACTAGTCCTCCCAACAATTCCATAAGCTATTTAATACCCAGTGTTAAATCTATTTCTGTTTTAACTGTCCAGAAAGGTTTTTGTTGTTGTTGTTGTTGGGGTTTTTTTGTAACTGAACCTTGACCAAATGCAATGTCTGGGAGCAAAATCTTCACAATAGGGGTAGGTCAAAGTTTAAGCAGAATGAAAGTTCAAATGTGCCATCCTCCTCCTGTCAATAAAGAAGCATTAAAATTTTCAGTGCTGGGAATTCCCTGGCAGTCCAGTGGCTAGGACTCCTCATTTTCACTGCTGTAGGCCCAGGTTCAATCGCTGGTCGGGGAACTAACTTCCCTCAAGCTGCGATGTGCAGCCAAAAACAAAAAAAAATTTTTGTTTTTCAGTGCTTACAAACAGAAGAAATAAAGACTGTAAGAAAAAACAAGCCAAGGGACTTCCCTGGTGGCGCAGTGGTTAAGAATCCGCCTGCCAATGCAGGGGACAGGGGTTCGAGTCCTGGTCTGGGAAGGTCCCACATACCGCAGAACTAAGCCCGTGTGCCACAACTACTGAGCCTGCACTCTAGAGCCGTGAACCACAACTACTGAAGCCCACGCGCTTAGAGCCTGTGCTCCGCAACAAGAGAAGCCACTGCCATGAGAAGCCTGCGCTCCTCAAGCAAGAGCAGCCCCCAGCTCGCCACAACTAGGAAAAGCCCATGCACAGCAACAAAGACCCAATGCAGCCAAAAATAAATAAATAAGTAAATTTATAAAAATGGAAAAAAAGAAAAAGCAAGCCAAGAATGGTAATAAAGCATAGAATTCTGAAAAATAAATTGCCATTGAAAGATTATAGGACTTCTCTGGTGGCGCACTGGTTAAGAATCTGCCTGCCAATGCAGGGGACACGGGTTCAAGCCCTGGTCCAGGAAGATGCCACGGAGCAACTAAGCCTGCGCGCCACAAGTACTGAGCCTGTGCTCTAGAGCCCGTGCGCCGCAACTACTGAAGCCCGTGAGCCACAACTACTGAGCCTGCGAGCCACAATTACTGAAGCCTGTGCACCTAGAGCCTGTGCTCCACAACAAGAGAAGCCACGGCAATGAGAAGACCCCACACTGCAACAGAGTAGACCCCGCTCGCCGCAACTAGAGAAAGCCAGCGCGCAGCAATGAAGACCCAACGCAGCCAAAAATAAATAAATAAATTAATTAATTAATTACAAAAAAAACCTTCCAGTGCCCTGATTGGTTAAATGAACTATAATTTCTGGTCTGTTGCTGCCACCTACCAACTATCCAAGGCAATGCAGGTCATGTGGATGTGATTGCTATTCCAATCTTCCAGGAGTGTTGTTAGTGCCACCTAAGTTCTCTCTCATTTCAGTGTCACACTTCTAGAATCCTTTGAGGTGTGTGCTAAACCCTTAAATAATAAGCCTTTTAAGTTTTGTTAGGGCTCTTCACTCAACAGATTACTTAAGTATGAAAGTATCTTGACCATGAATTACTATCAGATATGGATGGTATAGGAAAAGCAAAAGTTACAAGAAAAGTCATCCAGTAAATGCTGGTTGAACTCCTACTAAGTGTTATGGTTTACAGTATACTCATCTACTGCATCCTTTAAAGTTAGCCTTGTTTAAAAATCACGTGTTTCAGAAATATCTTGTTATATAAATATAACAGGATATCTGTTACATTTATTGATTTGTGATTGTTTTGCAATACAAAAAATTTTCATCTAGAATTATTTACTTTTCTCTACCATTTATAAAATCTTGTCTTAAAGAGGTTGATAATGATGATGAATGTAGTAAAGTGTCAATAATTCAGCACTTAAAACATATTTTGCTGATTGAATATATGTAATTTCCTTTTGAGTCAGTGAATAGTATAATAACTCACATTTGCAGTAGCATTTTACAATTACTAAGACACTTTTAGATACCAACTCCAATGCGATGTTTACAGTAATCCTGTGAATTATGTAGGCCAGGTGCCATCTGTATTTCAGAGGCAAGGAAATAACCTCAGAACATTGAAGGGACTGCCCAAGATCACCCAGGAAGAGACCCCATCTAGAATCTGACCTTCTGAGGTAAAATTCAGAGTTATTTCCACTATGTAACACTACCTTCAAGTAGTCTTTCATTCACTCATTCAATAAATATCTCTCAAGTGCTTACTGTGTGCTATGTTTTGGTGCTGGGGAGAAGGTGGTCTCTAATTCAGAGACAGGGTGGGATAGGGCATAGAGAGATTGTCATGGAAGGTCTCTGAGGAAGCGATACCTGAAAAATGTATAAGGAATGAGCTAGGAAGGAAGTGGGAGAATTTAATCCAGGCAGAAGGAATAGGATGGAGAATGCCTGAGCTTCCCAAGTAGGAAGAATTGAAAGGCCATTGTGGTGAAGTATTATTAAAAAGGGGGAAGATGGCGTTAAATAGGGCTGTCAGTCCAGGCAAGAAGAAACCATATGAGCCGGGCTACGTAAGCCATGGTAAAAAGGCTGGTCTCTGTTCTGAGTATAGTGGGAAGCCAGGGAAGGGTGCTCAGGCTCTATGCCCCACACTACAAGTCAGAAAATTTCCCAGAGTGGGAAACATCAGCGTAAACTGTTCAGCTCACTTCAGTGCATTTCCATTCTCTCCCAAGATCTTGTCACATAAAGTCCTGGATGCTTTAGTTCCTTTCCAATTCTTCAAATATCTGGATATTTGGTTTGGTTTGGCTTTTACTCAGTTTTGGTAGCTATCCTCAGCTGGTGTTTGGTCTGATACAAGCTAACCTGAAGCAAAAGTCTTCTCTCACTTTCTCTGAAGACTACAGGCATACCTCAGAGATAGTGTGGACTCCAGACTACTGCAGTAAGGCAAATATCGCAATAAACTGAGTCACACAAATTTTTTGGTTTCCCAGAGTATATAAAAAATATGTTTACACTATGCTGTGTTCTATTAAGTGTGCAATAGCATTATGTCTAAACAAACAATATACATACTTTAATTTTTTTAAATGTGGAGGGGAAGTGGCCAAGATGGTAGAGTAGGAAGACCTAGAGCTCACATCCTCCCACAGACACGCCAAAATAGAGCAACTATTGATAAGGAAGAATAGCAGTAAAGGTCTTCTATAGCTTAAAATCTAAAGGCGGAACCATAGGACAGGTAGAAGGGGTGGAGACACAGTACAGTCAAGACCCAAACCGCCAGGTAGGCGACCCACAAATGGGAGGATAATTACAATTGGAGAATCTCTCCCCAGTAAGCAAGGGTCCAAGCCCCACAATGCGCTCCCCAGACGAAGGGTCCTGCACTAGGAAGATGAGTTCCCAGAATGTTTGGTTTTGAAGGCCAGTAGGGCTTACTTTCAAGAGAGACAGAGGGCTTACTCTAATACACCACTCTTAAAGAGCACACACAAAATCTCACACGCTCCAGGACCCAGGACAGAAGCAGTAAGTCAAAAGGAACTTGGATCAGAGACACTTGCTGATCTTGGAGAGCCTTGTGGAGAGGCAGGAGGCAATTGGGACTCACCCTGGAGTCATGGACACTGGCAGCAGCCATTTTGGGGAGTTCATTCCACCACAAGGACACTGGTTCTGGGAAGCAGCATTTTGGAATCCTCCCTCTAGCTTATTAGTGCTGGGGCCCAGGCTCACCCACCAGCAGCCTGGCTGCCTTGAGGTCCCTGAGCCCCTAGCTGTCCCTAGACACAACCCCACCTACCAGTGGGCTGGCACTAGCCCTGGTACCCACAGGGCCCTGCATCAGCAGCCAGCACTAACTTCAAGACTTCCAGCCCCATAGTCAGCCATCCCAGAACCCGGCTCGACCCACCAATGGACCAGCACTAGCCCTGGGTACCCCCAGGGCTCCATAGCAAGCTACCTCGTGACCCAGTCCCACCACCACTGGGCTGGCACCAGGACCAGGACTCCCCTGGCCATGTAACCAGCCATGCCGGGACCAAGCCCTGCTCACCAGCAGCTGGTAGCCTCTACACAAGGCAGGGCCTGGTAACCAACTGGACCAGGGACCAGCCACACCTCCCAGTGCACCCACAGTAGTCAGCCCACCACAACAGAAGGACCCATGCAGTCCACATAGAGGGCATTCCTAGAGCAGATAGCTCTGGTGACCAGAGGGGAGTGCATTGCTGGGCCCCATAAGATAATTCCTCCATAGGATGCTTTTCCAAGATAGGGAAACCTAACCAACCTACCAGGTACACAAAAATAAAAACAGCAAATTTGGCAAAATGATGTGACAGAGAAATATGTTCCAAATGAAGGAACAAGATAACCCCTTCCCTGCAAAACAAAGAAAGAAACAAACAAAACAACTAAGTGAAGTGGAGATAAGCAATGTACCTGATAAAGAATTCAAGGTAATGATATAAAGTTGCTCAAAGAACTCAGAAGAAGAGTGAGAAGTTTAACAAAAAGTTAGAAAATATAAAGAAGAGCCAAACAAAGCCGAAAATACAATAACTGAAATTTAAAAACTAGAAGGGACTCAACAGTAGATTAGGTGATACAGAGGAATCTATCAGTGAACTGGAAGACAGAGTAGTAGAAATCACTCAAGCTGACCAGAAAAAAGAAATTAAAAAAAATAAAGTCAGTTTAAGAGACCTTTGGGACAAACATCAAGCACACTAATATTTACATTATAGAGGTCTCAAAAGGAGAAAAGAGAGAGAAAGGGGCAGAGAACATATTTGAATACATAATAGCTGAAAACCTTCCCTAACCTGAGAAAGGAAACAGACATCCAGGTGCAGGAAGCAAGAGAGTCCTAAACAGGATCAACCCAAAGAGGACCACATCAAGACACATTGTAATTAAGAAGGCAAAAATTAAAGATAAAGAGAGAATATTAAAAGCAGCAAGGGAAAAGCAAAAAGCTATGTCCAGAGGAACTCCCATAAAGCTATCAACTGACTTGTCAGCAGAAACTCTGCAAGACAAAAGAGAGTGGCATGAAATATTTAAAATGATGAAAGGGAAAAAACCGACAACCAAGATTATGCTACCTGGCAAGGCTTTCATTGAGATTTGAAGGAGAGATCAAAAGTTTAACAGACAAGCAAAAGCTAAAAGAGTTTAGCACCACAAAACCAGCTTTACAAGAAATGTTAAACAGATTTCTCTATGTGAAAAAGAAAAGGCCACAACTAGAAATACGAAAATCACAAAAGGTAAAATCTCATTTTTAAAGGCAAATATACAACAAAGGCAGTAGATTAACCATTTAATAAAGCTAGTAGGAAGGTTAAAAGACAAAAGTAGTAAAATATCTATATCCACAATAAGGAGTTAAGGGATACACAAAACAAAAGAATGTAAAATATGATGTTAAAAACAGTAATCATGGTGGGGGGTAGTAAAAATTCAGGGTTGTTAAAATGCATTTGAATTTAAGAGATCAGCAACTTAAAATAATCACATATGTATATAGATTGCTATATATAAACCTCGTGGTAACCACAAACTAAAAATAATAGATACACACACAAAAAAGAGAGAGGAATCCAAACATAACACTAAAGATAGTCATCAAATCACAAGGGAAGGGCTTCCCTGGTGGCGCAGTGTTTGAGAATCTGCCTGCCGATGCAGGGGACACGGGTTCATGCCCCAGTCCAGGAAGATCCCGCATGCCGTGGAGTGGCTGGGCCCGTGAGCCATGGCCGCTGAGCCTGCACGTCCAGAGCCTGTGCTCCGCAATGGGAGAGGCCACAACAGTGAGAGGCCCGCGTACAGCAAAAAAAAAAAAAAAAAAAAAAAAAAAAAAACCACAAGGGAAGAGAGCAAAAGAAGAAGAAAGGAATAAATACCTATCAAATATTACTTTAAATGTAAATGGACTCCTTAAAAAATTAAAAATAGAACTACCATACAATCTAGCAATTCCACTCCTGGATATTTATTCAAAGAAAATGAAAACACTGATTCAAAAAGATATATGCACCCCCGTGTTCATTGCAGCACTATTTACAACAGTCAAGATATGGAAGCAACCTAAGTGCCCATCAACAGATGAATGGATAAAGAAGATCTGGTATAAATATACAATGGAATATTACCCAGCCATAAAAAAGAACAAAATCTTGACATTTGCAACAACATGGATGGACCTAGAGAGTATTATGTTAAGTGAAATGTCAGGCAAAGGCAAATACTTTATAATTTCACATATATGTAGAATCTAAGAAACAAAACAAATGGACAAACATAACTAAACAGAAACAAAATCACAGGTAGAGAATGAACAGGTGGTTTGCTGGGGGCAGGGGAGGAGAAAAATAGGTGAGGGAGATTATGAGGTACAAACTTTCAGTTACAATATAAATGAATCACAGGTATGAAATGTGTAGTGTGGGGAATATATTCAAAACTTAAGTAATATCATTGTGTGGTAACAGATGGTAACTAGACTTACCATAATGATCATTTTGAAATGTATAGAACTATTGAATCACTATGCTGTGTACCAGGAAGTAACATAGTGTGGTACATTAGTTATACTTCAAAAACAAACAAACAAACTCATAGAAAAAGAGATCAGATTTGTGGTTACCAGAGGTGGGGGATGGGGAGAGGGGGAACTGGATGCAAGTAGTCAAAAGGTATAAACTTCCAGTTATAGGATTAATAAGTACTAGGGATGTAATGTACAACATGATAAATATAATTAACACTGCTATGCATTATATATGAAAATTATTAAGAGAGTAAATACTAGGAGTTCTCATCACAAGGAAAAAATGTTTTATTTATTTATTTATTTATTTTTGGCCACATTGGGTCTTCATTGCTGTGTGAGGGCTATCTCTAGTTGCAGTGTGCAGGCTTCTCATTGCAGTGGCTTCTCTTGTTGCAGAGCAACGGGCTTTAGGCATGTGGGCTTCAGTAGTTGTGTCACATGGGCTCAGTAGTTGTGGCTTACAGGCTGCAGAGCGCATGCTTCAGTAGTTGTGGCTTGTAGGCTCTAGAGTGCAGGCTCAGTAGTTGTGGCACATGGGCTTAGTTGCTCCGCAGCATATAGGATCTTCCTTCCCAGACCAGGTCTCAAACCCATGTCCCCTGCATTGGCAAGTGGATTCTTAACCACTGTGCCACCAGGGAAGCATTCTATGTTTTTCATGTTGTATCTACATGAGATAATGGATGTTCACTAAACTTACTGTGGTAATCATTTCATTGTGCAAGTCGTAAGTCAAATCATTATGCAGTACACCTTAAACTTATACAGTGCTGCACGTCAACTGTATCACAATAAAACTGGAAGAAAAAAATAATAATGGTGTTGGAAAAATGGCACCAGTAGACTTGCTCAACACCTGGGTGCCACAAAACTTCAATTTGTAAAAACACAGTATTTGCAAAGTGAGATAAAGTGAAGCGCAATAAACAAGTGCCTGTATTTCATTGTCTTCAGTTACCTCAACACTCTCACCTCCTTTATTGTCCTTCCTTCTCTAAGCTGATGACCTTGCCTAACTCCTCAAGGAAAAAATAAAATCCACAAAACCCACTGCTAGCTTGTAGCAAATATGGCAAAGTAGAGCTCTCAGCAGTCCCACAGATCCAGGAAAACAAAAATTAGACTTCAGGGAAACAAACGCAGACAGCACTTGAGAAGTGAGCCCTACATTTGATGTGGCTTTTGCTCTTAGGACATTTACCAGGTCTCAAGCTGTGCAATGGTGAGAAGGCAAGAAACCAAGCAGAAATCATCTGCTAAAAAGATGAGCAGAGCTTCTGGTGATTTCATGGTACTGAGTAGAGAAAAATTATAGTTTAGGGCCCACCAAGGAAGACGGGCCTTGATAAACTCTCCAGATTTCTGTGGCTACTCCTCAAGACACTCTAGGAATAAGGGCAAGTAAAAGTAGACCAACTCTCCCAAAGCCTGTAACAGCCTAAAGTTATCTCCATCCCCAAGAGCAACAATAAGACCTGGTCCCACTCTAACTGTTGACAAAAGGAAAGTTAAATCCTTTTAGGGGAAGATAGCACCAACCAGACTCTATATAAACAAACAAACAAACAAACAAACAAAAAATTTTAAATCGGAGTTAAAAATAATACCAGGCATGCTAGTCTTGGTGAAAATTTGATTAACCATCAAGTTAAGAATAAAAAAGAGAATGTTATTTGAGCAAAACTGAGGATTATTACCCAGGAGACAGACTCTCAGAAGCTCTGAGAACTGTTCCACCTATTAGAAATCGAAGGCACAGTCATACACATTTTTGAGACAAAAGCTCAAACATCAAAATGACATACTGACCTTTTACTTAAAGTTCACCAAAGATATATAGTCCAGGTAAGCACAAACAAAGAGAGAAGCAAAGCCACCATGACCCCTACAGACTTGGGAAAGAATCAATCTTTTAAGAAGTTACATTGCTAGTGTCAGAAGAAAGGGGGAAAAATTTTATCTTTATGGTCGAGCAGGCACTCCCATCTTTGAGGAGGTTTGGTTACTGTATAATTCAGATACACATTGCACAGTAGGGAGAGAGGAAGGAGGTCCAAACAGACAGACAGAGAGAATTTTATGTTTGAATTTTCTTGTCCTGCCTTAAAATATAAATTTTATTTCATCATCAGGAAATAGGACCAAAAGACAGAAAAGCAAGAGAAAAACCGACAATAGAAACAGACCCACAAGTAATCCAGATATGGCAGTTATCAGACATTGATTTTTTCTAAGTAGGAGTATAAGCTTATGAGAAAAATATTGTGAGATTACCAGCTATGTGAAATGTTTATCTGAGGTTGGAAAATGATGAATTTCTGTTGATGCCAATCTGCTCAGCAGTGTGATTCCTCCCACCCCCCACCAACAATGCCATCCTATCCCTTGGACTTTCAATGTGCCTTAGCCCACTCCTAACAGTTAGAATCTCTAGCCCTGTGCTTAAGAATTATTTATTCCAGAACTTTCAAAACCTTTACTGCTTGGGCTCACAACAGGCCCAAAATGCTTCAAATAATGATTCTCAGGAGATGGTGAATAAAGGCCAAAGTAAGACAATTCTGAGGTGTGTGTTTTGCACTGTTTCCCAGAGTTTCCCCATGGAAACTACTGGGGTAGCTGGCTTAATAGTACATCCTCTACTGGATGTGTTCCCTCCTTTGTTACTTCCCCATTTCTCAACCAGTATAATCTATACTTCCCAAATAAACTCTTTTAACCCAAATCCTCATTTCAATGTCTGCTTCTGAGAGAATCAAAACTTAAGCTCTCACAGGTACAGGTGCAGGCATAAATAAATATGTCCAGAGTTGGAGTTTTGCCAGTTAAGTACAACAGAGTGGGGGGGCAAGGAGCATTATTATAAATTTAACGCAAACCTGGGGAAAAGAAGAAAAAAGAAAAAAGGTATAAAATCTCATTGGATATATCCAAGTTCCATATGACTTTCCCCTCTTATAAAATGCCCTTTATTCACCCCCATTGCCAATTCAGACCATCTCAACATCTGCAAGATATCTGAATTTTTTAAAATAACATTCAAAAATATCTGAATAGAGAAAAAACATTCTTCCAGAGACAACTAGATAATATACCAAGAATTGTGTGGTTTCGGAAGGGAATGCTTGAATTATTCACTGAAATAATCATTGAATTATTTCGGAAGGGAATGCTTGAATTATGCCTCAGTTTGGCGTATTACACTGTGTATGCAAACATTCTCTAATACCTGACTTTAAGAGCTCACATTTTATGCAATGCCCTATCAGCCCTTTTAATCTAGCTGCACGTTATAATCACTTGAGGAACATTTTTTACCACCTCCAGAGATTTTAATTTAATTAATGTGGGGTTGGGCCAGGCCAGCATTTTCTTAAAAACCCCACAGTTCTAATGTTTAGCCAGGGTTGTGAACCACAGATCTAAGGGATTGTGATAAATGATGTTTATGTAATGTTTCTCCTTTTCAAAGTGATTTTCAAAAAGTGCAACATACTCAAACTAAAATAAGCCACAGTGGCCTGCACAGGAAACTGTTTATCTGGTTTGTCACTCAGGTCCCAGAATCTACCACCTCAGAAATCTCTCTATGACAATATATGGAAAAGTTCTATACAAAGATGACAAAAAAACTTATGGAACATGACTAAGCTCACCTCTTGTGGTATCTACATTTTACTATACATTAATTTAAAAATAAAGATATGAGATAAACTACCAAAGGTACATAGTAGGGGAATCTGATAACAATCTCCAGTTCTTCCTCATGAAGGAATGTATGAAAACTGTTGGTCATTATGATCAAAGGAATAGTTTCTTTCTCATCAAGTCCTGATTCTGTTCTCCAAGACTCTGCTGATCTTCATCCATGCATCAAGCTACTCTTGTCCCACAGCAGACTGTGTGAGGATGCATCTGGTATCAGAATCCTAATTCTACTTGCAGAGAGTTCTTAATCTGTATGTTTGGAACTGCTCAAAGTTCATTTTTAGTGCCAAGTCTTTACCACAAATAGGGGCTGTCCCCACAGTTATACTCAGGAAAGACTTGCTACCTGCTTTCTTGTTCCATCTGGGGCCAGCTTTGGTCTGTTCAGCTTAGCCCTGTAGCCCTGTAACTCTCTCTCTAACCTGCAGGCTCTGGCATCTGTGTTCTCTGTAGCTGAAAGCATTTCCTCTGCCTGCTGCATGCCCCGGCTGGCTAGGGAAAGGGGAGAGAGTTTATTCTACTCTATCTGTCAAGAGGAGTAACTTCAAGCTGTAAATGGACCACTCATGGTACTTCCTATGGGATACCATTAAATATCCTCTGGCAGTATAGACTCAGAGTGTTGTTCTCTTATATTTCATATCCACTATATTGAGATCTATACTTTGAAATAAATTAATGCTATTTGATCGTCATACAATGTTATAAGTAAAGGAAGAAAACTTATTGTTCATTTTACAGATGAGGAAACTGGGCCACAGAAGCTAAATCAGAGTAAGTCACAGAACTATTTAGTGCTAGAATTAGGATGAATAAAAAGTACAATAACCATTGTGTGGATCCATATGCAATTTTTAATTGTTTATTTGTGTAAAAAGGTACATAACAGAATTAAGAAACAAATGACAAACTGGGGGAAATATTCACAGCATGTATAACTGGAAAGGCTTAACATCAGTATGTTAGGAACTCCTGCAAATCAGTAAGATAAAAGTGCTGCCTTCACAGCAAAATGGTCAGGAAACTCATAAAAGAACAAGTACAAATGGCCAACAAATATATGAACTAACATTTATTAGTGAATACAAATTTAAAACTATGATTTGGTGGATATCTGTCACTTTTTATCTATGCATTATTCCTTCTCCCTCTTTTTGATATGAAACATCATTCTCCTAAATCCCAACTCTGTGGTTCTGGGAGAGCTGATGACACTTGTAATAGACATGTTCTTTCTGTTGATGTATCATCCACCCTCCCTTTTTCTCTTTTACAAATCCTCTGCCTCCCCTGTGAGTCCTTGTGGTTTTGTTGTTGGAGCTAATATCTTCCTCTGTTCTTGTGCCTGGGTGACACACGACTCAGTCCTAACTGATCGGATTATCTCATCCCCTCTGTCACCATGATTGGCTCAGGGATGAACACAATATCCAAGCCAGGCCAACCAAAGTCTTCATTAGAATCTTTGCTTCAAACATCAAAAATGAGGTACAGTCGGCCCTCAGTAACTGAGTTACACACCCAGGGATCCAACCAACTGCGGACCAAAGATATTTGGGGGAAAAAAATTCCAGGATGTTCCAAAAAGCAAAACTTGAATTTCCTGCTTGCAGGTAACTATTTACATAGCATTTACATTATAATAGGTATTGTAAGTAATCTAGAGATGATTTAAATACACCGGAGGAGGCACATAGGTTATATGCTGATACTGCACCATTTTATATAAGGGACTTGAATATCCTCAATTTTGCTACCTGCAGGGGGTCCTGGAACTAATCCTCCTCGGATACCAAGGGACAACTGTACTGTCTTTGAGAGTCATGAGACTTCTGAGTCATTTAAGCCTGAAGCTGCCAGGAACCATTTTTTCAACAGGCAGAGAAAGTTTGCTGAGAATGAAGCCAACAAAGAGAGTGGGATGAGAGATAAACAGCAAGTCGTAATGGCATTGCCTGAGTCCCTGGATCTAGTTGTTCCTGAAAGCAGCACTCTTTCCTAGACTTTTCAGTTACATGAGGCAACATATTCACATGTTTTGCTTTAATCAACTTAAGCTGGGTTTCTATCAAGGAGATCAAATAAGCTCTGATTATTGTAAAATTAAATCAAAGAGAACAAAGATTTCTCTTTCCTCCAGACCTCCTGGACTGAAATGATGTAAGCCCAGAACTGCCTGTAACAACATCTCCCTCTTTAGAAAAAGGCTGTGTGTAACAGGAGAGCAATGAGGACGGCACATTCTCTGACATCAACTGAGTTCCTGAATCAAGTCAACCCTGAGGCCAACATCCTGATGAATGAGGCAATAAATCTCATATTTTGCCTAAGCCAACTTGTATTAATTCTCTGTCATTGTAGGCAAGAGTCCTAACACAATGATATCTTACTTGTATTTGTCCTAAAAAAAATGAGATATCAATTACCCTAAAATTGAAAATAGTAACACCCAATTTTATTAATAATGTGCCAAAATAGGGATTCTCACACACTGCTAGTGTTTGAATACAAACATTTTGTAGAGTAATTTGACTATAGACCTGAAAAGCCTTAAAAATTACACATAGTTGGAGGAGGGAGAAAGAGATGAATAAGTAGAAACTAAGGTATTTTTACGGCAGTGAACTATTCTGTATGATGCTATAATGGTGAAAACATGACATTATACATTTGTCAAAACCCATAGACCTGTATAATACAAAGAGTGAACCCTGATATAAACTATGTACTTTAGTTAGTAATAATGTATCAATATTCATTAATCTATTGTAACCACAAAGGTACCACACCAATGTAAGATACTAATAATAGGAGAAGCTGTGTGGGCGCAGAGGTGTGGATGGGAGCTCTCTATACTTTCTCAACTTTTCTGTTGACCTAAAACTGCTCTGAGAAATAAAGTTTATTAATTAAAAAGAAATAAAGGAAGAAAGGAAGAAAGAAAGAAAGAGAGGGAGAGAGGGAGGGAGGGAGGAAGGAAGGGGAGAATATACGTGGTTTATCCAGCAGTTCTGCAATTATAAATTTCTCCCAAGGGAAGAAAATGGGCAAGGATGCAAAGAATATAAATAAAACAATTGTCATGATAAGGTTGTATGTTATAGTAAAAAATTAGAACTGGAATTTACTCAAATATCCATCAGTTTTCAAAAAAAAGGTTAAATAAATGATGATTCATATGCAGTCTTTGAGAATGGTGATGTCGATTGGGGCTTCTTACCTAGGGTCCAGGGATGAGCTTCAGGGGTTCAAATGCTGGGTCTCTCATGGGAGCCATCTGTGGGTTCCTTGGATGCCCTGTGGGGCCTTCTGACCACATAGCTCCCAGACATGGTGAGCACTATAAGCACAACCAGTGGGACTTTGGAATCCCCTTGCTCTGCAGGTCACCCTCTTTGGGAAATTCTTTTCAAGAAGGCTTAAGTCCAAATACCTTGCACTCCTTAAAAACCCTCAAGCACCTCCTAGGACCTACAAAGTCTAAATTTCTTGGCATGGTATTCAAGGCCTTCTATTATGTGGTTTGAGTTGATTGTTCCAGCCTCATTTCTCACTCAAAGGGGACAATTTTTTTTTTAATACTAGGTACTTTCCTCTGTCATTGTTCAAAAATATAGTCTCTTATGAATAGTGTGATGATGGAATGGTCAAATCAAACCACAGTTTCAAATAGCATTCCTGGCATGGACCACATATAAAGAAAGTTAAAACGTGGCATGATTTTGTACAATTAGATGAGTGTTAAAAAATTTAATGTGACACTAGAGACATTCTCCTCTGACTGGAACAGGGGTTCTAACATTGACCCCATAAAGAGAAAACCAAAGGGTATTTTTTGGTTCTACAGTGAACTGAATTTGAAAAGCCACAATAATGTAAATCTTCATATATCATTTTTTACAATTTTAGAATAAACTCACAGACAAATCACAGAAGACTAAATTGTTATTACAGAAAAGAATATGTTATCTACTTGGAAAACTTAAATTTGCAGCTGGCAGAGTTTGGGAAGTAAGAAGGGAGAAGAGCAAATGAAGGGGAACATCCAAGCACAAACGTCCTCAACAAAAGATGCTCTCTTGGTTGAAGGAAGAGCAGATAGAGATTCAAGGATATTGTCTGAAATCTAAGAGGTGACTGGTGGAGGAAGCAGAGATTAGTGACAAAATTATGTTGGGAGGAGGGAGACGGCAGAGGAGGGAGCCAAGTCGAGTGAGATAAATTCGCACCCATCGAGACAGCTACATCAAGAAACAACACGTGTAGAGGTATCAAGGTAATCACAAAAAGAACTAAAAACAGAAACTGCTAAAAGTAGTTACCTCTGGAGAACAAGTTAAAAGGACACCATGAGGAAGCAATCAGTCAGGTCCAGAATATAGGACATTCTACAAGATGGCTGACCTAGATTCTCTAATAAATCAATGGCATGGGGGAAATTGTGAGTTACAGAGTAAATCACACTTTGAAAACAAAACAATCGAATTCAATGTAGAGACTTCATTTGGGATCCCTATTAGGACAGTTTTGAAACAATCAGAAAAATCTGATTATCAGTTGGATATAAAACAATGATATAAGAAACTGTTAATTTTTTTAGGTATGATACTGGCATGTACATTAGATTTTAAAATATCTTTTGCAGTTAGAAGCATAGTGAAGTGTTTCTAGTTAAAATAACGTGAGGTCTGGGATTTGCTTTTAAAATACTTTAGTGCCTACCCATCCTACCCTTAAAATATAGGGGGAATAGAGAAACAAGACTGGCCAAAGGGTGATAATTGTAAAAGCTGGGTTCATGGGGTTCACTGTACCATACTTTCTGCTTTTATGTATGTTTGAAAATTTTAAAAATAATAGACTGTTTTGTTTTTGTTTTATTTTTTAAAAAAAGCAGGTGCCTCTGGGTTGTGGCATGGGGCTTGGGGAGCAGTGGTGCTGGCAAGACTGTTTTATATTTTTCATTTATTTAATGAATATTTGTTGAGTCCCTACAATGTGAGGCACTGTTTAGGTACTTTGGGGATATGAACAGAACAGATCAAAGTTTCTTTTTTAGTGGGGCTCACATTCCAGTCAGGGAAAAGAGACAATAAAACATAGACATAGACATAATAAATAAATTTTGATATGTTAGAAGTGAATTAGTGCTATGAGGAAAGAATAAAGCAGGGTAAGAAGGACTAGGAGTGGGGCCAGGGTTGCACTGCAGTTTTAAATAACAGGGTCAGAAAGTTCTCATTGAAAAATTTAACATTTGAACAGACTTGGAAAAGGTGAAGATTATAAACCCTTCTGAATTGTGGTTGTTTAATTATACCCATGAATTACTTTGATAAAAAGAATTGAAAGAGATTACTTTAAAAATTAAAACAAAAATCTCCCTCCTTCTCCTTCCTCCTTCTCTACCTATCAAAATTCTCCTTTATTCTTCAGGTCAACTTCAAGTGATCAGCTTTCATGAGGTCTTCTTCATCCACAGCTAGAATTAGCTGCTTTTTTGTGTGTTTTCTTGTGCATCTCTAGTAACTGTAACATGTATTTTATTGTCTTCATATAATATGGCTCTTTATAGCTTTGCTAAACATTTTTACTTTCATTATTTTATTCATATTTACAATAACCTTGAGTGGTTTTTATTTTTATTTTTTATTGGGGTATAGTTGCTTTACAATGTTGTGCTAGCTCCTGCTGCACAGCAAAGTGAACCAGCCCTATGGATACATATATCCCCTCCCTTTTGGATTTCCCTCCCATCCAGGTCACCACTTGAGTGTTTTTTTATTTCAATATCATTATTATTTCCACTTACCAGATGAGAAAGCTAGGGATCTGAAAGAATAAGTGACCTACATCAGACAGCGTCTGAACTCTAGGTCACATTCTCCAAATACAAACGTTACCTCCACTACCTCTCCATAGTTAGTTGTTTCTAAGAGTCTTCTTCTATGTTAAAATTAGATTTGAATCAAAGTACTCTTAGCAAATGATATTAAATCAGGTACTTCAGAAAATCTTAGGAGGAAAAGAAAGTCTCCCACCTAATCAATCCCCAGTCACTTTATAAGGACAATACTTTCTCATCATTTTCATTTTTAGCTCTTCTGGTGGTTGTTTGTGTAACTCTAGATAATACGTTTACACCTCCATGCATCGATCTTATCACCTTTAGATGTTCTCTGCTGTCTCCCATAAAAGGGGAGGACTTAGCCATCTGAATTGCCCTAATGTCTTAGGTTAGGACACTTGACTCTGAGACAGAGATTTGTTGGCAGGGGCTTTGGGGACAACCCTGGAGGAGTGAAAGCAGCAGGATTGAGCTGCAGGAGGAGGTGACCTCCTGTGCAATTGCAACAGAAGCCTCAGCCCACCCCCAGAGCTCTGTGGCTAGGAAAACCCTTCATAGTTGTCATGAATTGAGACAAGGGGGCTGGGCCGTACCCCACCATTGACAATCAATCTGTCATTGGACACAAGCTGGGGAACATAAAATTAGACAAGGTACTTCTCCTCAGCTGAGACCAATTCCAGAAAAAGGACTTGGAGGTAAGTTGCCAGCAGCCAATACTTCTGACATGTGGAGAATGAGTGTCAGTCCTGGCATGGGAATCTGAGAAGAGCGCCACGGCATCCACCACAGGCCACCCCCTACATGGCTCAGATCCACTTACTTCTTACAGTAGATTCACCCTATTTGGAATTAACCCCCCAGATTTCTGTTTAGTTCCTTTGTTTGGAGAACCTTACAAGAACGTTGGTGAGCCAAATTACAGCCCTTGCCTCTGCACATGCTCTCAGATCTACATCTGAGACTCACTATTTCCCTCCTCTACTACCAATTTCAGATTCCCTCCACCCTCAACTAGCACATCTGCTGGTCTAGGTGGCTTAGCTGGGGTGGGGGTGGGGGAACTCTAATCTCCATTCCTGAGGAGTCTAAGTCTGTGGTCACCAAGCCCTTCTCAGGTTAGGTTGGCTAACCTTGTCCACTTACCGTCAAAACTGGGCAGGTGAGAAAGAAGAGATGCTCTGATGGATAAGCTGGGTACCAAACATATTCTTCTCTGCCCCACCATGAAACTGAGATCTCATCCTTTCCTGATGATCGGCATCCATTATTCCTGCCAGGATGTGGTTCCTTTCCCTACTCTTCTCTCCTTCACACCTCACATACTTAACAAGTGCCTGTAAGACAGCTCTAACCCACTGTTCCTCAGCACAGCAAGTTCAACATCTTCAAAACTAAAGTGATTTTTTTTCTTCATTCATACACACGTTCTTCGTCCTTCATCTATCCAGCTCCTGTGCTGGAAACCACGTTCACCTCTGGGTCCTCTACCTCCTTCACCCTCTAAATCTACCAAGTTCTGTAAATTTTACCCCCTAAATAGCTTCTAAATTCACCCTCATTCTCCCTCCCTACAGTCACTATCCTTATTCGGGGGCTCATTTCTCACCTGGACTATTACAAAAACCTCCCAATTGCTCTTCCTTTCTCCAATCTCCCCCACACTCCTCCCATCCACATTACACCACATCTTTTAAGAAGTATGCCATTTCCCTGCTTAAAACTCTTTCAGTGTAAAGGTTTTTCACAAATTGGCTCTTTCCTACTTCTCCACTCACTCCTCTTCCATTCCCCTCTGCACCTGCTTGTCGCTTGCAGCTGCTCAAAGGTAACAAGCTCCCTTCATGCCTCATGCCTTTGCCTGTTCTACCTCTTGTCCCGCGTGTCTCCTGGCAGACTCTACTTCTCTTTGGAGATTTACTTCACTCCACCTTTGACCCTTCCTGATAGGTAGGACTGGCTGCTTCTCGCCCCATGGTCACACTGCAATTCTTCCATACCTTTATTAAGACTCTTATCACATTATGTTCGCTTATTTGCCTTACACACACAACTGGCTGAAATATATTTTTTAAATTGCAATGGTTTTGTACTATATTCGGTTGTGATCCCAATGCACTGTACTACTTTCACAGTTCCTAGAAACAGTAGATAATCAAAAAATGTCAAATGAATGAATGAAATATACAATAGTTGTTCAGGGCATGATGCATCTGACCCACCATCAGTGGCTGAGCATATACTTCGCATTGTTTCCCAATAGTGTTAACTGATGTGTGCTGACTGACCCATATTCCCTAGCCTGACCTCAAGATAACTGCCAAGATTTTATGTTCATAGCCTGAGAATGCACAATTCTAAATGTTCTTCCTGAACAATGAATCAATGACTGTGAATCTGTTTTAGGGAAGGGATGCAAAAATTGAAACAAAACAGGCAGACTGAAGGAACACTGGAGAAAGAATCATCCAGTCAACGAGGGCTCACTCATCTACTACTTACTGTCCAAGGTCTAGCACGGTGGCTGAAATATGGTAGGCATTCAATAAATATATGTTGAATGACTAGAGAAAGATGAGAAAGGAACAACAAATGATGCCCTTGGGAGTGATACAGAAGCTGTAGGAAACTGTCAGGATGACAGAAGGGAGAGAGGTGAGCTCAGTTTTTAAACCATTAACTTGTAAGCTGTTTACACTTAAGTTTTAAGCTGGACACATCCTAAAGGTATAGAAAGAAAGACAAACTAAGAGATCCAGAATTGGAAATGTATCTATTTAAAACCAGGAGCCTGAAATGTACTCCCAGGGAGGCTTAAAGGAAAAAGATAAGGGTCTACAGAGGCAACCATTTTGTGTACTTTTTAATCTCTTCTGTTATTTACCTTCATTATCCTAAATAATACATTTACACTGTTATTTTGTTGACTTTTTTACATTTTAGAAATTATACATCGACTTCCCACTATTTTGGAGGATAAAGATACTGCTTTCTTTCTGTGTCCCCCACACTGATGCACACATTCTTTCCCCCATCGTCCAATATCGTTCTATTACAAATGTACTAAATCAATATTCAGTGTTTGCTTTTTTCATTCATTCATCCAATAAATATGCCTTTGAATTACTTTGAAAATTTTAATCAGGGTATATGATAACACTTGTATTTTCAGTAATTCCAGACAGCTTCTTCTGGGTGTTGCCTTTTGAGAAACATTAGTACAATTTGCCTGCCTATTTTAAAATATAAAAATCAATTTAAAATTAATCAACAAATTATGTCAGTGCTCATTATGTCCAAGGCAATGTTAGGGAGACCAAGATGTCTAAAATAGAATCCCTACCTTCAAAATATGGAAATCTAGATGGTGAAATCATGTAAATACACACAAAAAGTTAACAAGTGAATGCCTCCTGAGTGATACAGGCTGGTAGATTCCACAAGAGTCAGAGGAAGAAGTACTTGCACACTGGGAGCAATAACGGAGTGGGAGAAAATAGCAGAAAGAAAAGTGTTAAAGCATGAAATTAGCATGTCAATGCCAGTAAGATTAGGAATATTTAGCAGTGGAAAATAACAGAGGTATACTTTGACTTCTAAAATATGTGTGTCCTGAAATGTGCACAAGTGTGCATTCTTAAGTTAGATATATCATTATTTTTAAATGCCTCACTTTCGTTGAAGAGTCGCATTGGCTCCCAGAACTCTAAATGGGCATTCCTTTCTGTACTTTACATAATGTAGTCTGTATAAAGCCTGCTTCTAAGAAAATGATTATTTCTAGATTTTTATTTAAAAGCAATAGAATTTCTTAGAAAACATTACTGTATGATTGTTTTCAGTTGCTCTCCTACTTGCATAATTGTGCCTGTAGCATAATGTTATATAGATATCCTGGTGAATTTGGAAAATCTTGTACTAAATTCTTCTTTGAATCTTTAATAAACTAATGCGCTTTGAATCTGAAAAAGATAATATAATATGCAGTGTTTCCAAACTTATTTGATCACAAAATCCTTTTTAAAAAAAATGGAAACAGTTTAGGAAACAGTGATTTCATCCACTCCCTTGAAGCAGTCTCCACTTGTTTCAAATGTCTGACAAATGTTCATGCATGTGCACACATGTGCGCACGTGCGCGCACACACACACACACACTCCCTGTCTCTCCTATCAGAAACTCCTAGGATGGCACTTCCTGCTTTTAGGTGTGACAAGTTGCTCTTTGAAACCAGGAAGACAGATTGGGTTCTCAGACCAAAGTGATAATTAATGATGCAGCAAAATATAGAAAAAAGAAATATATTAACCTCCTAAACAGCTTACGTCTTTGGATAATTCTTTGTGCTTAAACATCACCTCCCACGTCCACCTGTGAGACCAGTGAACCTATGAAACAGTCTTCCCAGGCTCCCCCTCTGCTACCCAGAGTCTGTCTATCGCTGACTCTTTTGCCCCTTTATTTTCCAGTTTTTAGAAGAACAAATGCCTGAACTAACTAATGCCTAGATCACCAGATGCCTGGTTGAAGGCCTTTATGGGTGTCAGTCTACCAGTTCTGAAGAATATAGAGAAGTAATTCAAAGAAACTTCTAGAGTCACCAGAGGTCAGGGACTACATATTCTTTTTATAATTTTTTCACAACATTTATTTTGAAATTTTTCAAACTGTCCAAAAAATGCAAAGAGTAGGGATTCCCTGGTGGCGCAGTGGTTGAGAGTCCGCCTGCTGATGCAGGGGACACGGGTTCGTGCCCCGGTCCGGGAGGATCCCACGTGCCATGGAGCGGCTGGGCCCGTGAGCCATGGCCACTGAGCCTGCACATCCAGAGCCTGTGCTCCGCAACGGGAGAGGCCACAACAGTGAGAGGTCCATATACCACAAAAAAAAAAAAAAAAAAAAATGCAAAGAGTAGTACAATTAATAGCCATACATTCTTCACTAAGATCAAATCATTGTTAACTTTTCTGGCATTTGCCTGTCTCCCCTGTCCCCTGCCACTCTCTCTCTCTTCCCCGCGCCCTCCATTTATGTTGTTTTGAAAGCAAGTTGCACACATCAGAAAATTTCACCCCTAAATATTCCACATGCCTCATCTAAGAATAAGAACATTCACCTACATAATCACAATAGCATTATCACATCTAAGAAAACTGACATAAATTTAATAGTATCATCTAATATACTGTCTATATTTAAATTTTCTGTGAGGGATTCTCTGAATACCACCCCTCAAGGTATACAGAGATGACAGGAAGAGGGTAGTGCAAGGCAAGCAACTGACTGTGTGGCGAAGGCCCTGGAAGCTGAAGTCCATTTTGGCTGACTCTTGTAGTATTCTTTTCCTAAGAATTAATACAATTAAATGGTTAGGAGTAATTAACCTTCTCTCTTAAATGATTGTGACTGTTACTTGTACTTCCAGCAACCCATAAGAAGGAAGTCAAATCTGCATTATTTATAAAATAAGAGCTAAACCAAATACTAAGATTTGATCTAATCCTTGGATAGATAGTCCTTAAATGGATATATTCTCCAGGCTTTTAAGGATGCTGGCATATAAACCATTCTTGTATTTTTCGCAGTAGGAGAGTTTTATTCATCAAGTGCACCTTTCACCTAGAAAGGTGAAACAATATGCTACTAAACAACCAATGGATAACTGAAGAAATCAACAGGAAATTAAAAAATACCTAGAGACAAATGAAAATGAAAACATGACAATCCAAAACCTATGGGACACAGCTAAAGCAGTTCTAAGAGGGAAGCTTATAGGGAATTCCCTGGCAGTCCAGTGGTTAGGACTCTGTGCATTCACTGCTGAGGACCTAGGTTCAATCTCTGGTCAGGGAACTAAGATCCTACAAGCCATGCAGCACAGCCAAAAAATAAAAAAGAGGGAAGTTCATAGCGATAAGAGTTTATCTCAGGAAACAGAAAAATCTCAAATAAACAACCTAACCTTACACCTAAACCAACTAGAGAAAGAACAAACAAAACCCAAAGTTAGTAGAAGGAAAGAAATCATAAAGATCAGGACAGAAATAAATGAAATAGAGACTGAAAAACAATAGAAAAGATCAATGAAACTAACAGCTGCTTCTTTGAAAAGATAAACAAAATTGATAAAGCTTTAGCTAGACTCATCAAAAAGGGAGAGGGCCCAAATCAATAAAATCAGGAATAAAAAAGGAGAAGTTACAACTGACACCACAGAAATACAAAGGATCATAAGAGACTACTATAGCAACTATATGCCAATAAAATGGACAACCTAGAAGAAATGGACAAATTCCTAAAAAGGTATAATCTCCCAAGACTGAACCAGGAAGCAATAGAAAATATGAACAGACCAATTACCAGTACTGAAATTGAATCAGTAATTTAAAAATTTCCAACAAACAAAAGTCCAGTACCAGATGACTTAACAGGTGAATTCTATCAAACATTCAGAGAACAGTTAACACCTATCCTTCTCAAACTATTCCAAATAGTTGCAGAGGAAAGAATACTTCCAAACTCATTCTATGAGGCCACCATCACCCTGATATGAAAGCCAGGAAACGATGTCACCAAAAAAGAGAACTACAGCCCAATATCATTGATGAACATAGATACAAAAATCCTCAACAAGATACTAGCAAACTGACTCCAACAATACATTAAAAGGATCATACACCATGATCAAATGGGATTTATTCCAGGGGTGCAAGGATTTTTCAATATCTGCAAATCAATCAGGGTGATACACCACATTAACAAATTGAAGAATAAAAACCATATGATCATCTCAATAAATACAGAAAAAGCCTTTGATAAAATTCAACATCCATTTATGATAAAAACTCTACAGAAAGTGGGCATATAGGGAACATACCTCAACATAATAAAGGCCATATATGACAAACCCACAGCTAACATCATACTCAATGGTGAAAAGCTGAAAGTATTTCCTCTAAGATCTGGAACAAGAATGGCCACTCTGTATAAAAAAGTAAGTAAAATAAAATTAAAAAATTAAAAAAAAAAAAAGAATGCCCATTCTCACCACTTTTATTCAACATAGTTCTGGAAGTCCTAGCCACAGCAATCAGAGAAGAAAAAGAAATAAAAGGAATCCAAATTGGAAAAGAAGAAGTATAACTGTCACTGTTTGAAGATGACATGATGCTATACATAGAAAAATCCTAAAGATGCTACCAGAAAATTACTAGAGCTCATCGGTAAATGAGTGAATTTACCGGTGAATTTGGTAAAGTTGCTGTATACAAAATTAATACAGAGAAATCTTGCATTTATATACACTAACAATGAAAGATCAGAAAGAGAAATGAAAGAAACAATCCCATTTACCATCACATCAAAAAGAATAAAATATCTAGGAATAAACCTACCTAAGGAGGCAAAAGACCTGTACTCCAAAAAGTATAAGACATTGATGAAAGAAACTGAAGACAACACAAACAGAGGAAAAGCTATACTGTATTCTTGGATTGGAAGAATCGATATTGTTAAAGTGACCATACTACCCAAAGTAATCTACCAATTCAGTGCAATCCTTATCAAATTACCAACGGCAGGGCTTCCCTGGTGGCACAGTGGTTGAGAGTCTGCCTGCCAATGTAGGGGACACGGGTTCATGCCCCGGTCCGGGAAGATCCCACATGCCACGGAGTGGCTGGGCCCGTGAGCCATGGCCACTAAGCCTGCGTGTCCGGAGCCTGTGCTCCACAACGGGAGAGGCCACAACAGTGAGAGGCCCATGTACCGCAAAAAAAAAAAAAAAAAAAAAAAACAAAACCAATGGCATTTTCCATAGAACTAGAACAAAAATTTGTAAAATTTGTATGGAAACACAAAAGACCCATAACTGCCAAAACAGTCTTTTTTTTTTTTTTTTTTTTTTGCGGTACGCGGGCCTCTCACTGTTGTGGCTTCTCCCGTTGCGAAGCACAGGCTCCAGATGCGCAGGCTCAGTGGCCATGGCTCACGGGCCCAGCCATTCCGCGGCATGTGGGATCTTCCCGGACCGGGTCACGAACCCGTGTCCCCTGCATCGGCAGGCGGACTCTCAACCACTGCGCCATCAGGGAAGCCCAAAACAATCTTGAGAAAGAAGAACAGAGATGGAGGAATCACATTCTCTGACTTTAGGCTATACTACAAGGCTACCGTAATCAAAACAGTATGGTGCTGGCACAAAAATAGGCATATAGATCAGTGGAATAGGATAGAAAGCCCAGAAATAAACCCACACACTTGTGGTCAATTAATCTACAATAAAGGAGGCAAGAATATACAATGGAGAAAAAACAGCCCCTTCAATAAGTGGTGCTGGGAAAACTGGACGGCTACATGTAAAAGAATGAAATTAGAATATTCTCTAACACCACACACAAAAATAAACTCAAAATGGATTAAAGATCTAAATGTAAGACCAGATACTATAAAACTCGTAGAGGAAAATATAGGCAGAACACTCAATTGACATAAATTGCAGCAATATTTTTTTTTTTGGCTCTTTCTCCTAAAGGAACGGAAATAAAAACAAAAATAAACAAATGGGGGCTTCCCTGGTGGCGCAGTGGTTGAGAGTCCGCCTGCCGATGCAGGGGACACGGGTTCGTGTCCCTGTCCCGGAGGATCCCACATGCCGCGCAGCGGCTGGGCCCGCGAGCCATGGCCGCGGAGCCTGTGTGTCCGGAGCCTGTGCTCCGCAACGGGAGAGGCTACAGCAGTGAGAGGCCCGCGTACAGCAAAAAAAAAAAAAAAAAAAAAAAACAAATGGGACCTAATTAAGTTTAAAAGCTTTTGTACAGCAAAGGAAACCATAAACAAAATAAAAAGACAACCTATGCACTAGGAGAAAATATTTGCCAACAATGCTTCCAACAAGGGATTAATTTCCAAAATATACAAACAGCTCATATAGCTTAATATCAAAAAAGTAAACAACCAAATCAAAAAATGGGCAGAAGATCTAAATAGAATTTTTTCCAAATTAGACATACTGATGGCCAACAAGCACATGAAACGATGCTCAATATCACTAATTATTAGAGAAATGTAAATCAAAACTACAATGAGGTATCACCTCACACCAGTCAGAATGGCCATCATTGAAAACTCTACAAACAGGACTTTCCTGCTGGTGCAGTGGTTAAGAATCCACCTGCCAGTTCAGGGGACATGGGTTTGAGCCCTGGTCCGGGAAGATTCCACATGCTGTGGAGCAACTAAGCCCATGTACCACAACTACTGAGCCTGTGCTCTAGAGCCCATGAGCCACAACTACTGAAGTCTGTGCACCTAGAGCCTGTGCTCCTCAACAAGAGAAGTCACCACAATGAGAAGCCTGCACACTGCAATGAAGAGTAGCCCCTGCTTGCTGCAACTAGGGAATGCCCATGCACAGCAACAAAAACCCAATGCAGCCAAAAAATAAATTAGTTAATTAAAAAAAAAAAAACCTCTACAAACGATAAATGCTGGAGAGGGTGAGGAGTAAAGGGAACCCTCCTACACTGTTGGTGGGAACGTAAATTGGTTCAGCACTATGGAGAACAGTATGAAGTTTCCTTAAAAACCAAAAATAGAGTTACCATATGATCCTGCAATCCTACTCCTGGGTGTATATCCAGAGAAAACTCTAATTTGAAAATATACACACACCCCAATGTTCATAGCAGCACTATTTACAATAGCCAAGAGATGGAAACAACCTAAATGCCCATCGACATATAAATGCATAAAGAAAATGTGGTATATATAAATATATATATACATATAATATATATACATATATATATATATATATACACACATAATGGAATATTACTCAGCCATAACAAGAATGAAGTAATGCCATTTGCAGCAACATGGATGGACCTAGAGATTATCATACTAAGTGAAGTAAGTCAGATGGAGAAAGACAAATATTATACGATATCATTTAAATGTGGAATCTAAAAGAATGATACAAATGAACTTATTTACAAAACAGAAATAGACTCACAGACATAGAAAACAAACTGTGGTTACCAAAGGGGATAGACAGCGGCAGAGAAGAGGTAGATAAATAAGGAGTTTGAGATTAACACATACGCATTACTATGTACAAAACAGATAAACAACAAGGACCTACTATATAGCATGAGAAATATATTCAATATATTATAGTAATTTATAATGGAAAAGAATCTGAAAAAGAATATATATATGTATAACTGAATCACTTTGCTGTACACCTGAAACTAAATCAACACTGTAAATTAACTATACTTCAATTTAAAAAATGGTTTAAAAAAAGAAGTGTAGGGCTTCCCTGGTGGCACAGTGGTTAAGAATCTGCCTGCCAATGCAGGGGACACAGGTTCGAGCCCTGGTCCGGGAAGATCCCACATGCCACGGAGCAACTAAGCCCGTGAACCACAACTACTGAGCCCGAGCTCTAGAGTCCACGAGCCACAACTACTGAGCCCACGTGCCACAACTACTGAAGCCTGCATGCCTAGAGCCCATGCTTTGCAACAAGAGAAGCCACCACAATGAGAAGCCCACGTGCAGCAACGAAGACCCAATGAAGCCAAAAATAAATAAATAAATAAATTTGTAAAAAAAAAGTATATATGTGTGTAAATTATGTATTCTGACTGAAAACTGATTTATATTTTCAAATTTGGCTCCATCATTAGAGATCCTTTAAATTCATATCTCTCCACCTAGTTACTGTAATGCACCTTTTGGATTGGGGTTAGGACTCAGGGAGAACAGCTTCAGGCTGCAGCAGAGCAGGGCTCAAGTATTGGAAAGGGTTTGTGAGGCTCTTGTGGTCCTATCCGAGAAGAAAGTAGACTTGAAAACTGCTTGTGCATTAGAGCTTGCTCTCTCTTATGGCTCTTGGAAATGAGACTGCCCCATGAAGAAGCCCAAGCAAGCTTCCTGGAAGATGAGACACGGTCCTAATCATCCCTGTTGCTCCAACTGATAGCAGGCAACCACCAGTCAGCACACAGTGGCCAGTCAATCCAGCACTGATGAATGGACAACTGAGCTGACTCATGATAGGGGAACCACCTCGTTGATCAGACCATCAGAGGAATGAAAGCGTAAGCAGATACCTAGTCAAGACAGAAACTCTCTCCTGTCAGGTATATACATGATGATGCAGCGTATATAATTTAAAAGGCGCCAGGGTTTTTTTTTTCTTTTTGATGGGAATCATTTGAGAAAGAATTGATCAGAATCCCTGTGCTTACAGGGCACAAACCAGAGCAGTACTATAAACAGAAGTGAGGGAAGCCACACATATGCAAGTCCCCCAAGATTCTGATATCAATGAGGATAAGATAAAATTCATAATCTGCCACTACAAAGAGGACATTGAGGACAATTGGAAATTATATGTGATCAACTCAAAGTGCACTAAATTTTACGCTTTGAGATTTACAATTTAAGAGTATTGTTGCTCAAGAAAACTTGAAATGTCCTGAAATCTTATAAATCATGTATGAAACGTGATAGAGGGATTCCCAAATTTGACAAACCTGCACAATTTGTGTGTCATTACAAATATGGTATAGGGAGTTCCCTGGTGGCCTAGTGGTTAGGATTCTGGGCTTTCACTGCCATGGTCCAGGTTCAATCCCTGGTCAGGGAACTGAGATCCCTCAAGCTGGGCATGGCCAAAAAATATATATATGGTATAAAACCAAAATATATTCTTTTAAGTTACTGAAACAAAACAAAACAAATTTTGATCAACACTGGATTCTCTCCAAGATTACAAAATATCTCTAATGCAATTGTCTTATGAAGAGCACACTGTCTTATGAAAAGGATATCAAAGAAAGTGGATCCCAAAAAGTAGGAGGAAAAATTTCCATAGAGGTGTGTCAGACAGGTAATAAGACAAAAATATTGTTCTTTTAGATTTGGGAATATTTGTGATATTTGTCAGCTTTTCAACATTTGTGATTGGTGTGATTTCTTTTCTCATTCTAATTAAATATTCACATTTGTACCTAATTCTGCATTTGTAATCTTGTATTCCTTTTCTTCAAGAGAACTCTCAAAATTGTATAAGCTTCAAGCCACTCCAAACCTAGACCTGGATCTGCCTGGTCCAGATGCAAGGATAGTTTGATGGGTATCACTTGATATAGACTCAACAATGTCATCAAGTATTTTCTTTCATTCCATCCCTCTGCTTTGACATCTATGATGTCAGCTTCATCTTAATGCTTGCTTCCTTCATGGTGATGAAATGGCTGTAGGAGTTCCAAGCTTCCTCTGTATTCTACTCTATTCAGAAAGAAAGTGACAGCTGACTTTCCACTGTTCTCTCAAAAGAATGAGAAACCTTCTGAAACAGAGGCCCCCATTCATTAACCTCAATTGGTTACTTGCTCCTTCCTGAATCAAATTGGCTTAGGTTTGGATTACCTGAACAACTCAGTGTAGTAAGGTGGATGGAATTATAGCAATGGGGTCAATCCTCTGTCAAAAACTTCTGGCTGGTGCACAGTGAAGGTAAAAATGATGCTGAAGAGATGATACATGTCCAGTGGAGAGAAGACATGAGAAGCGTAAGATGGTTATTCATTTATTCAACAACCATCTCCCTAGAACATACCATGGACTCAATTCTGTGTCAAGTGTCAGATATCAGGATGATAAAGATGAATAAGAAATAGATACTTCCTGGATCCTCTTAATTGAAGCAGACTCTTCATTTTAAAAAAAAATGGATTTGGGATATCTGATTCTAATACTACTACAAAATGAATTTAGAAACTTCAATAAATTCCACTTTTAAGTCTCCACTTATTCAATAAACACACAACACATGCCTAACTGCATACTCATCATGGAGTGGGACACAAAATGCAGTTTCTGACATCATGAGTTAAAACACTTGTTGAGATGTCTTAAACTAATGAAAATTTTAAAGTAGAAAATGTTTAAATAGCTAAAATAAATAAATATCTGTTCAAGATGGCAACAGAAGAAATGATTCAAGATAGTACGAGAATAGCTTCTGATGATTGGTACAGATGGTAATAAAGCTACAGGAGTTTAAAAAATTTATGTATGGATATATATATATATATGGATGGAGATATATATATATATATATATATTTTTTTTTAAGGAAACTATTAATTCTTACTGAGAAAGTAGATGACAGGCATTGGCCTAAAGTATATACTTGAATTTTCACTTTCAACCAGGGATTGTTATTAGTGATTACTTCCAAGCTAGGTGATAAATAGGAAGCAGATACAAGCATGCACTTTGACCTGCTGTGTTACTACCAGTACTCAGCTCTCTTGTCGAGATCATACTTCCCCAAGTCAGAGATCAGACAGAAAACACAACAGTTGCTACTTCAGTAGGCTAAGAGGGATTTGCATAGAACACAGTCCGAGTCTAGCATTTCATGACTTTGTCTCTTAGTCTCTAAAGAAGGTGAAGTGGCAGAACTAGAGCAAAAAATTTCACAATTTGTATGGAAACACAAAAGACCCCGAATAGCCAAAGCAATCTTGAGAACGAAAAATGGAGCTGGAGGAATCAGGCTCCCTGACTTCAGACTATACTACAAAGCTACAGTAATCAAGACAGTATGGTACTGGCACAAAAACAGAAAGATAGATCAATGGAACAGGATAGAAAGCCCAGAGATAAACCCACGGACATATGGTCACCTTATCTTTGATAAAGGAGGCAGGAATGTACAGTGGAGAAAGGACAGTCTCTTCAATAAGTGGTGCTGGGAAAACTGGATAGGGACATGTAAAAGTATGAGATTAGATCACTCCCTAACACCATACACAAAAATAAGCTCAAAATGGATTAAAGACCTAAATGTAAGGCCAGACACTATCAAACTCTTAGAGGAAAACATAGGCAGAACACTCTATGACATAAATCACAGCAAGATCCTTTTTGACCCACCTCCTAGAGAAATGGAAATAAAGACAAAAATAAACACATGGGACCTAATGAAACTTCAAAGCTTTTGCACAGCAAAGGAAACCATAAACAAGACCAAAAGACAACCCTCAGAATGGGAGAAAATATTTGTAAATGAAGCAACTGACAAAGGATTAATCTCCAAAATTTATAAGCAGCTCATGCAGGTCAATAACAAAAAAACAAACAACCCAATCCAAAAATGGGCAGAAGACCTAAATAGACATTTCTCCACAGAAGATATACAGACTGCCAACAAACACATGAAAGGATGCTCAACATCTTTGCTCATTAGAGAAATGCAAATCAAAACTACAATGAGATATCATCTCACACCAGTCAGAATGGCCATCATCAAAAAATCTAGAAACAATAAATGCTGGAGAGGGTGTGGAAAAAAAGGAACACTCTTGCACTGCTGGTGGGAATGTGAATTGGTACAGCCACTATGGAGAACGGTATGGAGGTTCCTTAAAAAACTACAAATAGAACTACCATATGACCCAGCAATCCCACTACTGGGCATATACCCTGAGAAAACCATAATTCAAAAAGAGACATGTACCAAAATGTTCATAGCAGCCCTATTTACAATAGCCCGGAGATGGAAACAACCTAAGTGTCCATCATCAGATGAATGGGTAAAGAAGATGTGGCACATATATACAATGGAATATTACTCAGCCATAAAAAGGAATGAAATTGAGCTATTTGTAATGAGGTGGATGGACCTAGAGTCTGTCATACAGAGTGAAGTAAGTCAGAAAGAGAAAGGCAAATACTGTATGCTGACACATATATATGGAATTTAAGAAAAAAAAATGTCATGAAGAACATAGGGGTAAGACAGGAATAAAGACACAGACCTACTAGAGAATGGACTTGAGGATATGGGGAGGGGGAAGGGTAAGCTGTGACACAGTGAAAGAGCAGCATGGACATATATACACTACCAAACGTAAGGTAGATAGCTAGTGGGAAGCAGCCGCATAGTACAGGGAGATCAGCTGGGTGCTTTGTGACCGCCTGGAGGGGTGGGATAGGGAGGGTGGGAGGGAGACGCAAAAGGGAGGGGATATGGGAACATATGTATATGTATAACTGATTAAATTTGTTATAAAGCAAAAAATAAATAAAAAATAAAATAAAAAAAATAAAAAATAAAGAAGGTGAAGTGGTACAATGGAAAGAACATTAGTCCAGGAGCTAGAAGACTTGGTTTCTATTCCCAACTCTGCTAATTTACCTGACACCCTGGGCAAGTCATAATCTTTCTGAGCCTTAGTTTACTCAGAACATAAACCAATTTTCTATTCAGATCATTCCCCTGTTCTATACTTTGTAGATGCCTTAAAGGGCTGCTTGTCTTGTAGGATCATTTTGCTGGACACTCTGACACTCAGTTCACAAGCCATTTCTCTGTGTAACTGCCATTTCGTCTACTCAGAAGCCCTCTTCCTTGTATTGGTTGGTTTTTCAATTGTTGGTAACTATTTGCCCACTTCCATCAGTCATGCTCCATGCACTGAGAATGGTTTAATCTCCATCCCTAGCTTTGCATTTAGCCTCTGTATTCATTCATTGCACAGATACTCATTGGGCGGCAAAAAAAAAAAAAAATGTAACTGAAAGTGAGGATAGGTTGTGTTATTGAAAACTTAATTTATATATATGTGTGTGTGTTTAATAAAATTAAATACTGGTTTGTTTTGTTTTGTTTTGATTGAGGTCTAATTAACATATAACATTATATTAGTTTCAGGTATATAACATAATGAAATGATATTAGTATATATCACAAAATGATCACTACAATAAGTTCAATTAACATCTGTCCCCATACATAGTTAAAAATTTTTTTTCTTCTTCTGATGAGGGCTTTTAAACATCTACTCTCTTAGCAACTTTCAAACATGCAATACAGTATTATTAACTATAGACATCATATTGTACATTAAATCCCCATGACATGTATTTTATAACTGGAAGTTTGTACCCTCTGACCACCCCCTTTTCACCCATTTTACCCATTCTGCACTTCTTGCTTCAGGCAACCACCAATCTGTTCTCTGTACCTATTAGCTTGTTTGTTTGTTTTATATTCCACATATAAGTGAGATCATATAGTATTTGTCTTTCGCTGTCTGACTTATTTCACTTAGCATAATACCCTCTAGATTCATCCATGTTGTCACAAATGGCGAGATTTCATTCTTTTTTCACATCTGAATAGTAATCAATTGTATATATAAACCACATCTTCTTTATCCATTCATCTATCGATGGACACTTAGGTTACTTCTATATCTTGGCTATTGTAAATAATGCTACAATGAACACTGGAGCGCATATATCTTTTCAAATTAGTAGTTTTGTTTTCTTTGGACAAATACCTGGAAATGAAATTGCTGGGTCATGAGGAACCTCCATAGTGTTTTCCATAATGGCTGCACCAATTCACGTTCCCACCAATAGGGCACAAGGGTTCCTTTTTCTCCACATCCTCACCAACACCTGTTATTTCTTGTCTTTTTGATAATAGCCATTCTAACAGGTATGAGGTGATATCTCATTGTGGTTTTGCTTTGCATTTCTTTGACGATTAATGATGTTGTGAGCATCTTTTCATATACTTGTTGGTATGTCTTCTTTGGAAAAATGTCTGTTCAGATCCTCTGTCCATTTTTTTACTCATATTGTTTTTGTTTTGTTCTTTTGACGTTGAGTTGTATGAGTTCTTTATATATTTTGGATATTAACCCTTATCAGATACATGAGTTGCAAATATTTTCTCTCATTCCATAGGTTGCCTTTTCATTTTATTAATGATTTCCTTTGCTGTGCAGAAGCTTTTCAGTTTGATGTACTCTCACTTGTTTATTTTTGCTTTGTTGCCTTTGCTTTTGAAGTCAGATCCAAAAAGTCATCACCAAGACTGATGTCAAGGAACTTACTGCTTATGTTTTCTTTTAAGAGTTTTATGGTTTTAGGTCTTACATTCAAGTCTGTAAGAGTTAATTTTTGTGTATGGTGTCATATAGTAGTCTACTTTCATTCTTTTGCATGTGGTTGTCCAGTTTTCCCAACACCATTTCTTGAAGAGGCTGTCCTTTCCCCACTGTATATTCTTGGCTCCTTTTTTGTAAATCAGTTGACCATATATGCATGGTTTATTTTTGGGTTCTCTATTCTGTTTTATTGATCTATGTGTCTGTTTTTAATACCAGTAATATCTGTTTTGATTACTATAGCTTTGTAATATAGTTTGAAATAAAGTAGCAGCATGCCTCCAGGTTTGTTCTTCTTTCTCAAGATTGCTTTAGTTATTCAAGATCTTTTGTGGTACCATACAAATTTTAGGATTGTTGGTTCTATTTCTTTCATCAATGTCATAGTTTTCAGTGTACAGGTTTTTCATCCCCCTGGTTAAACTTATCCCTAGGTATTTTATTCTGTTTTGATGCAATTGTAAATAAAATTGTTTTCTTAATTCCTTTTTCTAATAGTTCATTATTAATGTATAGAAGCAAAACTGATTTTTTATACTGATTTTGTATCCTGCAACTTCACTGAATTCCTTTATTTGTTCCCACAGGTTTTTGGTGTAGTCTTTATGGTTTTTTATATATAATATGAAGTCATTTGCAAATAGTGACAGTTTTACTTCTTCCCTTCCAATTTGAACGCTTTTTATTACTTTTTCCTCCTCACTGCTGTGGCTCAGACTTCCAACACTATGTTGAATGGAAGTGCAAGATGGGCATCCTTGTCTTGTTCCTGATCTTAGAGGAAAAGCTTTCAGCTTTGCACTGTCGAGTATGATGTTATCTGTGGGCTTACCATATATGGCCTATATTATGTTGCCTCTATACGTTGCCTCTATAACCAGTTTGTTGAGAGTTTTTATCATACATCGATGTTGAATTTTGTCAAATGCTTTTTTTGCATATATTGATGATCATTTTTATCCTTCCTTTTACTAATGTGGTGTATCACATTGATTGACTTATGGATACTGGACCATCCTTGCATCCATGGAATAAATTTCACTTGATTATGGTGTATGATCCTTTTAATGTATTGTTGAATTTGGTTTGCTAAAATTTTGTTGAGAATTTTTGCATCTATGTTCATCAGGGATATTGGCCTGTATTTTCCTTTTCTTGTGGTGTCCTTGTCTGGTTTTGGTATTAAGGCAATGCTGGTCTCATAAAATGAGTTTGGAAGAGTTCCCTCGTCTTCTGTGTTTTGGAAGAGTTTGAGAAGGATTGGTATTAATTCTTCTTTGAATGTTTTGTAAAATTCATCTGTTAAGCTGTCTGGTCCTGGACTTTTGTTTTTTGGGAAGTTTTTGATTACTGATTCAAAATCATCCTAGTAATCAAGCTATTCAGATTTTCTATTTCTTCATGATTCAGTCTTTGAAGGTTGTATGTTTCTAGAAATTTATCCATTTCTTCTAGGTTGTCGAATTTGTTGGTGTATAATTGTTTATAGTAGTCACTTATAATACTTTGTATTTCTTTGTTATCAGTTGTAATGTCTTATCTTTCATTTCTGATTTTTTTTTTTTTTTTTTTTTTTTTTTTCTTTTTGCGGTATGCGGGCCTCTCACTGTTGTGGCCTCTCCCGTTGCGGAGCACAGGCTCCGGACGCGCAGGCCCAGAGGCCATGGCTCACGGGCCCAGCCGCTCCGCGGCATATGGGATCCTCCCAGACCGGGGCACGAACCCGTATCCCCTGCATCGGCAGGCGGACTCTCAACCACTGCGCCACCAGGGAGGCCCTCATTTCTGATTTTATTTATTTGAGTCCTCTCTCTTTTTTCTTGATGAGTCTAGCTAAAGGCTTGTCAATTTTGTTTATCTTTTCAAAGAACCAGCTGTTGCTTTCATTAATCTTTTCCATTGTCTTTTCAGTCTCTACAGTAAGTCGCCTATATATGAACGAGTTTCATTCCGAAAGTGCATTTGTAAGTCCAATTTCTTTGTAAGTCCAACAAAATTAGCCTAGGTACCCAACTAACATAATTGGCTATATAGTACTGTACTGTAATAGGTTTATCATACTTTTCACACAAATAATACATAAAAACTTTTCACACAAATAATACATAAAAAACAAACAGAAAAATAAAGAAAACATTTTTAATCTTACAGTACAGTACCTTGAAAAGTACAGTGGTACAGTACAAGAGGTGACATACAGGGGTTGGCATTCGAGTGAACAGGCAAGAAGACTTACCGACTGGAAGAGGGTGAGGACGTGGGAGATGGTAGAGCTGAAGGATTGTCAGCAATGGGAGATGGAAGGCAAGCTGCAATTTCACTCACACCTGAAGTTGATGGCACAGGTTCTGCTTCCTTGCTTGATTCAATTCTATTTACCTTCTTGAAAAAATGATCCAGTGATGTCTGGGTAGTAGCTCTTTTCTTCCCATCATGGATGACATGGTAGCACTGGATTGCATTCTGAATGGCTGCTGCAACCTTTGTGTACCGTTCCACATTTGGGTCCTGGGCCTCAAAGACCAAAGTGCCTCCTCAAATAAAGAAAATCCCCTTGCCATTTCCTGTGTCGTGACTCTCTTCGGTTCTTCAGTTACTTCTTCTTCTTCTTCACTCTCTTTGTCCTTTCTCTGGGCCTCCAATTCCATCAGGTCTTCATTAGTAAGCTCCTCATGTTACACAGCACAGAGTTCAATAAAGCCATCCTCTTGCAGATCTAGCCCCAGCTTCTTGCTGAGGGTCACTAAGTTGCTGAAAACCTCTTTGGACTCTTCATCCACCTTCTCAAATCCACAAAAATTGTGAACAAACCGCAGGCAAACGTTCTTCCAAACCCCATTCATGGTGACGGCTGTAACCTCATTCAAGGCAGGGTCAATGTTTTTATGGCCTTGTAGATATTACAGTCCTTCCAAAATTGTCACAAGGCTGTTCCTGATTTGTCACTCACATTTACTGCCTGACGAAAAGTGTGACATAAATAATATTTCTTGGAGGACCTTCAAGATAGTGGAGGAGTAAGATGTGGAGATCAACTTCCTCCCCTAAAATACATCAAAAATACATCTACAAGTGGAACAACTCCTACAGAACACCTACTGAAAGTTGGCAGAAGACCTCAGACTTCCCAAAAGCTTTTCTTTTACCATTTGTCCTAGGGTTCTTTCTGTCCCTTTCTTTGTGTTTTTTTTTTTTCTAGTACAGTTTTTTTTTTTTTTTTTTTTTTTTATTTTATTTTATTTTTTTTTTTTATTTTTGGTGTGTGGTATGCGGGCCTCTCACTGTTGTGGCCTCTCCCGTTGCGGAGCACAGGCTCCGGATGCGCAGGCCCAGCGGCCATGGCTCACGGGCCCAGCCGCTCCGCGGCATATGGGATCCTCCCAGACCGGGGCACGAACCCGTATCCCCTGCATCGGCAGGCGGACTCTCAACCACTGCGCCACCAGGGAGGCCCTCTAGTACAGTTTTTAGTGCTTGTTATAATAGGTGGATTTGTTTATTGGTTTGGTTGCTCTCTTTCTTTTTCCTTATTTTTTATTACTTTTAATTTTTTAAATAATATTTTTCATTTTAATAAATTTATTTTATTTATTTATTTTTCTTTATTTTTATTTTTTCTCTCTTTTCTTCTGAGCCATGTGGCTGACAGGGTCTTGTTATTCTGGCCGGGTGTCAGGCCTGAACCTCTTAGGTGGGAGAGCCGAATTCAGGACATTGGACCACCAGAGACCTCCGAGCCACATGTAATATCAAATGGCAAAAGCTCTCCCAGAGATCTCCATCTAAATGCTGAGACCCAGCTCCACTAAACAACCAGCAAGCTACAGTGCTGGACACCTCATACCAAACAACTAGCAAGACAGGAACACAACCCCACCCATTAGCAGAGAGGCTGCTGAAAATCATAATAAGTTCACAGACACCCCAAAACACACCACAGGACACAGTCTTGCCCACCAGAAAGACAAGATACAGCCTCATCCACCAAAACACAGGCACCAGTCCCCTCCACCAGGAAGACTACACAACGCACTGAACCAACCTTACCTACTGGGGGAAGACACCAAAAACAACGGGAACTATGAACCAGCAGCCTGGGAAACTAAGACCCCAAACACAGTAACTTAAGCAAAATGAGAAGAGTGAGAAATACACAGCAGATGAAGGAGTAAGGTAAAAACCCACCAGACTAAACAAGTGATGAGGAAATAGGCAGTCTACCTGAAAAAGAATTCAGAGTAATGATAGCAAAGTGATCCAAAATTTTGGAAATAGAATGGAGAAAATATAAGAAACGTTTAACAAGGACCTAGAAGAACTAAAGAGCAAACAAACAATGATGAACAACACAATAAATAAAATTAAAAATTCTCTAGAAGGAATATAGCAGAATAACTGAAGCAGAAGAATGGATAAGTGACCTGGAAGATAAAATAGTGGGAATAACTACCACAGAGCAGAATAAAGAAAAAGGAATGAAAATAATTGAGGACAGTCTCAGAGACCTCTGGGACAACATTCAATGCACCAATATTTGAACTATAGGGGTCCCGAAGAAGAAGAGAAAAAGAAAGGGTCTGAGAAAATATTTGAAGAGACTATAGTTGAAAACTTCCCTAAGGAAAGGAAATAGTCAAACAACTTCAGGAAGCACAGAGAGTCCCAGCCAGGTCAAATCCAAGGAGAAACACACCAAGACACATATTAATCAAACTATCAAAAATCAAATACAAAGAAAAAATATTAAAAGGAGCAAGGGAAAGCAACAAATAACATACAAGAGAATCACCATAAGGTTAAAAGCTGATTTCTCAGCAAAAACTCTGCAAGGCAAAAGGGAGTGGCAGGACAAATTTAAAGTGATGAAAGGGAAAAACTTACAACCAAGATTACCCTACCCAGCAAGGATCTCATTCAGATTCGATGGAGATATTAAAATCTTTACAGACAAGCAAAAGCTAAGAGAATCCAGCACCACCAAACCAGCTTTACAACAAATGCTAAAGGCAGGAAACACAAGAGAAGGAAAAGACATACAATAACAAACCCAAAACAACTAAGAAAATGGTAATAGGAACATACATATCGATAATTACCTTAAATGTAAATGGATTAATCCTCCAACCAAAAGACATAGACTGACTGAATGGATACAAAAACAAGACCCATATATATGTTGTCTACAAGAAACCCACTTCAGACCTAGGGACATATACAGACTGAAAGGGAGGGGATGGAAAAAGATATTCCATGCAAATGGAAATCAAAAGAAAGCTGGAGTAGCAATTCTCATATCACACAAAATAGACTTTAAAATAAAGACTGTTACAAGAGACAAAGAAGGACAGTACATAATGATCAAGGGATCAATCCAAGAAGAAGATATAACAATTGTAAATACTTATGCACCCAAGATAGGAGCACCTCAATACATAAGGCAAATGCTAACAGCCATGAAAGCAGAAATTGACAGTAACACAACAATAGTAGGGGACTTTAACACCCCACTTTCACCAGTGGACTGAGAAGGCAAAATGAAAATAAATAAGGAAACACAAGCTTTAAATGATAAATTAAACAAGATGGACTTAATTGATATTTATAGGACATTCCATTCAAAAACAACAGAATACACTTCCTTCTCAAGTGCTCATGGAACAGTCTCCAGGATAGATCATAACTTTGGTCACAAATCAAGCCTTAGTAAATTTAAGAAAATTGAAATCATATCAAGTATCTTTTCTGACCACAATGCTATAAGACTAGATATCAATTACAGGAAAAAATCTGTAAAAAGTACAAACACGTGGAGGCTAAACAATACACTACTAAATAACCAAGAGATCACTGAAGAAATCAAAGAGGAAATCAAAAAATACCTAGAAACAAATGACAATGAAAACATGACAACCCAAAACCTATGGGATGCAGCAAAAGCAGTTCTAAGAGGGAAATTTATAGCAACACAACCCTACCTCAAGAAACAAGAAAAATCTCAAATAAACAACCTAAACTTACACCTCAAGTAATTAGAGAAAGAAGAACAAAAACCCCCCAAAGTTAGCAGAAGGAAAGAAATCATAAAGTTCAGACCAGAAATAAATGAAAAAGAAATGAAGGAAACGATAGCAAAGATCAATAAAACTAAAAGCTGGTTCTTTGAGAAGATAAACAAAATTGATAAACCATTAGCCAGACTCATCAAGAAAAAGGGGAGAAGACTCAAATCAATAGAATTTAAACGAAAAAGCAGAAGTAACAACTGACACTGCAGAAATACAAAGGATCATGAGAGATTACTACAAGCAACTATAAGCCAATAAACTGGACAACCTGGAAGAAACGGACAAATTCTTAGAAAAGCACAACCTTCCGAGACTGAACCAGGAAGAAATAGAAAATATAAACAGACCAATCACAAGCACCGAAATTGAAACTGTGATTAAAAATCTTCCAACAAACAAAAGCCCAAGACCAGAGGGCTTCACAGGCAAATTCTACAAACATTTAGAGAAGATCTAACACCTATTCTTCTCAAACTCTTCCAAAATATAGCACAGGGAGGAACATGCCCAAACTCAAACAGAATCCAACAGCACATTAAAAGGATCATACACCATGATCAACTGGGGTTTATCCCAGGATAAAGTATTCTTCAATATACACAAATCAGTCAATGTGATAAACAATATTAACAAATTGGAGAAAAACCATATGATCATCTCAATAGATGCAGAAAAAGCTTTTGACAAAATTCAACACACATTTATGACAAAAACCCTCCAGAAAGTAGGCATAGAAGGAACTTTCCTCAACATAAAAAAAGCCATATATGACAAACCCACAGCCAACATCATTATCAATTGAGAAAAACTGAAACCATTTCCACTAAGATCAGGAAGAAGACAAGGTTGCCCACTCTCACCACTCTTATTCAACATAGTTTTGGAAGTTTTAGCCACAACAATCAGAGAAGAAAAAGAAATAAAAGAATCCTACTTGGAAAAGAAGAAGTAAAACTGTCTCTGTTTTCAGATGACATGATACTATACATAGAGAATCCTAAAGATGCCACCAGAAAACTACTAGAGCTAATCAATGAATGTGCTAAAGTTGCAGGATACAAAATTAATGCACAGAAATCTCTGGCATTCCTATACACTAATGATGAAAAATCTGAAAGAGAAATTAAGGAAACACTCCCATTTACCACTGCAATAAAAAGAATAAAATACCTAGGAATAAACCTACTAGGGAGACAAAACACCTGTATGCAGAAAACTATAAGACACTGATGAAAGAAATTAAAGATGATACAAACAGATGGAGAGATATACCATGCTCTTGGATTGGAAGAATCAACATTGTGGAAATGACTCTACTACCCAAAGCAATCTACAGATTCAATGCAATCCCTATCAAACTACCAGTGGCATTTTTATGGAATTTGAACAAAAAATCTCACAATTTGTATGGAAACACAAAAGACACTGAATAGCCAAAGCAATCTTGAGAAAGAAAAACGGAAAGCCCAGAGATAAACCCATGTACATATGGTCACCTTATCTTTGATAAAGGAGGCAAGAATATACAATGGAGAAAAGACACCCTCTTCAATAAGTGGTGCTGGGAAAACTGGACAGCTACATGTAAAAGAATGAAATTAGAACACTCCCTAACACCATACACAAGAATAAACTCAAAGTGGATTAAAGACCTAAATGTAAGGCCAGACACTATAAAACTCTTAGAGGAAAACATAGGCAGAAGACTCTATGACATAAATCACAGCAAGATCCTTTTTGACCCACGACCTAGAGAAAGGGAAATAAAAGCAAAAATAAACAAATGGGACCTAATGAAACTTAAAAGCTTTTGCACAGCAAAGGAAACCATAAAGAATATGAAAAGACAAACCTCAGAATGGGAGACAATATTTGCAAATGAAGCAACTGACAAAGGATTAATCTCCAAAATATACAAGCAGTTCATGCAGCTCACTATCAAAAAAACAAGCAATCCAACCCCAAAATGGGCAGAAGACCTAAATAGACATTTCTCCAAAGAAGATATACAGATTGCCAATAAACACATGAAAGGATGCTCAACGTCACTAATCATTAGAGAAATGCAAATGAAAACTACAATGAGGTATCAGCTCACACCAGTCAGAATGGCCATCATCAAAAAATGTACAAACAATAAATGCTGGAGAGGGTGTGGAGAAAATGGAACACTCTTGCACTGTTGGTGGGAACGTAAATTGATAAAGCCACTATGGAGAATAGTATGGAGGTTCCTTAAAAAACTAAAAATAGAACTACCATACGACACAGCAATCCCACTACTGGGCATATACCCTGAGAAAACCAAAATTCAATAAGAGTCATGTACTAAAATGTTCATTGCAATCCTATTTACAGTAGCCAGGACATGGAAGCAACCTAAGTGTCCATCGACAGATGAATGGATAAAGAAGATGTGGCACATATATGCAACGGAATATTACTTAGCCATAAAACGAAATGAAATTGAGTTATTTGTAGTGAGGTGGATGGACCTAGAGTCTGTCATACAGAGTGAAGTAAGTCAGAAAGAGAAAAACAAATACCGAATGCTAACACATATATATGGAATCTTAAAAAAGAAAAAAAATTGTTCTGAAGAACCTAGGGGCAGGACAGGAATAAAGATGCAGACGTGGAGAGTGGACTTAAGGAGACAGGGAGGGGGAAGGGTAAGCTGGGACAAAGTGAGACAAATGTAAAATAGATAGCTAGTGGGAAGCAGCCTCATAGCACAGAGAGATGAGCTCGGTGCTTTGTGACCACCTAGAGGGGTGGGATAGGGAGGGTGGGAGGGTGACACAAGAGGGAGGAGATATGGGGATATATGGACGTATATATCTGATTCACTTTGTTATACAGCAGAAACTAACACACCATTGTGAAGCAATTATACTCCAATAAAGATATTAAAAATAATAATATTTCCTCAAAGTCGCTATAACTCCCTAGTCCATAGGTTGCATGAGCAATGTAGTTTTGGTGGCAGATGCACCATTTTGATGTTGGGATGAAAGTCGTCCATAAATGGGGGTGGCCTGGAGCACTGTCGAACAGCAAAAGAATGTTGAATGGGATGTCCTTCTCCAAGCAATATTTCTCTACCTCCAGCATAAAGTGGTAGAAAAACCAGTCCTGGAAAATGGCCTGTGTAACCAAGGCTTTGGGGTTACTTTCCGCATAACAGGAAAAGAGCTCTTGGCTATGTTTCTAAGGGCTCTTGGGTTCTCTGAATGATAAACTGAAGTTTCAGCTTCATATCACTGGAAGCATTGCCACCAAACAACAGAGTTAACCTATCCTTTGCTGCTTTATAGCCTGGCATCAAGTTCTCCTCCTTACTGATGTAACTTTGGTCTGGCATCCTCCTTCAGTACAGGCCAGCCTCATCCACATTAAAAACTGCTTGGGTAAATACGTGCCTTCATCAATAATTTCTCAAAGAGTTTTAGGAAATTCCCGGGCAGCTACGGTATCTGCACTCACTGACTCGCCACTTACTTTTACGTTGTGAAGGTTAGCTCTAGCCTGGAAACAATGAAACAGCCACGGGTGGCATTAAAAGATGCGCCCTCTGATTCTTCACCATGTTTCTTATTTAAGTCTTCATAAAGCCTTTTAGCTTTTTCTTGAATCAGCATTAAGCTGATCAGGTCTTGATGCTGATGCTGATCCTCATCCTGATCCAAAACCTGAGAAATTTCTCCATCTCCTCCATCACTTTTCCACGCTTCTTCAATATTATTGTCTACATCATTGGCACAGGAGACTTCACACGTTCCATGATCTTTGTCCTTGTTCTTTAGAATCGTGCCAGTGGTTGAAAGATTCATGTTATAAGAACAAGCGACGTCTACCATCTTTTCACCTTGCTCCACTCTCTCAATTATATTCACTTTTCTTTCAATTGTTATCGCTTGGCGTTTCTTAGCAGTACCAGCTACATCACTGCTGCATTTAAGCTTGCTTCTGGACATCTGGGCTTGAAATAAAGATACTGTACTACTGTACTGTGTAAAGTATACAAAAACACAACCATTTGTAGAGGATGCACGCACATGACAATGTATGCCAGACACTCAAACTAACTTACATGATTGGACATGCAAACACATGTTTACATCTTCTGCACCTTGCAGGTTCGTATGTAGGGGGCTTCTTGTATTTCCTTTATTTCTGATCTGATTTTTGTTATTTCCTTCCTTCCTCTAACTTTGGACTTCATTTGTTCTTCTTTTTCTAGTTCCTTGGGTATAAATTTAGGTTGTTCAGAGAACTTTCTTATTTCTTGATGTAGGTGTTTATTGCCGTGAACTTCCCTCTTAGAACTGCTTTTGCTGCATCCCATGAACTTTGATATGTTGTATTTCCATTTTCATTTGTCCCAAGGTAATTTTAAATTTCTCTTTTGATTTCTTTATTGACCCATTGGTTATTCAGTAGCATGCTGTTTAATCCCCACATATTTGTGAATTTTCTAGTTTTCTTCTCGTAGTTGATTTCTAGTTTCATATTATAGTGATAAGAAAAGATGCTTCATATGATTTCAGTCTTCATAAATTTGTTAAGACTTGTTTTGAGGCCAAAATATGATCTCCTGAATGTCCCGTGCACTTGGGAAAAATGTCTGTTCTGTTGCTTTTGGATGGAATGTTCTGTACATATCTGTTAAGTTCATATGATCTAATGAGTTGTTTAAGGCTGATGTTTCCTATTGGTATTCTGTCTAGATGATGTATCTATTGATATGAGTGGGATATTAAAGTTCCCTACTATTATTCTATTGCTATCTATTTCTCCCTTTAGGTCTGTTAATATTTGTTTTATATATTTAGAGCTTCCATATTGGGTGCAAAAATATTTACAAATGTTACATCCTCTTATTGAATTGATCCCTTTATGATTATGTACTGCTCTTTTTTCTTATTACAGTCTGTGTTTTAAAGTCTATTTTGGGACTTATCTGGTGGCGCAGTGGTTAAGAATCCACCTGTCAATGCAGGAGACACGGGTTCGAGCCATGGTCCGGGAAGATCCCACATGCCACGGAGCAACTAAGCCCATGAGCCACAACTACTGAAGCCCGCAAGCCTAGAGCCCATGCTCCACAAACAAGAGAAGCCACCACAATGAGGAGCCCGTGCACCGCAACGAAGACTCAATGCAGCCAAAAATAAATAAATAAATAAATAAAATATAGATAAATAAATAGATTTATTTGAAATAAATAAATAATAAATTTATTTTAAAATAAATAAATGTATTTTTAAATAAATAAATAAAGTCTATTTTGTCTGATATGAGTATAACTACCCTAGCCTCCTTTTGGTTTCCATTTGCATGGAACATCTTTTTCCATCCCTTCACTTTTAATCAGTGTGTCTTCAAATACTGTTTTATTTCCAAATAACACTTAACTTGAACACCCTGAAAATGAAGGTTCAGGTTTAGAGTTAAACAGAAATAGTTAAATCTTCATGCTCACAGAGGTGAAATTACTAAGAGAAATTTCAAGACTCAGTATAGGCAACTGCTAAGCACTATCTTACTTACCCTCTGCTTACTTACTCACACTTCATGGAAGCCATATTTGATCACTTGTAAGGGATCCTGGTCTGTGCCCCACCTCCACTCCAGGCCTAGCCAGATGCCTGCTGTACCCTCTTTCTCTCTCTCCTTGCCCATCTCCAGGCCCACCAGTTCTTCAAAGTCCCTTCTCCAAGGAAATCTGGTCTTTTTCCTGCTGGCTCTGAAAAATAAAATTAAATGTATTTGAAATCTTCATATCGATATTCTCTGAAATACAAGGTGTCAAAAATATATTGCGGGCTTCCCTGGTGGCGCAGTGGTTGAGAGTCCGCCTGCCGATGCAGGGGACACGGGTTCGTGCCCCGGTCCGGGAAGATCCCACATGCCGCAGAGCGGCTAGGCCCGTGAGCCATGGCCGCTGAGCCTGTGCGTCCGGAGCCTGCGCTCCGCAAGGGGAGAGGCCACAACAGTGAGAGGCCCGCATAACGCAAAAAAAAAAAATATATATTGCATGATAACCATCCTGGAAAAAAGATACCTGAATACATATTTCAGTTCCCTGTAGTACAAATTAACATTAAGAACTCAAAAATTGGGAAATTTCTTTACAAAAGACAAGCATGGGGTGCTGCTACTAGGGATCTGTTGTAAATTATAAAATATAAAATTTATGTATGTTTATAAAACAATACAATCTTAATAAAATTAATGAAATATTGTATAATTTAGAAATAAAATAATATTGTAAATTTTTTAATAATAAATACATTTTAATTTAATTTAAATCCTCCAATTGAGTTTCTACCTAAAAATCTACTAAATTTCTTGACTAGTTAATATTTTCTATATTCAGTATAAGGCATACCTCATTTTATAGCACTTTGCAGATAGTGCATTTTTTTTGCAAATTGAAGGCTGGTGGCAGCCCTGAATTGAGTAAGTCTATTGGCACCATTTTTCCAACAGCATGTGCTCACTTCATTTCTTTGTGTCACATTTTGGTAATTCTCACAATATTTCTAACTTTTTCATTATTATTATATTTGTTACAGTGATCTGTGATCAGCAATCTTCGATATTACTACTACGACTTGCTGAAGGCTTAGATGATAGCATTTTTTAGCAATAATGTATTTTTTATTTAATGCATGTATATTTTTTAGGCATAAGTCTATTGCACACTTAATATACTACAATATAGTGTAAACATAACTTTTATATGCATTAGGAAACCAAAAAATTTGTGTGACTTGCTTTATTGCAATATTCACTTTAATACAGTGGTCTGGAACCAAACCCATGATATCTCTGAGGTATGAAAGTCATTTTTGATCTTTTTAGTACACTACTGGTTAGGCAGATCATTTAAATAGAGCATGGGACTGAGCGCCAGGAGACCTGGCTTCTAGTCCTGTCTCTACCATTAACTAGTAGTGCAACCTTTCTTGAATCTCTTAACCTCTAAGCCTTCATTACACAATCTGCAAAATATGGGAATCAGACCAGATACATTATTTTTTCATTGCTAATTACATAATTGATAATGTATATATTTTCATATCAATTTTAATATAATGCAAATGAGTTTAAAGTCCCCTTTGTACTCCCCGCATTTTATCAATCCCAGTTCCCTTTTCATCTCCTCATTATTATCACTTTGCCATATCTTCTTCCAGAACTCTTTCCTTGCATTTACATAAGCTCTCTACCAGGTTTAATATTTTACATATAAAAAACTAAGCGGCCTTTGTACAAAGAAATAAGAGCTTAACTTGTGTTCAAAGGTATAATTTTGCCGATGGGAACATTTTCATTTCTGGGCTCTAGTGAATGTTGAAGAAGCAATGTTAAATCTAAAATCAAAACACTTTTAAAAGTGTAAAACTCACACTATCTGCTACAAGGAACTCACGAAATATAAATGTTACTAAAAAGAAATGTCAACATGAATAACATTTAAAAACCTTTAGTTGTGTTAGAAGCTTAGGAAAAAGAAAACTTCTAGAGGTAGATATTATGTCGGTTTGTTACTAGGAATTATTTTTGTCACCCCATTATTAACTCTATTAATAGCCTAATTAATCTGTCAGGCTCATACTGTCCATGGTACTTTTATTGTGCACAGCAAGCTATATATAGAACTGCTTTTTAGGCAAATTAATAATGCCATTCTCTAAAGTTATCCAGTCTCTGGGACCAAGGAGAAACTGGGAAAAAATAGGCCTTTGTGAAACATTTATGTGTCAACTTGACTGAGCCATGATGCTGAAATATATGGTCAAATATTACTCTGGATGATTCTATGGGGGTATTTTTTGGATGAGATTCAAATTTAAATTGATGGACTTTGAGTAAAGAAGATTACCCTCCATAATGTGGGAGGGCCTCATCCAGTCAGTTGAAGGCCTGGGTAGAACAAAAGGCTGACCTCCCCAAACAAGAGGGAATTATATAGCAGAGACCTTCAGACTTGGACTGCAATGTCTGCCCATCCCTGTAGGTTTGGGATTTTTCAGACTCTGTAATCATGTGAGCCAATTCCTAATAATACATATAGAGAGATATACACATTCCATTGGTTCTGTTTCTTTGGAAAATCCTGACTAATACAGATATAGATATAGTTGTACCATTTTACATTCCCACTGGCTATGTATGAGGGTTCCAATTTCTCCACATCCACACCAGCAATTGTTATTGACTGTCATTTTGATTATAGTCATCCTAGTGAGTGTTAAATCGCATCCCACTGTGGTTTTGATTTTCGTTTTCCTGATAGCTAATGACATCAAGCAGCTTTTCATGTGTTTATTGGCCATCTGTACAACTACTTTACACAAATGTCTATTATGATCTTTTGCTCACTTTTATTTGGGTTATTTGTCTTTTTATTTTTGAGTTGTAAAAGTTCTTTACATATACTAAATACAAATTCCTTATCAGACATAAGGTTTGCAAAATTTTTCTCCCAATCCAAAAGTTGTCTTTACAGTTTCTTGATGTTGTCTTTTGAAGCACAAATGTTTTTAATTTTTATGAAATCCAATGTATTCTTTAAAATTTCTTGCTTATGCTTTTGTTGTCATATCTAAGAAAACACTGCCTATTCCAGTGTCATAAATTTTCACCCCTGTTTATTTTATTCTAAGAGTTTTATACTTTTTGCTGTGATAGTAAGGTGTTTGGTCCATTTTGGATTAATTTTTGTATATGGTGTGAGGTATGTCAATATCTAGTTGTCCCAGCATCATTTGTTAAAAAGAACATTCTTTCTCCATGGAATTATCTTGGGACACTTCTCAAAATTCAACCAACCTTAGGGACTTCCCAGGTGGTCCAGTGGGTAAGACTTCACGCTCCTAATGCAGGGGGTCTGAGTTCGACCCCTGGTCGTGGAACTAGATCCTGCATGCATGTCACAACTAAGAAGCCTACATGTGACAACTAAGAGTTCGCATGGCACAACTAAGAAGTCTGCATGCCACAACTAAAGATCCTGCATGCCACAAAGAACATCCCACATGCCACAACTAAGACCCAGCACAGCCAAAATAAATAAATAAATAAATAAAATTTAAAAATTCAATCAACCATAAATGTAAGAGTTTATTTATAAAATCTCAATTTCATTCCATTGATCTATATGTCTAGCTTTTTGCCAGTACCCCACTCTCTTGATTAATGTAGATTTGTAGTAAGCCTAGAAACCAGAAAATGTGAATGCTTCAACTTTCTCCTTTTTCAAGATTGTTTTGATCCATTGAATTACTACATGAATTTTAGGATCAACTTCAATTATCATTTTTAAAAAACAGCGGGGATTTTGAAAGGGATTGGATTGAATTTGTAGATCCATTTGGAAAGTATTGCCATTTTAACAACATTAAACCTTCTGATCTATGAACATGGATGTCTTTTCATGTATTTAGGTCTTCTTTAATTCTTTTCAACAATGTTTTATAGTTTTCAGATTACAAATTTTGTGCTTCTTTTGTTATTTCCATTCCTAAGTATTCTTTTTTGATTTTATTGTAAATGGATTTTTTTTTCTAAAATTGCTTTTTGATTGCTCATTGCTAGTGTATAGAAATACAGTTGATTTCTGTATATTACACTTGTATCCTACAAACTTGCTGAACTTGTTCATTAGCTCTAAGAGTTATTTGTAGATTCCTTTGGATTATCTATATACAAGATCATGTCATCTGTAAACAGATAGTTTTACTTCTTCCTTCTTTTTCTTTCACTGGTAAAGGCAAATATCCAATAGAAGTAGGAAGTAAACCACATACAACCACATACATCTTTATCCACAATAAGTAGTTAATGAATACACAGAAGAAAAAGATGTAAAGTATGATGTCAAAAACGAGTAATCATGGTGGCAGGGGAGTTAAAAAATGCAGGGTTGTTAAAATGCACTTGTAATTAAGAGATCAGCAGCTTTAAAAATCGTGTACATAGACCCACCACCAGTCCCTCCCATCAGAAAACCTGCACAAGCCTCCTAGATAGCCTCATCCACCAGAGGGCAGACAGGAGAAGCAAGAAGAACTACAATCCTGGAGCATGTGGAGCAAAAAACACATTCACAGAAAGATAGACAAGACGAAAAGGCAGAGGGCTATGTATCCAATGAAGGAACAAGATAAAACCCCAGAAAAACAACTAAATGAAGTGGATATAGGCAACCTTCCAGAAAAAGAATTCAGAATAATGATAGGGAAGATGATCCAGGACCTTGGAAAAAGAATGGAGGCAAAGATGGAGAAGATGCAAGAAATGTTGAACAAACACCTAGAAAAATTAAAGAACAAACAAACAGAGATGAACAATACAATAACTGAAATGAAAACTACACTAGAGGAATCAATAGCAGAATAACTGAGGCAGAAGAACGGATAAGTGACCTGGAAGACAGAATGGTGGAATTCACTGCTGCGGAACAGAATAAAGAAAAAAGAATGAAAAGAAATGAAGACAGCATAACAGACCTCTGGGACAACATTAAATGCAACAACATTCACATTATAGAGGTCCCAGAAGGAGAAGAGAGAGAGAAAAGACCCGAGAAAATATTTGAAGAGATTATAGTCAAAAACTTCTCTAACATGGGAAAGGAAATAGTCACCCAAGTCAAGGAAGCACAGAGAGTCCCATACAGGATAAACCCAAGGAGAAACATGCCAAGACACATAGTAATCAAATTGGCAAAAAGTAGAGACAAAGAAAAATTATTGAAAGCAGCAGGGGAAATACAACAAATAACATAGAAGGAAACTCCCATAAGGTTAACAGCTGATTTCTCAGCAGAAACTCTATAAGCCAGAAAGGAGTGGCAAGACATGTTTAAAGTGAAGAAAGGGAAGAACCTAAAGCCAAGATTACTCTACCCGGCAAGGATCTCATTCAGATTCGATGGAGAAATCAAAAGCTTTACAGACAAGCAAAAGCTAAGAGAACTCAGCACCACCAAACCAGCCCTACAACAAGTGCTAAAGGAACTTCTCTAAGTGGGAAACACAAGAGAAGAAAAGGACCTACAAAAACAAACCTAAAACAATTAACAAAACGGTAATAGGAACATACCTATCAATAATTACCTTAAACGTGAATGGATTAAATGCTCCAACCAAAAGACACAGGTTCGCTGAATGGATACAAAAACAAGACCCATATATATGCCGTCTACAAGAGACGCACTTCAGACCTAGGGACACATACACACTGAAAGTGAGGGGATGGAAATAGATATTCCATGCAAATGGAAATCAAAAGAAACCTGGAGTAGCAATACTCGTATCAAATAAAAGAGACTTTAAAAATAAAGAATGTTACAAGAGACAAGGAAGGACACTACATAATGATCAGAGGATCAATTCAAGAAGAAGATATAACAATTCTAAATATATATGCACCCAACATAGGAGCACCTCAATACATAAGGCAACTGTTAACAGCTATAAAAGATGAAATCGACAGTAACACAGTAATAGTGGGGGACTTTAAAACCTCACTTACACCAATTGACAGATCATCCAAACAGAAAATAAATAAGGAAACAGAAGCTTTAAATGACACAATAGACCAGATAGACTAAATTGATATTTATAGGACATTCCATCAACAAACAGCAGATTACACTTTCTTCTCAAGTGCACACAGAACATTCTCCAGGTTAGATCACATCTTGGGTCACAAATCAAGCCTCAGTAAATTTAAGAAAACTGAAATCATACCAAGCATCTTTTCTGACCACAAAGCTATGAGATTACAAATCAATTACAGGGAAAAAGAGTAAAAAACACAAACACATGGAGGTTAATCAATACGTTACTAAATAACCAAGAGATCACTGAAGAAATCAAAGAGGAAATCAAAAAATACGTAGAGACAAATGACAATGAAAACACGACGATCCAAAACCTATGGGAATCAACAAAAGCAGTTCTAAGAGGGAAGTTTACAGCAATACAAACCTACCTCAGGAAACAAGAAAAATCCCAAACAATCTAACCTTACACCTAAAGGAAGTATAGAAAGAAAAACAAACAAAACACAAAGTTAGCAGAAGGAAAGAAATCATAAAGATCAGAGCAGAAATAAATGAAATAGAAACAAAGAAAACAATAGCAAAGATCAATAAAACTAAAACCTGGTTCTTTGAGAAGATAAACAAAATTGATGAACCATTAGCCAAACTCAACAAGAAAAAGAGGGAGAGGACCAATCACAAGTAATGAAATTGAAACTGTGACTTAAAATATTCCAACAAAAAATAGTCCAGGAACAGATGGCTTCACAGGTGAATTCTGAAGAGCTAACACCCATTCTTCTCAATATACTCCAAAAAAATTGCAGAGGAAGGAACACTCCCAAACTCATTCTCTGAGGCCACCATCACCCTGATACCAAAACCAAACAGAGATACCACAAAAAAAAGAAAATTACAGACCAATATCACTGATGAATATAGATGCAAAAATTCTCAACAAAATACTAGCAAACAAAATCCAACAACACATTAAAAGGATCATACACCATGATCAAGTGGGATTTATCCCAGGGATGCAAGGATTCTTCAATATACACAAATCAATCAATGTGATACACCATATTAACAAATTGAAGAAGAAAAACCATATGATCATCTCAATAGATGCAGATAAAGCTTTTGACAAAACTCAACACCCATTTATGAGAAAAACTCCCTAGAAAGTAGGCATAGAGGGCACCTACCTCAACATAATAAAGGCCATATATGACAAACCCACAGCAAACATTATTCTCAATGGTGAAAAACTGGAAGCATTTCCTCTAAGATCAGGAACAAGACAAGGATGTCCACTCTCACCACTGTTATTCAACATAGTTTTGGAAGTCCTAGCCATGGCAATCAGAGAAGAAAAAGAAATAAAAGGAATACAAATTGGAAAAGAAGAAGTAAAACTGTCACTGTTTGCAGATGACATGATACTTTACATAGAGAATCCTAAAGATGCCACCAGAAAACTACTAGAGCTAATCAATGAATTTGGTAAAGTAGCAGGACACAAAATTAATGCACAGAAATCTCTTACATTCGTATACACTAATGATGAAAAATCTGAAAATTAAGGAAACACTCGCATTTACCATTGGAACAAAAAGAATAAAATACCTAGGAATAAACCTACCTAAAGAGGTAAAAGACCTGTACTCAGAAAACTATAGGACACTGATGAAAGAAATCAAAGGTGACACAAAGTGATGGAGAGATATACCATGTTCTTGGATTGGAAGAATCAATATTGTGAAAATGCCTATACTACCCAAAGCAATCTAGAGATTCAATGCAATCCCTATCAAATTACCAATGGCATTTTTTACAGAACTAGAACAAAAAAATCTTAAAATTTGTACAGAGACACAAAAGATCCCGAATAGCCAAAGCAGTCTTGAGGGAAAATAACGGAGCTGGAGGAATCAACTCCCTGACTTCAGACTATACGACAAAGCTATAGTAATCAAGACAATATGGTACTGGCACAAAAACAGAAACACAGATCAATGGAACAGGATAGAAAGCCCAGAGATAAACCTGCACACTTATGGTCAACTAATCTATGCCAAAGGAAACAAAGATATACAATGGAGAAAAGACAGCCTCTTCAATAAATGGTGCTGGGAAAACCAGACAGCTACATGTAAAATAATGAAATTAGAATGCTCCCTAACACCATACACAAAAATAAACTTAAAATGGATTAGAGACCTAAATGTGACAGTAGGCACTATAAAACTTAGAGGAAAACATAGGAAGAACACTCTGACGTAAATCACAGCAAGATCTTTTTTGATCCACCTCCTAGAGTAATGGAAATAAAAACAAAAATAAACAAATGGGACCTAATGAAGTTTAAAACCTTTTGCAAAGCAAAGGAAAGTATAAACAAGATGATAAGACAACCTTCTGAATGGGAGTAAATATTTTCAAATGAATCAACGGACAATGGATTAATCTCCAAAATATATAAACAGCTCATGCAGCTGAATATTAAAAAAACAAACAACCCAATCCAAAAATGGGCAGAAGACCTAAATAGACATTTCTCCAAAGAAGACATACAGATGGCAAAGAAGCACATGAAAAGTTCCTCAGCATCACTAATTATAAGAGAAATGCAAATCAAAACTACAATGAGGTACCACCTCACACCAGTTAGAATGGGCATCATCAGAAAATCTACAAACAACAAATGCTGGAGAGGGTGTGGAGAAAAAGGAACCCTCTTGCACTGTTGGTGGGAATGTAAATTGATACAGCCACTATGGAGAACGTTATGGGGTTTCCTTAAAAAACTAAAAATAGAAGTACCATATGACCCAGTAATCCCACTACCGGGCATATACCCAGAGAAAACCATCATTCAAAAAGACACATGCACCCCAATATTCATTGTAGCACTATTTACAATAGTCATGCCATGGAAGCAACCTAAATGCCCGTCGACAGATGAATGGATAAGGAAGTCGTGGTATATATATACAATGGAATATTACTCAGCCATAAAAAGGAAAGAAATTGGGTCATTTGTAGAGACATGGATGAACCTAGAGACTGTCATACAGAGTGAAGTCAGAAGGAGAAAAACAAATATCGTATATTAATGCATATATGTGGAACCTAGAAAAATGGTACAGATGAACCAGTTTGCAGGGCAGAAAATGAGACACAGATGAAGAGAACAAACATATGGACACCAAGGGGGGAAAGTGGCGGTGTGTGTGTGCGTGTGTGTGTGTGTGTGTGAGATGCATTGGGAGATTGGGATTGACATATATACACTAATATGTATAAAATGGATAACTAATAAGAACCTGCTGTATAAAAAATAATAATTGTGTATATAGAGAGATTACTATATATTAACCTCATGGTAACAAAAAACCAAAAATCCGTAATAGATAGACACACACAAAAAAGATAAAGTAATCCAAACACTAGAGATAGTCATCAAATCACAATGGAAGAAAGCAAAAGAAGAAGAAAGGGACAAAAAAGAACTATAGAAAGAAGCCCCAAAACAGCTAACAAAATGGCAGTTGTGCAGACCTACCAAAAATTATATTTTTTATTGAAGTATAGTTGACTTTCAATAGTGTGTTAATTCTATAATTACTTTAAATGTAAATGGACTAAATGCTCCAATCAAAAGACACAGACTGGAGAACACCTACTGAACGCTGGCAGAAGACCTCAGACCCCCCCAAAAGGCAAGAAACTCCCCCACGTACCTGGGTTGGGCAAAAGAAAAAAGAATAAACAGAGACAAAAGGATAGGGACGGGACCTGCACCAGTGGGAGGGAGACATGAAGGAGGAAAGGTTTCCACACACTACGAAGCCCCTTTGCAGGCGGAGACTGTGGGTGGTGGAGGGGGAAAGCTTCCAAGTCGCAGAGGAGAGCACAGCAACAGGGGTGCGGAGGGCAAAGCGGAGAGATTTCCGCACAGAGGATCGGTGCCGACCGGCACTCATCAGCCCGAGAGGCTTGTCTGCTCGCCCGCCAGGGCGGGCGGGGCTGGGAGCTGAGGCTCGGGTTTCGGTCAGAGCGCAGGGAGAGGACTGGGGCTGGCGGCGTGAACACAGCCTGAGGGGCTAATGCGCCACAGCTAGCCGGGAGGGAGTCCAGGAAAAAGCCTGGACCTGCCGAAGAGGCAAGAGACTTTTTCTTCCCTCTTTGTTTCCTGGTGCGCGAGGACAGGGGATTAAGAGCGCTGCTTAAAGGAGCTCCAGAGACGGGAGCGAGCCACAGCTGAAAGCGCGGACCCCAGAGATGGGCGTGGGACGCTGGGGCTGCTGCTGCCGCCACCAAGAGGCCTGTGTGCGAGCGCAGGTCACTGTCCACGCCCCCCTTCCGGGGAGCCTGTGCAGCCCGTCACTGCCGGGGTCCTGGGATCCAGGGACGGCTTCCCCGGCAGAGCGCACGGAGCGCCTCTGGCTGGTGCAACGTCACGCTGGCCTCTGCCGCCGCAGGCTCACCCCGCAGGCTCACCCCGCACTCCGTGCCCCTCCCTCCCCCGTGGCCTGAGTGAGCCAGAGTCCCCGAAGCGGCTGCTCCTTTAACCCTGTCCTGTCTGAGCAAAGAACAGACGCCCTCTGGTGACCTACATGCAGAGGCAGGGCCAAATCCAAAACTGAGACCCGGGAGCTGTGAGAACAAGGAAGAGAAAGGGAAATCTCTCCCAGCAGCCTCAGAAGCAGCAGATTAAAACTCCACAATCAACTTGATGTACCCTGCATCTGTGGAATACATGAATAGACAACGAATCATCCCAAATTGAGGAGCCGTGTGGATGAAAGGTTCTTGGTGCTTCAGCCAGGAGTCAGTGCTGTGCCTCTGAGGTGGGAGAGCCAACTTCAGGACACTGGTCCACAAGAGACCTCCCAGCTCCACATAATATCACACGGCGAAAATCTTCCAGAGATCGCCATCTCAACACCAGCACCCAGCTTCACTCAAGGACCAGCAAGCTACAGTGCTGGACACCCTATGCCAAACAACTAGCAAGACAGGAACACAATCCTATCCATTAGCAGACAGGCTGCCTAAAATCATAAAAAGTCCACAGACACCCCAAAACACAGCACCAGACATGGACCTGCCCACCAGAAAGACAAGATCCAGCCTCATCCACCAGAACACAGGCACTAGTCCCCTCCACCAGGAAGCCTACACAACCCACTGAACCAACCTTAGCCACTGGGGACAGACACCAAAAACAATGGGAACTACGAACCTGCAGCCTGCAAAAACGAGACCCCCAAACACAGTAAGATAAGCAAAATGAGAAGATAGAAAAACACACAGTAGGAGAAGGAGCAAGATAAAAACCTACCAGACCTAACAAATGAAGAGGAAATAGGCAGTCTACCTGAAAAAGAATTCAGAATAATGATAGTAAAGATGATCCAAAATCTTGGAAATAGAATAGACAAAATGCAAGAAACAGTTAATAAGGACCTAGAAGAACTAAAGATGAATCAAGCAACGATTAGAAACACAATAAATGAAATTAAAAATTCTCCAGAAGGGATCAATAGCAGAATAACTGAGGCAGAAGAATGGATAAGTGACCTGGAAGATAAAATAGTGGAAATAACTACAGCAGAGCAGAAGAAAGAAAAAAGAATGAAAAGAACTGAGGACAGTCTCAGAGACCTCTGGGACAACATTAAATGCACCAACATTCGAATTATAGGGGTTCCAGAAGAAGAATAGAAAAAGAAAGGGTCTGAGAAAATATTTAAAGAGATTATAGTCAAAAACTTCCCTAACTTGGGAAAGGAAATAGTCAGTCAAGCCCAGGAAGCACAGAGAGTCCTGTACAGGATAAACTCAAAAAGAAAAACACCAAGACACATATGAACCAAATTATCAAAAATTAAATACAAAGAAAAAATATTAAAAGCAGCAAGGGAAGAGCTACAAATAACATACAAGGGAGTCCCCATGAAGTTAACAACTGATCTTTCTGCAGAAACTCTGAAAACCAGAAGGGAGTGGCAGGACATATTGAAAGTGATGAAAGGGAAAAACCTACAACCAAGATTAATCTACCAAGCAAGGATATCATTCAGATTCAATGAAGAAATTAAAACCTTTACAGATAAGAAAAAGCTGAGAGAGTTCAGCACCACCAAACCAGCTTTACAACAAATGCTAAAGGAACTTCTCTAGGCAAGAAACACAACAGAAGGAAAAGACCTACAATAACGAACCCAAAACAATTAAGAAAATGGGAATAGGAACATACATATCGATAATTACCTTAAATGTAAATGGACTAAATGCTCCCACCAAAAGACACAGATTGGCTGAATGGATACAAAAACAAGACCCATATATATGCTGTCTACAAGAGACCCACTTCAGACCTAGAGACACATACAGACTGAAAGTAAGGGGATGGAAAAAGATATTCTATGCAAATGGAAACCAAAAGAAAGCTGGAGTAGCAATTCTCATATCAGACAAAATACTTTAAAATAAAGACTACTAGAAGAGACAAAGAAGGACACTACATAATGATCAAGGGATCGATCCAAGAAGAAGATATAACAATTGTAAATATTTATGCACCCAACAGAGGAGCACCTCAATACATAAGGCAAATACTAACAGCCATAAAAGGGGGAAAAAAAAAGGACACAGACTGGCTGAGTGGATACAAAACAAGACCTATATATAAGCTGCCTACAAGAGACTGACTTCAGACCTAAAGATACACA